>NC_092337.1:61897500-62522500 GCF_046630445.1 Rutidosis leptorrhynchoides
CTTCCATCGCTAACCACCATCACTATGAAACCTCCACCATCAATTCACCTTCACGACACCACTTCATCACCCTCACTACTGCTGCTGCGCCTGTTTACTTTATCTGTTTCAGCTACAAAGACACCCTCACAACCCTATTCGACCACCTCTGCAACTCACTTTCTTTTCTACTTCTATTTCGAAGAAACCCACATCCACTTCTTTTGTTTCTTTATTTTCTGTTTCTTCTTTTTATTACCGAAAACATGACCATCATGACCACCACCTTCGGTCAATCACCACCACAAACTATTGTTTCCTGCTTTTGGTTCGAATGCTACAACAACCCACTTGTCAAGTGGCAGCTACCACTTTTCGGGATAATTAAATAAATAAAAAAAGAGGGTATCGATTGCTATTACATTAGTGGATTTTTAAGTTTGGCTTTTATTTTTTTTACGGGCCATTTATAAATCAAATCAATTTTTGGGCCGAGAATATCATTTGGTTGTAAGGCCGTGAAATTTTTTTTTGTATTGGGCTGGGATCCCTTTGGTGATTGTGCCGAATTCAGTTCCTTTTTGGACTGAAGGATTTGAAGAGATTATAGAAGAGATCGAGCATGATTATTAGTAAGAGGATGATGATACGATTTCCTTAATTACGAATGATTATGATTAGATTATGATAATGATTAGAGACGATGATAATTGTGATGATGATGGTGTTGATATATATGATGTTGATAATGATGAAGATGATGAAAGAATAGGATGGTAACGTTGATGATTGTTAAATTAATGATAATGAGCAAGATGAAGCTGTGATCGAATTCATATAGGAAGATAAACGATTTAAGATGTTGATGACATGGTTAGGATTAAATTAAAGATGATGAGGTTAGACAAGTTGATTAAGCAGACGTATATGTTATACTTTTAATATTAACGTGAGATATTACAGAAAAACATTAGTGGTTCAATGGTTGGAAGTGTGAGTGTTAAGCGAGAGGTCTTGGGTTCAAATCCTGGCTATGGCGTTTTATTTTAAAGCTTGTTTCTTCAAAGGTTGTACTCTTTTATTATTATTATTATTATTATTATTATTATTATTATTATTATTATTATTATTATTATTATTATTATTATTATTATCATTATTATTATTATTATTATTATTATTATTATTATTATTATTATTATTATTATTATTATTATTATTATTATTATTATTATTATTATTATTAGTATTAGAATTAACATTATTATTATTATCATCATCATTTTTACTACTAGTATCGCTACTATTATTATTATTATCACTATATTATTATTAATACAATAAAAGTTAGTCATATAAAATATATGTAATAAAACTATACTAATATTTTTATATAAATTATTTATTTAAAGTATACAAGATAAATATAGACAACATATAATTTAAGATATAAAATGTAAATAAAATATATACACTTTAATTAAGAATTAGTATAAATTTTATATATAATTACAACACTAATATATAAATACTATATATATATATATATAGAATTATTTGATTTTATGTGTTAATATATATACTTGATATAGGTTCGTGAATCCGAGGCCAACCCTATACTTGTTCAATGTCGTCATATGTATTTTTACTACAAAATACATTAGGTGAGTTCATTTGATTCCCTTTTACTCTTTACATTTTTGGGACTGAGAATACATGCGCTGCTTTTACAACTTCTTTATTAAATGCTTTTGAAATACATTTTGAACTGCAAAGACATGAAATGCTTTTATAAATGTTTGACGAGATAGACACAAGCAAAACATTCCTCGAATGAATTATTATGCAGACAGATGTTCTGTGGATTATTATTGAATTATGTGGACATGATAATTGCCACCAATTGATGAATATATTTTTCCCCTGATTATTATTGCTTGGTAACCTAAGAATTAGGGAACATCACTAATTTTGAGAATTAGTGCACGCCTAATTGACGCGAATCCTAAAGGTAGCTACCGGGTTTAACACCCCACCCAAAATGTTCACTAGACGGAAGGGCTAGTGGGCGTGGTGTTTAGTACTTCGAAGTTTATATGATTATTATACAGATGAGATATTCTGTTTTGAGGATAATATTATGCGCATTATATGTTAAGGTCGGTTACCAAGCCAAGCTATGAAAGCAATGAAAAGTGAATGTTATGTATCGAGAGAATGATTTTATACACAGGTTATGTGTATGTTATTTTTGTGCACAAGATATGTGTACGTTTACCAAGATTTATGAAAGATAATTTCGTACACGAGAAAGGTGTACTGTATTTAAAAGATATCTCATGTACATTATAGGTGGGTATAGGATTCGGGCCCATTTGTACCATGCAGGATTTAAATCTCGTGGTCTATCAAAATGATGAATTTTATTGTTTTATGATAAACCTATGAACTCACCAACCTTTTGGTTGACACTTTAAAGCATGTTTATTCTCAGGTATTAAAGAAATCTTCCGCTGTGCATTTGCTCATTTTAAAGATATTACTTGGAGTCATTCATGACATATTTCAAAAGACGTTGCATTCGATTCGTTGAGTTCATCAAGATTATTGTTAAGTCAATTATAGTTAGATATATTATGAAATGGTATGCATGCCGTCAAATTTCGATGTAATGAAAGATTGACTTTTCAAAAACGAATGCAATGTTTGTAAAATGTATCATATAGAGGTCAAGTACCTCGTGATGTAATCAACTGTTGTGAATCGTTTATAATCGATATGTACTTCGTCTGGATGGATTAGGATGGGTCTTTACAGTTGGTATCAGAGCGGTGGTCTTAGCGAACCAGGTCTTCATTAGTGTGTCTAACTGATAAGTCGATAGGATGCATTAGTGGGTCTGGACTTCGACCGTGTCTGCATGTCAAAAGTTTTGCTTATCATTTCGTGTCGAAAATTATTTGCTTATCATCCTTAAAGTCTAGACCTATCTTACTGCCTCTATTGCATAGACAGTGTATAGATAAATTCATATCTTAGTGTATCTGTTATTGTTACCTTTGCCTGATAGCTTCCATAGATTCCTCCATAACTTATGGAATTTTAGTATTATATATGCATATGTAAATTATGTATTGCAGGGTACTAATCTACACCTTATAATCTACTTCTTATCGAAAATCCTTCATCTGATCATACGAGATGAATCCCTCAACCAGTTCGAATTCCTCGGATTCCGACAGCCATTCCGATATGGAGTTTCACCTATCAGCATCACCAGAATGAATCAACCAATCAGTCATCCCCAATTCATCTGATGGGTTCGTAGTCGACTTCATCAATGGAGACGCGAAGAAGGCGATCCCTTCCACCAACCGAATTTACCTCTTGGCGATGAACCTGAAACACTTACAGGTGAACCTGTTTGTAATACTATTTTCTCTCTCATTTCCCAAATATCTCGCCAAGATTATATTCTATCTAAAATTCTAAACCTTATTCATTCGCTCGTTCCAACCGAAAATCACCCCGGAATAATAAAATAAGTCAACAAACTTCGCGCTCGAAAAATAAATTTGGAGAATATGGTGCAAATCTTACCAGCTTCAGCAACATCACCGGCACCAACAGTGCCATCAGTAACAGCACCAGTACCATCAACAATCCATGCCTCAACATCTCATTCTGTACCTAGAGTATAATCATCGTTCTACGTATCGTTCTACATCAATTATCTTCGTTCTTCCTGGAGATTAAGTAATCTCTAAATGTTTTAGAGATTATGTATTCTAGTTCTAACGGTAAACCAAATGAGTTTAATATCATATTAACTTAATGAATCCATGATTACATCTGAAGAAAATATATATGTATATATGTTTTCATAAAGATTGTAATTAAAAATTATTTCATACAAAGTGTTAATTGTGAAAATATTTTAACGGGTAGGTAATACCGGAGGAATATTTGAGATTTCACATTAATAAGTTACACTGTACATTCTTCGAATCTGATTCAACGGTCATTTGCTATCCTACTTACATTCACAGATATACGTATCCGTTCGTCGCAGAATAACCATTTCCATTCAATTTCATATTTGGATTTTGATCTATCAGAATCCAACAAGTGGCATAATGAAGAAAACGTTGGGACAAAATAAAATTTGTTAGAAACAAACAAATTAACTATGAGAAATTTTGTTAAGAATCCACGCTAACTGTTCCTAGCTAACTATTAATTCTGTATTACATTTTAATTATCGCAATTTATTTATCGCAATTTATTTATCGCAATTTAAATTCTCGCAATTTTATTTATCGTCATTTAATTTCTGTTATTTATTTTACGCACTTTAAATGTCGGGACACGTATACAAGGTTTTAACATATCATATCAACGCATATATATATATATATATATATATATATATATATATATATATATATATATATATATATATATATATATATATATATATATATATATATATATATATATTATTTGGAATAACCATAGACACTCTATATGCTGTAATGCTAGAGTTCACTATACAGGGTTGCAGTTGATTCTAAAATAATATATATACTTTGAGTTGTGATCGAGTCTGAGACATGTACACGGGTCACGATACGTATTAATTAATTCGAATATTATATATTAAACTATATATGAATTATTGGACTGTTACTGTGGACTATCGACCGTGGACTAATAACATTGGACAATTAAAATAAATTAAAATATTGATTATAACATATGAAACAAAAAAATTCTTCAAGTTTGCCACTTGATTTCATCTTAAACCTCGTTTATATCTAGACGATTACAATCTGCGTTCAAACCTTTCATGAATCTTGAAAACACCTCAATCGGGAGGATGAACCAACCGCACTTCATCTACGGAAGAAAAGATTGATACATATAGTTATGCACCTGAAAAAAAAATCTCGAAACCTGAGTAAACGTTTAACACGTAACTGTGTAAATTCCTTTAGCGTTATTATTTACCGAAAATAACTTTACAATCCCTCTCCAAATTAGCCAATTTTGTCACAGCCCCAACAAATCAACTTCGACTTTCATTCGGATTAGCCTCATTACAACCATGTTACATAAGTTTACCTTTCGTCATCGTTACCTGAGAACCTTTTATGTTCCACCATATTAGCAGTAAACGTATCAGCAACATCAGCATTCTCTGGTGTAAGTCTCTCCAACAAATCACTATAAGTATTCATTAAAACCCTATCAAGTACTCATCCATATCTGGTAACAAGAATTGCCTTACCAATTACCGAAAATCAGCAAATCTGTATTATGAATCTCACAACGTTTCTACATCAACAGTTATATGTATACATATAACATTTATCTCTTAGAATTATGATCTTTCATTCTGAAATTTTGAACAACACCTAAACTCCGATTTAGTTCTCTGAAATTTTTTTGGAAAATACTGATGACGCAGCAGAAACTGTAAACGACCGTAATAGTCAAAAGTATGATGATAAAGAATGGAGTTTTGGAAACGCTCAATAGAAAATTTAGTATCAAAAAGCGGATTATGTGAAATTATGAAGGAGGCTACGGACAAATCACAAGGACTAAACTTGTACATAAAGAATCCTGATGATTCTGTTTCGGATGAAATCTTTAGCGAATATCTTGCTCCTTAATCGCTCTAAATCATCGTGAATGAATTTTTTTTTCATCACAATTTGAATCTAAAATTCTAAGATATTATCGTATCTTTTATTATAAATATCCTCAATATTTCTGAAGATATCTTCATAAATATTATCGTCCGATATTAATTATCTCTCCGCATTATCTGTTTTACATCATAAAAGAAACTGTTTTAGTTTCTAAATCTCTGAAAACTTAGAGTTAGAAGTAAGAATGATTTTGAAGTAGTGTTGGAAATTGATGCATGAGTTAGTATAATATAATGACACTTGATCAACGTGATTATATTACAGTAAGTCATGCTGAGTTTCTAATGGAACGTGATGATTCACAGATTATAACGTCATCATGTGCCATGTTACACGACTCGTGTATTCTATTTAACCTCAAAATTACCAAGAAAATATTTCCTTGATGATTCGGTTTTTTCCAGATATTCAGGTAATTTGATAAATCAAATCGTGCTACAACCTTTCCTTTTTACCTTGTATATTATGATAATTCAAAACTCCATACCTACGAATTTTGGACCATTACTTGCGAAAAGAAAACAAAAGCATGAAGCTCCGAAATAGAAAGGGGGTATAAATCGCAGCAAATAAGAGAGAGCATTAACTGCGAATGACAATGATTATAGAAGACGGAGCAGGGACTCCGAAATATAAGGGAGAATATAAAGCCCGATAACAATACATAAATTACAAACCGTGTATATCAATACGTATTGTAACGTAAAGACACGGGAGAATTAAAAACACTATGACCCCAAGGTAATAATAGAAGAAAATAGATTCCTCCGGTGGAAGTTGGAAAAGGAGAATGATTGTTGCGATAGTCAGGATAAGGACAAGGATCAGAACGGGATTAAGCATTTTTACAATCTTTAGAATTTGGGAACTCAGTATAGAAGGGGTGAAAACCAATGGAACGGAAAAGGTAAATTTATAATGGTAATACAGACGTAGTAATCGGGACAGATCATCGCATTTAATTAAAGAGATCCTAATTTCCTTAAATCTCGAAGAATCAGATCTTTTAGATTACGAAGATTTCCTCTAAATCCCTTGAATTCCTGAAATCAACCATGACTACGTCACTGGTTAAGACGAACTTGCATTCATTCATTTCACTCTTTTATGATAGCTTCATTCGTACTCTTCGAATAATTGAATTGTTCTATCCATATTACTCAATGACGATAAAACTCTATTTATCAACTCATATTCGTCATGAAAACATTTTTATTGTTAGCCATGACCACCTCACTCAAATTTCGGGACGAAATTTCTTTAACGGGTAGGTACAGTGATGACCCGAAAATTTCCGACCAAATTTAAACTTTATCTTTATATGATTTCGACACGATAAGCAAAGTCTGTTAGGTAGAGTCTCAAAATTTTTGAACTGTTTCATATATGCAATTGACTTTCGACCATTCCCGACGATTCACGAATAATTTCTTGTAAATAGATATGTATATATATAAATAATAATTTAAAATATATTATATTAGAATTAACTATGTAAAATAAAACAATATATAATAATTATTATTTAAAACATATCTACATATATAAATAAGGTATATTGAATATATAAAAATAGTTTCGAATTTATTTAGTAAATGATAGAAGCACTCGTTTATCATTCGATGGTTATTTAAATAAGTTAAGTTCAAACTTAGGTGACTTTAAAATAAATAGTGATCTGAAAATAAGTTATATAGATTATAGCCTTATTAAAAATATATTTAGAATCTATTTAATTAATTTTAAAAATAATTATATTTTGGTTGGGATCGAGCTCGAATGACAGGTCAAATTTTATGATTTATATTAAACAGGTTAAAAACAAACTCATGGTAATATAAAACTTAACGATGGAACATAATTAAATTATGTAAAACTTAGACTTATTAAAAAAAAGATATTATCACTTTGTTGATTTAAATTTTGATACTCCGTACAGTTTACTTGAAATGAAAAATGAAAAATGAACGGACCTTTTTGTTAAGGTTTTACACAATTAATGACCAAAATAAATAAATATATCTAATTTAAAAATATGGGATTTTTTTTCAGAAAGACTTTTTATCCGCCACTGATTATCAACGGAGTACGAAATTCAGTGTATTTATTAAAGAACCAAAAATGTGTCGGCAGAGTTAGATATTTATCAAATGTTTACTGTGTGTGGGGAAATAAATACAAAACAACTTTATACATGTTTGGATATTAATTGATATATATCTCTGCTTCTGTGTAATAAACTACACACATATAGATATGCACCAACTAGTCTATTTAAAATGTATATGCTACTTTATATATATCAGTATGCATATGCATATGAAGAGAGAGTTACCCATTCTCCTCTCTTTTATCAAACACACATCACTTACACTTGAACCCTCTTCTCGATCACCACACAAGCTATTTTTTTTTTCTCTTGTTGTTCTTCTCTATGAACCCCGGCCACCCACACATTGAACCACCCAATCGTTTTTACTTAAACAATCATCTAAACTATCACTACCATTGAAGCTTATAATCATGAATGTTCTCATGTTATAACCGAGGACAACCAACACCTTTTAACCACCACCTTCCTCATGCAAACCAAACATTATTCTTGTTCGACCCATAACCATCGACCACCTACGGCTCCTCATCACCAACCCACCTTCGTTATTTTTGCTACCATGATCGTGTCTAATGTTGCTATTTTCGTTTTACTCTATAACTACGAATCACAAAAACCATAAAACATGTTAATATATATACTCATTTCCTGTTAGGAATTTAACAACACCAAACCCGCCACCATTTTCATCAACCCGTCACCCTACCACCGTAGCACCACTTCCATCGCTAACCACCATCACTATGAAACCTCCACCATCAATTCACCTTCACGACACCACTTCATCACCCTCACTACTGCTGCTGCGCCTGTTTACTTTATCTGTTTCAGCTACAAAGACACCCTCACAACCCTATTCGACCACCTCTGCAACTCGCTTTCTTTTCTACTTCTATTTCGAAGAAACCCACGTCCACTTCTTTTGTTTCTTTATTTTCTGTTTCTTCTTTTTATTACCGAAAACATGACCATCATGACCACCACCTTCGTTCAATCACCACCACAAACTATTGTTTCCTGCTTTTGGTTCGAATGCTACAACAACCCACTTGTCAAGTGGCTGCTACCACTTTTCGAGATAATTAAATAAATAAAAAAAGAGGGTATCGATTGCTATTACATTAGTGGATTGTATTTTTAAGTTTGGCTTTTATTTTTTTTTTTACGGGCCATTTATAAATCAAATCAATTTTTGGGCCAAGAATATCATTTGGCTGTAAGGCCGTGAAATTTTTTTTAGTATTGGGCTGGGATCCCTTTTGGTGATTGGGCCAAATTAGTTCCTTTTTGGACTGAAGGATTTGAAGAGATTATAGAACAGATCGAGCATGATTATTAGTAAGAGGATGATGATACCATTTCCTTAATTACGAATGATTATGATTAGATTATGATAATGATTAGAGACGATGATAATTGTGATGATGATGGTGTTGATATATATGATGTTGATAATGATGAAGATGATGAACAAATAGGATGGTAACGTTGATGATTGTTAAATTAATGATAATGAGCAAGATGAAGCTGTGATCGAATTCATATAGGAAGATAAACGATTTAAGATGTTAATGACATGGTTAGGATTAAATTAAAGATGATGAGGTTAGACAAGTTGATTAAGCAGATGTATATGTTATACTTTTAATATTAACGTGAGATATTACAGAAAAACATTAGTGGTTCAATGGTTGGAAGTGTGAGTGTTAAGCGAGAGGTCTTGGGTTCAAATCCGGGCTATGGCGTTTTATTTTAAAGCTTGTTTCTTCAAAGGTTGTACTCTTTTATTATTATTATTATTATTATTATTATTATTATTATTATTATTATTATTATTATTATTATTATTATTATTATTATTATTATTATTATTATTATTATTATTATTATTATTATTATTATTAGTATTAGAATTAACATTATTATTATTATCATCATCATTTTTACTTCTAGTATCGCTACTATTATTATTATTATTATCACTATATTATTATTAATACAATAAAAGTTAGTCATATAAAATATATGTAATAAAAGTATACTGATATTTTTATATAAATTATTTATTTAAAGTATACAAGATAAATATAGACAACATATAATTTAAGATATAAAATGTAAATAAAATATATACACTTTAATTAAGAATTAGTATAAATTTTATATATAATTACAACACTAATATATAAATACTATATATATATATATAGAATTATTTGATTTTATGTGTTAATATATATACTTGATATAGGTTCGTGAATCCGAGGCCAACCCTATACTTGTTCAATGTCGTCATATGTATTTTTACTACAAAATACATTAGGTGAGTTCATTTGATTCCCTTTTACTCTTTACATTTTTGGGACTGAGAATACATGCGCTGCTTTTACAACTGCTTTATTAAATGCTTTTGAAATACATTTTGAACTGCGAATACATGAAATGCTTTTATAAATGTTTGACGAGATAGACACAAGCAAAACATTCCTCGAATGAATTATTATGCAGACAGATGTTCTGTGGATTATTATTGAATTATGTGGACATGATAATTTTCACCAATTGATGAATATATTTTTCCCCTGATTATTATTGCTTGGTAACCTAAGAATTAGGGAACATCACTAATTTTGAGAATTAGTGCACGCCTAATTGACGCGAATCCTAAAGGTAGCTACCGGGTTTAACAGCCCCACCCAGAATGTTCACTAGACGGAAGGGCTAGTGGGCGTGGTGTTTAGTACTTCGAAGTTTATATGATTATTATACAGACGAGATGTTCTGTTTTGGGGATAATATTATGCGCATTATATGTTAAGGTCGGTTACCAAGCCAAGCTATGAAAGCAATGAAAAGTGAATGTTATGTATCGAGAGAATGATTTTATACACAGGTTATGTGTATGTTATTTTTGTGTACAAGATATGTGTACGGTTACCAAGATTTATGAAAGATGATTTCGTACACGAGAAAGGTGTACTGTATTTAAAAGATATCGCATGTACATTACAGGTGGGTAGAGGATTCGGGCCCATTTGTACCATGCAGGATTTAAATCTTGTGGTCTATCAAAATGATGAATTTTATTGTTTTATGATAAACCTATGAACTCACCAACCTTTTGATTGACACTTTAAAGCATGTTTATTCTCAGGTATTAAAGAAATCTTCCACTGTGCATTTGCTCATTTTAAAGATATTACTTGGAGTCATTCATGACATATTTCAAAAGACGTTGCATTCGAGTCGTTGAGTTCATCAAGATTATTGTTAAGTCAATTATAGTTAGATATGAAATGACCCGTCCTAATCCATATGGATGAAGTCTTCAACAGTTGGTCCCATTGCGAGGTTCTGACATTTATATGCCATGAACGACTCCATGTAATATGAGCAAATGCATAGCGAAAGATTTCTTTCATACCTGAGAATAAACATGCTTTAAAGTGTCAACCAAAAGGTTGGTGAGTTCATTAGTTTAACATAAATAATCATTTCCATCATTTTAATAGACCACAAGATTTCATATATCCATTTCTCAGAAATATACGTCCCATGCATAGAGACAAAAATCATTCATATGGATTGAACACCTGGTAACCGACCTTAACAATATGCATATAAGAATATCCCCATCATTCCGGGATCCTCCTTCGGACATGATATAAATTTCGAAGTACTAAAGCATCCAGTACTTTGGATGGGGCTTGTTGGGCCCGATAGATCTATCTTTAGAGTTCGCGTCAATTAGGGTGTCTGTTCCCTAATTCTTAGATTACCAGACTTAATAAAAAGGGCGATATTCGGTTTAATAATCCAACCATAGAATGTAATTTTAAGTACTTGTGTCTATTCTGTAAAACAGTTATAAAAGCAGCGCATGTATTCTCAGTCCCAAAAATATATATTGCAAAAGTATTTAAAAAGGGAGCAAATGAAACTCACGCATGTAAATATGGTAAAACAGTTAATAAAGCATTTGCATGTATTTTCAGCCCAAAAATGTAAAGAGAGAAAAAGGGCAAATGAAACTCACCTAATGTATTTTGTAGTAAAAATACATATGACTATATTGAACAATGCAGGGTTGGCCTCGGATTCACGAACCTATATCATTTATATATATATTAACACATATAATTGAAGTCGAATAAATTTATGTATTATTATCAATATAACTGTTATTTTAGTAATTAATGTGTTTCATTATTAACTTAAATATATTTATCGTATATACTTTAAATAAATAATTTATAAAGTATAGTTTTATTGTTATATAGCTAACTTTTATTAAAATAAATATTTATAAATAAAAAAAATGTTGATAATAGTAATAATAATTAGGGTTAATAATCATAATCATAATCATAATAATAATAATAATAATAACAATAATAATAATAATAATAATAATAATAATAATAATAATAATAATAATAATAATAATAATAATAATAATACTAGTAGTAAAAATAATAAATATACTAATAAGAATGATGATTTTTAATAACAATACTAATAATCTTAATGATATTAATAATAATACTTATAATGATGTTAGTAGTAATAATAATAATAATTATGTTCATAATAATAATAATAATAACAAAAGAAACTACCTTTAAGGCAAGCCTAAAAAAAAATAAATGCCATAGCCTAGGCTCCAGCCCGCGACCTCCAAATACCCGAACACCACATCAAACCACCCTTCCACTTCTATTTTTCTGATTAGATTTGAAGACAGATTTTATTTAACCCACTTGGCCAATCTTTTTCGGCACAACAGCAGGAAAGTTACAGCCCAACAACACCACTCACACTCGGCCCAACTGAAGTAGAAATATAGCAGTCCATCATTTAATTTAATCCCGGCCCATCAGGAAACCGAGTTGTATATCGGCCCAAGAGATATACGGCCCAACACTTTCTCTTGATAAAAAAAATGGTAATGGCCTAGTTTCGAACCCGTGACCCCTCACTCAACACACACACTGCTAAACCACTCTTCTAGTCATTCATTTCTGATTAAATTCCCATTTTAATTTATTTAACCCGAATTTACTAATTCTTCTTCTTCTTCTTTATAGCATCATCATCTAATAACTATCATCATCATTTCCTATCATTTCGTTTCGCTTATCATCTCCATCTCAGCATCATTATCTCACGTATATCATTCATCAAAACCTTATCACAACAACATCGTTGCCATCCTCATTTTTATCGTCATCACTACATGAATATCATAGGATCATCAACTAACCTCATAATCGTTCTTCATATCTTGTTTATGTACCACTAACATCATGATTCCTTACTCATCATCGTTATTCGACCTATTCCTAACCTAAACCGAATCTGTCCTACTCATAAAATATAAAGGGAAACTCGGCCCCAATCATAAAATGTAATCGGCCCAAGTATTTATTTAAACCGTATGTAAAACTCATATGCAAATATTTTAACTGAAAAGCATCCCAATAATAATCAAATTTGGGTTTCCCACATGTAACTTGAAGTCTACCTATCTATTTTTAATCCGTAACTTTACAGCTAGTATCCTAATTCATCTAATAAAACAATATATCATCCTAATTCATCTAGTAATTATGCCAATCTATTGTGGTAGAGTTCATTAGACCTTAAAATAATAGTGATAGCATGATGTTCGACCATTTTAAAATAAAAAGGCTGTGAGTGGATTAGGTACATAAATTGACAATCACTTTCCTTGTGGGGTTAGTCGACATATATCATAAATGGGACAGCCTTTTTGGAGTGAGTATATGGCGAAAAGGATACACATGTTTCTCCTTGAATACCCTTCAATCATTACTAGAAAACCCTTTATATTATTCTTTAGAAATTACTCACCTCATCATTCAAAGAAATGGTTCGGTGTATATACTCTTTATATATATGGAAGTGCGTTTGTGTTGGACAGCGAACAGGAAAAAAATATGATGTGCTTGTAGAGTAGTAACAGTAATAAGAAGATGATGTTTAAATGGGTCATGAGTGGTGGTTTGTTGAAAGTAGTTCGTTTGCTCTCATCCAAAAAGAAGAGAGAAAAGAATGTTAGAAGATGAAAGGGAGAGAAAATGATAGAGTCGTGGTAGTTTGGGGTGGAAGTGGTTTTCGGATATAACCCAAACGGTAGTAGTAGTTCTAGATTACAACCGAAAGTTATATGGTGATGATGGGTTGTCATGGGGAGATTTGGTTTGATCGAGAAGCAAACAGATACAACAGTAGTGTTAGTTGTAATATGGTATTCTACAAGTTGGTTTGGTTGGTGTTCGAAATCTTGATGATGGTTTCGTTGATGGTGTATGCCGAATCAGAAAGTGGTGGAGATTGTGTTTGTGACTCATCAATATTAGTATGCAGAGAATATGAGATGGTTGATTGATTTTTGTAGAGTTGTTGATCGACAAAGAATCACAAGTGATGTAGGAAATCAAAAATAAAAGTTGATGTTGAAGTATAACTAATCTGTACTGGGAATAGGTCACCCACAGTTATATTGACAAATTGAAACACATTTGGATCCTATGATTTAATTATGGATTTATCTGTATTTATATTTGTATTTAATTGTATTTACATGCACATATATATATATATATATATATATATATATATATATATATATATATATATATATATATATATATATATATATATATATATATATATATATATATATTTGTATACATAATTATCTAGATTATTCATACAATATATAATTCATATCCATATATCTGACTATGTACTTAGATGTTAATATTTGTATATCTTATATATATTTATATATATATATATATTTATATATATGTGTTTATATATATATATATATATATATATATATATATATATATATATATATATATATATATATATATATATATATATATATCTCAAATTCTTAAATTTTGATAATTAACTAGTATAGTTATATTAATACTATTAATATGAATAAATTAATAATACTAATAATAATATTATTAGTAACATCATTATTAATAAGGACTAATAATAATAAACGACAAATAACAATATGACAATATTAATAATAACAATAATGATAATTTTAATTACTAATAATGATAATAATCATATAAATGATAATAATAAACTTATTAGTGATACTTAAAGTAAGATTAGTTATAATGCTTTTAATATTAATGATAACTATAATAATAATATAATAACTTATTTTTAATAAAATTTTATTTATTTTTATATCTCATATTAGAATTAGTGATATTAGTAATACAAATATTAATATCAATACTAACATTAGTAATAATAATGAAAACAATAATAATATTATTGATATATCATTTACTTGTAATTTTAAATATTATATCAACTTTACACTATATTATATAATAACATTCATTGAATATTATATATCACAATCACAATAAGTATTAATAGACTCACACATATACATATAGATTCATAATAATATCATATATAGATTTATATATAAATACTTAATTGATTATTATTTTATATGTTTAATTCCGATTGATTAAATTTTATATGTACACTTTTATATTTATATATATATTTATTTACATATTTACTTACACACAATAGTTCGTGAATCGCCGGGAATAGTATGAGGTTAAATGAATATATTGAAATAGTTCAAACATTTCGTGATTCAATATTATAGACTTTGCTTATCTTGTCGATATCATGTAAAGATTAAGTTTAAATTTGGTCGAAAATTTCCGGGTCGTCACAGTACCTACCCGTTAAAGAAATTTCGTCCCGAAATTTGAGTGTAGTCATCATAGCTAACAATAAAAATGTTTTCTTAACGAATATGAGTTGATAAATCGAGTTTTATCATTATTGATTAGTATAGATAAAACAATTTGATAATGCGGAGCGTACGAGTGAAGCTATCACAAAAGAGTGAAATGAGAAATAAAGATTCATCTTGACTTTTGATGTAGTCACTGTTGAATTTAGGAAAATAAGGTTCGTATTAACTTTTGACGTTGTCTTGATTGAATTCCGGAATTCAAAGGATTAAAAGAAAATCTTGAAAATCTATAAGATCTGATACTTCGGAATTTATGGAATTTAAGATTTCCCTTAATTAATGCGATCATCTATCTCAATTGCTCTGTCTGGTATTTCCACTATATATAAACTTCTTCCGTTCCATTATTTTCCACCACTCCCATTTTCTATATTATAATTCATACTTTCAAATCATCAGTCAATATGCTTCATCCAGTTTTAATTCTGGATATATTCCTGACTTTCATATCGATCATTTACCTTTTTCATCTACTACTGAAGGAATCTGTTTACTTGTACTATGCTCTGGAGATTATAGTGTTTTTCATACTCCCGTGTGTTTACATTGCTATTCGTATTAATGTACACAGTTTGTGATTTCTGTGTTGTTGTCGAGTTTTATATCTCCCCTTATGTTTCGGAGCTCTTTGCCTTTTTATTCTCTTCTCGACCTCTAGTAAAGCGAGTAATGGTCCAGAATTTCGTAGATATCGAGTTTCGAATGATTATAACGTTCTAAGTAAGAAGGAACGTAATAGCACGATTTGATTTGGTAAACTACCAGAATCACTAAGAATGGAACTATCAAGAATATAATTTCTTGATACGTTCATAGATTAAGCAGAATGAAAGAGTTATGTAACACGACACATGATGATGGTATGATCTACTGTGAACCATCATCACGTTTCATTAGAAACTCAGCATGACTTACTGTAATATAATCACGTTGGCCAAGCGTCATTATATTATACTAACCCATGCTTCAATTCCCAACATTTCTCCACAATTCATTCATAATTTATACTTAGATTTTACATAAGTTTCCAATATAATGGAATACAGAAACATGAAGAGGTAGATAATTTCGGACAAGATTATTTATAAAAATATCCACAGAAATATCGAAGATATTTATGATGATATTTTGAAATTTCTAAGTTCGAAAGTTGATGAAGGAAAAATTTTTCACAAAATTTTATTCTGGCTTCGGAGCAAGATATTCTCTAAAGATTTCATCGGATCCAGAATTACCTGGATTCTTTGAATATAGGGTTTGGTCCTTGTATTTTTCCGCAGTCTCCTTCGTGGTTTGCTTAAACCGTTTTTCAGTACCAAATTTTCTATCGAGCGTTCCCAACACTCAATTCTTTATCATCAAACTTTTGGCCATTTTGACCATCTATAATTTTGCTGTTTCCTCTGCATTTAATGCTACCATATCTGAATCATCGGTTATCAATCCGAGGTGGTTTTAAGAGAATTGTGTTTTTAGATGATTAAACGCTGATGGTAATCGTCAAGATACGAATGATTGTTTAGGATGAAATCAAGTGGCAACCTTATATATCAAAGTTATAATAAGGATAATCCGAATGAAAGTCGAAGTTGATTTGCTGGAGCTGTAACAAAATTGGCTAATTTTGAAAAGGTATTGTAAAGTTATTTTCGGTAATAACACGCCAATGGATCTGGCACAGTTTTGAATTCAAAGTATGGATTTGAAAGATGTAGGAATCTAAAAGTGATGTCTTCTGTTAAATTTTGACTTGGATTTTGATCGGTCAAAATCCGAATTATGAAATTAAATTTGAATGAAAATAGTTGTTCTTTGATGAACGGATACGTATATGTGCAGATCTTAGCTGTATTACTATTGACCGCTGAATCTGAATTGAAGAATGTACAGTGTAATTTTTAATGTGAAAACTAAATATTCCTCGGGTATTACCTACCCGTTAAAATATTTTCACCATTAACAGTTTGTACAAAATAACTTTTAATTACAATCTTTATGAAAATATATATACATATATATTTTCTTCGGGTGTAATCATGGATTTAATGAGTTAATATGATATTAATCTCATTTGCTTTTCGGGTTGAGCTAGAATAAATAATCTCTAAAATTATTAGGAACCACATATTCTTCGCAGAATATTTCTTCAATGAAGTTATGGATCAATACTTTATCGTTCATTGTTGTTGGTACTCCTTGGTATCTATGGTGCGTATGATGTTGATGCTCGTGGGACAGATTGTGATGTTGAGGTGTGGAATGCGGAGGTTGCTGTTGGTGGTGGTGATGGTACTGTTGATGTTACTGATGGTGGTACTGTTGGTGCCAGTGATGTTGCTGAAGCTGGTACGTTTTGCACCATATTTTTCAAGGCTACAACTCGGGTGCGAAACTCGTTGACTTATTACTCCGGAATGATTGTCGGTAGGAATGAGCGAGTGAATAAGGTTTTGAATTGGTGATAGTATAATAATCATGGCGAGATATTCGGGAAATGAGGATGAAAATGGTGTTTCAGACTGGTTCGCCGGTAAGTGCTTCAGGTTCTTCGCCAAGAGGTGAATTCGGTTGGTGGAAAGGATCGTCTTCTTCACGTCTCCATTGATTAAATCGACTACGAACTCAGCCCCAATTCATCCGGAATTGGTGATGGCTAATTGGTTGGTCCATTCCGGTCACACTGCTTTCGGAGTTCGAGTGAAAATTCATATCGGAAGAGTTGTCGGAATTCGAGGAACTTGAACTAGTGGCGAGTTCCATTTCGTACGATTTGAGTAAAGGGTTTATCGATATGAAATGATTTTCGGCTATCGGATGGTATTCTAATTACATAGAATACCTATACATAGTATAAAAGATCCCATAGATTACGGAAGGAATTAAGGAAACATGTCATATAAAGTCTACAGTAACAGATACGCTAAGATATGGATTAGCAGATACGCTAAGATATGAATTTATCTATACACTATTCATGCAGTCAATGCAGTAAAATGTATCTAGACTAAGAATGATAAGCAGGTAATTTCCTAAAGATGATAAGCAGATGATTTTCGACACAAAATGATAAGCAAAACTTTTGACATGCAGACACGGTCGAAGTCCAGACTCACTAATGCATCTTAACAACTATCAGTTAGACACACTAATGCAAGACCTGGTTCGCTAAGACCACCGCTCTGATACCAACTGAAATGACCCGTCCTAATCCATCTGGACGAAGTCTTCAACAGTTGGTCCCATTGCGAGGTTCTGACATTTATATGCCATGAACGACTCCATGTAATATGTGCAAATGCATAGCGAAAGATTTCTTTCATACCTGAGAATAAACATGCTTTAAAGTGTCAACCAAAAGGTTGGTGAGTTCATTAGTTTAACATAAATAATCATTTCCATCATTTTAATAGACCACAAGATTTCATATATCCATTTCTCATAAATATACGTCCCATGCATAGAGATAAAAATCATTCATATGGATTGAACACCTGGTAACCGACCTTAACAATATGCATATAAGAATATCCCCATCATTCCGGGATCCTCTTTCGGACATGATATAAATTTCGAAGTACTAAAGCATCCGGTACTTTGGATGGGGCTTGTTGGGCCCGATAGATCTATCTTTAGAGTTCGCGTCAATTAGGGTGTCTGTTCCCTAATTCTTAGATTACCAGACTTAATAAAAAGGGCGATATTTGGTTTAATAATCCAACCATAGAATGTAATTTTAAGTACTTGTGTCTATTCTGTAAAACAGTTATAAAAGCAGCGCATGTATTCTCAGTCCCAAAAATATATATTGCAAAAGCATTTAAAAAGGGAGTAAATGAAACTCACGCATGTAAATATGGTAAAACAGTTAATAAAGCATTTGCATGTATTCTCAGCCCAAAAATGTAAAGAGAGAAAAAGGGCAAATGAAACTCACCTAATGTATTTTGTAGTAAAAATACATATGACTATATTGAACAATGCAGGGTTGGCCTCGGATTCACGAACCTATATCATTTATATATATATTAACACATATAATTGAAGTCGAATAAATTTATGTATTATTATCAATATAACTGTTATTTTAGTAATTAATGTGTTTC
This sequence comes from Rutidosis leptorrhynchoides, assembly GCF_046630445.1. NCBI lineage: Eukaryota > Viridiplantae > Streptophyta > Magnoliopsida > Asterales > Asteraceae > Rutidosis > Rutidosis leptorrhynchoides. The sequence continues at coordinate 61,917,256 of NC_092337.1, forward strand.
ATTATTAACTTAAATATATTTACCGTATATACTTTAAATAAATAATTTATAAAGTATAGTTTTATTGTTATATAGCTAACTTTTATTAAAATAAATATTTATAAATAAAAAAAAATGTTGATAATAGTAATAATAATTAGGGTTAATAATCATAATCATAATCATAATAATAATAATAATAACAATAATAATAATAATAATAATAATAATAATACTAGTAGTAAAAATAATAAATATACTAATAAGAATGATGATTTTTAATAACAATACTAATAATCTTAATGATATTAATAATAATACTTATAATGATGTTAGTAGTAATAATAATAATAATAATTATGTTCATAATAATAATAATAATAACAAAAGAAACTACCTTTAAGGCAAGCCTAAAAAAAAAATTGCCATAGCCTAGGCTCGAGCCCGCGACCTCGAAATACCCGAACACCACATCAAACCACCCTTCCACTTCTATTTTTCTGATTAGATTTGAAGACAGATTTTATTTAACCCGCTTGGCCAATCTTTTTCGGCCCAACAGCAGGAAAGTTACAGCCCAACAACACCACTCACACTCGGCCCAACTGAAGTAGAAATATAGCAGTCCATCATTTAATTTAATCCCGGCCCATCAGGAAACTGAGTTGTATATCGGCCCAAGAGATATACGGCCCAACACTTTCTCTTGATAAAAAAATGGTAATGGCCTAGTTTCGAACCCGTGACCCCTCACTCAACACACACACTGCTAAACCACTCTTCTAGTCATTCATTTCTGATTAAATTCCCATTTTAATTTATTTAACCCGAATTTACTAATTCTTCTTCTTCTTCTTTATAGCATCATCATCTAATAACTATCATCATCATTTCCTATCATTTCGTTTCGCTTATCATCTCCATCTCAGCATCATTATCTCATGTATATCATTCATCAAAACCTTATCACAACAACATCGTTGCCATCCTCATTTTTATCGTCATCACTACATGAATATCATAGGATCATCAACTAACCTCATAATCGTTCTTCATATCTTGTTTATGTACCACTAACATCATGATTCCTTACTCATCATCGTTATTCGACCTATTCCTAACCTAAACCGAATCTGTCCTACTCATAAAATATAAAGGGAAACTCGGCCCCAATCATAAAATGTAATCGGCCCAAGTATTTATTTAAACCGTATGTAAAACTCATATGCAAATATTTTAACTGAAAAGCATCCCAATAATAATCAAATTTGGGTTTCCCACATGTAACTTGAAGTCTACCTATCTATTTTTAATCCGTAACTTTACAGCTAGTATCCTAATTCATCTAATAAAACAATATATCATCCTAATTCATCTAGTAATTATGCCAATCTATTGTGGTAGAGTTCATTAGACCTTAAAATAATAGTGATAGCATGATGTTCGACCATTTTAAAATAAAAAGGCTGTGAGTGGATTAGGTACATAAATTGACAATCACTTTCCTTGTGGGGTTAGTCGACATATATCATAAATGGGACAGCCTTTTTGGAGTGAGTATATGGCGAAAAGGATACACATGTTTCTCCTTGAATACCCTTCAATCATTACTAGAAAACCCTTTATATTATTCTTTAGAAATTACTCACCTCATCATTCAAAGAAATGGTTCGGTGTATATACTCTTTATATATATGGAAGTGCGTTTGTGTTGGACAGCGAACAGGAAAAAAATATGATGTGCTTGTAGAGTAGTAACAGTAATAAGAAGATGATGTTTAAATGGGTCATGAGTGGTGGTTTGTTGAAAGTAGTTCATTTGCTCTCATCCAAAAAGAAGAGAGAAAAGAATGATAGAAGATGAAAGGGAGAGAAAATGATAGAGTCGTGGTAGTTTGGGGTGGAAGTGGTTTTCGGATATAACCCAAACGGTAGTAGTAGTTCTAGATTACAACCGAAAGTTATATGGTGATGATGGGTTGTCATGGGGAGATTTGGTTTGATCGAGAAGCAAACAGATACAACAGTAGTGTTAGTTGTAATATGGTATTCTACAAGTTGGTTTGGTTGGTGTTCGAAATCTTGATGATGGTTTCGTTGATGGTGTATGCCGAATCAGAAAGTGGTGGAGATTGTGTTTGTGACTCATCAATATTAGTATGCAGAGAATATGAGATGGTTGATTGATTTTTGTAGAGTTGTTGATCGACAAAGAATCACAAGTGATGTAGGAAATCAAAAATAAAAGTTGATGTTGAAGTATAACTAATCTGTACTGGGAATAGGTCACCCACAGTTATATTGACAAATTGAAACACATTTGGATCCTATGATTTAATTATGGATTTATCTGTATTTATATTTGTATTCAATTGTATTTACATGCACATATATATATATATATATATATATATATATATATATATATATATATATATATATATATATATATATATATATATATATCTGTATACATAATTATCTAGATTATTCATACAATATATAATTCATATCCATATATCTGACTATGTACTTAGATGTTAATATTTGTATATCTTATATATATATATATATATATATATATATATATATATATATATATATATATATATATATATATATATATCTCAAATTCTTAAATTTTGGTAATTAACTAGTATAGTTATATTAATACTATTAATATGAATAAATTAATAATACTAATAATAATATTATTAGTAACATCATTATTAATAAGGACCAATAATAATAAACGACAAATAACAATATGACAATATTAATAATAACAATAATGATAATTTTAATTACTAATAATGATAATAATCATATAAATGATAATAATAAACTTATTAGTGATACTTAAAGTAAGATTAGTTATAATGCTTTTAATATTAATGATAACTATAATAATAATATAATAACTTATTTTTAATAAAATTTTATTTATTTTTATATCTCATATTAGAATTAGTGATATTAGTAATACAAATATTAATATCAATACTAACATTAGTAATAATAATGAAAACAATAATAATATTATTGATATATCATTTACTTGTAATTTTAAATATTATATCAACTTTACACTATATTATATAATAACATTCATTGAATATTATATATCACAATCACAATAAGTATTAATAGACTCACACATATACATATAGATTCATAATAATATCATATATAGATTTATATATAAATACTTAATTGATTATTATTTTATATGTTTAATTCCGATTGATTAAATTTTATATGTACACTTTTATATTTATATATATATATTTATTTACATATTTACTTACACACAATAGTTCGTGAATCGCCGGGAATAGTATGAGGTTAAATGAATATATTGAAATAGTTCAAACATTTCGTGATTCAATATTATAGACTTTGCTTATCTTGTCGATATCATGTAAAGATTAAGTTTAAATTTGGTCGAAAATTTCCGGGTCGTCACAAGATATATTATGAAATGGTATGCATGCCGTCAACTTTCGATGTAATGAAAGATTGACTTTTCAAAAACGAATGCAATGTTTGTAAAATGTATCATATAGAGGTCAAGTACCTCGTGATGTAATCAACTGTTGTGAATCATTTATAATCGATATGGACTTCGTCTGGATGGATTAGGATGGGTCTTTACAAGTCCCAAAAATAGTAAAGTAGAAAGGGAGCTATAACTCATAGTGAATAAGCGGTAAAAGTCGATATGAAAAGTATGCAAGTAGTAAGTCGGTCCGAAATGTCCTCAACCTAAGTCAAAGGTTACTAAGTCAGTATATTGTCCCAAAAGGTTCTAAAGTAAATAAATTAAGTCTTAAGTATCATCATCATCATCATTCGTAAAAGATAAAGTAAGTTTTCAACAAGAATAGAGATCGAAACAAAAGGCTGACTTTGGACAGCTGCTACGACCTCTATACAAACCGAAAACATGCATGGTCAGTGGCCAAGGCTCCGTATGTGATTCCTCTAAATTCTATCCAATTTTCAGATCTTAACTCGATGTTGTTTGACCGTGGCGACGGTTCAACCGCGAGTAGGTCAGAATTTTCAGCACGTCGTTACAAAGGCGTAGTGCTTTTCGAAAGACTATAAATCCTAAATCGTATATCGGATTTAGGCGAGTCTTAAACGAAAAGTCATCTAATCGAAATGAACAATTTGAAAATCAACTTTCCAGAAGCTCCAGGAGTCTGATCAGACCCTGAAAAACAGTAAACAAGTACTCCGGTGGGTTTCTTAGTGCTTAATGCTCATCACGGTTCTCATCCTTGATGCGTGTAAGCTTCAAGTGTACAACTCTTGATGTTTTAGCATTACTTTGACCAAGTTTCAAACATTAACACACAATGTCAAGACTAAGAGAGAATACAACTCACTTAAGAGTTTTAGAAGGATGATGAACCAAGGTTACATCATGTTCTTAGTCTTAACACAAATACAAGTTCTATTCACAAGTAAAGCTACAAACTTTGATTCAATCAAACAAGCAAGACACATAAACTTGATCAAACAAAGTAATGAAACCCTAAGTTAGAGAGCTTGGATCCCTTAACAAAAATTATGAGATTTCAAAGCTAGAAAACTTGAATCTTTTATGTTCTTGAAGATCTTTAAAGCAAAATGCTAGATCTTCAGGTTTCATGAAGACCATAAACACAAGTTTTGATCTTTTATCAAAAACAAAGTGATCTTAAGCTATAAAGCTTAGATCCATCAAAGTAATGAAGATCCAAAGCTAGAAAGCTTGAATCTTTTATGTTCTTGAAGATCTTTAAAGCAAAAGGCTAGATCTTCAAGTTTCATGAAGATCATAAACACAAGTTTTGATCTTTTTAACAAAATAAAGAGATCATAAGCTAGAAAACTTAGATCCAACAAAAGTGATGAAGATTCAAAGCTAGAAAGGTTGAATCTTTCATGTTCTTGAAGGATTCAAATCAAAGTTTGAACCTACAAGATATAACAAGATCAAAAAGCTAGAAAGCTTGATCTTAGTTGATGATGATGTCAATTTTATGAAGAGAAAAAGAAGAAGAAGAAAACTTAAAACTTACAATTTTTAGTGTGAGAAAGACTAGAGAGAAAATTAGAGAGAAAGTGTGTGTAAAATGAGAATGAGATCAAGTGTAAAATGGATGAAATGAGCTTGGTATTTATAGTGGTGGTGGGTGTTTTCGGCCTTGGGCATGGGGAGGGGACAATGGGACACCTTTTTGCTTTTTGTATGGTGGTGGTCTAAAGGTGGTGCTTATTATTGGGATCCCATGCAATATGTGTGGTAATGGTTAACAAAAATGCTAGTATGTTGGCTCATCTTAATGAGTTTTTGTCCTACATCTTAATGGGTCATAATCCATTTAAAATTGGGCTAACTTAAGACTCCATTAGCTAGAGTAGGCTGGGCTTAAGTCCAACAAAGTAGAAAGTCCAATAAGACTAACTAGTGTGCATTAGTGAATTACTAAGCGTAATTAAGCAACCAAAAAGCCAAGTAATTGTTATTAGATAATAACAATTAGTATTACGTTGTAGAGACCCGTCCTAATCCATCCGGACGAAGTCCATATCGATTATAAACGATTCACAACAATTGATTACATCGCGAGGTACTTGACCTCTATATGATACATTTTACAAACATTGCATTCGTTTTTTTTTTTTTGAAAAGACAATCTTTCATTACATCGAAAGTTAACAACATGCATACCATTTCGTAATATATCTTACTATAATTGACTTAATAATAATCTTGATGAACTCAACGACTCGAATGCAACGTCTTTTGAAATATGTCATGAATGACTCCAAGTAATATCTCTAAGATGAGCAAATGCACAACGAAAGTTTTCTTTCGTACCTGAGAATAAACATGCTTTAAAGTGTCAACCAAAAGGTTGGTGAGTTCATTAGTTTAACATAAATCATCATTTCATAATTTTAATAGACCACAAGATTTCATATTTCCATTTCTCATAAACATACGTCCCATGCATAGAGACAAAAATATCATTCATATGGATTGAACACCTGGTAACCGACATTAACAATATGCATATAAGAATATCCCCATCATTCCGGGATCCTCCTTCGGACATGATATAAATTTCGAAGTACTAAAGCATCCGGTACTTTGGATGGGGCTTATTGGGCCAGATAGATCTATCTTTAGAGTTCGCGTCAATTAGGGTGTCTGTTCCCTAATTCTTAGATTACCAGACTTAATAAAAAGGGGCATATTCGATTTCGATCATTCAACCATATAATGTAGTTTCGATTACTTGTGTCTATTTCGTAAAACATTTATAAAAATTGCACATGTATTCTCAGCCCAAAAATATAAAGGGTAAAAAAGGTAAATGAAAACTCACCTAATGTATTTTGTAGTAAAAATACATGTTACAACATTGAATAATGCAGGTTTGGCCTCGGATTCAGGAATCTATATTATTCATATATGTATTAAAACATATAACAAGTTCATATTTTAACAATATTAATATACTTGTTATATTTAATGATTCGTATGTTATGTTTAATAAATAACTTAAATATATTTAAGTTATATATCTTAAATAATTAATTAATACTTATTAACATATAATAATAGAGTTAAATTATCTGTTTTAGATATTGTTTTATATACCTACTAGTTATGTTAATAATAATAAAGATACTAATAATAATAATAAAACTGATAATAATAATGATAATATTAGTTATTATTACAGTTAGTGTTAGTAATAATATTGATGATAATGATATTTATAATTAATAGCTCACTTAAATCATAATTTATCCATAGCTTTTAACTCCATAAATTATATATATGCTTAATATCATTTAGCAAAATATTATTTTCGTAGTCGAAGTTTCGAATTAACCTTTGTAACCCTACTTTTTAAATCATGAATTTTACTTAAGCTTAATTATATTACTTAACTCATAACTTTGTTACATTACTTTTACGTCATAACATTCCTCATAATATTCGAATATCTTAAAATCTTAATGGTTTTATGTCTGTACATACAAATATATATAAATACTTTGATTATCATATTCATGACTATAGCTGTGTTACTCATATCCTACTCAATATAAATTTTATAGTTACACACATACTTAACTTATTTAAGCTCATAAGATTTTAGTTCATAACTTATAATACCTAATAATACCTAATAATAATAATAATAATAATAATAATAATAATAATAATAATAATAATACATATATTAGTATTTATAATAATAATAATTATAATACTTGTAATAACATCGATCATAATTAGTAATGATAATAACAACAACATCAATAATAATAATAATAATAATAATAATAATAATAATAATAATAATAATAATAATAATAATAATAATAATAATAATAATAATAATAATAATAATAATAATAATAATAATAATAATAATAATAATAATAATAATAATAATAATAATAATAGAATTAATATTGAAAACTACCTTAGAGACCTCTTAAAAAAGAAATGCCCCAAGTTAGACTCGAACCCGAGACCTCTCGAATATCTGACACCATATCAAACTACTGGACCAAGACTATTTTTCTGAATATATCTAAATCCCATTTTATTTAACCTCCAAATTCGGTTTCATCTTCTTCATCACCCATTTCAATCAAAGCTCCAATAATCAACACAGCGTGTTTCAAGGTTGCAGTAGAAGGCGTAACTGGGACAGAAACTATAAGTGAGTGGTTAAATTAATTAAAAAAAAATTTTAAAACTTCCTGCTACCGTCGCTGTTAAGGAAGAAAGAAAAAAAATTTTGATTTTTGTCTTGGAGGTCGTTTTAGATAAAACTCATAACATGAAATATATTACAATTGCTTCATATAAACTTCATAAATGATCAGTTTAACAGAAAACCTTGAAATTAGTTCGAATTTTGCTATGAACATCTCTTTGACTTTTGAAACCCAAACCTTTGACCTCAAAATTTGAAATCAATATAAAAAATTGGACTTCGAAACTTTACAGTTAGTTTAAACGAATTATTTCTAACAAACTTGCATTATTAGATTTTTAAATTTAATACTAACCCTTGATTTGGCCAAAAAGTTGAATTAACAGAGGACGGCTGCAGTTCTTCTTTTTTTTTTTAATTCGATTTAATTCATTCATAAAAATTGTTGTAATTGTTAATTGATAGTAATGGTGAAAAAAATGAATGAATTCGTTTCTATCATTGATCAATTAACTTGATTTATATATTATTGTGATTAATGGGAACATTTTTAATTGGTCCGTAAATAAAAAATATATATATAAAAAAATAGATATCGATTGCTAACCTATTTTGGAATTGTTCTAGCAATCAAACACTGATTTGTATGATTTTAGACAATCACCTACAGTTAGAACACGACTTGAAACAGATTCTGCTTTCTAATTCATTATATACGGTTTTTATATAAATAATATTAATAAATAACAAATTAATACTTGATAATTACAATTATATTAATTATAATTAAAATTACTAAAAATAATGATAATAGAGTAATATTTATAATAAGTCACAATAATAATAATTGTAGTGAAAATTTATAATAATATTATTATTAATGATAATAATCATAATAATACTAATTACATCATTATTAATAATTTTAATATTAATAATAATATTATAATTTAAATGTATCATATTTTCTCACTATATAGTAATAATAATAATATTGATATATAAATATTATTATTATTATTTATTATGAAATTAATAATAATATTAATCTGACATCTATAAATTAACTTGTAATAAAATTTGATATATTAACTTTCATATTTTTAATTCTATAATACTTATTTCATATAATGACATGTTTGAATTTTTAATATTATATATAATATTAATTTTGTATAGAAGTCATATTTATACATATATAGATATTTTAAACTACAATATATACAATTTATGTTTTAAATATTACATATATAATTATGTTAATTATATATATATATATATATATATATATATATATATATGGAAATCAATAAATTTAAAGTATACATTATATATTTTTATATATATATATATATATATATATATATATATATATATATATATATATATATATATATATATATATATATATTTTCATCGTTGACAAATTATGTTCGAAATCATTACATAACAAGTTTTAGTTATTTTAATTTATCTTTCATAATATCTAAATCACATATCAGTTCTCTACTATATTTATAATATATAATTATTTATATGTATAGTTGGTTACATGTACATTTCTATTTATGTTCATAGGTTCGTGAATCGTCGGTAATGGTCGAAGGTTAAAATAAATACATGAATAAAGTTCAACATTTTGAGACTACACTATACAGACTTTGCTTATCGTGTCGAAATCTTATAAGAATTTAAGTTCAAATTTGGTCGGAAATTCTCGGGTCATCACAGTACCTACCCGTTAAAGAAATTTCGTCCCGAAATTTGAGTGTGGTCGTCATGGCTAACAATAAAAATGTTTTCATGACGAATATGAGTCAATAATTAAAGTTTTATCACCATCATGTGATTTGAATAAAACAACTCAATTATTCGAAGCGTACGAGTGAAATTATCACAAAAGATTAAAAATAGGATAAGTAAAGATTCGTGGTAACTTTTGACAGAGTCAGGGTTGAATTTTGAAAGTAAGATACATCTTAACTTTTGACGTAGTCACGATTTAATTTAGAAAATAGGATGCGTCTAAACTTTTGGCGTTGTTTTGGTTGAATTCCGGAATTTAAGTGATTTGAAGAAAATCTTCGAAATCTAAAAGATTTGATTCTTCGGCGAATTAGGAAATTAAGATATCTATAATTAAATACGGTGATCTGCCTCGATTTCTTTGTCTGATATTTCTATTATAAATTAAGCTCTTCCGTTCCATTATTCTCACCGTTCCCATACTCTCTTCCGTAGTTCATACATCCAAAAAATTGTGGAAATGCTTAATCCTACTCTAATCCTTGTCCTTATCCTTACTATCGTAACAATCATTCTCCGTTTCCAACTTCCACCCGAGGAATCTGCTTACTTCTACTTTGCTCTTGGGGTTATAGTGCTTTTAATTCTCCCGTGTCTTTATGTTGCGATAAACATTGATATACACGGTTTGTAATTTATGCGTTGTTATCGGGCTTTATATCTCTCCTTATATTTCAATGTCCCCCTTTCTGTTTTCTATAATCATTGTCATCCACAGTTAATACTCCCTCCTATTTGCTGCGATTTATACTCCAATTTCTATTTGCTGCGATTTATACTCCCTCCTAATCATTGTCATCCACAGTACTCAACTAAGTCAGAAGATCCAAACGGTAAGCAACGGGTCCATCATGCTCCAAGACTTTAAAAGGACCAATATATAGCGGTTTCAGCTTCTCATGCTTTCTGAAACGGATTACACCTTTCCATGGTGCGACTTTCAACATTACGAAGTCACCTACTTGGAATTCGAGATCTTTACGTTTAAGGTCGGCATAGCTCTTTTGACAATCATGGGCCGTCTTGAGCCTCGCTTGAATTTGGACAATCTTCTCGGTTGTTTCATGGACGAGTTCGGGTTCGGTGATTTGCTTTTCACCTACTTCGGCCCAACAGATAGGAGAACGGAACTTGCGGCCATATAAAGCTTCGAATGGTGCAGCCTTAATGCTCGCGTGATAGCTATTGTTGTAAGAGAATTCGGCTAGAGGCAAATGCTTCTCCCAAGCCTTTCCGAAATCAATTACACAAGCACGCAGCATGCCCTCCAGGGTTTGAATTGTGCGTTTGCTTTGTCCGTCGATTTGCGGGTGATACGCGGTACTCATATCTAAACGTGTTCCCAAGGCTTCTTGCAAGGAACGCTAAAACCTAGAAGCGAAATGGGCATCTCGATCTGAAATAATCGATAGGGGTACGCCGTGACGAGATACAATTTCCTTTATGTATAGCTGCGCAGTCTCTCCATTGTATCGGTTTCCTTCATGGTTAGAAAGTGAGCAGATTTGGTAAGACGGTCGATAATAACCCAGATGGTATCATAACCGCCTACCGTCTTCGGTAGCTTCGTGATGAAGTCCATCGTTATTCCTTCCCACTTCTATTGCGGGATTTCAGGTTGTTGAAGTAATCCAGATGACCTCTAATGTTCGGCTTTGATCTTGGAACAAGTTAAACTCTTTCCAACATAAGTAGCAACATCCTTCTTAAGGTTCGGCCACCAATATTGCTCCTTGAGTTCGTGGTGCATCTTACCAGCTCCTGGATGAATCGAATACCTTGACTTGTGGGCTTTGTCTAGAATAAGGCTTTGTAAATCCCCATAACTAGGCATCCATATTCTTCCGAAAAAATATCAGAGTCCAGTCTCCTTAACCTCGAATCGAGAGGCGAGAACGTTCAAATACTCCTGAGAAATATTCTCCTCTTTGAGAGCCTCATCTTGAGCCACACGGATCTAGCTATTGAGATTCGTGTGAATGGTGATGTTTAAGGCACGGACACGAAGATGTACCATTCTCTCCTTTCGGCTCAAGGCATCGGCTACAATATTTTCCTTGCAAGGATGGTAACGAAGTTCACAATCATAGTCGTTCAACGTCTCGATCCACCATCGCTGTCTCATGTTCAGCTGCTTCTGATCGAAAATGTGTTGGAGGCTTTTGTAGCCGGTGAAGATAGTGCTCTTAATTCCATAAAGATAGTGTCTCCACAGTTTGAGCGCAAAGACGATGGCTCCAAGCTCGAGATCGTGAGTTGTGTAGTTTCGCTCGTGAATCTTCAATTGTCGAGAGGCGTAAGCAATAACCTTCTTCCATTGCATCAATACACACCCAAAACCTTATCGGGAGGCATCACAATACAAAACGAAGTCATCACTACCTTCGGGAAGGGACAACATAGGTGTGGTGGTTAACTTCTGCTCCAGGGTTTGGAATGCCGACTCTTGCTCGGTTTCCCAAACGAACTTCTTCCCCTTGTGAGTTAACGCGGTCAAAGGACGTGCAATCAGAGAGAAACCTTCGATGAATCTTCGGTAATAACCGGCGAGACCTACGAATTGGCGGATATGAGTAGGAGTAGTGGGGGTTTCCCACTTGCTGATGGCTTCGATCTTTGCGGGATTGACTTTGATACCCTGATCGCTCACGATATGACCAAGAAATTGAACCTCCTTCAACTAAAATTCACACTTGGAGAATTTAGCATAGAGTTGCTCTTGTCTCAAGAGTTCAAGCACGAGTCGAAGATGTTGCTCGTGTTCTTCTTCGCTTTTGGAATAGATGAGGATATCATCTATGAAGACGATAACGAACTTGTCTAGGTATGGCTTTCATACGCGATTCATGAGATCCATAAACACGGCAGGTGCGTTAGTTAAACCGAATGGCATCACGAGAAACTCATAATGACCGTAACGAGTTCAGAACGCAGACTTCAGCACATTTCTCTCCTTCACCCGCAACTGGTGATAACCTGATCGTAAATCGATCTTGGAGTAAACACTGAATCCTTGCAGCTGATCGAAAAGATCGTCAATTCTGAGAAGGGATACCGATTCTTGATCGTCAACTTATTCAGCTCACGATAATCGATACACATGCGGAAAGATCTGTCCTTCTTCTTCATGAACAAAATAGGTGCGCCCCAAGGCGATGAACTCAGTCGGATAAATCTACGGTCTAGCAGTTCCTGTAGTTGACTCTGCAACTCTTGCAGTTCGGAAGGTGCGAGTCGATAAGGTGCGCGAGCTGCAGGTGCAGCTCCTGGCAATAAATCAATCTGGAACTCCACTGATCACGGCGGGGGTAATCCCGACAATTCTTCTGGAAAGACGTCGGGAAATTCGTTCACAATTCGTATATCATCCACGCTCTTCTCCTCAATTTCTAGCTTCTTCACATGCGCCAAAATAGCAAAACACCCCTTTTTCATGACCTTTTATGCCTTCATGCAACTAATAAGGTTTAGCTTCGGGCTACATCTTTCTCCGTAAACAATTAGTGGCTCACCATCTTCGCGAGGTATCCGAAGAATCTTATCTCCACAGATAACTTCGGCTCTTACCTTGGACAACCGGTCCATACCGACTCTCACATCAAAGCTCCCTAACTTAATGGGTATCAAATCAATCTCGAAATCCACACCAGCTAAGTTTATAATACCTCCTCGGACAATTTGGTCAACTTTCTCAAGTTTTCCATTGGCTACTTCAACAAGAATACTCTCCTCCAAAGGAACTAACGGCCAAGCTATCTTAGAGCAAAAGTGTCTACATACATAACTCCTATCGGCACCAGTATCAAACAAGACAGAAGCTATTAGGTTATTGATAGTGAATGTACCTGTGACCAAGTTAGGATCTTCACGGGCCTCTCTGGTGTTCATGTTGAAGACTCTTCCACGTGCTGGCCCGCCATCCTTCTTCTTGTTAGGACATTCATTCTTGAAGTGACCCTCTGACCGCACTCAAAGCACTTCCTCGATCAAGTAGGGTTTGTCCTCACAGCTGGGGTGATGATCTTACAATCTCTACCGACGTGTCCAGTCCTTTTGCACTTCTCGCACACTACGTTGCAGTATCCAGTATGATGTTTGTAGCACCTCTTACACTAGGGAAGGGTACCTTTGTAGTTAGGGTTAGGGCTAGGGGTCCTCCAGTCCTTGTTCCCCTTAAAATTCTCTTAGCTGGGTTCTGGTCAAAACCTTTTTCCTTGTTTCCGTCCCACTTACGTTTCCCATTACTAGCTCCTGATTCTAATTTCACCTTCTCCGGTTCTTAGTGGGTAATTTGATTCATCAGGGTGTGCGCCATGCGCATAGCTTCCGGGACATTTGGCTGGTTTCGAAGAAGTGACATTTCCCTGGATTTCCTTGGGAGTCCCCATAGATACCTTCCATTCATTTGAACTCAGGCATAACCATTGTGGGGCACATCAACGCAAACTCCAAGTACCTTCGGTTATAGCCATCGAGGTCAGTTCCTATGACCTTTAGTTCCCAAAACTCCGCTTCCATTTTCTGAATTTTGGTTCTGGGCAGTACTCCTCGATCATAACCCTCTTAAAATCCTCCCAGGATGTTGCATAAGCTTCGTCGATTCTCCGAGCCTGGGCGTACGTATTCCACCAAGTCAAAGCACCATCCGACAGCGTACAGGATGCGAACTTGGTCTTATTCACTTCGGAGCAGTTACTCACACGGAACACAGATTCCAACTTTTCAAACTATCTCGTTAGCCCAACTGGCCCTTCCGTTCCACTGAAATTGTGGGGCTTGCAACTCTGAAATTCTTTATAAGTGCACCCATTCTGAACAGGTGGGTTAGCCAGTGGAGCTGGTGCAGGGTTGGCATTCGCCATAGCTGTGGCTACTCGAGCAGCTATCATCTCTTCAATCTGTGCTGCAGTGGGCATTTCTCTGGGACCTCTTCCGTTTGCCATCGATCTTCCAAACAAAATTTTGACTCAAGTCAAAACCCGTCACCCAATAAGTAGTAATGCTATAGTAATATAGTAAACAATTACTTATTCCATGTCAGCAAGACATATAGCAAGCACATAATCAGGCATAATAACTACAGTAGCCTAGATCGTCTACAGCAGTACATAGCACGGCAATATTAACAGTATCAAACAGAAGTAACATGCAATCAAAAGCAGATAGTAGCAGGCAGTAGCAAGAATAAGCAAAAGCATACAACAAGTTCACATAGCAGTAAAAGTAAGCAGTAGCATGCAGCAAGTTCATATAGCAGAAAAGTAAACAGTAGCATGCAGCAAGTTTTGCAGAAACAAGTAAACAAACAAGTTGTAGATTAGTCCTATTAGTGAATCCTACTCGACTCAGTCAAGACGCACTAATGCAAACTAATTCCCTACAACCAATGCTCTGATACCAAATGTGATGCCCCGTACGAAATCAACGTGTACGGATCATCAACAACATGATCATTACAAGGTCACAACAATATATGCTGTTTAAAAACAAGTTTTGCATTCATGAAAAGATAACATCAATTGTTTTACAAAAGATAACGTAGAAAGCGTTAACATGAGTACGTGATACTAAAGTCATTACAAAGCCATTTTTCAAAAATAACATAAGTTGCGAATGCAAAATATAAGTTCCATGATTGAGACATCTCTAAACAATGCAGCGGAAGTCTAACACAGCAGGTCTAACAGCAAGTCTAACAGCAGAAGCAACAATGTCTAAGCACCTGAGAAAAACATGCTTAAAAATGTCAACACGAATGTTGATGAGCTATAGTTTTAGTAAACAACAATGTAATGTAGACTACGAGATTTCGTATTCAAAACAGTATGAAAAGTATATGCTTATCCGTGGGCACATGGTAACTAACTTAATGTAAAATAATATATCACCCCCTAAAAAGACACTTGGCGAGTGCGTATGTTCTTGAAGTATTAAACACCCGTTAAATGCTAGCGCAACTAGCCCGAGTGGGGATGTCAAACCCTATGGATCCATATCTAAGATTCGTGTCTAACGGTTCAAAAACTAATAGTTAAACATTACCGTGCTAAGGGGAAAGTTTATGCCGTTATATAACCCACACATATGTAAAGTTTAAGTACTCGTATCTAGTAAGTAAAACATAAAAAGCGCATGTATTCTCAATCCCAAAAATAGTAAAGTAGAAAGGGAGCTATAACTCACAGTGAATAAGCGGTAAAAGTCGATATTAAAAGTATGCAAGTAGTAAGTCAGTCCGAAAGGTCCTCAACCTAAGTCAAAGGTTACTAAGTCAGTATATTGTCCCAAAAGGTTCTAAAATAAATAAATTAAATCTTAAGTATCATCACCATCATCATCATTCGTAAAAGATAAAGTTAGTTTTCAACAAGAATAGAGATCGAAACAAAAGGCTGACTTTGGACAGCTGCTACGACCTCTATACAAACCAAAAAGATGCGTGGTCAGTGGCCAAGGCTCCGTATGTGAGTCCTCTAACCGCTGTCCAATTTTCGGATCTAAACTCAATGTCATTTGACCGTGGCAACGGTTCAAGCGCGAGTAGGTCAGAATTTTCAGCACGTCGTTACAAAGGCGTAGTGCTTTTCGGAAGGCTACAAATCCTAAACCGTATATCGGATTTAGGCAAGTCCTAAACGAAAAGTCAGCTAATTGAAACGAACTAACTAAAAATCAACTTTCTAGAAGCCCCGGGTGAAATGACCCGTCCTAATCCATCCGGACGAAGTCCATATCGATTATAAACGATTCACAACAGTGGATTACATCGCGAGGTACTTGACCTCTATATGATACATTTTACAAACATTGCATTCGTTTTGAAAAGACAATCTTTCATTACATCTAAAGTTGACAGACATGCAAACCATTTCATAATATATCCAACTATAATTGACTTAATAATGATCTTGATAAACTCAATGACTTGAATGCAACGTCTTTTGAAATATGTCATGAATGACTCCAAGTAATATCTTTAAAATGATCAAATGCACAGCGAAAGATTTCTTTCGTACCTGAGAATAAACATGCTTTCAAGTGTCAACCAAAAGGTTGGTGAGTTCATTAGTTTAGCATAAATAATTATTTCATAATTTTAATAGACCACAAGATTTCATATTTCCATTTCTCATAAATATACGTCCCATGCATAGAGACGAAAATATCATTCATATGGATTGAACACCTGGTAATCGACATTCACAATATATATATATATATATATATATATATATATATATATATATATATATATATATATATATATATATATATATATATATATATATAAGAATATCCCCATCATTCCGGGATCCTCCTTCGGACATGATATAAATTTCGAAGTACTAAAGCATCCGGTACTTTGGATGGGGCTTGTTGGGCCCGATAAATCTATCTTTAGAGTTCGCGTCAATTAGGGTGTCTGTTCCCTAATTCTTAGATTACCAGACTTAATAAAAAGGGGCATATTCGATTTTGATCATTCAACCATATAATGTAGTTTCGATTACTTGTGTCTATTCCGTAAAACATTTATAAAAGCGCATGCATTCTCAGTCCCAAAAATATATATTGCAAAAGCATTTAAAAGGGGAGTAATGAAACTCACCTAATGTATTTTGTAGTAAAAATACATATGACTATATTGATCAACTGAACAATGCAAGGTTGGCCTCGGATTCACGAACCTATATCATTTGTTTATTTATTAATACACATAATTTAAATCGAACAAATATATATATATATATATATATATATATATATATATATATATATATATATATATATATATATATATATATATATATATTATATTTTAAATTATATTTTATATATAAATATATTTGTCTGATTAATATTATATTAAGAACACTTACTTTATTATATATGATTATTTATATACAATTTGTTAATACGATTAACACATACCTATATGTAATGTAAATATAACTTTTATTATGTTATATGTACTAAATATCTTTTTATTTACATACATCTTTTGTTTATCAAAACAGTAATTTTGATTATACTAAGTTAATATTGGTAATTATAAAAATGATGATAATATTATTACTAATGTACCTATGTTACTAACAATAGTTCTAATATTTATAAATGGATAATAATACTAATATTTATGAAAAATTGTATTATTTTTACAATATTAATAATAATACTAATCATAACCATAATAATGATATTAATATTTAGTATGGTAATTTTAATAATAATAGTGGTATTAGTAATATTTATAGTAACTGATAATATTAAGAATGATACTATTTAATAGTAATGATAAAAATAATGATAATACTAAATAATAATAATAATATTTGATATTGATAATGATATTAGTATAATTCATAAAATTGTAATAATAATAATAATCATAATAACAATATTATTAATTATAATCATAATGATAAGTATTAACCAATACTAATAATAATAATAATAATATCATAACAATAATAATAATAATAACATAACAATAATAATAATAATAACATAACAATAATAATAATAACAAATAATAATAATAATAACATAATAATAATTATAATGATAATAATAATGAATGAGTAAATAACTACCTCAATAAAAAGCCTTTAAAAAAAAAATTCGCTCCTGCCCAGACTCGAACCTTGGACCTCCCGCTATCTCGACACACACATAAACCATTGAGCTGTTGCTCCATTTCTGAAATAATCCCAACCCATAACCATAATATTCGTTTACTTCCTTCTGATTCTATATCTTCTTTAACCTCACCAAATAAGTCGCCTAGGAATCGAAATAACGAATCTTTAATTCAGTAAGTCTTATAAACAATCAACATTAATAATTCACAGCTGGGTTTCTAATCAATCGAAATAAAAAAAAAATAAAAAAAAAACAAACAGAAGCAGCAGGGCTGCTCGACGCTGGTAAAGAAGAAAAAAAATTGATTGTGGATTTGAGAAAATTTTAGATAAAACTTTTTACACAAATTGGGTACCAAATCACGTTTAAAAACTTTATAAATTGTCAATTTAACTGGAACTAGAACATATAACACGAATTTGTTCAAAGAACATTCGGTTGACTTTTTATCAATTAACTTTGACTCGAAAATTCTCGATTAATATAATGAATTGGAATGTGAGATTTTTGCAGAGAGTTTTCTTGGAGGATTCCTAACAAATCCTCACTAATAGATTTTGAAATTAATTTGAGAATCAAGCTTTTGATTAGATGATATAAAACAGAGAAAAACGGGCTGTTTATGAATATCCTGTTTAAATTAACAGATTGAAACAGATATTAATTGTTATAATTGCTTTTGTTAATGGAAAGGAATTTGGATGACTGAGTTTAATTACCTGAATTATTCGATTTTATACAAGTGTGGGTCTCGATTTGTGATTACAGGTAAAAAAAAATAATAACTAAATAAATAATTAGAAAGAATGGATGTTGATTTATAACAGATTTTGGCTTTTCTGAAAAGGTGGAATCTGATTATATGACTTTTAAGCAATCTCCAACAAATAGACAAAGACTTGCAACAACTTAAGATTTGCTAAATCTACATATACCATTTTTACATATCTGATTTTAATAAATAAATAAATAAATAGATTAATAATATTAATAATTACAAAAATAATTAATAACAACATTAACAAAAATAATAATTATTATTAACAATATTAATGATAAATTGTATTATTTATATGGTAATACTAATAACGACTTTAAAATCAACAGTGGTAATTATAATTATAAAAGTAATAATATTAATAATAATAATAATATTAATCGTGATATCAAATAATATTCAAATTACAACTAAGTAATAATTTTAATCATTCATATAGTAATATTTATATTTAAGTATTTATTTTGATAATCATAACCTTAGATTTGTTAAGATTTTAATATTTATCATTTGTTAATATTACTAATAATGATATTAATAATAATAAAATTAATAATAATAATATAATTTGTTATTACCATTATATTCTTAACTTGTAGTTATATTTAATATATTTATTTTACAATTCATTACTTATGTAATATTTACTAATTATGTATAGTTGTATAATTATACACTATATCTATATTACATAATTATATATAGAAATCATATATTATATATATAGATTCATTTTTACTATCAACTAAATTATTATGTATATTATTTTACATGTTTAATTCTAATATTTAAATTATAATCATTACATTTAAATAATATACATATTTAATTATAAACAATTGTTCGTGAATCGTCGAGAACAGTCAAAGGGTAATCGATGACATGAATATAGATTTTAAAACTTTCAAGACTTAACATTACAAACTTTTCTTATCGTGTCGGAATTATATAAAGATGAAGTTTAAATTTGGTCGGAAATTCCCGGGTCGTCACAGTACCTACCCGTTAAAGAAATTTCGTCCCGAAATTTGAGTGAGGTCGTCATGTCTAACAATAAATATGTTTTCCTGACGAATATGAGCTGATAAATAGAGTTTTATCATTATTTGAATAATGCAGATAAAAATAATTCGATTATTTGAAGAGTACGAATGAAACTATCATGAGAGAGGTCCCAACGGGCATCGTCCATCTTCGCCCAAAAACTTGCCCAAATTTTTAGCCGTTAGTAAAATAAAATAAAAAAATTCCAACGGCTATCCCAACGGTCACTTTTACACTATAAAAACACCAATCATATACTTAATTTTATACACTCAAACATATATTTCTTTTATATTTCCACCTTTCTCAAAATCAAAATCAAACACTCCCAAACTGCAAAAATGTTAACACTTCCCGCAATGATTGTTTCATTCGATGTTCATTACGGAGGTGATTTCCGTAATCAAATGAAGGAATATAAGTGGGGCGACAGTATTTCGTTTGAAGATATCGACATTCATGATGTTGGTTTACAAGACTTGCTATCCTTTCTGAAGGAAAAAGTTCCGTGTGAATTCACGTCTGTGTTCTTTTATAAAGATGATTATGATGCGGATTGTAGGGCAAGTTTTCTGTGTACCGATGATCAATGGTACTTTATAAAAGATACCATTGGAGATCGCGGTAAATGCATTTCTTTGTATGCGGTTCTTGAAGATGAAGAGACGTTGGGTTATCGTTACCTCGATGAATCAGCTGAAGCAGCAGTTGAGGCATCAAGAGAAATACCGATGTCTCCAGAGTACCTCACGGATGGTGAAATGACTGGTGAACGCTACTTTGCAGATGACAATTGATGACGACGAGTAGTTTGATTGTAATATTTTAATTTTTAATTGTCGTGATGTTTTAATTTTTAATTATTATAATTTCAGTGTTGTTGTCGAGTTTTATATCTTCCTTTATGTTTCAGAGCTCTTCGTCTTTTTAATCTCCTCTCGATCTCTAGTAAAGCGAGTAATGGTCTAGAATTTGTAAGTATGGAGTTTCGAATGAATTTAATGTTATAATCAAGAAAGAACGTAATAGCACGATTTGATTCGTCAAATTACCAGAATCATTGAGAATAGAGCTATCAAGAATATACTTTCTTGATATGTTCAGAAGTTAATTAGAATGAAAAAGTTATATAGCATGGCACGTGATGACAATATGATTTGTGAATCATCACGTTCCATTAGAAACTCGGCATGACTTACTGTAATATAATCACGTTGATCAAGTGTCATTATATTATACTAACTCATGCATCAGTTCCCAACATTACTTCAATAACATTCATATTTTAAGCTCGAAAGTTTACAGAATATAGAAACTAACAGTTTCTATATGATGTAATACTGATAGCGCGAAGAGATTAATGATTTCAGATAAGAATAGTTATAAAAATATCTCCAGAAATATGGAGGATATTTATAATGAAAGATACGATAATATCTCGGAATATCTAAGATAAGAGGATGATAGAAACTATTGTCTACAAGGGTTTAGAGTAAGAATCAAGATATTCATTAAAGACTTTAGCAGACATTGAATCATTTGGATTCTTTGAAGTCAAACTTATTCTTTGTGATTTGTCCACGGCTTTCTTCATAGTTTCGCATAATCTGCTTTTTGGTACTATATTTTCTATTGAATGTTTCCAATATAATGATACACAGGAAGCACGAAGAGATATATAATTTCGGACGAGGATATTTATGAAAATATCCTCAGAAATATCGAAGATATTGATGATGATATTTTGGAATTTCTAAGTTCGATGGTTGATGGAGAAAGATTTTCCGCAAGATTTTAAGATGACTTCGGAGCAAGATATTCTCTAAAGATTTCAACGGATCCAGAATTATCTGGATTCTTTGAATATAGGGTATGGTCCTTGTATTTGTCCTTAGTCTCCGTCATGGTTAACTCCATCCGTTTTCCAGTTCCAATGTTTTTGAGCTTTTCCGACATATTATTCTTTATCATTAAACTTTCGACGACTAAGGTCGTTTACGGTTGTCTACAGTTTCTGCTGCTTCATTCAACTTTTTCAACATTCAAAGTATTGATTTGTAGACTGAGTGCTGTTCTGAATTTCAGAATAAAAGACCATAATTCTAGAAGATAACAGTTATACATATAACTGTTGATGTAGATATGCTGTGCGTTTTCAAAGTACTGATTGCTAATTCTCGGTATTTGGTACGGAAATTCTCTTTATCGGATGCAGATGAGTAGATGATAGGATTTCAATGAATATAATAACTTTTCATAAGGTTAAAGATCAATGATGTTGCTGGTAAATTTGCTGCTAATGTAGTGAGATATAAACGGTTTTCCGGTATTGATGACGAAAAGTAACTCTTATATCAGGGTTATAATAAGGTTGTTTCGAACGAAAAATTGAAGTTGACTTGTTGGAGCTGTGACAAAATTTGGCTAATTTGAAGAGACATTGTAAAGTTACTTTCGGTAATAATAACGCCAAGGAGTTAGCACAGATATGTGTTAAATGTTTACTCAGGTTCCAAGTGTTTTCCAGGTGCATATCTATGTGCATAAATCCTTCATTTCGTAGATGAAGTTGTGGTTGGTTCATCCTCACGGTTGAGGTACTTTCAAGAATCATGAAAGGTTTGAATGCAGATTGTAATCGTCAAGATACAAATGAGGTTTAAAAACGAAATCAAGTGGCAAACTTGAAGAATTGTTTAGTTTCATATGTTATAATCAATATTTTAATTCATTTTAATTTGTCCAATGTTGATAGTCCTCAATTGATAGTCCACAGTTAGCAATTCAATAATTCATATATAATTATATATATAATATTCGAATTAATACGTATCGTGACCCGTATACGTCTCAGACTCGATCACAACTCAAACTATATATATTATTGTAGAATCAACCTCAATCCTGTATAGAGAACTCGATCATTACTGTATATAGAGTGTCTATGGTGATTCCAAATAATATATATAGATGCGTCGATATGATATGTCAAAACCTTGTATACGTGTCCCGATATTTAAAGTGCGTAAAAATAAATAACATAAATTAAATGACGATAAATAAAGTGCGTAAAATAAATAACAGAAAATTAAATGACGATTAATAAAATTGCGAAAATGTAAATTGCAATAATTAAATTGCGATAAATAAAATATAATCAGTTAGCTAGGAACAATTAGCGTGGATTCTTAACAAAATTCCTCATAGTTAATTTGTTTGTTTCTAACAAATTTTATTGTGTCAATTATTTTCTTCGTTATGCCACTTGTTGGATTCTGATAAATCAAAATCCAAACATGAAATTGGATGACTATGGTTATTCTGTGGTGATCGGATTTGTATATCGGTGGATGTAAGTATGATAGTAAATGACCGTTGAATTAGATTCAAAGAATGTACAGTGTAACTTAGTAATGTGAAAATCTAAATATTCCTCAGGTATTACCTACCCGTTAATATATTTTCACCATTAACAGTTTGTACGAAAGAATTTTTAATTATAATCTTTATGAAAATATATATATATTTTCTTCAGATGTAATCATGGATTTAATGAGTCAGTATGATATTAAACTCATTTGTTTTACCGTTTGAACAAGAATATATAATCTCTAAAACATTAGAGTTTACATAATCATCATGTCGAACGAAGATAAATGATGTAGAATGTCATGTAGAACGATGATTATACTCGAGGTATAGAATGAGATGTCGAAGCTGGTGATGTGGATGTTGCTGTTGGTGGTACTAGTGCTGTTGGTGCTAAGGTTGGTGATGTGACTGGTGTTGGTGATACTGCTGGTGCTTGCAAACTGTGTATCGTGCTCTCTAAAGTTAACACTCGAGCTCGGAGTTCTTTAACTTCTTCTACTAACCCTGGTTGGTTATCAGTGTGGGGTAGAGATTGGATATCTTCTCTAGTTCCGTTAATGGTAGTCTCAAGACGAAAAATTCTGGCAAAAAGAGTATAAACGGTGTTGCGAACAGGTTCGCCGGTGAGCGGGTCGAGTACTCCAAGGTTAGGTGGTAGATTCGATTCATGATATGGAGTACCTTCTTCCCTTCTCCATAGGGTGATTATGTCGTGAACCCACCCCCATTTTCTCCAGTAATCACGATAGTTGATTGATTGGTGTGCTCCTGTCACGCTGTCTTCGGAGTCAGAGGAACTTGGTCGATTCGTAGAGGCCATCTTACGCGATCTCAGGAAAGATTTTTGATACGAAGAGTTTAATGACAGTAATTGATAGTTGGATGGTATTCTCAATGCATAATTTACATAGATATATATAGTACCAGGATCCCTTAAATTAAGGAGAAATTTACGAGAGATATCAGGCAAGGTCTACAGTAACAGATACGCTAAGATATGAATTGTCAGATACGCTAAGATATGAATTTTGTCTATACACTATTCATGCAGTCAATGCAGTAAAGCGTGTCTAGACTAAGAATAATGCGCATGTAATTTCCTAAGGATGATAAGCAGATGATTTCCGGCAAAAATGATAAGCAAAACTTTTGGCATGCAGACACGGTCGAAGTCCAGACTCACTAATGCATCCTAACGTCTTATCAGTTAGACTCACTAATGCAGACCTGGTTCACTAAGACCACCGCTCTGATACCAACTGAAATGACCCATCCTAATCCATCCGGACGAAGTCCATATCGATTATAAATGATTCACAACAGTGGATTACATCGCGAGGTACTTGACCTCTATATGATACATTTTACAAACATTGCATTCGTTTTGAAAAGACAATCTTTCATTACATCTAAAGTTGACAGACATGCAAACCATTTCATAATATATCCAACTATAATTGACTTAATAATGATCTTGATAAACTCAATGACTCGAATGCAACGTCTTTTGAAATATGTCATGAATGACTCCAAGTAATATCTTTAAAATGATCAAATGCACAGCGGAAGATTTCTTTCGTACCTGAGAATAAACATGCTTTCAAGTGTCAACCAAAAGGTTGGTGAGTTCATTAGTTTAGCATAAATAATTATTTCATAATTTTAATAGACCACAAGATTTCATATTTCCATTTCTCATAAATATACGTCCCATGCATAGAGACGAAAATATCATTCATATGGATTGAACACCTAGTAATCGACATTCACAATATATATATATATATATATATATATATATATATATATATATATATATATATATATATATATATATATATATATATATATATATATATATATATATATATATATATATATATATATATATATATAAGAATATCCCCATCATTCCGGGATCCTCCTTCGGACATGATATAAATTTCGAAGTACTAAAGCATCCGGTACTTTGGATGGGGCTTGTTGGGCCCGATAGATCTATCTTTAGAGTTCGCGTCAATTAGGGTGTCTGTTCCCTAATTCTTAGATTACCAGACTTAATAAAAAGGGGCATATTCGATTTCGATCATTCAACCATATAATGTAGTTTCGATTACTTGTGTCTATTCCGTAAAACATTTATAAAATCGCATGCATTCTCAGTTCCAAAAATATATATTGCAAAAGCATTTAAAAGGGGAGTAATGAAACTCACCTAATGTATTTTGTAGTAAAAATACATATGACTATATTGATCAACTGAACAATGCAAGGTTGGCCTCGGATTCACGAACCTATATCATTTGTTTATTTATTAATACACATAATTTAAATCGAACAAATATATACATACATATATATATATATATATATATATATATATATATATATATATATATATTATATTTTAAATTATATTTTATATATAAATATATTTGTCTGATTAATATTATATTAAGAACACTTTCTTTATTATATATGATTATTTATATACAATTTGTTAATACGATTAACACATACCTATATGTAATGTAAATATAACTTTTATTATGTTATATGTACTAAATATCTTTTTATTTACATACATCTTTTGTTTATCAAAACAGTAATTTTGATTATACTAAGTTAATATTGGTAATTATAAAAATGATGATAATATTATTACTAATGTACCTATGTTACTAACAATAGTTCTAATATTTATTAATGGATAATAATACTAATATTTATGAAAAATTGTATTATTTTTATAATATTAATAATAATACTAATCATAACCATAATAATGATATTAATATTTAGTATGGTAATTTTAATAATAATAGTGGTATTAGTAATATTTATAGTAACTGATAATATTAAGAATGATTCTATTTAATAGTAATGATAAAAATAACGATAATACTAAATAATAATAATATTTGATAATGATAATGATATTAGTATAATTCATAAAATTGTAATAATAATAATCATAATAACAATATTATTAATTATAATCATAATGATAAGTATTAACCAATACTAATAATAATAATAATAATGACATAACAATAATAATAATAATAACATAACAATAATAATAATAATAACATAACAATAATAATAATAACAAATAATAATAATAATAACATAATAATAATTATAATGATAATAATAATGAATGAGTAAATAAATACCTCAATAAAAAGCCTTTAAAAAAAAAATTCCCTCCTGCCCAGACTCGAACCTTGGACCTGCCGCTATCTCGACACACACATAAACCATTGAGCTGTTGCTCCATTTCTGAAATAATCCCAACCCATAACCATAATATTCGTTTACTTCCTTCTGATTCTATATCTTCTTTAACCTCACCAAATAAGTCGCCTAGGAATCGAAATAACGAATCTTTAATTCAGTAAGTCTTATAAACAATCAACATTAATAATTCACAGCTGGGTTCCTGATCAATCGAAATAAAAAAATAAAAAAAAAACAAACAGAAGCAGCAGGGCTGCTCGACGCTGGTAAAGAAGAAAAAAAAAATTGATTGTGGATTTGAGAAAATTTTAGATAAAACTTTTAACACAAATTGGGTTCCAAATCACGTTTAAAAACTTTATAAATTGTCAATTTAACTGGAACTAGAACATATAACACGAATTTGTTCAAAGAACATTCGGTTGACTTTTTATCAATTAACTTTGACTCGAAAATTCTCGATTAATATAATGAATTGGAATGTGAGATTTTTGCAGAGAGTTTTCTTGGAGGATTCCTAACAAATCCTCACTAATAGATTTTGAAATTAATTTGAGAATCAAGCTTTTGATTAGATGATATAAAACAGAGAAAAACGGGCTGTTTATGAATATCCTGTTTAAATTAACAGATTGAAACAGATATTAATTGTTATAATTGCTTTTGTTAATGGAAAGGAATTTGGATGACTGAGTTTAATTACCTGAATTATTCGATTTTATACAAGTGTGGGTCTCGGTTTGTGATTACAGGTAAAAAAAAATAATAACTAAATAAATAATTAGAAAGAATGGATGTTGATTTATAACAGATTTTGGCTTTTCTGAAAAGATGGAATCTGATTATATGACTTTTAAGCAATCTCCAACAAATAGACAAAGAATTACAACAACTTAAGATTTGCTAAATCTACATATACCATTTTTACATATCTGATTTTAATAAATAAATAAATAAATAGATTAATAATATTAATAATTACAAAAATAATTAATAACAACATTAACAAAAATAATAATTATTATTAACAATATTAATGATAAATTGTATTATTTATATGGTAATACTAATAACGACTTTAATATCAACAATGGTAATTATAATTATAAAAGTAATAATATTAATAATAATAATAATATTAATCGTGATATCAAATAATATTCAAATTACAACTAAGTAATAATTTTAATCATTCATATAGTAATATTTATATTTAAGTATTTATTTTGATAATCATAACCTTAGATTTGTTAAGATTTTAATATTTATCATTTGTTAATATTACTAATAATGATATTAATAATAATAAAATTAATAATAATAATATAATTTGTTATTACCATTATATTCTTAACTTGTAGTTGTATTTAATATATTTATTTTACAATTCATTACTTATGTAATACTACCTCCGTCCCACCACAAATGTCCACATTTCTATTTTGGGATGTCCCATTTCAAGTGTCCATTTAGTGAATCAACCAATGAGAAGAGGTTATTCTGGAGAGAGAAGATTTCTGATTGGTGGAGAATGAAGTTAGTGGGATTTCCTAAAACTGTGTACAAAAAGTAAGTGGACACTTGTAATGGGACGGAGGGAGTATTTACTAATTATGTATAGTTGTATAATTATACACTATATCTATATTACATAATTATATATAGAAATCATATATTATATATATAGATATAGATTCATTTTTACTATCAACTAAATTATTCTGTATATTATTTTACATGTTTAATTCTAATGTTTAAATTATAATCATTACATTTAAATAATATACATATTTAATTATAAACAATTGTTCGTGAATCGTCGAGAACAGTCAAAGGGTAATTGATGACATGAATATAGATTTTAAAGCTTTCAAGACTTAACATTACAAACTTTTCTTATCGTGTCGGAATTATATAAAGATGAAGTTTAAATTTGGTCGGAAATTCCCGGGTCGTCACACCAGGAGTCTGATCAGACCACAAAAAATAGTAAACAAGTGCTCCGGTGGGTTTCTTAGTGCTTGATGCTCATCACGGTTCTCATCCTTGATGCGTGTAAGCTTCAAGTGTACAACTCTTGATGTTTTAGCATCACTTTGACCAAGTTTCAATCATCAACACACAATGTCAAGACTAAGAGAGAATACAACTCACTTAAGAGTTTTAGAAGGATGATGAACTAAGGTTACATCATATTCTTAGTCTTAACACAAATACAAGTTCTATTCACAAGTAAAGCTACAAACTTTGATTCAATCAAACAAGCAAGACACATAAACTTGATCAAACAAAGTAATGAAACCCTAAGCTAGAGAGCTTGGATCCCTTAACAAAAATTATGAGATTTCAAAGCCAGAAAGCTTGAATCTTTTATGTTATTGAAGATCTTGAAAGCAAAAAGCTAGATCTTCAAGTTTCATGAAGACCATAAACACAAGTTTTAATCATTTAGCAAAAACAAAGTGTTCTTAAGAAATAAAGCTTAGGTCCATCAAAGTAATGAAGATCCAAAGCTATAAAGCTTGAATATTTTATGTTCATGAAGATCTTTAAAGCAAAAGGCTAGATCTTCAAGTTTCATGAAGATCATAAACACAAGTTTTGATCTTTTTAACAAAATAAAGAGATCATAAGCTAGAAAACTTAGATCTAACAAAAGTAATGAAGATTTAAAGCTAGAAAGCTTGAATCTTTCATGTTCTTGAAGGATTCAAATCAAAGTTTGAACCTACAAGATATAACAAGATCAAAAAGCTAGAAAGCTTGATCTTAGATGATGATGATGTCGATTTTATGAAGAGAAAAAGAAGAAGAAGAAAACTTAAAACTTACAATTTTCAGTGTGAGAAAGACTAGAGGGAAAATTAGAGAGCAAGTTTGTGTAAAATGAGAATGAGATCAAGTGTAAAATGGATGAAATGAGCTTGGTATTTATAGTGGTGGTGGGTGGTTTAGGCTGTGGGAATGGGGAGGGGACAAGGGGACACCTTTTTGATTTTTGTATGGTGGTGGTCTAAAGGTGGTGCTTGAAATGTCCCGTTCATATTGATTATAAACGTTCCATATTAATTGATTTCGTTGCGAGGTTTTGACCTCTATATGAGACGTTTTTCAAAGACTGCATTCATTTTTAAAACAACCATAACCTTTATTTTATCAATAAAGGTTTTAAAAGCATTACGTAGATTATCAAATAATGATAATCTAAAATATACTGTTTACACATGACCATTACATAATGGTTTACAATAGAAATATATTACATCGACATATGTTTTTTAAATGCAGTTTTTACACAATATCATACAAACATGGACTCCAAATCTTGTCCTTATTTTAGTATGCAACAGCGGAAGCTCTTAGTATTCACCTGAGAATAAACATGCTTTAAACGTCAACAAAAATGTTGGTGAGTTATAGGTTTAACCTATATATATCAAATCGTAACAATAGACCACAAGATTTCATATTTCAATACACATCCCATACATAGAGATAAAAAGCATTCATATGGTGAACACCTGGTAATCGACATTAACAAGACGCATATATAAGAATATCCTCATCATTCCGGGACACCCTTCGGATATGATATAAATTTCGAAGTACTAAAGCATCCGGTACTTTGGATGGTGTTTGTTAGGCCCAATAGATCTATCTTTAGGATTCGCGTCAATTAGGGTGTCTGTTCCCTAATTCTTAGATTACCAGACTTAATAAAAAGGGGCATATTCGATTTCGATAATTCAACCATAGAATGTAGTTTCACGTACTTGTGTCTATTTTGTAAATCATTTATAAAACCTGCATGTATTCTCATCCCAAAAATATTAGATTTTAAAAGTGGGACTATAACTCACTTTCACAGATATTTCCTTCCTCGGAAATAAGACTTGGCCACGGATCGATTCACGAACCTATACAAATATGTACATATGTATCAAAGTATGATCAAAATATAATTACAACCATTTTTATTATGTCTTAAAGATTTGAGTGTATTAAGTCAGCTGTCCTCGTTAGTAACCTACAACTAGTTGTCCACAGTTAGATGTACAAAAATAAATCGATATATATTATCTTAAATCAATCCACGACCCAGTGTATACACATCTCAGGCTAGATCACAACTTAAAGTATATATATTTTTGGAATCAACCTCAACCCTGTATAGCTAACTCCAACATTACTGCATATAGAGTGTCTATGGTTGTTCCAAATAATATATATACATGGGTCGATATGATATGTCAAAACATTTGCATACGTGTCTATGGTATCCCAAGATTACATATATATTAGAATACATATATAATACAATATAAGTTAGCTAGGATATGATTTGTATAGATTTCTTAAACATTTCCCGTAGCTAAAAAGATCAAAAATATCCAATCTTGTTTTACCCATAACTTCTTCATTTTAAATCCATTTTGAGTGAATCAGATTGCTATGGTTTCATATTGAACTCTAATTTAAGAATCTAAACAGAAAAAGTATAGGTTTATTGTAGGAAATTTAAGTTACATGTCAATTATTAAAGAGGTAGTCATTTCCGTCGAAAAAACGACATCTTGATGACCATTTTGGAAAACATACTTTCACTTTGAGTTTAACCATAATTTTTGGATATAGTTTCATGTTCATAATAAAAATCATTTTCCCAGAAGAACAACTTTTATATCAAAGTTTATCATAGTTTTTAATTAACTAACCCAAAACAGCCCGCGGTGTTACTACGACGGCGTATATCCGGTTTTACGATGTTTTTCGTGTTTTCAGGTTTTAAATCATTAAGTTAGCATATCATATAGATATAGAACATGTGTTTAGTTGATTTTAAAAGTCAAGTTAGAAGGATTAACTTTTGTTTGCGAACAAGTTTAGAATTAACTAAACTATGTTCTAGTGATTTCAAGTTTAAACCTTCTAATAAGATAGCTTTATATGTATGAATCGAATGATGTTATGAACATCATTACTACCTCAAGTTTTGTGGATAAACCTACTGGAAAAGAGACTAATAGATCTAGCTTCAAAGGATCTTGGATGGCTTGAAAGTTCTTGAAGTAGAATCATGACACGAAAACAAGTTCAAGTAAGATTTCCACTCGAAATAAGATTGTTATAGTTATAGAAATTGAATCAAAGTTTGAATATGAGTATTACCTTATATTAGAAAGATATCTTACTGTAAATAAGAAAGATTTCTTGAGGTTGGATGATCACTCTACAAGATTGGAAGTAAGCTAGCAAACTTGAAAGTATTCTTGATTTTATGAAACTAGAACTTGTAGAATTTATGAAAAACACCTAGAACTTGAAGATAGAACTTGAGAGAGATCAATTAGATGAAGAAAATTGAAGAATGAAAGTGTTTGTAGGTGTTTTTGGTCGTTGGTGTATGGATTAGATATAAAGGATATGTAATTTTGTTTTCATGTAAATAAGTCATGAATGATTACTCATATTTTTGTAATTTTATGAGATATTTCATGCTAGTTGCCAAATGATGGTTCCCACATGTGTTAGGTGACTCACATTGGCTGCTAAGATCTGATCATTAGAGTGTATATACCAATAGTACATACATCTAAAAGCTGTGTATTGTACGAGTACGAATACGGGTGCATACGAGTAGAATTGTTGATGAAACTGAATGAGGATGTAATTGTAAGAATTTTTGTTAAGTAGAAGTATTTTGATAAGTGTCTTGAAGTCTTTTAAAAGTGTATGAATACATATTAAAAAACTACATGTATATACATTTTAACTGAGTCGTTAAGTCATCGTTAGTAGTTACATGTAAGTGTTGTTTTGAAACCTTTAGGTTAACGATCTTGTTAAATGTTGTTAACCCAATGTTTATAATATCAAATGAAATTTTAAATTATTATATTATCATGATATTATCATGTACGAATATCTCTTAATATGATATATATATACATTAAATGTCGTTACAACGATAATCGTTACATATATGTCTCGTTTCAAAATCATTAAGTTAGTAGTCTTGTTTTTACATATGTAGTTCATTGTTAATATACTTAATGATATGTTTACTTATAATAATATCATGTTAACTATATATATAAACATATATATGTCATCATATAGTTTTTACAAGTTTTAACGTTCGTGAATCACCGGTCAACTTGGGTGGTCAATTGTCTATATGAAACCTATTTCAATTAATCAAGTCTTAACAAGTTTGATTGGTTAACATGTTGGAAACACCTAATCATGTAAATAACAATTTCATTTAATATATATATAAACATGGAAAAGTTCGGGTCACTACAGTGCTTATTGTTGGGATCCCATGCAAGATGTATGGTAATGGTTAACAAAAATGCTAGTATGTTGGCTCATCTTAATGGGTTTTTGTCCTACATCTTAATGGGTCATAATCCATTTAAAATTGGGCTAACTTAAGACTCCATTAGCTAGAGTAGGGTGGACTTAAATCCAACAAGGTAGAAAGTCCAATACGACTAACTAGTGTGCATTAGTAAATTACTAAGTGTAATTAAGCAACCAAAAAGCCAAGTAATTGTTATTGGAAAATAACAATTAGTATTACGTAGTCATAATATTCCAATTATGATAAAAGTCAAACGTGTACCAAAATAGATAGCTCGTTCAAAACGTCAAGTGACACTAACGGTCATAAAAGCATTCGAGGATCTAGTTTAGTAACTAAGTACTTAATAACGCGTTTTAAAATATAAACGAAAGTAATCAACATGAATTAGATCCCAGAATATAATCTAACACAGTACGCACAAAAATACATTTTCGTGAAAATAATAAGCACCAATATAAGTCAAAAAAGTCGGGTCGTTACAATGTATATCTAATGTTCAAAGTAAATGCACCACAGTTATAATGTAGGGTGAGGTTTTCAACCTAACGGATTCGTCCATCTAAATTGTACTTACCCGATGGTATTAAAAGTATTCAAGCTAGGGGCTTTATGATCAAACTCAATATGTATATATAGTACTCGTGTCAACATAAAAGCATTTGAAAATGTAAGTACAACAACGTGTATTCTCATCCCTGAAAACATGTAAAAAGTGGGACTGTAGACTCACCTTTGATTAGCTCTTGAGTGAAAAGTAGACAAATAACTTGTACGGATTATAGCCGAGTAATGCATGTAACATCCCGCCTTTTTCCGTTTACTTTCCGTTACGCTATTTTAAAGTCCGTTATGTAATTATAACATCCTCCGTTAATACGCGTTTTAAAATATCTCGTTTAGGTAATTCACGCACCCGATTCAAACTTGAGGGACCAATTTTGCCAATTGACAAAAGGTGTGACTAGGTCAAAGAGTAAACTCCTTCCTCATCCATTCATTATCCATTTCCTTTTCCATTTTTCTTAATACTTCCACTTTATTCTCTCAAACACCAAATCAAAGATTCATCATCTATTCAAGATCTAGCAAGCATCAATTCAAACAAATTAAATATTCGGAATCCTTGCATCTTCCTCTTCGAATCCATACCAATCTCATTGCATTTGGGTGACTTTCTGAAAATGGTAAATTTCTTGTTCTTGGTCTTTTAAACTTAAAAGTGTGTTAATTAGTGTCTATGGCTCAAGTTTAACATGAATAGATGATTTATATGCTTGTTCTTGTTATTTTGATGTAACTAGCTTAAACTTGAAATGAGTGTGCTTGATCTTGAGATTTGGTTGCCTAAATGTTGTTAGATATTAAAAGTACATGTATTAAACGTGTTACTAGCATCACTAGCTTTGACATGGAATAGCTTCATAAACATAATTGTTAAATTTGTGATTTTGAGTTAGGGTTTGATAGAAGTAAAATGAACTTTTGATGCATTGAATGTTGGCAATGTTGTTTGTAAGTGTTTAGTTGTATTGTATGCGTAGTTACCTACGAAACGGCGTATCATATGTGTGCATTTAATTCCCGAATCATCAATATGCATTTATGAACTTGAAGCATTTATGATGAGCATTAATTGATCATTCAATTTAGAAATTTGATTATTTTAAATGATGATTTTAGTTGATGAAATGTGTTTAGTTGCATTCCTCGTTAAATTACCTTTCCAACGATGTATAGTATGCATTTTAAGTGTTTACGGTTTGTGATTTGTGCTTAATTGAAGTTTGGTTGAGACTTGAACAATTGAAACTGACCAGGCACCAGTTCACGTTGATTGCCGCGGCGCGGCACTCCTTGGTCACGGCGTGACATTAGGCGTGGTCAGGGACTGATCAACTTTACAATTTTTCGTTTAATTCTAACTATGCTATGCACCTCCGATTAACATGAAACTTGGCCAACATGCTTATATATGATTAAAAACCTCAGAAAAATAGTTCGGGACCCGACCCCAACGTGTTGACTTTTTCGTTGACTTTGGCTTGACCAAAGTTGACTTTTATTCAAACTTAACCAAACACTTACGCAATCGTTCTAACATGCTTTTATACTTATATCTTGCATGAAACTTGACAATTTCATTCACATGCTATATAGTCGAGTCGTAACGACCCATAGGACTAATTGAACAACTTTGACCAACCATGTTTATCGATATTGATACGAACCTATTTGTTTAGGTCAAGACTAGCATTCGTTCTTGCACACGTTACTTTGTGAAGTACAATTTACTATTCGTGCAACCAAGGTGAGATCATTGATAATGCTAAAAACGAACATATATTTCATAGCATTATTCCTCAAGAAAGACAAGCTTTTAGTTGCAATTGTTCTATTTACAAGTGATATTCGTTTAAATAATAAAAGATGAAGACAAAAGACAGATTCGACGAATTGAAGACGCAAACGACCAAAAAGCTCAAAAGTACAAAATACAATCAAAGAGGTTCCAATTATTGATAAGAAAAGTCTCGAAATTACAAGAGTACAAGATTCAAAATGCAAAGTACAAGATATTAAATTGTACGCAAGGACGTTCGAAAATCCGGAACCGGGACCGGAGTCAACTCTCAACGCTCGACGCAACGGACTAAAAATTACAAGTCAACTATGCACATAAATATAATATAATATTTAAATAATTCTTATAATTATTTAATATATTATATTATTTATAAAACCGTCGGCAGAAGAAAACAACCAAATATGAGCCTCCCCAGCTGGCCATGCGATCGCATGGCCTGGAAGGCATAAATCCATGCGATCGCATGAGCCCCAGTTCCAGCCCACATGCCTATAAAAATCGAGCTTTGGTGCACCAAAAAAAGGAATCTATCCATCTTTCTCTTTTCTCATACGTAAAACATATATATATATTTATAATTTATATTTTAATTTTAATTATAATTCTAATAATAAGGGTATGTTAGCGAATGTTGTAAGGGTGTAAGTCGAAATTCTGTCCGTGTAACGCTATGCTATTTTTAATCATTGTAAGTTATGTTCAACCTTTTTACATTAATGTCTCGTAGCTAAGTTATTATTATGCTTATTTAATCCGAAGTAATCATGATGTTGGGCTAATTACTAAAATTGAGTAATTGGGCTTTGTACCATAATTGGGGTTTGGACAAAAGAACGACACTTGTGGAAATTAGACTATGAGCTATTAATGGGCTTTATATTTGTTTAACTAAATGATAGTTTGTTAATGTTAATATAAAGATTTACAATTGGGCGTCCCTATAAATTACCATATACACTCGATCGGACACGATGGGCGGGGTATTTATATGTACGAATAATCGTTCATTTAACCGGACACGGGAATGGATTAATAGCCACTAGAATAATTAAAACAGGGGTGAAATTATGTAAAAGGACACTTGGTATAATTGATAACAAAATATTAAAACCTTGGGTTACACTCAGTCGACATCCTGGTGTAATTATTAAACAAAGTATTAAAATATTGTTACAGTTTAAGTCCTCAATTAGTTGGAATATTTAACTTCGGGTATAAGGATAATTTGACGAGGACACTCGCACTTTATATTTATGACTGATGGACTGTTATGGATAAAAACCAGACGGACATATTAAATAATCCAGGACAAAGGACAATTAACCCATGGGCATAAAACTAAAATCAACACGTCAAACATCATGATTACGGAAGTTTAAATAAGCATAATTCTTTTATTTCATAATTAATTTCCTTTATTTTATATTTAATTGCACTTCTAATTATCGCATTTTTATTGTTATTGTATTGCACTTTTAATTATCGTACTTTTTAATTATCGCAAGTTTATTTTATCGCACTTTTATTATTCGCAATTTCATTATCGTTATTTACTTTATGCTTTAATTTAAGTTTTGTATTTATTTTTAATATTTTACATTTGGTTTTAACTGCGACTAAAGTTTTAAAATCGACAAACCGGTCATTAAACGGTAAAAACCCCCCTTTATAATAATAATATTACTTATATATATATATATTTGTATTTTTATAAAAGTAAACTCATATAGCGTTAAGCTTTGTTTAAAAAGATTCCCCGTGGAACGAACCGGACTTACTAAAAACTACACTACTGTACGATTAGGTACACTTCCTATAAGTGTTGTAGCAAGGTTTAAGTATATCCATTCTATAAATAAATAAATATCTTGTGTAAAATTGTATCGTATTTAATAGTATTTCCTTGTAAAAATTAATAGTATTTTATACCACTCCGCTACCACATCAAGTATTTTTGGCGCCGCTGCCGGGGAAATTCTTAAACGCCAGAAGCGCAACGCTAAGATAAAAAAAAAAGATTTTTACTTTTAGTACGCTTTTGTAAAAATACGTTTTAAATATTCGAAAATATAAAAAGAAAAACAAAAATATAAATATTTTTAGGAGTTTGATAAATATTTAAGTTTTATAAAGTTTCTTTATTTCCATTTTTTTTAGTTTGTAAAAATATAAGTTTTATTTAATTAATAAATATATTTTATATTTTACAGCAAAAACAGAAAAAAAAAAAAAAAAATTTTAATCGGCCTGTACTGTAGCAGCCCAACTCTAGCCCGAAACCCTAGCCCATGCGATCGCATGGCTGGGTAACTTAGAACTCATGCGATCGCATGAGCGTATCTGACAGGCCATCATCGTACAGCAATTAATGCGATTAGGGTTTTAATTAATTATTAATTATATTATTAACCCTAATTAAGTTTTATTATTTAATTAGTTATTAGTTTAAGTTTAATTTGTATTTTTAGTTTAATTAGTTTATTTAAATTGTAAAATTAATAGTTTTATAAAATAAATAATATAAAAATAATATTTTTACAACTTTTTATATATTTTTATATATTTTTTTTCTTTTTAATCGTTTTAGCGTAACTTTTGTATTTTTAGCTCATATTTAGTTTTAATTCATAGTTTTTGCCATATTTATTTTTACTTCTAGATTTTTAGGCTTTGCAGTAAAATCCCTTAAGTGCTTTTTCTTTAGACTAAGATTTAGGTACTCTAGAATTTTGCGACGCCTTTTTAAGTTTTAGTTTCTTTTTAAGATATTTCCATTTGGGATTTAGTTTTTCCTGTAAGCTTTAATATTTTTAGACGACTTTTACCTATGTATCAATTATCATTCCAATTAATAATTTCAATTTGCGATTATAATTTTAAGTTAGTTGTAGTAATAAGGTTAGGTTAGTCAAGTATTTTTAAGTTTTATAAGTTTCTTTTATTTTTCCGTCACCTTTTATTTTTCAACCATTTTTCTTTTTCGACCTTTTTCGACGAACTCTTTTTCTTTCTTATTTCTCGCTATTCTAGTTTTAGGACATAGATTTTTATTCTACTTCTTATCAAAATTTCTTAAAATTACGAAAATTTATTTTGAGTGGTTAAATTGATAGACATCAAAAATTTCTGGTTCGTAGTAATAGTTGGATTTGTACGTGGACCGGGTTATTGGAGCCAAACAGTCCTCAATTATACTGAGACCAAACGAATCCTGCCCCTCTGCTGCATCTTTTGGCCATTCGAAACGTGGGCAAAATCAGAAAAGTCTATTAATTGGATAACTTATTATAATTTTTCTTTCCTTTTTAAAACTAATAGGATATTCAGTGAATGCACCGAGCAAGACGTTCACCACCTTTTGTACGTTCACCACCTGTAACTAGATCAAGACATTTAGCAAATATAACCGCCGTTGATTTTTCTTTAGAATCGTCATCCAGTCAACCAAGTACTTCAGTTCAAATTTCCGATAATCCATTTTTTGAACCAGACCTCACAATTGAGAATCCGGAGAATATTCAGGAACGGTTCGTAGATCCTGAACCACTAAACTTTCCTCCGGAACCACCAATCATTCAAACAGAGATTGTTGAGGAACGAACCATTAAATCAGAATCCTCTAGTGATTCCGATTCAACAAATTCAATTATGGAGAATCTGGAACCTTTAAGTATGGAAGACCGAATGAGAGCTAAACGCACTGGCCAAGGTCACGCAATTACTCATCCAAACATTAATGCGCCAGATTATGAAATCAAAGGACAAATTCTACACATGGTGACTAATCAATGCCAATTTAGTGGTGCGCCGAAGGAAGATCCAAATGAACATCTACGTACCTTTAATAGGATCTGCACAGTATTTAAAATCCGAGAAGTGGAGGATGAACAGATATATCTCATGTTATTTCCCTGGACTTTAAAGGGAGAAGCCAAAGATTGGTTGGAATCATTACCTGAAGGGGCGATTGATACATGGGACGTTTTAGTTGAAAAATTTCTTAAACAATTCTTTCCTGCATCTAAAGCCGTAAGACTTCAAGCAGAAATTGTTACGTTTACACAGAAGCCAAATGAAACTCTATATGAGGCGTGGACTAGATATGGAATGTTATTAAGAGGATGTCCGCAACATGGTTTAGACACCTGTCAAATAGTACAAATATTCTACCAAGGATGCGACATCACTACAAGAAAAGACATAGATATAGCAGCTGGTGGTTCTATTATGAAGAAAACCGAAACTGATGCTTACAAAATTATTGATAACACTGCTTCCCACTCACATGAGTGGCACCAAGAAAAAGATATCATTAGATCATCTAAAGCAGCTAGAGCCGATTCTAGCCATGACTTAGATTCCATTTCCGCAAAGATAGATGCTGTGGAGAGACGAATGGAAAAGATGACTAAAGATATTCACTCAATACAAATTAGTTGTGAGCAGTGTGGAGGACCACATTTGACAAAAGATTGTCTCAGTATTGAATTAACAATGGAACAAAGAGAGAATATTTCATACATAAACCAAAGGCCTGGAAATAATTATCAGAATAATTATCAACCGCCAAGACCGATTTACAATCAAAACCAGAATTATAACCGAAATATTCCATACAACAACCAACAAGGTCCTAGCAATCAACAAGTATCTAATAATAATTACAATCAGCAAAGACCGAATTTTCAAAACAAACCACCACAACAAACCGATGATAAAAAGCCGAATTTAGAAGATATGATGACAAAGCTAGTTGAAACTCAAACGCAGTTTTTCACCTCTCAGAAACAAACCAATGAACAAAATGCTCAAGCATTTAGAAATCAACAAGCTTCTATTCAAAATCTGGAACAAGAAGTAAGTAACCTAGCAAGGTTAATAGGTGAAAGAAAACCGGGAAGTCTACCTAGTGATACAAATGCTAACCCCCGGAATGAAACAGCTAAAGCCATTACCACAAGAAGTGGTACAACACTTAAACCACCTGAAATACCTGTAACTTCTGATGAAGCTATTCCTACTCCACAAGAACCACAACCTGATCAAGATAAGGAAAAAGAACCGGTAGTTGAAAAGGTTAATGAAGATAACACAGTTAAGGATAAACCTTATGTTAAACCATACCAACCACCACTTCCTTACCCGAGTAAAATGAAGAAAGAGAAACTTGAAGCCGAGCAATCCAAATTCTTGGATATGTTTAAACAGATAAATGTAAATCTTCCTTTCATTGATGTGATTTCAGGAATGCCTAGATATGCTAAATTCTTGAAAGATCTAATCTCAAATAGAAAGAAAATGGAAGAGCTCTCGGCTGTTACTATGAATGCTAATTGTTCAGCAGTGCTGTTGAATAAGATACCAGAAAAACTATCTGATCCAGGAAGTTTCACAATTCCATGTTTTCTGGGTAGTCTTAGTTCAATAGAAGCATTGGCAGACTTAGGTGCTAGTATAAATCTAATGCCGTATTCACTATACGCTAAACTAGACCTTGGAGAATTGAAACCAACCAGAATAAGCATACAACTAGCCGATAGATCAATAAAATATCCTAGAGGGATAATGGAGAACATGCTAGTTAAAGTTGGTACTTTAGTATTTCCAGTAGATTTTGTTGTTCTGGACATGGAAGAAGATTCTCAAGTTCCTCTCATATTAGGAAGACCATTCTTAAACACGGCTAAAGCAATGATAGACGTGTTCGGTAAGAAACTAACCCTAAGTATAGAGGATGAGAGTGTTACCTTTTCAGTTGATAGAGCAATGCAACAACCACAATCTGCAGATGATACATGTTATTATATTCAAACTATAGATGCACATGCAGAATTATTAGAAGAATTTCCAGAATTACAAGGAACAGGAGAATGTTCTTTAGGAGAAGGTAATGAACCAATTGATGAAGCTGAAATGTTAGCTACACTTATAGCTAATGGATATGAACCAACAACAGAAGAAATTCAAATGCTAAAAGAAGAAGACAGATATCGATACAAATCATCGATAGAAGAACCTCCGAAATTAGAGTTAAAACCACTTCCAAACCATTTGGAATACGCTTATTTACATGGTGAATCTGAATTACCTGTAATAATATCGTCTTCTCTTACTGAAAATGAGAAATCACAACTCATTTCTGTGTTGAAAGCTCATAAACCAGCCATTGCATGGAAGATTCATGATATTAAAGGAATAAGTCCTTCGTATTGCACGCATAAAATCTTTATGGAAGAAGGTCATAAAACGTATGTGCAACGTCAACGAAGACTAAATCCTAATATGCAAGATGTAGTTAAGAAAGAGATTATTAAACTGCTAGATGCAGGTTTAATTTATCCAATCTCTGATAGTCCATGGGTAAGCCCAGTTCAATGCGTACCTAAGAAGGGTGGCATGACTGTCATTACAAATGAGAAAAATGAGCTTATTCCTACTAGGACTGTAACAGGATGGCGTGTATGTATTGATTATAGAAAATTAAATGACGCCACCAGAAAAGATCACTTTCCCTTACCTTTCATAGATCAAATGTTGGAAAGATTAGCCGGAAATAGTTACTATTGTTTTCTAGATGGATTTTCCGGATATTTTCAAATTCCAATAGCACCCGAGGACCAAGAGAAAACCACGTTCACGTACCCTTATGGTACTTTTGCTTACAAACGCATGCCATTTGGACTTTGTAACGTCCCTGCAACCTTTCAAAGGTGTATGATGGCGATTTTTCATGACATGATAGAAGAATGCATGGAAGTTTTCATGGATGACTTTTCAGTCTTCGGTGATACATTCGAATCATGTCTAGTTAATCTGGAACGAATGCTTCTTAGATGCGAACAATCAAATCTAGTACTTAATTGGGAGAAATGCCATTTCATGGTTAAAGAAGGCATCGTTCTTGGACATAAAATTTCAAAAGAAGGAATTGAAGTGGATAGAGCTAAAGTAGATGTAATTGCTAAACTTCCACATCCCACCAATGTTAGAGGAGTTAGGAGTTTTCTAGGGCATGCCGATTTTTACCGACGTTTCATAAAAGATTTTTCTAAAATTGCCACTCCTATGAATAAACTCCTAGAAAAGGATGCTCCATTCATCTTTTCAGATGAGTGTATCAAATCTTTTAATATTCTTAAAGAAAAAATCACTAATGCGCCGATCATGATAACACCAAATTGGAATCTACCATTTGAAATAATGTGCGATGCAAGTGATTTTGCAATGGGAGCCGTTTTAGGACAAAGGATTGAAAAACGATTTCAACCTATATATTATGCTAGTAAGACATTACAAGGAGCACAAACGAACTATACAACTACTGAAAAAGAACTCCTTGCTATTTTCTTTGCTTTTGACAAATTTCGATCATATCTCGTTCTAGCAAAAACGGTGGTCTATACCGACCATTCTGCTCTTAGATACTTATTTTCAAAACAAGATGCTAAACCAAGATTAATCCGTTGGATCTTACTCTTACAAGAGTTTGATATTGAAATCCGAGATAAAAGAGGAGCAGAAAATCTCGCCGCTGATCATCTTTCTCGTCTTGAAAATCCTGAGTTAGAAGTTCTAAATGAATCGGCCATACAAGACAACTTTCCCGATGAATATCTATTGAAGATAGATTATAATGAAATCCCATGGTTTGCAGACTATGCAAACTACTTAGTTTGTGGATTCCTTGAAAAAGGATTATCGTACCAAAGACGAAAGAAATTCTTCAGTGATATAAAACACTATTTTTGGGAAGATCCACATCTGTTTAAAAGTTGTCCAGATGGAATAATACGCCGATGTGTATTTGGAGATGAAGCTAGTAAAATATTAAACCATTGTTACACAGGACCAACAGGAGGGCATTATGGGCCTCAACTAACAGCAAGAAAAGTTTATGATGCTGGATTCTATTGGCCTACAATTTACAAAGACGCACACCTTCTTTGCAAATCCTGTGATGCTTGTCAAAGGGCCGGAAAAATAAGTCAACGTGATGAAATACCACAAAATGTCATCCAAGTATGTGAAGTATTTGACATTTGGGGTATTGACTTTATGGGTCCATTTCCAAAATCTCATAATAATCTATATATACTCGTAGCCATTGATTATGTATCTAAATGGGCGGAAGCACAAGCTCTCCCAACTAACGATGCACGAGTTGTAGTCAACTTTTTAAAACGTCTTTTTGCAAGGTTTGGAACACCGAAAGCTTTAATAAGTGATCGGGGTACTCATTTATGTAATAATCAACTTGAGAAAGTTCTTAAAAGATATGGAGTAACTCATAAAATCTCCACCGCATATCATCCACAAACAAGTGGACAAGTTGAAAATACCAACCGAGCTTTAAAACGTATTCTAGAGAAAACCGTAGGATCAAATCCAAAGGAATGGTCCATTAAATTGGAGGATGCACTCTGGGCTTTTAGAACAGCCTACAAAACTCCAATTGGAACCACACCTTTTAGACTTGTTTATGGAAAAGCATGTCATCTTCCAGTAGAAATTGAACACAAAGCATTTTGGGCTTTGAAAACATGTAATCTTGATTTACATGAAGCTGGACGTCTACGATTAAGTCAACTAAATGAATTAGAAGAATTAAGACATGAAGCATACGAAAATTCGTTAATCTATAAGGAAAGAACGAAGAAATGGCATGATAAAAGAATCAGAAGTTCAAAAGAATTCAAAGAAGGAGACAGAGTTCTTCTTTTCAATTCAAGATTCAAGCTATTTCCTGGAAAATTGAAATCAAGATGGTCTGGACCATTCATAGTCAAAAGAGTTTTCCCATACGGAACGATAGAATTAATAAATTCAAATGGGATTGAATTTAAAGTTAATGGTCACAGAGTTAAACATTACATACATGGTCCGATGGAAGTCGACAACGAAGTTAATCACAATTTCGACACCACAGCTAACTAAGTGTGGGAAGCATCAAGTCTTTAAAGGATAATATGTATTTCTGTTAGAGTTAGATTGTCTGTTTTCGTGTAGTTCTCGAAAATGGAACCCGAATGGTCTTTCCCAAGCAGACCCTAAAGAACTAGTCTTCTCCCCCCATTCTGAATTTTTATTTTTTTTAGGTTTTTACAAAATGAAGACTGCCTGTGAACTAAACCATGGTCTAATGCTACACGCTTTGATCACTAAACGTAATAATGACATACTACCGAGTGAATTAGTATCAGTAATCAGAGAAAGAATGGACGGAGT
Organism: Rutidosis leptorrhynchoides; assembly: GCF_046630445.1. Taxonomy (NCBI): domain Eukaryota; kingdom Viridiplantae; phylum Streptophyta; class Magnoliopsida; order Asterales; family Asteraceae; genus Rutidosis; species Rutidosis leptorrhynchoides. The sequence continues at coordinate 61,961,823 of NC_092337.1, forward strand.
TAGAAAAGAATCCAGATGCGAAGATAATAAGTTACAATTTGGTAAAGGAAAATCAAAATCCGCAGCAAAAAGAAGAGCACGACACCTAGAACGATGTCACAAATGCGGAAAATGATCACATGGAGGTAAATGTTCAAATAATCAAACCTATTCAAATACCGAATTTGTTACTTTATGCAGAGACGGACCGTTCATATGTTTAGAAGAAAAGACACTGAATGCTCGAGGTTACGCCTATGTAGCCATGGAAAACCAATTAAACCGACTATCTTATGAATGGGATAGATCATATAACTAAGAAATCTATTTCACAGGTAAGTATGTACAGTTTTTATTTTATTTTATTTTTAACCTTTTGATAATAAACGCTAATTTGTTCGCTATAAAGTATTAAATTGGTATTAAATAAAATTAGGTTTGGCGACCGAAATTATTGATATCATTCAAAAATTTATTACATCACTGCGAAATTTAACGTTTATTCTTAAGGTATAAATATCTTTAATCAATCAACCCAAAATATTTCAAAAATTCGTCATGAGTTAAATTAGGTCTTGGAACCGAAATTACTTTACCGAAAAGAGGGGCACATATTTTTGATAATATTTGATTGATTAAAGTGGGATAAAAAGCCAAAAAGATTTTTAATTTTATTTTTACCATGTTTTTAAAATTAATATTTAAATCTTACAGTAATATTGTAAACTTTGTAAAAACAATATTTTTTTAAAAAAAAATGTAAATATTTGAAAAATTAATATAAGTTTGGTGTGAATTTATAATGTGAATTTTTAAAATTAAGTTTGGTGTGAATTTTTAATTTTTAAAATATGAATTTTTAATTTTATGCATTTCAAATTTTAAGTTTGGTGTGAATTTTTAATATTAATTTTGAATTTTATATTTAAGTTGTGTGAATTTAAAAACAAAAATTTACTTTATCTCATTAAGTTAAAAATATGATTTTTAAAATTCTTCGTAAGTTGAAGACTAGGTCTTTAAACTGAAATTGCTTTACCCGAGGGAGGGACGAGAACTTTTATTATTATTATTTTTAATCTTATTGAATTAAAGTATGCCAAAAACATTAAAAAACCCAAAAATCTTTACTTTTAAAAACCGCGCTTTGATTTGACAAATTTTAAAATTTTGTCGAGAGACAGACTAGGACAACGATCCGAAACGCCCTCGATCCTAAAGGAAAACAAAATTTTTAAAATTTAATTAATTATAAGTTTTATAAAGCATAACCTTTTTTTTAAAAAAAAAAAAAAAAAAACCTGAAAACACTGTAGCCGGCACCCCATGCGATCGCATGGGGTTTGCACTTGGAACCCATGCGATCGCATGGGGACCAAATGCAGGTCAGAAACAAATAACAGCAGTGGGTCTGTTCTTCACCACAACACACACACATACACCCGAAACTCACCCAAAAATTCACCAATTTTCGCCATTTTTCCACCGTAATTCGTCATTTTTCTTGCTCTAATCATGCCTAGATTCTCATTCCTCAGCAAATTGGTAAAAATTACACCCCTAAACTCTATAAATTCCTAGTTTTTGTGATAATTACCAATTTTTTACTTAATGCAATTTTGTTAATTTCTAGTGTAATTAGTGATAAATTGTTAGTATTTTATGCATGTATAACCTAGATTGATGCTATTTAACAAGATTTGAAGCCAAAAACTTCAAAATTTTTAGAAATCTAGGGTTTGTGTTCTTGAGCAATTTGGGGCTTTTTGATATAAACAGGTTATGGCCGATTTTTGTCATGAATTATTGCTAAATTGAGTAGTGTAACATGTTTAGATAGTTAAATGATCCAAACAATGATCCTAAACATGATTTTTGGAGATTAAAGTGGACTTTTTAAGTCCAAAATTCATGAACTTGATTTATTTGATATATTTGCCATTTGAGACTTGTTTAATTATTATTAATGAATATTTTGACATGTTATTTGAGTTAAATGCTTATGAATTTTGTATACATTTTCATATGTGCTTATTTGAAAAATGTAGAATTGTGAAAAATTGTGAAAATGTGTATAAGTTTAATTTTGATTTAACATGTTATAGTGATTGTTTTAAGTTGTTATTTTGCTAACACTAATGCATATTTGGATGCACAATTTGTGTGTTTAATGTGTTTTACAGAGAGCCGATACTGGAGGTTCAGGAGCATCATCATCTAGACGACCAGCACCAGCACCAGAACCAGAACCAGAAATGCAACACGAACAAGAACCACAACAGGAACAACAACAGCATGATCAGCACATACCTTATTATGATCCAGTACAGTTTATTGATGAATTCATAGTATTTCCAATGAGGCCGCCAGTAGAATTCCCAACGATTCCTGAGCACACTCTACATCCTAATCTGAGATTTGATAGAAGATGCAGAGATTACGAGACATATCAAAGGAACAAATTCAAATTGGTAACAAAAAATGTAGAGTTGCCAAGGGTAATTGATTGGGCCCCTTTGGAAACGGTCCATCTAGCTGACCGTGTTAGACAGCTTTTAGTTAAAAGGTATGGCAGTTCTTCTTTTACAGATTTGGAACGTCTTTTCACCATTCGTAGACCTGTATATAAGGAATGGTGTGTTGAGTTGATGAGTACTGTATCACTTGATACAAATATAGTTAGGATAGATGATAGAAGATTTCTTAGGTTTATCCTTGGCGGTAGGATGTACAGAATGTCCATGCTGGACATGGCCAGGGCCTTACAGATATATACTCCTGGTGAGTTGCTATTACCCGATTGTACAAACTTGATTCATTATGGTGAACGGGTAGATAGTAACTTTGACGCTGACGCCATTTGGAGGCGTATGTCACATTTTGATGTTTTTACACGAGCAGGAGGACACTCCTATACACATATTGACAGAGCCGAGCTTCGTATTATTCATAGATTTTTGGCCAACTCGATTACACAAAGAGGTCATAATAAAGAAAAAATTACCTTATATGATTTATTCTACCTAAAGTGTATTCGGGATCCTAGAAGCTTTGTCAATATCCCTTACTGTGTTGCTTTTTATTTATCAAAAATGGTAGAGGGATTGCAGGACGGGAGTATAATAGGAGGAGGTATTTTTGTTACTCTCATTGGAGAGTATTTAGGCGTTGATAGGAACCAAGGGGGTCCATTACAGATTTGTAGAGAACAGGTTGAGCCCTTAGGATTGAAAGTTTATGTGGGTGCTAAGGTATTGAAAAGTAGACGTAACCAGGCAGTACCCTATGAGGGATCTCATCCTCAGGTAGAGAGAGGCTCAGACGAGGAAATGGAGGAGGCGGAAGACATTAGGGATGTCTTTCGAGATGCTATTCTTGACGTCCACGTTCGTATAGATGAGGAAGCAATGACGAACGCGGCAAGACATAGTATGTATGAGCAGTGGAACTCCGAGCGAGTATACGAGGATTATAGGCGACGCCAACACGATAGCTGGTTAGTTCATCAGCACCAAATCATGAGCCAGCTATCATATCAGGTACCAAATAACTATGTACCTACTCGACCTGCTCATTTTCCGCCACATAGCCCCGATATCCGACCACCCTTTAACCGGTATGACTATAACCAAGCCTATCAGAACACCTATAACCAACAATGGAACCCACCCGATGAGATAAACTGGAACCCCTATCCAGACTGATTTAGTTACATTTGGTTATTTTTATGATTATTATGTTTTTATCTTTTGACTTTTTCATGTTTAAACTTATGTTATTGGATAAATTTGTGTAATTTTTATTATTTTATTATTATTGTGTACTAATATTTCGTATTTAGAATTTGAAAGTGGGATATTAAGTCTCATTTCAAATTGCCATGCATGATTATACTTGTATGTATGTATATTGTCGATTGTTCAAAACAGGGTAAAACAGCGCATTTTCAAAGACTGGCATTAAGTTCAGCAAAAGCTACTAATTTTGACGACAAGATGACAAATAAATGTGATGTAACAACAGGCGAAATGAACAAATGCTATGCACCATTTATCATTCAGCAAACAAACGCCAATATATTTGGAAACTTTGGTAAAATTTAATCATTTCTACGCTAATCACCCTCAATAATTTAAATTGTACTGATTTCTTGCAAATGAGGGCATTGCAAGGTCTTAAGTGTGGGAAGGGGTTAAATTCTTTCGGATTTTTAAAATTTTTATCTTTATACACTTGGTTACCATTAAAAATACTAGTAACGTAGTAGTTGTATTAGAATCTAGTGCTCTCTGATAATAAAGAACAGCCCTAGTCTTATATACTGACTACCCAATTCTAGTAAAATTTTTCAAAATTTTCAATTAAATGAACTTAAAATCATGTTTATACATATTTATGAACGATAAAACTAGGTTTTAACACCGAAATTATTGTTACCTCGGAAAGGACATAAATTGAGAAACAAACCAAAATGTTGAAATTCATTTAAAATGGAATAGAGGATGATAAAGAGGAAAATAAAAGCCAAGTGTGGGAAAATTTACCAAGTTATCTTAAACATATGTCACATATATCTGTAACAAATAACTGAAAATACTTTTGCTTTGGACTAAACTAAACCATTTTACCCGATGAAAGAAAAGAAGAGATGGATCTACACGATGAATCAATTCCATCATTAAAAGGAAGTAAAGTCTTCCGAAAAAGACACGCGCTTCTTGATTTAGGTCAAGAAGTTGTCGTCCAGACCAGCTGTAGGTTGACGAAAAATCTAGAAAAGTCATCACTAAAATCAGCAGGAAATCCACGGACCTCAACATTAAACAGGGTCGCCAAGTGGTCAGATTTATCCTAACCATGAGAAGGATTTATCTCGTACAATGGGGGGGCACCGTGCAAATTAGCTTGATAAGACTACTGAATCAGATCTCCAGAAAGGATAATCTCCTTAAAAGATCAAAAATCAGCTTTTAAGACTGATATTACTCAATCCTTGAGATTGACTTTAAAGATTGAGAATTACAAACTCATGGAATTCGATGATATCTAAACTCGAGCTTGAACGAGAAAATATTTTGATCAAATTAAAACCGATTTGTTTTCTGAAAACCAATTTTCAATGCGTTCATTACCATTGAACGTAAAATCCTAGGAATTCACCTGGAATTCATTAGGTCACCTGAACCAAATCGGGTGACAACCGTAAGAACGGTGGTTGCATAGTGGTCAAAGACAGGACCTTGTGCCAGACCGAAAAATCATAAGGGTGAGCTTTACTATTGCTCCTACCAAGGATAGTAATTGCATCCGACACATTATAGACCATAATTAAAAGCATGTCAGGGGACATTGCCTTAACAGTTGCTTGTTCAACGTTTTCCTTTACAACCGGACGGTAGTTTATCGAAAGGTAATATACGGGACAAGTAAACTGGACGTGTTGCTTTCCAAATACAAGGTTAGCAAGTGGGTGACACAAAACCGCAAGTTTTGAGCTAAAATTTTCAAATCTGAAACCCACCAAACCCACAAAGATATTTTGCAAACACCGGTGAAGGGTTATTCCGGAAAACTTATCTAGGGTAAAAGCTAGATTAAATTTTCAAAAGATCAAATATTTTCATAAAGATCCAATTTCCTTAAGGATCTACATTTTCATAGTCATGTGGGACTGTAAACCGCCTTTCAAATGTGCACTTTGCTTTGGAAACCGAAAGTAAATCAGCTATTTGATTGCAAGTGTCGTTGACCTAAACCCGAGGCAACTGTGGATGACACACCCACCTTTAACCATGGTTCTATCGTTACTATCATTGTTTATACCGCCGTATAGAAATCACTGATGTACAAAGTGTGAAGAATAAAGAAGTGATTCTAGTATTTCAAGACGATATTGCTTGAGGACAAGCAATGCTCAAGTGTGGGAATATTTGATAATGCTAAAAACGAACATATATTTCATAGCATTATTCCTCAAGAAAGACAAGCTTTTAGTTGCAATTGTTCTATTTACAAGTGATATTCGTTTAAATAATAAAAGATGAAGACAAAAGACAGATTCGACGAATTGAAGACGCAAACGACCAAAAAGCTCAAAAGTACAAAATACAATCAAAGAGGTTCCAATTATTGATAAGAAACGTCTCGAAATTACAAGAGTACAAGATTCAAAACGCAAAGTACAAGATATTAAATTGTACGCAAGGACGTTCGAAAATCCGGAACCGGGACCGGAGTCAACTCTCAACGCTCGACGCAACGGACTAAAAATTACAAGTCAACTATGCACATAAATATAATATAATATTTAAATAATTCTTATAATTATTTAATATATTATATTATTTATAAAACCGTCGGTAGAAGAAAACAACCAAATATGAGCCTCCCCAGCTGGCCATGCGATCGCATGGCCTGGAAGGCATAAATCCATGCGATCGCATGAGCCCCAGTTCCAGCCCACATGCCTATAAAAATCGAGCTTTGGTGCACCAAAAAAAGGAATCTATCCATCTTTCTCTTTTCTCATACGTAAAACATATATATATATTTATAATTTATATTTTAATTTTAATTATAATTCTAATAATAAGGGTATGTTAGCGAATGTTGTAAGGGTGTAAGTCGAAATTCTGTCCGTGTAACGCTACGCTATTTTTAATCATTGTAAGTTATGTTCAACCTTTTTACATTAATGTCTCGTAGCTAAGTTATTATTATGCTTATTTAATCTGAAGTAATCATGATGTTGGGCTAATTACTAAAATTGGGTAATTGGGCTTTGTACCATAATTGGGGTTTGGACAAAAGAACGACACTTGTGGAAATTAGACTATGAGCTATTAATGGGCTTTATATTTGTTTAACTAAATGATAGTTTGTTAATGTTAATATAAAGATTTACAATTGGGCGTCCCTATAAATTACCATATACACTCGATCGGACACGATGGGCGGGGTATTTATATGTACGAATAATCGTTCATTTAACCGGACACGGGAATGGATTAATAGCCACTAGAATAATTAAAACAGGGGTGAAATTATGTAAAAGGACACTTGGTATAATTGATAACAAAATATTAAAACCTTGGGTTACACTCAGTCGACATCCTGGTGTAATTATTAAACAAAGTATTAAAATCTTGTTACAGTTTAAGTCCTCAATTAGTTGGAATATTTAACTTCGGGTATAAGGAAAATTTGACGAGGACACTCGCACTTTATATTTATGACTGATGGACTGTTATGGACAAAAACCAGACGGACATATTAAATAATCCAGGACAAAGGACAATTAAGCCATGGGCATAAAACTAAAATCAACACGTCAAACATCATGATTACGGAAGTTTAAATAAGCATAATTCTTTTATTTCATAATTAATTTCCTTTATTTTATATTTAATTGCACTTCTAATTATCGCATTTTTATTGTTATTGTATTGCACTTTTAATTATCGTACTTTTTAATTATCGCAAGTTTATTTTATCGCACTTTTATTATTGGCAATTTCATTATCGTTATTTACTTTATGCTTTAATTTAAGTTTTGTATTTATTTTTAATATTTTACATTTGGTTTTAACTGCGACTAAAGTTTTAAAATCGACAAACCGGTCATTAAACGGTAAAAACCCCCCTTTATAATAATAATATTACTTATATATATATATATATATATATATATATATATATATATATATATATATATATATATATATATATATATATATATATATATATATATATATATATATATATATATATTTGTATTTTTATAAAAGTAAACTCATATAGCGTTAAGCTTTGTTTAAAAAGATTCCCCGTGGAACGAACCGGACTTACTAAAAACTACACTACTGTACGATTAGGTACACTGCCTATAAGTGTTGTAGCAAGGTTTAAGTATATCCATTCTATAAATAAATAAATATCTTGTGTAAAATTGTATCGTATTTAATAGTATTTCCTTGTAAAAATTAATAGTATTTTATACCACTCCGCTACCACATCAATCATAGTCCCACCTTTCCAACAACATTTACTTTTAAACTATGGGATGAGAAACATATACGTATCATACTTTTATGCTTTGAACACAAGTACGAAATCAAACATTCCACAGCGAGTTAGAACAAAAAGCCTCAATTCAGTTATCATTAGTTACACTTGCAGGGTGTAAACATGAACTTATGTTATGTGATCACGTTGGGCTTGACGAGCGCTCATTCGGACGGTTCACTACCGTTAGCGGATGAAATATATTTTTGAGTATAGTGTATGTTCTAACACTACGTAACATGGTACAAAACAGTTAAGTCTTGATAATTGGGTGCTCGCGAACATACTTTTGGAATACAAACGATTTGGATAATCAACTATTAAATCTTGTGGTTCAAAAACAACGTACTAATACACCTATGATTTCACCAACGTTTTTTGTTGACAATTTTCTATATGTTTTCTCAGGTCTTTGAACGCTAGGTGATACATGCTTCTGCACATTATTTTTGATACTTGCTTGGATGTCGAGTATGAATGCATACGTGGAGCGTCATTTGACTTAACTTAATTTGTGTCGCATAGGTTTCAATTGTATTTAAAACGTTGTAACATGTTTGGTCATCGAACTACTTTGTAAACTTTGAAACATCTTTATAATTGAAATGAATGCGACATATTTTTGGTCAAACGTTGTTTTAAAGACTTATGACCACGTAACGGGACCAAAGTAGACGACGCCGTCAATGACAATTTTGTCAGGTCGCTACAGATGGTATCAGAGCGTTGGTTGTAGGGATTTAGAGTTCATTGGTATCAACCCCGAGTCATAGGGTACATTATTGAGTCTAGACTACAACTGGCATATAGGCTTGAAGTAGGAATTACTTGACTACTTGTGCATTTATACTCGAACTCTTCTATTCATATCTAACTCTTATTTCATCTTAATCCCACGTTGTTTAATTTGATTGACACGCCACCTTGACTATATGAAATAATGTCGAATGCACATATGAATTAGGGTAATATAATTTCCGGGATTATATTACGGTGACTCATATGGACGTTCCGACATTATGACATAAAGAATTTAAGGCGAGTCAAAGAAAATTTTCTCTCTATCCTTATTCCATATCACGGTTAGTATTATTAAGAATACTAATCAAAAATATTCTTGTGTTTTGAAGGAACAATGCCTCCTCGTAGTGTACCACGCCATGAAACTCCCGAACAAGCTCTTCAACGAATGATAGCCACCGCCGTAGATGCGGCCATGGATGGACACTCATCTAACAACAACAACAATAACAACAACTACAACAACAACAACTACAATGGAGCCAGTAACTCAAATGAGGGATGCTCCTACAAAGCTTTCATAGGGTGCAAATCTCATACTTTCGATGGGACCGGAGGACCGGTTGCTCTCACTCTATGGTTTGAGCAAATGGAAGCTGTCTTTAGCATAAGCGGTTGTCGGGACCAAGACAAGGTCAAATATTCCACCCACACTTTCGCCGGTATCGCTCTCACGTGGTGGAACACATATGTACAATCGGTGGGTACCGATGAAGCCTACGCTCTCTCTTGGCTCGATTTGAAAGAAAAGGTGATCATCGAATACTTTATGCGTGAAGAGACTCGCAAGCTCGAACAAGAGCTAAGAACTTTAAAAGCAGTCGGAAATGACCTTAAGACTTACAATCAACGGTTCTCCGAGCTATCCTTAATGTGCCCAAACCTCGTGAACCCCGAGTCACTAAGAGTTAAACTTTACATGGATGACCTTCCTAAGAGCATCAAACATGGGGTAATGTCATCCAAACCCGCTAACCTACAAGAAGCTTTGAAGATGGCCCGTCAATTGATAGAGATGGTAGATGAAATTGTAGTACCGGCACCTAAGGCCGAGGATAAGTCGGGTGGCAACAAAAGAAAATGTGAAGCCACTCCATCAAACAACTACAACAACAACTTCACCAAAAAGCCTTTCATCTCCGACGGTAAGAAAAGTTATGTCGGGAATAAACCTTTTTGCAACAAATGCCACAAACATCACTATGGTGAATGTGACAAGCCGTTTTTCCACCGGTGCTAAAGAAGTGGTCATTTGGCTAACAATTGTAGAAGTGCCGCCCCTGTCGCTCAAAAGGGGCCCAATGCGCCAAAATCGGGCATTTGCTTTGAATGTGGCCAATCGGGTCATTTTAGAAATGCATGCCCAAAGAAGAAATCTAACTCCAATGCACGTGGCCGAGCTTTCAACATCAACACCGAGGAAGCCCGAGATGACAATGAACTAGTCACGGGTACGTTTCTTCTCAACAATTCTTATGTCTCTTGTTTATTCGATTCGGGTGCCGACAAGAGTTTTGTATCCAAGACTTTGACTCATTCTTTTAGCACTCCACCACTTCCACTAGATACTACTTACAACATTGAATTGGCCAACGGGAAATTATTGAGTGCCGATAAATTTTATCGGGGGTGTACGTTAAACTTAATGGGTAAAGAGTTTGAAATTGACTTGATACCTATAGAACTAGGGAGCTTCGATGTAATCATTGGTATGGATTGGTTAGCCAAAACAAAATCTCACATCCTTTGTGATCTTAAAGTGATTTAAATTCCTATCGAGAATTGCGAACCGTTGATTGTCTATGGCGATAAGAGATGCACCGGACTCAACCTCGTCTCGTGCCTTAAAGTTGAAAAATACCTTCGTAAAGGTTGTTTCGCAATTCTAGCCCACGTTAAGAAAGTCGAGACCAATGAGAAGCTCATCGACGATGTGCCGATTGTTAGTGAATATTCCGATGTATTTCCCAACGAATTGCCGGGTCTTCCGCCTCATCGACGGGTTGAATTTCAAATCGATCTTATTCCGGGAGCCGCACCCGTAGCACGTGCACCGTATAGGCTTGCTCCATCCGAAATGTAAGAATTGCAAAGTCAAATTCAAGAACTACTTGACCGTGGCTTTATCCAACCTAGCCATTCACCATGGGGCGCTCCGATTTTATTCGTTAGGAAAAAAGATGGATCCCTACGAATGTAGATCGATTATCGTGAACTAAACAAATTGACGATCAAGAACCGATATCCTCTTCTGCGCATCGATGACCTCTTTGATCAACTACAAGGATCCCGTGTATATTCAAAAATCGATCTCCGCTCGGGTTATCATCAACTAAGGGTTAAGGGGGAAGATGTATCCAAAACCGCTTTTCGGACTCGCTATGGTAGTTACGAATTCCTTGTCATGCCATTTGGTCTAACTAACGCAACGGCGGTGTTCATAGATCTTATGAACCGCGTGTGCAAATCGTATCTCGACAAGTTCATTATTGTATTCATCGATGATATCTTGGTCTATTCTAAAAGCGAAGAAGAGCACGAACAACACCTTCGACTTGTGCTCGAACTCTTGAGACAAGAATGACTCTATGCCAAATTCTCCAAGTGTGAATTTTGGTTGAAAGAAGTTCAATTTCTTTATCAAAAGCAACTAAACATGAGACAACGACGGTGGATTGAAACCTTAAACGATTACGATTGTGAGCTTCGTTATCATCTCGAAAAGGAAAATGTAGTAGCCGATGCCTTAAGTCGAAAGGAAAGAGTGGTGCCTCTTCGTGTCCGAGCCTTAAACATCACCATCCACACCAATCTCAATAACCAGATTCGGGTAGCCCAAGATGAAGCCCTTAAGGATGAAAACATATCTCTTGAACGCTTGAACATCCTCACCTCACGACTCGAAGTTAAGGAGACCGGACTCCGATATTTCACTGAAAGAATTTGGGTGCCTAGTTATGGGGACTTGAGAAACCTTATTCTAGACGAAGCCCATAAGTCAAGGTATTCGATTCACCCCGGTGCCAATAAGATGTACCACGACCTCAAGGAACAATATTGGTGGTCGAATATTAAAAGGGACGTTGCTACTTATGTTGGAAGGTGCCTAACCTGCTCCAAAGTCAAAGCCGAACACCAAAGGCTGTCCGGACTACTTCAACAACTCGAAATCCTATAATGGAAGTGGGAAAGAATAACGATGGATTTTATCACAAAACTACCAAGAACGGCAAGCGGTTATGATACTATTTGGGTTATTGCAGACCGTCTTACCAAATCCGCTCACTTCCTTGCCATGAAGGAAACCGACAAAATGGAGAAACTTGCACAACTTTACACTAAAGAGATCGTAGCCCGTCACGGTGTGCCTTTAACGATTATTTCCGACCGAGATGGCCGTTTTGTTTCTAGATTTTAGCATACTTTACAAGAAGCATTGGGAACGCGTTTAGACACGAGCACCGCATATCATCCACAAATCGACGGACAAAGCGAACGCACAATTCAAACCTTGGAAGACATGCTACGAGCTTGTGTTATCGATTTCGGAAAAGCTTGGGACAAGCACTTACCTCTCGCCGAATTCTCTTACAACAATAGTTACCACACGAGTATCAACGTCGCACCTTTCGAAGCTTTATATGGCCGAAAATGTCGTTCTCCTCGTTGTTGGGCCGAAGTAGGCGACACACAAATCACCGGACCCGAACTCATTCATGAAACAACCGAGAAGATCGTTCAAATCCAAGATAGGCTTAGGACGGCCCGAAGTCATCAAAAGAGCTATACCGACACTAGACGCAACGACCTCGAATTCCAAGTCGGTGATCGCGTAATGTTAAAAGTCGCAACTTGGAGCGTGTTGGAACCGTTGCTTATCGTTTAGATCTTCCGCCTCAATTAAGCTCCGTTCATCCTACTTTTCATGTATCAAACTTGAAAAAGTGTTTTGCCGAACCCGAACTCGTTATCCCTCTCGAGGAACTTACTATTGATGACAAACTTCATTTTGTGGAGGAACCGGTTGAGATTGTAGACCACTCCGTCAAAATGCTAAAACAAAGCCGAATTTCAATTGTCAAGGTCCGTTGGAACGCTAAAAGGGGACCCGAGTTTACTTGGGAAAGACAAGATCAAATGCAAAGGAAGTATCCTCATTTATTCGTGGATTTGGGAACGCAAGATCCCGATGAAGAAACAACGACTACTACGCCTACTTAAATTTCAGGACGAAATTTCTTTTAAGGAGTAGGTAATGTAACATCTCGCCTTTTTCCGTTTACCTTCCGTTATGCTATTTTAAAGTCCGTTATGTAATTATAACATCCTCCGTTAATACGCGTTTTAAAATATCTCGTTTAGATAATTCACGCACCCGATTCAAACTTGTGGGACCAATTTTGCCAATTGACAAAAGGTGTGACTAGGTCAAAGAGTCAACTCCTTCCTCATCCATTCATTATCCATTTCCTTTTCCATTTTTCTTAATACTTCAACTTTATTCTCTCAAACACCAAATCAAAGATTCATCATCTATTCAAGATCTAGCAAGCATCAATTCAAACAAATTACATATTCGGAATCCTTGCATCTTCTTCTTTGAATCCATACCAATCTCATTGCATTTGGGTAACTTTCTAAAAACGCTAAATTTCTTGTTCTTGGTCTTTTAAACTTAAAAGTGTGTTAATTAGTGTCTATGGCTCAAGTTTAACATGAATATATGATTTATATGCTTGTTCTTTTTATTTTGATGTAACTAGCTTAAACTTGAAATGAGTGCGCTTGATCTTGAGATTTGGTTGCCTAAATATTGTTAGATGTTAAAAGTGCATGTATTAAATGTGTTACTAGCATCACTAGCTTCAATTTGGTATATAGGTTGACATGGAATAGCTTCATAAACATAATTGTTAAATTTGTGATTTTGAGTTAGGGTTTGATAGAAGTAAAATGAACTGTTGATGCATTGAATGCTTTGCAATGTTGTTTGTAAGTGTTTAGTTGTATTGTATGCGTAATTACCTACGAAACGTTATCATATGTGTACATTTAATTCCCGAATCATCAATATGCATTTATGAACTTGAAGCATTTATGATGAACATTAATTGATCATTCAATTTAGAAATTTGATTATTTTAAATGATGATTTTGGTTGATGAAATGTATTTAGTTGCATTCCTCATTAAATTACCTTTCTAACGATGTATGGTATGCATTTTAAGTGTTTACGGTTTGCGATTTGTGCTTAATTGAAGTTTGGTTGAGACTTGAACAATTGAAACTGACCAGGCACCAGTTCACGTTGATTGCCGCGGCACGGAACTCCTTGGTCGCGGCGCGACATTAGGCGTGGTCAGGGACTGATCAACTTCACGATTTTTCATTTAATTCTAAATATGCTACGCACCTCTGATTAACATGAAACTTGGCCAACATGCTTATATATGATTAAAAACCTCAAAAAAATAGTTCGGGACCCGACCCGAACGTGTTGACTTTTTCGTTGACTTTGACTTGACCAAAGTTGACTTTTATTCAAACTTAACCAAACACTTACGCAATCGTTCTACAATGCTTTTATACTTATATCTTGCATGAAACTTGACAATTTGATTCACATGCTATATAATCGAGTCGTAACGAGCCATAGGACTAATTGAACAACTTTGACCAACCGTGTTTACCGATATTGATACGAACCTATTTGTTTAGGTCAAGACTAGCATTCGTTCTTGCTCACGTTACTTTGTGAAGTACAATTTACTATTCGTGCAACCAAGGTGAAATCATAGTCCCACCTTTCCAATAACTTTTACTTTTAAACTACGGGATGAGAAACATATTCGTATCATACTTTTATGCTTTGAACACAAGTACGAAAACAAACATTCCACAGTGAGTTAGAACAAAAAGCCTCCATTCAATTATTATTAGTTACACCTGCAGGGTGTAAACGTGAACTTATGTTATGTGATCACATTGGGCTTGACGAGCCCTCATTCGGACGGTTCACTACCGTTAGCGGATGAAATATATTTTCGAGTATAGTGTATGTTCTAACACTACGTAACAGGGTACAAAACAGTTTAAGTCTTGATAATTGGTTGCTCGCGAACATACTTTTGGAATACAAACAATTTGGATAATCTACTATTAAATCTTGTGGTTCAAAAACAACGTACTAATACACCTATGATTTCACCAACGTTTTTTGTTGACAGTTTTCTATATGTTTTCTCAGATCTTTGAACACTAGGTGATACATGCTTCCGCACATTATTTTTGATACTTGCTTGGATGTCGAGTATGCATGCATACGTGGAGCGTCTTTTGACTTAACTTAATTTGTGTCGCATAGGTTTCAATTGTATTTAAAACGTTGTAACATGTTTGGTCGTCGAACTACTTTGTAAACTTTGAAACATCTTTATAATTGAAATGAATGCGACATATTTTTGGTCAAATGTTGTTTTAAAGACTTATGACCACGTAACGGGACCTAAGTAGACGGCGCCGTCAATGACGATTTTGTCGGGTCGCTACAGTGCAACCTAAGTATACGTATTTAGGTTGGTCAACATAAATGTCTTAAACAAGTGTGGTTTCATAGGATAAGTTGTCTTATTGCTTGACTCGACGCGTTTTAAAGTAAAAGTCAACATATAGTCAACTAGTTCATGCAAGTCAAACAAAGTCAACCAAAGTCAAACCAAAAGTCAAACTTGGTCAAAGTAGTCAACTAAAGTCAACATCAGTAGGTACATGTCAAATGTTGGCCAACATGTCAAACTTAAGTCAAACAACTCGTTTTGGTTCATAAATGGTCAATTTCACAATCGCAGTTTATCGTTTTGCAAAACGGTTATGTACATGTAACAAACTTCGCCTAATAACACATAGCACAAAATTCATATAAACATGGCAAGCTCCAGATCATAATAGGACTCAAAATCAATTCCAAAAAGTCCGGCCAAGGTCTCATACAATGTCTATAGGTCGGGAATCAGAAGGAGTACATTTATAGGGACATGCAAATCATGCTAGGTCAGTGGGCATGGTTCAAGGACAAGTCACACTAACACATATCTAAAAACGAGCAACTTTGGTTTAGCCAATTTATACAGTTTATTCAATAAAGTTGGATGTTCAGTTTTCAGCTCAATTCAGAAGTTACACAAACTATGGCACTAGTGTGCCCAATGCATAAAGTTTTAGAGGACGTAACCAACTAAACATATATCACATATCATGTCAAGATTCATGTTCCAGAAGCATTCATTCTAATTCACAAGCCACAATCCACAGAGTGCAAAACAGAGAGCAAGTTCCTGTTACGATCCTAGTTTAACTAGTCACTTACGCATGCAATCATCTGAAGACCTAGGTACAATTAGACCATGATATATACATGAAAAGTGAATTACTTTTTGTATAGATTACAGATATGCAAAGCTCTTATCACAGAAATTAACACATTTTAGCATACAAGCCTGTTTTCATGCAAGTGCTGGAAAAATCAACATTTTCACTAAATCAAGCATATCACAAGTTATACTCAAGCAAATACCATGATATCCTAGTGTAAACTGAGTATTTTTGAATTATCTATCCAATGGTATCAAAATCACTAACCAATTCATGACATATCAAACCCATATTTCTGATCAAGCAACAAAAACACAACGTTAATTTCAAATGGTCAAAACTTAATCATCCGGAAACAAAATCAAGCGAATCCAAAGCCTAAAATCAATAGTTTTTCATGAGGATTCTAATTACTTCATAATAATTAACATTTAGTAAAGCCAATTTTTCATGACTTGAAAATTTTCGACCAAATTTAAACTTAATCTTTATATGATAACACTATTCCGACATGATAAGCAATGAATTTTGACAAGTTTTAAAACTTTTGAAAATGAGTTTTTATATAATGGTTGACCACTCTATTTGTCCGACGATTCACGAACGTCATAACATGTATTATATATATATATATGTATATATATATATATATATATATACACATTTAACTTGAAAACATAAGAATTTAATATCTTATTAATCATTTTCATAAAGTATTATATAAACATAAGAGTTTTCAATATATACGGAATCATGCGAATAATATTTATATACGAAATGATAAAAATTTACTATTGAATGATGCAATTTCAAATTAAAAATTTTACGTATTAAATCATTTTATTTTTATGATGTATTTTTTTTAATTTTTAAGAAGACACGAAGTTAAATCAAAGATGTACAAGTTGTAAAGCACAACGTACAACAACGTAACTTAAATAGTTGAATTAAAATTAATTCATCTAATATTCATGTGAATAGTAAATGAAACGTAATTAATTAATTTACGATTCATATGAAAGCGACTCGATAGAAATTATTAATTATAAGTTACATAAAATACTCCTGAAGTATTTAATAAATAGGACTTTTTAAAATATTAAAATTCATTCAATCGATTGAATTAAATAAATTCCGTGATTTACGGTGGCACAGAATGATCAGCAGACTAGTACGTACACTCTACATCGAACGTATATAGTAATTTTATAAATAAATGGACCTTTTTACAACTAGTTTTATAAAGCTTAAGACCAAAATAAATATATGTGTTCAATTATAAAAAGTGAAATTTTTTTTTATTTATACTTTTACCCGTCAATTATTAGCAACAGAGTACGAAATACTGGTCCGTGAAAAACTGTCGGCATAAACTAACAAAATTGGAGGCGGCTTCACTATTTTAACACGTTTTATGTATATTATATTATTATATTATATTATTATATTATTATATTATTTAAATTATTATTATTAATCTATATATATATACGTAATCGAACTGCAAGCGATACATATTTTTTTGTTTGTTCAGTTCAACTAAACGCCATAAATTTTCTATTTTCTTTTTCTGCTTCATGTACGATCAGTTCAATTTCAAACCGTTTTAAACTAAGAAAGTTATAGGAATACACTACAAATAAATTATACACGGGTGTTTTATATCAGGTTTCAAGCTGGTTAAAACTAAGGAAATAAGGGTATTGTTCGTGAATCCAAGACCAACCATACAATCATCCACTATCATTACGCCTACGCAATTTGCCTATAATAATGAATCTCAATATTGAAGCCTGAGTTTATAGATCCCTTTTTAATTGCTTTTGCAATCTATATTTTTGAGCTGAGAATACATGCACTTTATTTTAAACACAATGGACACAAGTACATACTAAATTCTACACGGAGTTTGAACCAAAAATTTATTAGCTTTGGTAACTAGTAACTGCCGGTTATAAGAACTGGTGGGCGCGAGTAGTTGTATATGGATCCATAGGGCTTGACATCCCCGTCCGTTCCAGGTATAGAGACCCTAGCCTGAACTATAAAGCAGACGTATGCTATTTGAGTTTAGTAAACATTGGTTTGCGTGTATTGTACATGTTGGTTGCATGTATGTTAAAACATGAGTAATTATTATATATACGTTAAGTTTAGTTACCAGGGTGCTTAATTTTGTAGAATATTTTGATAAACGTTTTGGATGAAATAATTGAAATCTTGTGATCCACCTTTATATACAGATTATGCGCAATGTTAAAACTATGAACTCACCAACCTTTGTGTTGACACTTTTAAGCATGTTTATTCTCAGGTCCCTAGAAGTCTTCTGCTGTTTACTTATACGTTATACAAGCTATGTGCATGGAGTCATACATGCTTTATTCGAGAAAACTTTGCATTCACAAAATCATCACCATGTATCTTATTTTGACTGCATTGTCAACGGATGTATTATTGTAAACTATTATTTACGGTGATTATCTAAATGTAGAAATCATCAGATGTCAAAAACCTTGGAATTAGATATTAATTTATGGTGTACCCTTTCAAAAGAATGCAATGTTTACAAAACGTATCTTGTAGAGGTCAAAACCTCACTATGAAATCAATGAATAACGCACCGCGTCAATAGAGATTTTGACGGTCGTTACAATTGGTATCAGAGCTTGAGGTCATAAGGAACCAGAATTTGCATTAGTGTATTTAACTGGTAATTGTTAGGATGCATTAGTGAGTCTGGACTATGACCATATCTGTTTTTACCGATTTTTGCTTATCATTTCTTGTCGAAAATTACATACTTATCATTCGTAAGTCTAGACACGTTTTCCTACATTTATTGCATAGATAGTGTACAGATAAATTCATATCTTAGCGTATCTGTTACTGTAAACTTTGCCTGACAGCTCCCGATAGATCCTCCGTAATCTACGGGATCTCTTGTACTATATATAGATATTATATGTAATTAGAATATCATCCGAATCCAAAAAAATCATTTCATATCGAAAATCCTTTAGCTGATCGTGTAAGATGGATCCTGTACCAAATTCGAGTTCATATAGTTCTGAAGGCGATTCTGAAGACTCTGAAGGTAGTGTGACCAAAGTGCCCCAACTAGTTGACTACACTTCTTTCTGGAGGAGATGGAGATGGGTTCGAGACATACTCACTCGCTGGAGAAATGAAGAGGGAGAACCCTACCGCGAACCAAAATTACCTCCCTACATCGAAGAACTTGACGCGCTCACCAGTCAACCAATTCGCAATACCGTTTTCACACTCTTTGCCCGAATATTCTGCCTCGAAGAACGCATTCATAGAATTATGTTGGTGATTCAGCCTCTACTCCTGACTACTAATCAAGTGGGATTAGTGGAAGAAGTTAGAAAGCTTCGTGCTAGGCTTGAAGAAAGAATGGAGTCTCTGGAAAGTACAGTACGCAATTTGGAAGATAGACTTACGTCTACAGCATCAACACCAACAGTACCATTACCACCACCAACAACAACATCCACATCACACGCCTCGACATCACAATCTGTACCTCGAGCATCAACAACATACGCACCATAGATACCAAGGAGTACCAACAACAACAAACGATGAAGTATTGATTCATCACTTCATTGAAGAAATATTCTGCAGAGAATATGTAGTTTCTAAAAGTTTTAGAGGTTACTTATTCTAGTTCTAACCGTAAAACAGACGAGTGAATGGATAGATATGATAGAAGGGAGAGTAGAAACCCTGACAAGAATGATGTGTAATTTACAAGCTAGACATGTTATACAAGCACCACCAGAAGTAGCACCAGCATCACCATCAGTATCACCAACACCAACAACACCTGTAACACCACAAGATCCACCAGCTCCAAAACCACCGACGATATCGACACCACAATCACCAATAGGTATACCAATAGGTATATTGAAATAACGAGTTATGGAGTATTAACTCATTATTTCCAAAAAATTTATATATATATATATATATATATATATATATATATATATATATATATATATATATATATATATATATATATACATATATATAGATGAATTTTAGAAGCCATAATATATCTTTTTGTACTAAGCTATTACGTATGAATTTTTAAAGGGTAAGTACTACTCGGTTAATTCATATTACTAATATGATATGATGTACATCCTTAGTTAACGACTTAACTTTCATAACCCATCCTAATCCATCCAGACGAAGTCCATATCGATTATAAACGATTCACAACAGTTGATTACATCGCGAGGTACTTGACCTCTATATGATACATTTTACAAACATTGCATTCGTTTTTGAAAACACAATCTTTCATTACATCGAAAGTTGACAGCATGCATACCATTTCATAATATATCCAACTATAATTGACTTAATAATAATCTTGATGAACTCGACGACTCGAATGCAACGTCTTTTGAAATATGCCATGAATGAATCCAAGTAATATCTATAAAATGATCAAATGCACAGCGGAAGATTTCTTTCGTACCTGAGAATAAACATGCTTTCAAGTGTCAACCAAAAGGTTGGTGAGTTCATTAGTTTAACATAAATAATCATTTCATAATTTTAATAGACCACAAGATTTCATATTTCCATTTCTCATAAACATACGTCCCATGCATAGAGACAAAAATATCATTCATATGGATTGAACACCTGGTAACCGACATTCAAAATATGCATATAAGAATATCCCCATCATTCCGGGATCCTCCTTCGGACATGATATAAATTTCAAAGTACTAAAGCATCCGGTACTTTGGATGGGGCTTGTTTGGTCAGATAGATCTATCTTTAGGATTCGCGTCAATTTGGGTGTCTGTTCCCTAATTCTTAGATTACCAGACTTAATAAAAAGGGGCATATTCGATTTCGATAATTCAACCATATAATGTAGTTTCGATTACTTGTGTCTATTTCGTAAAACATTTATAAAAATTGCGCATGTATTCTCAGCCCAAAAATACAAAGGGTAAAAAGGCAAATGAAACTCACCTAATGTATTTTGTAGTTAAAATACATATGACTATATTGATCAACTGAACAATGCAGGGTTGGCCTTGGATTCACGAACCTATATCATTTATATATCTATTAACACATATAATGGAAATCACATAATTTCATTTATTACTATATATTATTTATATATTTGTAGTTATATAAAATTTATACTAAATTCCATTTAAAAACGTATACTTATATTATATCTTAAATTATGTGTTATATATATTTATTTGTTAAAAATGATAGTTTTGATATTAACAGTTCTACTAATAATAACTTTATTAATAACAATAACAATAATACTAATAATAAAAATGATAATGATAATAATGATAATACATATGTTAATAATGATTCTAATAATACTAATAAGTACATAATGATACTAATACTAATATTAATAATAATAATAATAGTTTGTGTTATTTTGATAATAATAATAATAATCCTAATCATAATAATAGTAATAATACATATATTAGTAATAATGATAATGATAAAGATTATAATTTTAGTAACAATAACAATAATAATAATAATAATAATAATAATAATAATAATAATAATAATAATAATAATAATAATAATAATAATAATAATTTTGGTAATGAAATTTACCTTCAAAAGCCTTTCTAAAAAAAATATGTCCCGAACCGGATTTGAACCAGAGACCTCTCGCTCACCCACAAACACCCTTAACCATTCTGCCATTCATGTCTTTCTTATTTATTATGCAACCCAAATATATATATCTAATATCTATTTCAACTTGAATCATCTTCTTCATCTTCTACCTTAAATCCATTCAACCATGGAACTTCAAAAATCAAAATAACGCATTCGGGTTTTTATTTATGACTTGTAAACAACATGAAACAAAAAAAAATGTGTTCATGAAATAAAAAAAAATGAGAAAAAAACAAAAAAAAATCCTACTGCTTGCTAGTAGCCAAGAAAAAAAAAATTTTGTTTTCAATTTTGAGTTCGTTTTGGACAATCTTTACAACATGAAACATGTTTCAAATCATTCCTAAAATCTATCTAAATCATCAATTGAACTTAAAACATCAAAACAAGCTCTAATTTCTCCAAGAACAAAACAGTTGACTTTTGACAATTTAACTTTGACTCGCAAATTCGAATTCGTTATTAAGAATTGGAACTTGAGATTTTGCAAGAAGTTTAAGTAAATGATTCCTAACAACTCTGCATTTTTAGTTTTTGAAATTTGTTTCGAATTCGTTATTAAGATAGTGTATATTACTGTGAAGAACTCAAGAACTCAAAAATTGATTTTTAGATTAAGAGTGTTATAGGTTATGATTACAACATGAATTGTGTTGCAAATCATTCCTATAATCTTTATGGATCATCAAATTAACTGGAAACATAAAAACAAAATTGAATTTAATTCAAGAACACCTAGTTGACTTTTAAAATCAAAACTTTGACTCTCAAATTAGAATTCGATAGAAAGAATTGAGGATTGAAAACTTACAAATAGTTTAGATAGATGATTCCTAACAAGACTGTAATATTACATTTTGGAAATTTGTTCGAAATTGAAATATGATAAAAATTATCAAGAACAGAGGTCGTGGTTTTTATTTTTCTTCTTTTTCTGTTTTCATCCATACACAAATGCAGAGATCATATATAATGTATAAATTTTTGTATGGTACCGTGAATGAAACAGACATGTAACAGATTGGAGACCAAAAACAAAAATTTCTTAAAGTATGAAATGAACGTGAAACCAATTTTGGTTCTCTGTATCCTAATTTATTTTTAATAAATATTAATAGTAATGTACTAATATTAATAATAATTATATTATTGATAATTCTAAAAATAAATAATTAAGAGTAATAATATTAAATATAAAAAAAATGATATTAATAATATTATCAATAATAATCATAAATAATTTTTAATCTTAATTAATTTGAAATCATATATATTTAATATACTTAAACACGTTTTAAATACACGTTGCACGTTATTTATATATTTATATTTATTTAAATCACGGACCGTTATCACTTGCAGTTTGTCAAAAGGATTCTAGAAATATTCTAACTTTTAAGATAGCGTTAAAATCTTTATCCTTATCAAAATGACTTGTTAACAATTTATCAAAAGTGGTTCCAGATATTTATAAAATTATATTCCTTTATAAAGAAGACGTGACATTTGAATCTTATTACGTAATTTTAAAAATAACAATATTTAAACTTAATAATTATATCTTGACATGTTGTAAAATGTATTAACCTTTCGAAATATATCATAGTACGTTTGAAATTAAATCAAATAACTATTATAGAGTTTATCTTTCTAAAACTAATTATCTTTAGATCACATAATTTATTACTAGAACTTATGTTTATCTTAAATCCTTATAAGTTTGTGTCAGCTTGTTTAATAAAAATCAAATGTTGCTATATCTATTAATTGTATTCGAAATCTCTCAATATATAAGTTCCATATACTTTGTCTATATACCTATATACACAATTCACATAACACGTCTTCTCACGTAAACGTTTATCTATAACGAATAAATATAATGTCATTCGCTTAACATTTTGCTAACTTTTACAAATCGTAAAAATAGATTTCTTAATATATTGGCATGTGAGTCAAATCGTTTAATGTTTTGTTAATACTTTTCAAATTAACAATTATAGATATGTATATATTCATACATATTTGTTTACTCATAATTGTTCGTGAATCGTTAGGCATGGTTAAAGGACAATTGATTACATGAATATAGATTTCAAAACTTTCGAGACTCAACATTACAAATTTTGTTTATCGTGTCGGAAACATATAAAGATTAAAGTTTAAATTTGATCGAAAATTTCCTGATCATCACAGTACCTACCCGTTAAAAGAAATTTCGTCCTGAAATTTGATAGAGGTCGTCATGGCTAACTATAAGAATGTTTTCATGACGAATATGAGTTGATAAATAGAGTTTTATCATCATTGAGTAATATAGATAAAACAATTTGATTACGCGGAGGGTATAAATGAAGCTATCGCAATAGAGTGAAATGAGTAACGTATATTCGTTTTAACCGGTGATGTAATTATGATTTGGTTTCTGAAATTTAAGGGATTTAAAGAAAATCTTCATAATAAGATTTGGTTCTTCGGCGATTTAGGAAATCAGGATCTTCTTTGATTAAATGTAATAATCTGTTCCGATTTCTCTGTCGGTTATTTCACTATAAATCTACCCTCCTTTGTTTCCTTACGACTCACACCTTCTATTCTTTCTCCCTTGATTCATACTTTAAAACATTCGTCAATATGCTCCATCCCATTCTGATCCTTGATATACTCCTAACCTTCATATATGTCATCCTTCTCTTTTATCTACCACTAGAGGAAGTTACTTTCTTTTACCATTACCTTGGGGTTATAGTGTTTTTCATTCTCCCGTGTCTTTATATTGCTATACGTATTGATATACACGGTTTGTAGTTTCGGGGTTGTTATTGGGTTTTATATCTTTTCTTATATTTCGATGTCCCTGCTTCTGTCTTTTATAATCATTGTCATCCTCAGTTAATGTTCTCTCCTATTTGCTGCGATTTATACTCCAATTTTTTTATTTCGGAGCTTTTGTCCTTTCATTTCTTCTTCTTTTGATTAAGCACCGCTTGTAATGGTCCAGAATTCGTAGATACGGATTTCAGAATGAACACGGTAAATGTTCTAAGAAGGAAATCATAATGGCGCGATTTTGATTTGTTAAATTACCAGAATACACTGGAAAAGACCGAGTCATCAAGAAAAATATTTTCTTGATATGTTTAGAGATTAGATCGAATGTAAGAGTCGTGTAAATGGCACATGATGACGGTATGTTCTGTGAATCACCACATTCCATTAGAAACTCAGTATGAATTACTGTAATATAATCACGTCGATCAAGTGTCATTATATTATACCAACTCATGCTTCAGTTCCCAACACTACTTCAAAAACATTCATATTCGAATTTTTTTTTTTTAGAATTTAGAAACTAATATAGTTTCTTTTATGTTGCAGATATTACGGAGAGATAAATGATTTCAGATAAGAATGCTTATGAAAATATCTTCAGGAATATCGAGGATATGTATAATGAAAGATGCGATGATATCTTAGAATGTTTAAGATATGATGATGATGAAGAATATTATCCGCAAAGGTTTAGAGTCAGGAGCCAGGTATTCGTTAATGACTTCGTCAAAAACAGAATCTTCAAGATTCTTTAAATACAGACTTTGGTCCTTGTATTTATCCTTGGTCTCCTTCATGGTATGTTCAATCCGTTGTTCAGTACCAACTCTTCTCTTTTTCTGGGTTTTACCAACACATTATTCTTTGTCATCAAACTTTTGACTGTTAAAGTCATTTACAGTTTTTGCTGCTTCATTAGCATTTCGAGAACTAATTCATAGTTTGAAATGTTTTTCAGAAACTTCACATTCGAAGTGTGTAAGTTTAGGAGATAGATGTTATATGTATATATAACTATTGAAGTAGAAACGCTGCGAGATTTCAAAATACTGATTGCTGAGTTTTAGTAATTGGTATGACAATTCTTGTTGCAAGATACGGATGAGTAAAAGATGGGGTTTCAATGAGTAAGTATAGTGATTTTTCAGAAAAGTTAAAGTCGAAGATTTATGAAGTTGTTGATAAGTTTACTGCTAATGTGGTGAGATATGAAAGGTTCCCCAGTAACAATGGCCAAAAGGGCAACGTATCTATCGAGGTTATAATAAGACTAGTCCAACTGGAAAGTCGAAGTTGACTTACTGGAGTTGCGACAAAATTAGCTACCTTGAAAAGGAATCGTAAGGTTGTTTTTGCTAATAAATGCTAAAGAATTTGTCACGAGTACGTTTTAAACTATGACTTTGGTTTCGAAAGTTTTTCAGGTACAAGACTTCGGGTAATGTGTGGTTGGATCATCATCTCGATTGTTCATTATTTGAAGTGTCTTCCAAAATTTCGAAGTGTTTTAAATGCAGCTTGTCATTGTCAATATCCAAAGGATGAAATCGTCATGAATCTCGATTGATTCACATATCCTTCTGAATGTTATAAATAAAAGTGATGTTCTATCACAGTTTTGAAGTCAAAGTATAGCTTTGAAAGATGTAGGAATCTAAGAATGATGCTTTCGGTTATATCTCGAATTGAATTCTGAGATTTCAAAATCAGAATATGTAATTATATTTAAATGAGTATGGTTGTTTTGATTTATTATAAAAGAATGTATACTGTTGTGAAAATAG
This sequence comes from Rutidosis leptorrhynchoides, assembly GCF_046630445.1. NCBI lineage: Eukaryota > Viridiplantae > Streptophyta > Magnoliopsida > Asterales > Asteraceae > Rutidosis > Rutidosis leptorrhynchoides. The sequence continues at coordinate 61,988,381 of NC_092337.1, forward strand.
GGAGTATAGTTGATTATTTACAAAATTAGATTCGAAGAATGTAACATATTAATTGTGAAATTAAATATCTTTCGGGTATTACCTACCCGTTAAAAAAATTCACAAGTAATGTTTTGTACCAGAGAATTTTATTACAATCTTTATCAAAATATATGTATATTTTCTTCAGATGTAATACATATTTAATGAGTTAATATCATATTAAGCTCCTTTGATTTTCGGCTTGAATTAGAAATGAATAATCTCTAAAATATTAGAGATTACATAATCTTCACAGAGTATTTCACTACTGTGATCAATACTTCAATATTTATTCTTATAGATATTTCCTTAGTAACCCATGCTGATGCTCATAGAACTCTTGCTAACTTCGCAAGGTACGAATGTCGTTTTCCAGTAAGTTTCGAGTTCATTGAAGATGAGAGTGTAAAATCAAACATGTTATTGAGTGATACACTTGGTTTATTATGAAACCGAATTCATTTAATTGAAACAGAGATCGTAGTTAACGATGGTTAGGTTGTTAACGAAGGATGTACATCATAGCATATTAGTAATATGAATTTAACCGAGTAGTATCTACCCTTTTTCAATTCATACTCAATAGCTTAGTATGAAAGATTTATATAGTTTCAGAATTCATATATAAAATATATATATAAATTCTTCCGAAAGAATGAGTTATTACTTCATAACTCGTTGATACAATATACTCGTTGTTGATCAGTGATGATGTCCACGGCGATTCTTGAATTGGCGGAACTTGTGATGTCAAAGGTGCTGCTGATGATGCTGACGATATTTTTGGTGCTGATAATATTGCCAGTAACTACTGATGATGCTTGTATAACAAGTTTAGCTTGTAAATTACGCACCATTCTTGTCATGGTTTTGATTCTTCTTTCTATCATTTCTGTCCACTTATCTGATTTGTGGTTAAGGCTGAAGTAGATAATCTCTAAGACTTTAGAGATTACATAATCATCGTAGAATGTTTCTCTGATGAAGTTATGAATCAATACTTCATCGTTTGTTGTTGTTGGTATTCTTTGGCATCTATAGTACGTGTGATGTTGATATCCGAGGTACAGATTGTAATGTTTGAGGCGCGTGATGTGGATGTGATTGTTGGTGGTGGTAATGGTACTGTTGGTGTTGATGATGGTGATACTGTTGATGCCGGTGATGCTGCTGATGTTTAGGGTATTGGGGCTTGCGATGTTGTTGTTACTGGCGGTACGGATTATGCTGCTGGTGCTGCTGATGGTGTTTGTAATCCTTGCACCATGTGTTCCAAGGCCACTACTCGAGCGCGAAGTTCGTTAACTTCTGCTAGTACACCGGGATGATTGGCAGTTGGAACGAGCGGATGAATAAGATTCGCAATATGAGATATTATATAATCGTGACGGGATACTCTAGCAATGAGTGAGAAAATGGTATCTCGAACAGGTTCACCGGTAAGTGCTTCAGGTTCATCGCCAAGAGGGCAATGTGGTGGATGGAAGGGATCACCTTCTTCTTGTCTCCAATGATTGAGTAGACTACGGACCCATCCCCAATTCATTCAAAATAGATGATGGGAAATTGGTTGATCCATTCCGGTCACACTGCGTTCAGAGCTCGAATGGAAATCCATATCGGCATAGCTGTCGGAATCTGAGGAATTCGAACTAGATGCGGAATCCATCTTGTATAATCGGGGAAATGAATTTTTGGTGTGAAATAGATTATAGGAGTTAGATTTGGTATTCTTCCATACATAATTTACATATGTATATATAATACCATAGTCCCGTAATTTATGGAGAATCTTTGAAAAGATATCAGTCAAAGTTCGCAGTAATAGATGTGCTAAGATAAGAATTCGTCTATACACTATTATGCAATAAATGCAGGAAAACGCGTCTAGACTTAAGCATGATAAGCAGTAAGAATAATAAGCAGACATTTCCTAAGAATGGTAAGTAAATGATTTCCGACTAAAAATGATAAGCACAATTTTTGACATGCAGACACGGTCGAAGTCCAGACTCACTAATGCATCTTAACGACTATCTGTTAGACACACTAATGCAAGACCTAGTTTGCTAAGACCACCGCTCTGAAACCAACTTTCATAACCCGTCCTAATCCATCCGGACAAAGTCCATATCGATTATAAACGATTCACAACGGTTGATTACATCGCGAGGTACTTGACCTCTATATGATACATTTTACAAACATTGCATTCATTTTTGAAAAGATGATCTTTCATTACATCGAAAGTTGACAGCATGCATACCATTTCATAATATATCCAACTATAATTGACTTAATAATAATCTTGATGAACTCGACGACTCGAATGCAACGTCTTTTGAAATATGCCATGAATGAATCCAAGTAATATCTATAAAATGAGCAAATGCACAGCGGAAGATTTCTTTCGTACCTGAGAATAAACATGCTTTCAAGTGTCAACCAAAAGGTTGGTGAGTTCATTAGTTTAACATAAATAATCATTTCATAATTTTAATAGACCACAAGATTTCATATTTCCATTTCTCATAAACATACGTCCAATGCATAGAGACAAAAATATCATTCATATGGATTGAACACCTGGTAACCGACATTCACAATATGCATATAAGAATATCCCCATCATTCCGGGATCCTCCTTCGGACATGATATAAATTTTGAAGTACTAAAGCATCAGGTACTTTGGATGGGGCTTGTTTGGCCCGATAGATCTACCTTTAGGATTCGCGTCAATTAGGGTGTCTGTTCCCTAATTCTTAGATTACCAGACTTAATAAAAAGGGGCATATTCGATTTCGATAATTCAACCATATAATGTAGTTTCGATTACTTGTGTCTATTTCGTAAAACATTTATAAAAATTGCGCATGTATTCTCAGCCCAAAAATACAAAGGGTAAAAAGGCAAATGAAACTCACCTAATGTATTTTGTAGTAAAAATACATATGACTATATTGATCAACTGAACAATGCAGGGTTGGCCTTGGATTCACGAACCTATATCAATTATATATCTATTAACACATATAATGGAAATCACATAATTTCATTTATTACTATATATTATTTATATATTTGTAGTTATATAGAATTTATACTAAATTCCATTTAAAAACGTATACTTATATTATATCTTAAATTATGTGTTATATATATTTATTTGTTAAAAATGATAGTTTAGATATTAACAGTTCTACTAATAATAACTTTATCAATAACAATAATACTAATAATAAAAATGATAATGATAATAATGATAATACATATGTTAATAATGATGCTAATAATACTAATAAGTACATAATGATACTAATACTAATATTAATAATAATAATAATAATAATAATAGTTTGTGTTATTTTGATAATAATAATAATCCTAATCATAATAATAGTAATAATACATATATTAGTAATAATGATAATGATAAAGATTATAATTTTAGTAACAATAACAATAATAATAATAATAATAATAATAATTTTGGTAATGAAATTTACCTTCAAAAGCCTTTCTAAAAAAAATATGTCCCGGAACCGGATTTGAACACGAGACCTCTCGCTCACCCACAAACACCCTTAACCATTCTTGTAACATCTGTGTTACATCCGTCCCACATCGGTTGGAGAGGGGAACGAAGCATGCCTTATAAGGGTGTGGAGACCTTTCCTAGCATGACGCGTTTTGGGATCACAAGCACAGCAGATCCCATGAGAACTCTGCAGTTAAGCGTGCTCAGGCGAGGGCACTACCAGGATGGGTGACCTCCTGGGAAAGTGCTCGTCGTGTGTGGTCGCCAAGAAAAATCTGTGAGCAACCTACGGGGGAGACAAGGGTACGTCCCTATCTCTGCAAAGCGGACAATATCATGCTACGGGGAACGTTTTACCTGGGGTGTTACAGATGGTATCAGAGCCAGGCCCCGAACCAAACGTGCACAGTGAGGACGCTGTGTCCCATTAGGGGGAGGATTGTAACATCCGTGTTACATCCGTCCCACATCGGTTGGAGAGGGGAACGAAGCATGCCTTATAAGGGTGTGGAGACCTTTTCTAGCATGACGCGTTTTGAGATCACAAGCACAGCAGATCCCATAAGAACTCTGCAGTTAAGCGTGCTCAGGCAAGGGCACTACCAGGATGGGTGACCTCCTGGGAAAGTGTTCGTCGTGTGTGGTCGCCAAGAGAAATCCGTGAGCAACCTACGGGGGAGACAAGGGTACGTCCCTATCTCTGCAAAGCGGACAATATCATGCTACGGGGAACGTTTTACCTGGGGTGTTACAATTCTGCCATTCATGTCTTTCTTATTTATTATGCAACTCAAATATATATATCTAATATCTATTTCAACTTGAATCATCTTCTTCATCTTCTACCTTAAATCCATTCAACCATGGAACTTCAAAAATCAAAATAACGCATTCGGGTTTTTATTTATGACTTGTAAACAACATGAAACAAAAAAAAAATGTGTTCATGATATAAAAAAAATGAGAAAAAAAAGAAAAAAAAATCCTACTGCTAAAAATTTTTGATTTCAATTTTTGTTTTCAATTTTGAGTTCGTTTTGGACAATCTTTACAACATGAAACATGTTTCAAATCATTCCTAAAATCTATCTAAATCATCAATTGAACTCAAAACATCAAAACAAACTCTAATTTCTCCAAGAACAAAACAGTTGACTTTTGACAATTTAACTTTGACTCGCAAATTCGAATTCGTTATTAAGAATTGGAACTTAAGATTTTGCAAGAAATTTAAGTAAGTGATTCCTAACAACTCTGCATTTTTAGTTTTTGAAATTTGTTTCGAATTTACGTTAGTGTATATTACTGTGAAGAACTCAAGAACTCAAAAACTGATTTTTAGATTAAGAGTGTTATAGGTTATGATTACAACATGAATTGTGTTGCAAATCATTCCTATAATCTTTATGGATCATCAAATTAACTGGAAACATAAAAACAAAATTGAATTTAATTCAAGAACACCCAGTTGACTTTTAAAATCAAAACTTTGACTCTCAAATTAGAATTCGATAGAAAGAATTGAGGATTGAAAACTTACAAATAGTTTAGATAGATGATTCCTAACAAGACTGTAATATTACATTTTGGAAATTTGTTCGAAATTGAAATATGATAAAAATTATCAAGAACAGAGGTCGTGGTTTTTATTTTTCTTCTTTTTCTGTTTTCATCCGTACACAAATGCAGAGATCATATATAATGTATAAATTTTTGTATGGTACCGTGAATGAAACAGACATGTAACAGATTGGAGACCAAAAACAAAAATTTCTTAAAGTATGAAAGGAACGTGAAACCAATTTTGGTTCTCTGTATCCTAATTTATTTTTAATAAATATTAATAGTAATGTACTAATATTAATAATAATTATATTATTGATAATTCTAAAAATAAATAATTAAGAGTAATAATATTAAATATAAAAAAATGATATTAATAATATTATCAATAATAATCATAAATAATTTTTAATCTTAATTAATTTGAAATCATATATATTTAATATACTTAAACACGTTTTAAATACACGTTGCACGTTATTTATATATTTATATTTATTTAAATCATGGACCGTTATCACTTGCAGTTTGTCAAAAGGATTCTAGAAATATTCTAACTTTTAAGATAGCGTTAAAATCTTTATCCTTATCAAAATGACTTGTTAACAATTTATCAAAAGTGGTTCCAGATATTTATAAAATTATATTCCTTTATAAAGAAGACGTGACATTTGAATCTTATTACATAATTTTAAAAATAACAATATTTAAACTTAATAATTATATCTTGACATGTTGTAAAATGTATTAACCTTTCGAAATATATCATAGTACGTTTGAAATTAAATCAAATAACTATTATAGAGTTTATCTTTCTAAAACTAATTATCTTTAGATCACATAATTTATTACTAGAACTTATTTTTATCTTAAATCCTTATAAGTTTGTGTCAGCTTGTTTAATAAAAATCAAATGTTGCTATATCTATTAATTGTATTCGAAATCGCTCAATATATAAGTTCCATATACTTTGTCTATATACCTATATACACAATTCACATAACACGTCTTCTCACGTAAACGTTTATCTATAACGAATAAATATAATGTCATTCGCTTAACATTTTGCTAACTTTTACAAATCGTAAAAATAGATTTCTTAATATATTGGCATGTGAGTCAAATCGTTTAATGTTTTGTTAATACTTTTCAAATTAACAATTATAGATATGTATATATTCATACATATTTGTTTAATCATAATTGTTCGTGAATCGTCAGGCATGGTTAAAGGACAATTGATTACATGAATATAGATTTCAAAACTTTCGAGACTCAACATTACGAATTTTGTTTATCGTGTCGGAAACATATAAAGATTAAAGTTTAAATTTGATCGAAAATTTCCGGGTCATCACATTAACCATCGTTAACTATAATCTCTGTTTCAACTCAATGAATTTCATTTCATAATAAACCAAGTGTATTATTCATTTACATGTTTGATTTTACACTTTCATTTTTGATGTACTCGAAACTTTCCAGAAAACATCATTCGTACCTTGTGAAATTCACAAGAATTCCACGAGCACCAACATCCTTCATCGAGGAATATCAATAAGAATAGATAATGAAGTATTGATTGCATTAGTGAAATACTCCGCGAAGATTATGTAATCTCTAATGTTTTATAGATTATTCATTTCTAGTTCCAGCCGAAAATCAAATGAGTTTAATAGTATATTAACCCATTAAATCCCTATTACATCCGAAGAAAATATACATATATATATTTTCATAAATGCTGTAGTAAAATTCTTCTATACAAAATATTACTTGTGAAATTTTTAACGGGTAGGTAATACCCGGAAAATATATAAGTTCACAATTAATATGTTACACTGTAATTCTTCAATTTAAATTCAAAAATCATTAACTATACTCACTACCTTCACAACGATACACAATCATTTCATACAAATTCAATTACATATTCTGATTATGACAAAACAGAATCCAGGTCAAGATTTAACGGGTGACATCACTCTTAGATCCCTACATCTTTCAAAGCTATACTTTAACTTCTAAACTGTGCTAGAATATCACTTCTATTCATAAAACCCAGAAAATTATTCGTATCATTCAAGATTATAAAACATCATATGTATATTGATGATTACAATCTGCGTTCAAACCCTTCATGATTCTTGAAAACAAGTCAATTAAGAAACAATCGAGAGGATGATCCAACCACACGTTATCTATGAAAAGAAAGATTTATGCATATAGATATGCACCTGGAAAACTCTCGAAACTTAAGTAAAAGTTTAACACGTATCTGTGTTAGATCCTTTAGCATTGTTATTACTGAATATAACCTTGCAATTTCTTTTTAAGGTACCCAGTGTTATCACCCTTCCAACAAGTCAACTTCGTCTTTTCAGACCAGCCTTATTATAACCTTGATATATACGTTCTTGTTACCGGGGAACCTTTTATATTCTACCATATTAACAGTAAACGTACCAGCAACTTCTTTAATCTGTGACTTAAGTCTCTCCGAAAAATCGCTATATTTATTCATTGAAACCCTATCATGTACTCTTCTGCATCTTGTAACGATAATTACCATACCAAATACCGGGAATCATCAATCATTATTTCGAATCACGCAGCGCTTATACATATAACGTCTACTGTACTTCAATTCTGAAATTCTTAAAAACACCCAGTCTGTGAAACAATTCTTTGAGTTTTGAAAAAGCTGATGAAGCAGCAAAAATTGTAAGACAGCCTTAACAGCCAAAAGTTTGATGATAAAGAATAGTGTGTTGGCAAAGCTCAAAAAAAGTTTGGAACTGAAAAATGGATTGAGCAAACTATGAAGAAGGTTGTGGACAAATCACAAGGACTAAACCTATAATCAAAGAATCCAGATGATTCGATTTCTGATGAAATTTCAAAAGATATGTAAATCTCTTTAGATCCTTACATAAGAATTTTCCTCATTATCTTCTGATTTTAGAAATTCTAAGATATCATCGTATCTTTCATTATAAATATTCTCGATATTTCTGAAGATATTTTCATAACTATTCTTATCTGAAATCATTTATCTCTTCGTGCTATCAGTGTTACATTATAAAGAAAACTGTTTTAGTTTCTAAATTCTGAAAAATTCGAATTTAAAATATGAATGTCTTTAAAGTAGTGTTGGGAATTGAAGCATGAGATAGTATAATATAATGACACTTGATCAACGTGATTATATTACAGTAAGTCACGTTGAGTTTCTAATGGAACATGATGATCCACATACCAGACCGTCATCATGTGCCATGTTACATGACTCTTATATTCTACCTAATCTCTAAACATATCAAGAACATATTTTCTTGATAGTTCTATCTTTTCCCTTGAATTCTGGTAATTTAACAAATCAGATTGTGCTATTACAATTTCTTTCTTAGAACATCAGCAATGTTCATTCCGAAATTTATATCTACGAATTATGGACCATTACTTGCTCTACTTAAAGTCGAGAAGAGAAAACAAAAGTATGAAGCTTCGAAATAGAAATAGGAGTATAAATCACAGCAAATGGGAGAGAGCATTAACCGTGAATGACAAGACAGAAGCATGGAGCTCCGAAATATAAGAGAAAATATAAGCACGATAACAACATAGAAAATTACAAACCGTGTATATCAATGCATATAGCAATATAAAGACACGGGAGAACTAAAAATACTATAAACCCAAGAGCATAGTAGAAGAATGATAGATATAAAAGTCAGGAATATATACAGAATCAGAACTGGATGGAGCATATTGACGAATGTTTTAGAAGTATGAATTGAAGTATAGAAGATGAGAGTTGTGGAAACAAGAAAAATGAAGGGGGTGGATTTATAGTAAAATATCAGACAGAGTAATCGAGACAGATTATCGCATTTAATCAAAGAGGATCCTAATTTCCTTAATTACCGAAGAATCAAATCTTATATAGATTACAAAGATTTTCTTTAATCCGGAGATCAACCGTGTCTACGTCAAAATATATGACGAAACTTTACCTTTCTCATTTCACTCTTTTGTGACAGCTTCACTCGTACTCTTCACATAAATGAATTGTTTTATCCATACTACTCACTGCTGATAAAACTCTAATTTTCAACTCGTATTCGTCATGAAAACATACTTATTGTCAGCCATGATGATCCCAATCAAATTTCAGGACGAAATTTCTTTTAACGGGTAGGTACTGTCACGACCCGAAAATTTTCGACCAAATTTAAACTTAATCTTTATATGATAACACTATTCCGACATGATAAGCAATGAATTTTGACAAGTTTTAAAACTTTTGAAAATGAGTTTTTATATAATGGTTGACCACTCTATTTGTCCGACGATTCACGAACGTCATAACATGTATTATATATATATATATATATATATATATATATATATATATATATATATATATATATATATATATATATATACATACATTTAACTTGAAAACATAAGAATTTAATATCTTATTAATCATTTTCACAAAGTATTATATAAACATAAGAGTTTTCAATATATACGGAATCATGCGAATAATATTTATATACGAAATGATAAAAATTTACTATTGAATGATGCAATTTCAAATTAAAAATTTTACTTATTAAATCGTTTTATTTTTATGATGTATTTTTTTAATTTTTAAGAAGACACGAAGTTAAATCAAAGATGTACAAGTTGTAAAGCACAACGTACAACAACGTAACTTAAATAGTTGAATTAAAATTAATTCATCTAATATTCATGTGAATAGTAAATGAAACGTAATTAATTAATTTACTATTCATATGAAAGCGACTCGATAGAAATTATTAATTATAAGTTACATAAAATACCCCTGAAGTATTTAATAAATACAACTTTTTAAAATATTAAAATTCATTCATTCGATTGAATTAAATAAATTCCGTGATTTACGGTGGCACAGAATGATCAGCAGACTAGTACGTACACTCTACATCTAACGTATATAGTAATTTTATAAATAAATGGACCTTTTTACAACTAGTTTTATAAAGCTTAAGAATAAAATAAATATATGTATTCAATTATAAAAAGTGAAATTTTTTTTATTTATACTTTTACCCGTCAATTATTAGCAACAGAGTACGAAATACTGGTCCGTGAAAAACTATCTGCATAAACTAACAAAATTGGAGTCGGCTTCACTATTTTAACACGTTTTATGTATATTATATTATTATATTATATTATTATATTATTTAAATTATTATTATTAATATATATATACGTAATCGAACTGCAAGCGATACATATTTTTTTGTTTGTTCAGTTCAACTAAACGCCATAAATTTTCTATTTTCTTTTTCTGCTTCATGTACGATCAGTTCAACTTCAAATTGTTTTAAACTAAGAAAGTTATAGGAATACACTACAAATAAATTATACACGGGTGTTTTATATCAGGTTTCAAGCTGGTTAAAACTAAGGAAATAAGGGTATTGTTCGTGAATCCAAGACAAACCATACAATCATCCACTATCATTAAGCCTACGCAATTTGCCTACAATATTGAATCTCAATATTGAAGCGTGAGTTTATAGATCCCCTTTTAATTGCTTTTGCAATCTATATTTTTGGGCTGAGAATATATGCACTTTATTTTAAACTCAATGGACACAAGTACATACTAAATTCTACACTGAGTTTGAACCGAAAATTCCTTAGCTTTGGTGACTAGTAACTGCCGGTTATAAGAACTGGTGGGCGCGAGTAGTTGTATATGGATCCATAGGGCTTGACATCCCCGTCTGTTCCAGGTATAGAGACCCTAGCCTGAACTATAAAGCGGACGTATGCTATTTGAGTTTAGTACACGTTGGTTTGCGTGTATTGTACATGTTGGTTGCATGTATGTTAAAACATGGGTACTTATTATATATACGTTAAGTTTAGTTACCAGGGTGCTTAATTTCGTAGAATATTTTGATAAACGTTTTGGATGAAACAACTGAAATCTTGTGATCCACCTTTATATACAGATTATGCGCAATGTTAAAACTATGAACTCACCAACCTTTGTGTTGACACTTGATAATGCTAAAAACAAACATATATTTCATAGCATTATCCCTCAAGAAAGACAAGCTTTTAGTTGTAATTGTTCTATTTACAAGTAATAGTCGTTTAAATAATAAAAGGTGAAGACAAAAGACAGATTCGACGAATTGAAGACGCAAACGACCAAAAAGCTCAAAAGTACAAAGTACAATTAAAGTGGTTCAAATTATTGATGAGAAACGTCTCAAAATTACAAGAGTACAAGACGCAAAACGCAAAGTACAAGATATTAAATTATACGAAAGAACGTTCGAAAATCCGGAACCGGGACCAGAGTCAACTCTCAACGCTCGACGTAACGGACTAAAAATTACAAGTCAACTATGCACATAAATATAATATAATATTTAAATAATTCTTAAAATTATTTATATATTATATATATTTATTTAAAACTGTCGGCAAGAAGAAAACAAGCACATGTGAACTCTCCCAGCTGGCCATGCGATCGCATGGTCTGGAAGAGTAATTTCCATGCAATCGCATGGCTCCTGTAGCAGGCCACACTTCTATAAATTTTGCGTGTTTTGGCCAATTTTTAACACCATCTATCTATCTCTCACTCGTAATATATATATATATATATATATATATATATATATATATATATATATATATATATATATATATATATATATATATATATATATATATATATATATATATATATATAATTTTAATTTTAATTTTAATTTTAATAATAAGGGAATGTTAGCGAATGTTGTAAGGGTGTAAGTCGAAATTCTGTCCGTGTAACGCTACGCTATTATTAATCATTGCAAGTTATGTTCAACCTTTTTAAATTAATGTCTCGTAGCTAAGTTATTATTATGCTTATTTAATGCCGAAGTAATCGTGATGTTGGGCTAAATATTAAAATTGGGTAATTGGGCTTTGGACCATAATTGGGGTTTGGATAAAAGAACGACACTTGTGGAAATTAGACTATGGGCTATTAATGGGCTTTATATTAACTAAATGATACCTCGTTAATTTAATATATAGACTTATAATTTGACGTATTTATATATAACCACATACGCTTGACTGGGTACGGTGGACGGGATATCTATAAATACCAATAATTATTCATTTGACCGGACACGGAACTGGATTAATAGTTAATAGACTTGTTGAAACAGGGGTGAATTACATACAAGGGTAATTGGTGTAATTGTTAACAAAGTAATAAAACCTTGGATTACACGCAGTCGATAACCTGGTGTATTCATTAAACAAAGTATTAAGACCTTGTTACAATTCGAATCCCCAATTAGTTGGAATTGACTTCGGGAATAAGAATAATTTGACGAAGACTTCCGCATTTTATGATTATGGCTGATGGACTATTATGGACAAATCCGTATGGACATATTGAATAATCCAGGACAAAGGACAATTAACCCATGGTAATAAACTAAAATCAACACGTCAAACATCATGATTACGGAAGTTTAAATAAGCATAATTCCTTTATTTCATATTTAATTGCACTTTTAATTATCGCACTTTTATTAACTGTCATTTTATTTAATTGCACTTTTAATTATCGTACTTTTTAATTATCGCAATTTTATTTATCGCACTTTTATTTATCGCAATTTCATTATTGTTATTTACTTTACGCTTTAAATTAAGTCTTTTATATATTTAATATTTTACATTAGGTTTTAACTATGACTTAAGTTTTAAAATCGACAAACCGGTCCTTAAACGGTAAAAACCCCCCTTTTATAATAATAATACTACATATATATATTTTTATATTTGTTAAAAATATAGCGTTAAACTTGGCAAGTTCCCTGTGGATGAACCGGACTTACTAAAAACTACACTACTGTATGATTAGGTACACTGCCTATAAGTGTTGTAGCAAGGTTTAGGTATATCCACTCTATAAATAAATAAATAACTTGTGTAAAATTGTATCGTATTAAATAGTATTTTGTAGTAAAAATATAACTATTTTGTATACACCTCTACGCACATCAACACTTTTAAGCATGTTTATTCTCAGGTCCCTAGAAGTCTTCCGCTGTTTGCTTATATGTTATACAAGCTATGTGCATGGAGTCATACATGCTTTATTCGAGAAAACTTTGCATTCACAAAATCATCACCATGTATCTTATTTTGACTGCATTGTCAACGGATGTATTATTGTAAACTATTATTTACGGTGATTGTCTATATGTAGAAATCATCATATGTCAAAAACCTTGGAATTAGATATTCATTTATGGTGTGCCCTTTCAAAAGAATGCAATGTTTACAAAACGTATCATGTAGAGGTCAAAACCTCACTATGAAATCAATGAATAACGTACCGCGTCAATAGCAATTTTGACGGGTCGTTACACAATTTTCTGTACACACAAGAATCAAATTCGGTTTCAAACCCTAACACATCAAACGATCAAATTAACGACACCAATCAACAATAACAGGTATAGACTTGAGTAATTGACAACATATACTATGAAACACCAACAAAATCAGATTTTAAAAATTAGGGTTTATATGTTTATACCTCTGATCGCGAAATTTCTTATACCAATGTGTAGAGTACGATGTGAATTGCAAGTTTGATGTTCAAAGTTTTATCTAATTGTGAAGATTTAATGGTGTTGTGATGGTGGTGAGTGGCGACGTGAATGAGAGTAGGAGGAAGAGGAATGTCGACTGAAAAAATTAATGGGGAAGGTTTACAGTGTTTTAGGGTTATCTAGTCTTATATACTTAGGCCCTAAATATCCACAAATTACACTTAAGTCCACAAGTTAGTCAAAAATAAAAATAACATGGGGAAGTGGGGTGGGTCACGGCCGAATGGCCCAAGTGGGGAGTCCCCGGTCTCGCGTTTTGTAAAAGCATTTTGTCGTGGTCCGTTTCAAGTGCCGTTTAACCGTACCGAGGGCCCGAAATGCTAAACCGATCGTTAAAACGCAACCAAACATTTTATTTATTTAAAACTCAATAAATTAAATATTTTTAAAATGTTAATAATTATCAAAATAATTATTAAAATAAACCCGAGCGTTTCGTTGCTCAAAAAGCAGTTATTCAAACCGTAACGTTTTTATCGTATTTCTTTATTCGAAATTTATTTTCAAAATAATATTAACCCATATTAATTATCGTAACCCTCCAAGGATCAAGTACGTATTTATTACACATAAACACATAAACGTCAACTAATTGCCGTTAAATAAACTAACGGAAAGCTAACGGAAGTGACGGGAAAAAGCAGGGTTGTCACATGTGTGCTTAATTATTTATTCAAATCAATATGTTAAACTGCAGACACAGTCGACCGTGTGTGTCCACACACACGACCAACTGTGTGACACACTCGACCGAGTGTGTCTCGGCTGCAGTATAAATACGGAACTTAACCTCCTTTGTGAGGTTACTCATCCCCTACAACCCTAATCGTCTAGTTTTCGTTCCTTACAATCCTAATACCATAAACCACCAGATTATCACGTTTAGGTGTCGATCTAATCTAGTTTCAACCCTAGGTTTGACCCAATCGATCCCGACACGACCCAATTCGCAGTTTAATTAGGTTCTAGTGATTTCCGCCTCTAGAACTGATCACAAGCGACCTAAAATTCATTCAATCGATGTCTACAAAGTGGTATCAGAGCTGGAGTCTCTGGATTGCTTGATTTAATTCGTTTTTGGGTCAAAAAGTTGTTATTTTTGGTGTTTAATCCGTATTTCAATTGTTCTTTGGTGATTTTACGTTATAGTAATTGTTTTTAGTGTCAAAACGTGTTACCAGTGAGTCTTGCAAAGTTTCTAGCGTTTTGGTTTAGGTGGTTTCGTCCAAAATCGATCGAAAAATCGATTTTTCCTTAGAAAACCCTAAAATTCGTCCAGCTACTGTCAAGAACATACCCGACCGTGTGAGTCTTGACATTCCACCATTTGAGTCATACAACTGACCGAGTGAGTCATACAACCGACCGTGTGTGTTTCAATTATACCGTGCGAGTTTGCCCTAGTCACTCGACCCGAGTGAGTCTAGACAACCGACCGTTTGAGTAAGACACTCTACCGAGTGAGAAAGACACTCGACTGTGGGATTTGTAATACCATTGAGACCTAAATTAATGAAGTGCTGCCCAATTTTTGTTAGACATTCAACCGATTAAGTAGACATTCGACTGTTTGACTAAGACATTCGGCCGTTTGACTTTGACACTCGACCGTGTGACTTTTAAACCAGAAACTTAATATTGTTTAATTTGAACTTAATTAATCAAAATGTCGGACACTAATCAAGACGTAGCAGCTGAATATGCCTATGTACTAACTCCTAGTTTTTTTAAAACTATGTCTTTTTTTGTTTAGAGACTATTAGCTTGAGACGAAGAGAGTGCTATTTATATTGCTAAGTTATAAGTTATTCTCAATCATCGTGTGTAAATTTCATTAATAGACACGGATAATGATGATAATAATAAGTTAATGTGAGATGATGACTAATATCTTATTTAAATCATGTTTAAATTGCATCTAGAGGCAGTGGCGACTTTAGGTTATGAGGTAAGGGGTCCCGTGACCTCACTAGTTTTTCGAAATTTATCACAAAATTTTTAATTTTTTTTGTATAGGATACCACTAAATATAATAATGGGACCCCATAAATTTTTTGAGATTATAGTTTAATAGTTTGGACTACTAAAATGTTTGAAATTAGCCCACTTATAATTTCATAGTATGTGCCATTGAATATATTATATATAAAAATAAACAAACTCTTGTCAAATTCCTATTCTAATTCTTTTTGACTTCCTTCTACATCACAATTTCTTACGGTTGTATCTCCAATCCTTCATCCTAAGGATGTAAGGTCATATCCATATCAAATTAGTTTTTTTTATCCATATTCATATTCATTTAAATATAGTTCAACCATCTATATCAATATCTAGTAGATTAAGCTGGTTAATGGATATCCAATGAATATTTAAGAAATCTTATAATATTTTCAAATATATAATAAAAACGTAAACGTAATATAACATGACGTAATTTAAAATTCTTCTACTAGAATGTGTAATGTACTAATGTTTGTCTAATAGTGAACATAATTTGTTAAATTTACTATCAAATATATATTATGACAATTATGTGTAATTTTTATGTTGAGATATACATGTTTTATTGTGAGTACTAATAATGAATTCATTATATGGTTGCAATTAAGATGTATGTGTAATAGCAAATATATTTATAATAGTTACTGTATATGAATCCCTAATCCCATCACGCATAACTACCTAACTATTGGACATGGGTTAAAATACTATTGTAAAATTGCTATTGTATAGGCAATTGCTACTTTAACATTGATAATGTGAAATTGCTACTGTATATGCTATTAATTGATACTCCATATGAACAAACCTTATATTTTACGAGTATTATTCAATTTTATGTTTGCGTTTTGGGTGCGACCCGACCCGACTCGATTTGACCCAACACATTCAATATTTTATGCAAAAAAGCTATCGAATAAATTTTTAGGACCCCATTGAGTTTTGATCATAGAATCGCCAATGTCCGGAGGAGTCTTAGGGAAGAAGTATACTTATTTGGTCGTACTTCTACTTAAAATATATTATCAAAGCCAGGTTCCTTAATTAACTTTACCAAAACATCCAATATTTATAGTCTTCCCACCAGGGTTACACCACAATCATCACACCATCTCGTTAATTAAACATGTTTAAATTCCTAGCAAAAAAGAACACTTCATCAAACAAAAACCAAACTCATGTTTCAATCACACTTTCAAATCACCTGCTGAACAAATCCCGCAACTCTAACGTTGTTTTCTCTCCGCTTTCAATCCATGTGGTTCTTAACGTGATCGCGGCTGGTTCCAAAGGCCAAACACATAACCAGTTGCTATCTTTTTTGAAAGCGAAAAATATCAATGAACTCAATGCTCTCTCTTCACAGCTTGTGTCCATGATCATGGTAGATGGTAGCCCGGTTGGTGGGCCACGGTTGTCTTTTGCAAATGGGGTTTGGGTTGAGCAAACTGTTTCTCTTAAACCTTCTTTTAAAAAGGTTGTGGAAACTGTTTATAAAGCTGCTTGTAATCAAGTCGATTTTCAAACCAGGGTCAGTTCTATTTTACTCGCGTTTGTTTCATTAATATTTTGAATGTTTAAATTCTCAATACTCAGTTTAATTCCTGCTCAAAATAATCAAACTCAGAGAAGTAAGGGGTGTTCATCGGTTTTTGGTTTTTCGGTTTATTCGGTTCGATTTTTTCGATTTTGAAACTTATAAAATCAAAACCTAAAATCAAACCGAAACCAAATTGAAATATCAAAACCATAACCAAAACCGAACCGAAAACCGAATTTGGTTTCGGTTTGGTTTCGGTTAAAACCGAAACTCACTAAAAATTAAAATCATAACCAGCATAAACTTACATATAAATTAGGAATAACGGGTGTGGAATTAATTTAAGTATACAGAATATATAACATGTTTATTGTTTGACAAAAATATAGTAATACATCAAATATAATATAAATGTATAAATATTATAATTATAAATATGTTTTAATATGTTATTAATTTGAATTCGGTTTTTAATTCGATTTTCGGTTAACCGAATTTAAAATTTTCAAAACCAAACCAAAAACCGAATTAGAATTCGGTTTCAGTTTCGATCGATCCGAAAACCGTTTAAAAAATTTGGTTTGGTTTTTTTGGTTTAGATTCGATTCGATGTTCGGTTTATTTGGTTTGAAGTCAAATGGTTCACACCCTTAAGTAATATTGTAATAATAGAAATGTACGTGTAGTAAAATAAATATTTAGTACTAGTAATAATTTATAAACACCGCAAAAAAATGGTCATTACTAACCATTTCTTTAGAGATCATTTATTATTTGATCACTAATATTTTTATTTAGATATCATTAAAAAATTAAAAAATTATCACTAAATTTTGTCACTAAATAGCATTGGTGACTTCAAAAAATGATTGTCACTAATATATAGAAATAGATACCAAAACGTGGTCACTCATTTAAAAAAAATAGACACCAAAAAATTGTAGTTTCAAAACACCGGATCAAGTAATTAATTATGTGAGTTTGTTTCTCATAGTCATGTTAATTACCAATCAAAGGGTCATTGGCGTAGCGTTATCGAGGTAGCTCATCAACTTTAAAATTGTGAGTTTGAGTCCCGTGACGCACTATTTGTAATTGGATATGTATTTGCCGTTCTAAATAAAGTCTTGTTAATCTCAGTAAATATAAATGACTTCGAAACATCCACAGAAGTCCCTTAAAAGTCCCTACTAGGTGGGATTTTGAAGAAGTCAGACAAGTCCTGGACTAGTCTACGACATGGTCGATTTATTCGGTCAAAATTGTTAAGAGTTCAATTTAGTCGGTTAAAGTCAGATGTATTAGTTCAAAGGCGGATTGATTCGGTAAAAGTAAACCAAATGAATATAAAGTCAAAGTTGGTCAACGTCAAACTAGTCTCTGACTAGTCTCTGACTTGGACGATTCATTTCTACATGTTTTCTGACTGGCTAGTCCCGATTAGTAACTTTATAACTCAAAAACATTTTCCTTATACATACAGTGATTGCTAATGGTTACATGTACGTTTCTGATTGTTGATGAAGGCCGGTGAGGTAGCTAACGAAGTGAATTTGTGGGCGGAAAGACAAACTAATGGTCTCATTAAAGACATCCTTCCTCCTGGTGCAATTAACAACTCTACGAGGCTAATATTTGCTAATGCAATTTATTTTAAGGGAGCCTGGTGTGAGAAGTTTGACCCATCAAACACTAAAGACTTTGACTTCCACCTTCTTGATGGTAGCAAAGTTTTAGTACCGTTCATGACAAGCAAGGAAGAACAGTTCGTGAGTAAATATGATAATTTCAAAGTATTGGCACTTCCATATGAAAATGGTAATGATAAACGGCGTTTTACAATGTACATCTACCTCCCAGATGTAAAAGACGGCCTCCCATCTTTGATACAGAAAGTCGCTTCACAATCTGACTTCTTGGAGCATCACATTCCACACCAAAAAGTAGAGATTGGGCAATTTTTAATCCCTAAGTTTAAGATCTCATTTGGGTTTGAAGCTTCTGACATGTTGAAAGAATTAGGCCTCGTGTTGCCTTTTAGTAGCACGGAAGGTTTGAGTGAAATGGGCAACACTTATGCGGATGAAAAGTTATATGTTTCAAGCATTCAGCATAAATCATTTGTGGAGGTGAATGAAGAAGGTACGGAAGCTGCAGCAGTCACTGGAGCCGTCATGATGTTGTGTGCCTTGGAAGAGACTTATGATACGGTTGATTTTGTGGCGGATCATCCATTTTTGTTCGTGATTAAAGAAGATACGAGTGGAGCCGTGCTGTTTATGGGTCAGGTTGTTGACCCAACTATCAATTGATCGGGTTGTTGCATTTTTGTGTATTGTGTATTGAGCAAGGAAAAAGTGACTTAAGTGAGATTTGTGTGGCGAACTACCTCTTTATACTCCATTAACCATGCAAACTAGTGGTGAAAGTTCTCATCGAGCGTGGTAGATAGGAGATGAGAGGCAACGCACAAAAAGTTCTCACAAGTCAAGTTACTGTTTGCTTGATGGTTGTATTTGTTTCTAAATAAGTTATTTTATATAAGTTGCATTCAACATATTATAACATGTACCATGTTTATATTGAGTTATTGACTGTTGAGACAATTAAGGGATCGGGAAAAACAGAGGTGGTCGTTTTCACGACAACCAACGATAAATAAAACGGAACAAGATGCTCTACTAAAGAACATACATACATAAATATGTACATATGTTTCTCAGAAAGTAAAAAAACTTTGACAAACGTATGGCACACTTGCTCTTAACCAGTTAATTTTCATCTAATACATTACTTATAATTATTAATCCAATTTAATATATAAATTTTTTTTTAACTTTTGGTTCACTCAATTCGCGTGGCACGCATTAGTTCACTGACCAAATTTTTTTAAAAAAATTTAATTAATGGACGATTTCAAGATTTATCCATCTTTCTTCGAAAAAATGACGGATTAATTTAATATTAAGAATGATGATTAATTAAAGAAAAAACAATGTTATCTTTAGTTTACTATGATGATTATGTTAACACGTTAGCAACTTTGAGTAACCTTGATTTAGTATAATACTCCATTAAGAGGGAATAACATTGTGAGGACAACACCTGGCTACTTAGTAAAGTTCGAATATATAACATTCCTAAGATTATTATTTTATGTAAGCCAATCACCTATTTACCCTTTTTTTTACCCCTTTCTGAGCTGGAACCAAAAAAAAAAAAAATATATATATATATATATTTGACAAATTGCCCGCGCAAGGCGCAAGAGACCTTGCGACCTTGCGCCTTGCGTCCTTGCGCCTTGCGTCCTTGCGTCCTAGTCTTAATAAATTAGGTCAAATATACGAAACAGACACCACATACACAAACGCACCGACAGACTGACTCCTTGCGACCTCTTTGCGACCGACGACGATTACGAAGAACCTTGCACTTGCGACCCCCTTGCGACCCGTCTACCCTTGCGACCCTTCTTCTGAGAATCACCACTACATCACTACCACCACGACCATCACCATCACCACAACCATCAGTACATCATCTCCGCCACCACACCATCACCATCACCATCACCATCACCACCACGATTGACTTTCTGAGATAAAGGAAGAGATAAAAAACCGACAAAAAACTCCATCAAGATGTCATAAGATCAGGTAAGTTTATCCTTTTTAACTATTCTCGTTCGATTACTCATTTATTATGTCGAAATTGATTTATAAGTTATGTTGCACACCAAGTGTTCGATGTAATGCTTCAACGAGCTTGGTGATGCAAAACTCAATTAAACTGTTGCAAGATTTGTTTGAGTTACATTCTTTGGTAACTAACATATTCTAAAAACTGGAACACGATTGTTTAAGTGGCATAAAACTACAAGCTGGTATAGGCGCAAGGTACTTCTTGCGTCCTTGCGCTTGTTCGAAGTAGTTGGCACAAGGCACGGCTTGCGTCTTTGCGCCTGTGTGATAAACCAGACGCAAGGTAATACTTGCGTCCTTGCGCCTGTACATTTTTGCTGAAAAACTGTCTGTTTCAGGGATATGTTGAGGCGAAGTTGACGATGAAGAATATGTTGAATGTTATACCTCAACTAAAGGCATTAATGACTGAAAATCAACAAAAAAATTTTAGGGGAACTTGTTTTGGTCTTTGGCTAGATCTTCTATACACGGGCAATGATCCGGGCCTTGTACATGCAATGCTCCAAAGAAAAAGTGAGCGGCCGATAGGAATAGATGAAAAGTACCCAGCTGATGATGAGGAAATATGGTTTACTTTCCGTCCGAATTTCAAAATTAGATTTAGTAGGCGGGAATTTTGTCTCATCACGGGGTTTTGGTTTAGTCGTCGCACGGACATGGCACATTACATTCCAAGAAGTTATGATGTAGAAACACCACCGATTAGACGACGTTGTTTCCCAAAACGTAAAGATAATGCAAACATTACAATTACCCATATCCAAAAGCGTTTATATAATGGTGATGATTTTGTGGTTAGTGATGAAGATGTCGTGCGACTAGCCATTATTTTGATTGTGGAGAGAGCATTTATGGGTAAGCAAGGGATTCATGTGGTGAGCAAAAAATACCTATGGTTAGTCGAAGACTTTGCTAAATTGAATGACTACCCGTGGGGTAATCGTATTTGGGATGCCACTTACCCCGTAGTTAAAGATGGATTTCAAGCTCGGGAAAGTCAGTTAGAGGTCGGAAAGGGTTATACTTTGACGGGTTTTATGTGGTCATTTAAGGTAAATAAAAATAAAAGTTTGGTATATTTGGATAATATTACTACATTTGAATCGTATATTATTTAATGCATCCTTATTTATTTAATTTGGTAGATTTGGATTCTTGAGGCATATCGACGAACCATTAAAAGTTTTACCCACAAGACAGACAAGAATGGAGTACCGAGGGCCTTATTTTGGAAACGTTCATCGGCTGAGTCTTTTTCAGTCACTGAGTACCTGCATCTACTAAACGTTATGGTAAGTAATGTTTATAATATAAAAATTTTGTTGGTGCTGGAAGAATACAGATTAAAAATATAGGATAATATGGGTTCTGTGATGGGCGCAAGATCAATCTTGCGTCCTTGCGTAGTGAAGGCGCAAGTTCCATTCTTGCGACCTTGCGCCTGTATTTTTGAGGCTACGCAAGATTAAGACTTGCGTGGTCATTTACGAGTCGCAAGATTTATCCTTGCGCCCTTGCGCCTTCATCTTAGGTCTTTTGGCCAACGCAAGAGTAGTCTTGCGTCATCAGTAACGAGGCGCAAGGTTTGTCTTGCGTCCTTGCGCCTCGTTAAAAAAGAAGACGCAAGGTTCACCTTGCGTCCTTGCGTCTGTGTTTTTAACTTTGCTGTTGTTGTACAGGATGATTGTCCCAAGAATAAACGACTTTTTCGTACTCTGCATCCCACTGATGTTGAGAGTGGATGTCAATGGTGGATAAAAAGTTGCCAATACTTTGAAGGGATGGAAGTTGATGAGGAAGTTGAAGAACCTGCTGAAGATGAACTGCAAGATGGGGAACATGGTGAGAGATCGACGACCAACACGTGTACTAAGCTCCCCTTTCACAATACCGGGATACAGAAAGCCAATCGAGAAGGTAAGCCTATAATTACAGTTTTTTTACCTTATACTTGCATTTTTTTTATTAATTTTTGTAACTAAACAGGCTGATTTTGTAACAAAAAATAGGCGCAAGGTCATACCTTGCGTCCTTGCGCCTGTTTAGCCAAACAGGCGCAAGGTTATATCTTGCGACCTTGCGCCTTTGTTAAAAATGTGGCGCAAGGTCATACCTTGCGTCCTTGCGTCTGGCGCAAGGTGTACCTTGCGCCCTTGTGCCATCTTGACTGACTTCTTTAAATCACAGCTGTCAGATGATGTTGCTCGGAAAGTGAAAAGGATGAGGGTGTCTGAGGCTGAGGAGGTTGTTAATCTAGATACTGAAGAACAAGAAAAAGAAGAACCTCACCCTAATGTTGAAGAAACTATTGTTGCTTCGATTGTGAAAAAGCGTAAAAGGTCGCAAAAGGATTGGGTTAATGACGAGGAAGTTTGGTCGATGGTAGATAAACTAGTGAATGATCAAGGAACTCTACTACCACCACCACCAAATGCTTGGAGAGATGGTAGAAAGCATGTTGGGCCTTCAAAAGATTCGAAGAGTATGGCGGAAAATAAGCAAGAAACGCGGTGCATGTTCGTTTTTCAGAACGAACAATTTTTATACCTCACGCCTGAGTTTTGGATCAGGTTACTTGGTCTTGGATATTCCGGTTACTTGGAAAACTTAGTAAGTTTCTTGCTTATTTGTTTTAATTCTTGAAAATCTCAGTTAATGTCTAACATATTTATTTTATCACAATTGTAGCATATTGATGGATGGGCTACACTTATGTTGAGATATCATCAGAGGGTTCTCCCCCGAGCCAGCCAGTATTCCACTCCTGTTATCCCGACCGACTCGTTTACTTGTAGTTCTTGATGGACTGTGATGCCATTGGGTTTTCTTTCTAGGCTTGCAGCGTTTCAGTCCTATTATGATGATACACAAAAGGAGGAAGAGAAACGGAAAGAAGCGGAGAAAAGTGGAGAAGTTGCCATCACAGGGGAGAATCCACCTGATTATATGTATTTGATTGGACTAGGGGATGGTAGTGATGAGCTATATCCATCTTGGGCCCATTGTGATAAGGTTTGTTTTTATTCCCCCTTTAAATTTTAAAATTTGAGATGTTCTGGAACAGGCGCAAGGTTCAGTCTTGCGACCTTGCGTCTCGTTTAGGTCAGGCGCAAGGTCTTCCTTGCGTCCTTGCGCCTCGTGTTTAAGTTAAGTCACAAGGTGTTTCTTGCGCCCTTGCTTTAGGCGCAAGGTGTGGTCTTGCGTCCTTGCGCCTACTTCAGTTCAGCTAATACTGTGTATGATTTTTGCAGATATTGATCCCTTTCACTTTTACGATGCTGAACACTTTATTCTTATTGTGTTGAACTTGGAAGACCAAAAGATATTGGTGTATGATAGTTTGCCCGGTCATGCTGATCAAGAATTGGCCAAGCTCACCAAAGATCTGGGAGATCAATTGCCTGTATACTTAAAAGCAATTGATTACTTTAACCAAAGGCAAGACTCCCAGATTGTTGAATACTTGGAAAACAAGGAGAGTATAGAGTTCATGACTGAGGCAGCACCAGTCGTGCCAATGCAAAGTGGTGGTAATGGGGACTGTGGTGTTTGGGTCTGCATCCATATGGAGAGGGTGATCTTTGGGTGGGATGAAATTCCCAACATTGGAGATCCTAAAAAGGCTGCAGAAGACTACAGACTGAGAATGGCCAAGACCTTCTTTCGTGCACGCTTTGATACCCAGGAACCCCCACCGAAAGAAAAAGTTGGTAACTGAGGTTGAATTTTTAAAACTGTATTTAAATATGTAAGTTGTATGTAAAACTGTAAATGTTGTATATTGTAGAAAAGGTCCAAAACAGTTTTTTTGCAGGCGCAAAGGTAATTAATTAGACCTTGCGACCTTGCGTCTCATTATAGTCGAGGGCACAAGGTGCTTCTTGCGTCCTTGCGCCTCATGTTTAGCATCAGGCGCAAGAAGCATCTTGCGACCTTGCGCTTTGTTTTTAGTAGCCTGCGCAAGGTGCTTCTTGCGTCCTTGCGCCCTGTTTAGTATCAGGCGCAAGTTGCATCTTGCGACTTTGCGCCATGTTTTTAGTAGCCTGCGCAAGGTGCTTCTTGCGACCTTGCACCTTGTTTAGTATCAGGCGCAAGGTGCATCTTGCGACCTTGCGCCAGTTTTTTACAACATAAAATAAAAATTAAACATATGAAATAACACACGAAATCACATCATAAAATAAAATTTAAACAATATTACAACAATGGACGAAATCACACCTTAAAATGTTCCTGAAAATAAACTTATTCCGGGAACTAATTACTACCTAAATTAAACAATATTATAACATATGAAATAACACACGAAATCACATCATAAAATAAAAATTAAACAATATTACAACAATGGACGAAATCACACCTTAAAATGTTCCTGAAAATAAACTTATTCCGGGAACTAATTACTACCTAAATTGTACATTGGATAAAACTGAGATTAATAAGGTTGAGATGGTTCGAGTGTCTCTTTCGACTTTGAGGTTCTGTTTCTCGACCGTTGAGAAATTGATTCACCAATTCGGTCATAAGCAGCTGGGCATGTTGATCGAGAATGACCTGGTTCTTTGCAACGACTACAAGTTCTTACTTTTTTGTAGTTTCTTCACCTTTTGAAGGAATGTGTTTTTTACCTTTAGGACGTCCAGGTTGTCTTTTCTTTAGAACTGGAGGGTGTACAATTTGCAAAATCCCGGGTCCCGGATCCGACCATTCAGACCGATGGGGGAGAGGAAAAATGCGTTCGGAATACGTATTTATGTATGTTTGAGAGGTGAACCAATGTGATACATAACAACTAATATCCTCCACTCCGAAGAGTCGTGCTGATGCAATCACATGACCGCAAGGTATGCCTGATAATTGCCATTGACCACATGAACAAGTTTTATCTTGTAGATTAACAAACCCATTTTTTCGTCCATCATGTACCTCTATTAGATCATTTGTCGATGGAAATCTCGCCATCTTCTTGATTTGTCCGTCCTCTTGGCTAGTTTACGTTCAACATATGGAGTAACCGGTGAAGTAAGACTAACTGATTTGTTGCGATGTTTGAAATACCAATCCTATATTGAACAACGAAAAAATTCCAACAACATGCAAACGGGTAGTTTACGAGCATGTCTTGATAGAGAGTTTATAGACTCTACACTGTTGCTTGTAAGGTATGAATACCTAATATGAGTAGATTGACTTGTGGACCATCTATTGATACCATCCTTACATAGCACTTTATAAGACGCTTTCAATCTCCGTATAAATACATCAAGATGATCCTGAAAATCTGACGAACGGTAAGCCTTAACCATTTTCCAATAGTGCCATTCGAAGAATTTCATCTTGTTGGATTTAGTTTTGATGTTCATGAATAAATGACGTGCGCAATGAGCGTGAAACGCTTCCGGAAATACATTTGCAATGCCGTGTGCTATTGAAGCAGTACGATCAGAAATAAAAGTAATCTCTGATATACGATCAACCAAACCATAACTCATTAAATGATCTCTTAGGTTGCTAAAAAACCATGACCAAACACTGTTTGTCTCGCCTTCACCAATTCCATAAGCCAATGGCAAAATTCCATTATTGCCATCCATCACAACAGTAACTGAATTAGTACCCAGGTACCCACCCTTTAAATGTGCAGCATCGACGATGATTATCGGGCGGACATGTTGCACAAATGATCGAATCTGCATGAAATTTTCACACTAAAGCAAATATTATCAATGATGCCTCATACACCAAGCGCAAGGCGCAAGACACATTATTTTGTCTTGCGCCCACTAAGCGCAAGTCAATCCTTGCGTCCTTGCGTCTTTACTGCCCGGTGCAAGGTGTGACTTGCATCTTTGCGTACCCGTAGACGCAAGGTGAATCTTGCGTCCTTGCGTGTGGTGTACATATTTTAATTGGTTTTTGCTAATATATATTTACTTACAACTACGCCAATGGACATGTAATGTAAAGACCCGTCCTAATCCATCCGGACGAAGTCCATATCGATTATAAACGATTCACAACAGTTGATTACATCGCGAGGTATTTGACCTCTATATGATACATTTTACAAACATTGCATTCAATTTTAAAAGACAATCTTTCTTTACAACGAAAATTGACGGCATGCATACCATTTCAGAATATATCCAACTATAATTGACTTAATAATAATCTTGATGAACTCGACGACTCGAATGCAACGTCTTTTGAAATATGCCATGAATGACTCCAAGTAATGTTTCTAAAATGAGCAAATGCACAGCGGAAGATTTCTTTCGTACCTGAGAATAAACATGTTTTTAAGTGTCAACCAAAAGGTTGGTGAGTTCATTAGTTTAACATAAATAAACATTTCCATCATTTTAATAGACCACAAGATTTTCATTTCTCATAAATATACGTCCCATGCATAGAGACAAAAATAATCATTCATATGGATTGAACACCTGGTAACCGACATTCACAATATGCATATAAGAATATCCCCATCATTCCGGGATCCTCCTTCGGACATGATATAAATTTCGAAGTACTAAAGCATCCGGTACTTTGGATGGGGCTTGTTGGGCCCGATAGATCTATCTTTAGGATTCGCGTCAATTAGGGTGTCTGTTCCCTAATTCTTAGATTACCAGACTTAATAAAAAAGGGCATATTCGATTTCGATAATTCAATCATAGAATGTTGTTTCACGTACTTGTGTCTATTTTGTAAATCATTTATAAAAACAGCGCATGTATTCTCAGTCCCAAAAATATATATTGCAAAAGCAATTAAAAAGGGAGCAAATGAAACTCACCATAATATATTTTGTATTAAAAATACATATGACGACATTGAACAAATGTAGGGTTGGTCTCGGATTCATGAACCTATATCAAGTATATATATATATTAATACATTATAATATAAATCAATTAAGTTTATATATTTTGTTATGTATTAAAAATTTAATATTCTTATATATAATTTTATTAAAATTTATAATACCTTATGATACTTATTTAATTAATGTTATATCAACAATATTAGTTAAAACATAATTTTATGTAATATTAATATATTTATGTAATAAATATATTTATATATATTTATATACATATTTGGTTTTGTAAAATTAATAATTGTAGTATTCCTAGATTAAGGATAATAATAATGGTAGTAATAATAGTAACTTTAATAAAACTGATAGTTTTAATAATTATAAAGTAAAAATGATAGTTTTAGCAAAAATAATATTTTTAGTAATAATGGTAAGTTTAATAATAATTATAATTTTAATAGATATATTAATGATCATATTAATGATACTAATAGTATGATACCAGTAATAATAATAATAATATTACTAATAAAAATGATACTAAGAATACTTAATACTAGTAATAACAATAATAGTAATAATACAAATACTAATAATAGGAATAATAGTAATAATAAGATACTACCTTAGAATGAGCTTCCTAAAAAGAAATAGAAAACCGCCTATTCCCAGGCTCGAACCCGCGACCTTTCACTAACCAATAACACCCATAAACCATTTCTCTACTCCTCTATTGCTGTTCTAATCCCGAATGTAATTCTATTTAATCTGATTCACGTGTCCTTCCTCCTCTTCTCCTATACCAAATCGATATCATCATGTGATCATTATCATTATATTATGATCATACCATAACATCATCATCTAATTAGTATCATCTATCACCGTATTATTTCCATCATGAAATCATTATCACAATCATCATCAGCATCGATCATCTTCTCTATACGAAATCATTAATCACGTTTTTCCAAATTCCTCATAATTACATCATCTATTATCATCACCATTAGTTCGTTTAATATCATCATCTTTTATCATGTTCACAACATGATCATAATCCTTATCATCTTCTTTTAAACACTGTATTATAAACTAACCCTAATTATCATTATAATCATCATTATTAACTAATCCGATTCATTATCTTCATCTAACATTAAAATAATATTGATCATCATAATATACCTTACTCATTGTTATTGTTCGCTAGTCATCATCATCACCATCAATCTCGTTAGTCAGTAACAGAATTGGAAATAAAAGGAGGGACAGAAAATAAAAGAACACTCAGCGGTGTTTTCCTCAATCCTTTTGTTCGGCCCACCAGCACATACAGGATTTCGCCCAAAGTGTATTTAATCTAAATGGGTTTAATTGACCCAAATGGTAGGTCACATAGTAAATCCAATATCTCTTTAATACTAAAGGCACGATTATTATTGTGGAAAAAAAAACACGCATGATCATATAGGGTCCTCCACCACCAACTCCAATATCATTATACAACTTTTATTAAATAAAGTGGAAACACGATCTGGTGACTTTCGGTTTTTAAAAAAAAGATGGAAACACTTTACAAATTGGCAATCACTTTCAAGTTACCTCATCAAACAATCATATCAATCAACAAATTTATTAACGTATTATTTTGCTGCAGAAATGAGTTGTAATAGGTGGTGTTTTCGTGGATTGTAAACACATAAAATAACTATCGAATAGCAGTTGTATAGAGGGTTGTTGTTGGGTGGTTTTGCAGCTGCAAAAAGTAATACAGAAACATTAATATAGCAGCCTTTTAAAGGTGGTGTATGAGTGTTTAAATGGGTGTGGTGTGTGGTGGTGGCGGTGGTTTGTGATTTTGAACAAAGAAAAACGAACCAAGGTGTAGCATTCATGGTGTTTTACGGCTGTTAACTGCAGCAGTTTATGATAATACCTATTCGCTGGTTTTGGTTGTAACCCGGATAGAAACAAGGATTTACATAGTAGCAGTAGGGTGCTGGTGTGTGGTGGTTCATTAACCGTTACTTGCAGTAGCAGGTTAGCTTGATACAACAGCAGCAATAATAATCTTCTGGTGGTTGTAATTGGAACAGAAAATGTGCTGTTACAGCGGTTTTTAAACAGGAATTATAACAACAGTATGAATGAGTGTATTGGTGGTTGATTTTCGATGCAAACAAAAGGAAGAAATCATTTAGAAACAAAAGCATATCATATGCAGCTGCAAGATGGGGTTCTAAGATGATGATGGTTGTTTTAGGTGATTATAGATAAAGAGTAAAAACAAAGTGAAACGGGTTTGTTTTCTTTGGATTTCTCTTTTATTTCTTGAATAGAAGTAATGGATTTATAACGTGCAAGTAAGTGATCTTATGCAGTAATAATAATTGATTGAAGATTGGGTTGTAGTGATCGTGGTCGACAGTGAAGCACGGGTAGGAGAGAAAACGAGCAAGGAAGAAGAAAAAGGAGTATAGTAGATAGTTAAAGTAGATAGAGATATATAACCAACTTAATTTAATCATTTATTTTGTATATTAAGTTAAACATTAATAATAATTAAATACAATAATTTATATATTATATCTAATATTAATAATAAGTACAATAACATTAATATTGTTAATATTAATAACAATAACAATATTAATGATAATAATAATAAATACTAATAATAATAATTATATACATATAATAACTATATAATAATAATAATAAGACTAAATGTAATAATGATAATAATAATTTATAATACTAATAATAATAGTATAAATGTATACAGAATATATAATTTTTGATAATAATAATATTTATAAAAATGATACTAAAAATGATACTAATAATGATGATATTCAAAAATGATAATAATTAATGATAATATTCATAATGCTATTATAATAGCTATTTATATTAATAATGATAATAATTTTATTAGTAATAATAATAATATATCAATTTATATATCAAGTTTCATATTCGCATATTATATTTATAGTATTGACTTTGATATTAATATTGAAAATAACAACAATATTACTATACCATTTATTTTAACTTATGATTTCAATTTAATATATTACAATTACATATTTTTAACTATGTGATATATAATGACATATATTCAATATTTAATATTCATTTATTTTATATATGTATTACAATATACATATAATATTAATTATGTTTAAGAGTCATATATATTTATATATGTATATATATATATGTACATATTTATTTACAAACAATTGTTCGTGTATCGTCGAGAATGGTAAAAAGGCAAATGTATTCATGTAACTATTCCAAAGTTTTCGAGACTCAACATTTCAGACTCTGAATATCGTGTCGAAATCATATAAGATTAAGTTTAAATTTGGTCGGAAATTCCCGGGTCATCACATGTAACACATCACAAATTTATTTTCTTTGTCGGTAACCAAATTGGTGATGGTTCCCAGGTTGTGGATCTTAAGGTTATGAAGGTAAATTGAAAGCATTCTAAAGGAGTCCTCACTACTGCCATGTAACATCTCTATTGCTTGACACTTGGCCCTCCATGCTTGATTGTATGATATGCTCACTCTAAACCGATTGGCTACATTGAAATGTCCCGTTCTTATTGATTAAAAACGTTCCATATTAATTGATTTCGTTGCGAGGTTTTGACCTCTATATGAGACGTTTTTCAAAGACTGCATTCATTTTTAAAACAAACCATAACCTTTATTTCATAGATAAAGGTTTTAAAAAACTTTACGTAGATTATCAAATACTGATAATCTAAAATATCCTGTTTACACACGACCATTACATAATGGTTTACAATACAAATATGTTACAACAAAATAAGTTTCTTGAATGCAGTTTTTACACAATATCATACAAGCATGGACTCCAAATCTCGTCCTTATTTAAGTATGCGACAGCGAAAGCTCTTAATAATCACCTGAGAATAAACATGCTTAAAACGTCAACAAAAATGTTGGTGAGTTATAGGTTTAACCTATATATATCAAATCATAATAATAGACCACAAGATTTCATATTTCAATACACATCCCATACATAGAGATAAAAATCATTCATATGGTGAACACCTGGTAACCGACAATAACAAGATGCATATATAAGAATATCCCCATCATTCCGGGACACCCTTCGGATATGATATAAATTTCGAAGTACTAAAGCATCCGGTACTTTGGATGGGGTTTGTTAGGCCCAATAGATCTATCTTTAGGATTCGCGTCAATTAGGGTGTCTGTTCCCTAATTCTTAGATTACCAGACTTAATAAAAAGGGGCATATTCGATTTCGATAATTCAACCATAGAATGTAGTTTCACGTACTTGTGTCTATTTTGTAAATCATTTATAAAACCTGCATGTATTCTCATCCCAAAAATATTAGATTTTAAAAGTGGGACTATAACTCACTTTCACAGATTTTTACTTCGTCGGGAAGTAAGACTTGGCCACTGGTTGATTCACGAACCTATAACAATATATACATATATATCAAAGTATGTTCAAAATATATTTACAACACTTTTAATATATTTTGATGTTTTAAGTTTATTAAGTCAGCTGTCCTCGTTAGTAACCTACAACTAGTTGTCCACAGTTAGATGTACAGAAATAAATCGATAAATATTATCTTGAATCAATCCACGACCCAGTGTATACGTATCTCAGTATTGATCACAACTCAAACTATATATATTTTGGAATCAACCTCAACCCTGTATAGCTAACTCCAACATTCACATATAGAGTGTCTATGGTTGTTCCGAAATATATATAGATGTGTCGACATGATAGGTCGAAACGTTGTATACGTGTCTATGGTATCTCAAGATTACATAATATACAATACAAGTTGATTAAGTTATGGTTGGAATAGATTTGTTACCAATTTTCACGTAGCTAAAATGAGAAAAATTATCCAATCTTGTTTTACCCATAACTTCTTCATTTTAAATCCGTTTTGAGTGAATCAAATTGCTATGGTTTCATATTGAACTCTATTTTATGAATCTAAACAGAAAAAGTATAGGTTTATAGTCGGAAAAATAAGTTACAAGTCGTTTTTGTAAAGGTAGTCATTTCAGTCGAAAGAACGACGTCTAGATGACCATTTTAGAAAACATACTTCCACTTTGAGTTTAACCATAATTTTTGGATATAGTTTCATGTTCATAATAAAAATCATTTTCTCAGAATAACAACTTTTAAATCAAATTTTATCATAGTTTTTAATTAACTAACCCAAAACAGCCCGCGGTGTTACTACGACGGCGTAAATCCGGTTTTACGGTGTTTTTCGTGTTTCCAGGTTTTAAATCATTAAGTTAGCATATCATATAGATATAGAACATGTGTTTAGTTGATTTTAAAAGTCAAGTTAGAAGGATTAACTTTTGTTTGCGAACAAGTTTAGAATTAACTAAACTATGTTCTAGTGATTACAAGTTTAAACCTTCGAATAAGATAGCTTTATATGTATGAATCGAATGATGTTATGAACATCATTACTACCTTAATTTCCTTGGATAAACCTACTGGAAAAGAGAAAAATGGATCTAGCTTCAATGGATCCTTGAATGGCTCGAAGTTCTTGAAGCAGAATCATGACACGAAAACAAGTTCAAGTAAGATCATCACTTGAAATAAGATTGTTATAGTTATAGAAATTGAACCAAAGTTTGAATATGATTATTACCTTGTATTAGAATGATAACCTACTGTAAGAAACAAAGATTTCTTGAGGTTGGATGATCACCTTACAAGATTGGAAGTGAGCTAGCAAACTTGAAAGTATTCTTGATTTTATGAAACTAGAACTTTTGGAATTTATGAAGAACACTTAGAACTTGAAGATAGAACTTGAGAGAGATCAATTAGATGAAGAAAATTGAAGAATGAAAGTGTTTGTAGGTGTTTTTGGTCGTTGGTGTATGGATTAGATATAAAGGATATGTAATTTTGTTTTCATGTAAATAAGTCATGAATGATTACTCATATTTTTGTAATTTTATGAGATATTTCATACTAGTTGCCAAATGATGGTTCCCACATGTGTTAGGTGACTCACATGGGCTGCTAAGAGCTGATCATTGGAGTGTATATACCAATAGTACATACATCTAAAAGCTGTGTATTGTACGAGTACGAATACAGGTGCATACGAGTAGAATTGTTGATGAAACTGAACGAGGATATAATTGTAAGCATTTTTGTTAAGTAGAAGTATTTTGATAAGTGTATTGAAGTCTTTCAAAAGTGTATAAATACATATTAAAACACTACATGTATATACATTTTAACTGAGTCGTTAAGTCATCGTTAGTCGTTACATGTAAATGTTGTTTTGAAACCTTTAGGTTAACGATCTTGTTAAATGTTGTTAACCCAATGTTTATAATATCAAAAGAGATTTTAAATTATTATATTATCATGATATTATGATGTACGAATATCTCTTAATATGATATATATATATTAAATGTCGTTACAACGATAATCGTTACATATATGTCTCGTTTCAAAATTATTAAGTTAGTAGTCTTGTTTTTACATATGTAGTTCATTGTTAATATACTTAATGATATGTTTAATTATCATAATATAATGTTAACTATATATATAACCATATATATGTCATCATATAGTTTTTACAAGTTTTAACGTTCGTGAATCACCGGTCAACTTGGGTGGTCAATTGTCTATATGAAACCTATTTCAATTAATCAAGTCTTAACAAGTTTGATTGCTTAACATGTTGGAAACATTTAATCATGTAAATATCAATCTCAATTAATATATATAAACATGGAAAAGTTCGGGTCACTACAGTACCTACCCGTTAAATAAATTTCGTCCCAAAATTTTAAGCTGTTGAAGGTGTTGACGAATCTTCTGGAAATAGATGCGGGTATTTCTTCTTCATCTGATCTTCACGCTCCCAGGTGAACTTGGGTCCTCTACGAGCATTCCATCGAACCTTAACAATTGGTATCTTGTTTTGCTTAAGTCTTTTAACCTCACGATCCATTATTTCGACGGGTTCTTCGATGAATTGGAGTTTTTCGTTGATTTGGATTTCATCTAACGGAATAGTGAGATCTTCTTTAGCAAAACATTTCTTCAAATTTGAGACGTGGAAAGTGTTATGTACAGCCGCGAGTTGTTGAGGTAACTCAAGTCGGTAAGCTACTGGTCCGACACGATCAATAATCTTGAATGGTCCAATATACCTTGGATTTAATTTCCCTCGTTTACCAAATCGAATAACGCCTTTCCAAGGTGCAACTTTAAGCATGACCATCTCTCCAATTTCAAATTCTATATCTTTTCTTTTAATGTCAGCGTAGCTCTTTTGTCGACTTTGGGCGGTTTTCAACCGTTGTTGAATTTGGATGATCTTCTCGGTAGTTTCTTGTATAATCTCCGGACCCGTAATCTGTCTATCCCCCACTTCACTCCAACAAATCGGAGACCTGCACTTTCTACCATAAAGTGCTTCAAACGGCGCCATCTCAATGCTTGAATGGTAGCTGTTGTTGTAGGAAAATTCTGCTAATGGTAGATGTCGATCCCAACTGTTTCCGAAATCAATAACACATGCTCGTAGCATGTCTTCAAGCGTTTGTATCGTCCTTTCACTCTGCCCATCAGTTTGTGGATGATAGGCAGTACTCATGTCTAGACGAGTTCCTAATGCTTGCTGTAATGTCTGCCAGAATCTTGAAATAAATCTGCCATCCCTATCAGAGATAATAGAGATTGGTATTCCATGTCTGGAGACGACTTCCTTCAAATACAGTCGTGCTAACTTCTCCATCTTGTCATCTTCTCTTATTGGCAGGAAGTGTGCTGATTTGGTGAGACGATCAACTATTACCCAAATAGTATCAAAACCACTTGCAGTCCTTGGCAATTTAGTGATGAAATCCATGGTAATGTTTTCCCATTTCCATTCCGGGATTTCGGGTTGTTGAAGTAGACCTGATGGTTTCTGATGCTCAGCTTTGACCTTAGAACACGTCAAACATTCTCCCACGTATTTAGCAACATCGGCTTTCATACCCGGCCACCAAAAATGTTTCTTGAGATCCTTGTACATCTTCCCCGTTCCAGGATGTATTGAGTATCTGGTTTTATGAGCTTCTCTAAGTACCATTTCTCTCATATCTCCAAATTTTGGTACCCAAATCCTTTCAGCCCTATACCGGGTTCCGTCTTCCCGAATATTAAGATGTTTCTCCGATCCTTTGGGTATTTCATCCTTTAAATTTCCCTCTTTTAAAACTCCTTGTTGCGCCTCCTTTATTTGAGTAGTAAGGTTATTATGAATCATTATATTCATAGATTTTACTCGAATGGGTTCTCTGTCCTTCCTGCTCAAGGCATCGGCTACCACATTTGCCTTCCCCGGGTGGTAACGAATCTCAAAGTCATAATCATTCAATAATTCAATCCACCTACGCTGCCTCATATTCAGTTGTTTCTGATTAAATATGTGTTGAAGACTTTTGTGGTCGGTATATATAATACTTTTGACCCCATATAAGTAGTGCCTCCAAGTCTTTAATGCAAAAACAACCGCGCCTAATTCCAAATCATGCGTCGTATAATTTTGTTCGTGAATCTTCAATTGTCTAGACGCATAAGCAATCACCTTCGTTCGTTGCATTAATACACAACCGAGACCTTGCTTTGATGCGTCACAATAAATCACAAAATCATCATTCCCTTCAGGCAATGACAATATAGGTGTCGTAGTTAGCTTTTTCTTCAATAACTGAAACGCTTTCTCTTGTTCATCATTCCATTCAAATTTCTTCCCTTTATGCGTTAATGCAGTCAAGGGTTTTGCTATTCTGGAAAAGTCTTGGATGAACCTTCTGTAGTAACCAGCTAGTCCTAAAAACTGGCGTATGTGTTTCGGAGTTTTCGGGGTTTCCCACTTTTCAACAGTTTCTATCTTTGCCGGATCCACCTTAATACCTTCTTTGTTCACTATGTGACCGAGGAATTGAACTTCTTCCAACCAAAATGCACATTTTGAAAACTTAGCGTACAATTCTTCCTTCCTCAATACTTCTAACACCTTTCTCAAATGTTCACCGTGTTCTTGGTCATTCTTTGAGTAAATAAGTATGTCATCAATGAAAACAATGACAAACTTGTCAAGGTATGGTCCACACACTCGGTTCATAAGGTTCATGAACACAGCTGGTGCATTAGTTAAACCAAACGGCATGACCATAAACTCGTAATGACCGTAACATGTTCTGAAAGCAGTCTTTGGAATATCATCTTCTTTCACCCGCATTTGATGATACCCGGAACGTAAGTCAATCTTTGAATAAACAGACGAGCCTTGTAGTTGATCAAATAAGTCGTCGATTCTCGGTAGTGGGTAGCGGTTCTTGATGGTAAGTTTGTTCAACTCTCGATAGTCGATACACAACCTGAATGTACCATCTTTCTTCTTGACAAACAAAACAGGAGCTCCCCACGGTGATGTGCTTGGTCGAATGAAACCACGCTCTAAAAGTTCTTGTAATTGGCTTTGCAGTTCTTTCATCTCGCTGGGTGCGAGTCTGTAAGGAGCACGAGCTATTGGTGCAGCTCCTGGTACAAGATCTATTTGAAATTCAACGGATCGATGTGGGGGTAATCCCGGTAATTCTTTCGGAAATACATCGGGAAATTCTTTTGCGACGGGAACATCATTGATGCTCTTTTCTTCAGTTTGTACTTTCTCGACGTGTGCTAGAACAGCATAGCAACCTTTTCTTATTAGTTTTTGTGCCTTCAAATTACTAATAAGATGTAGCTTCGTGTTGCCCTTTTCTCCGTACACCATTAAGGGTTTTCCTTTTTCTCGTATAATGCGAATTTCATTTTTGTAACAAACGATCTCTGCTTTCACTTCTTTCAACCAGTCCATACCGATTATCACATCAAAACTCCCTAACTCTACTGGTATCAAATCAATCTTAAATGTTTCGCTAACCAGTTTAATTTCTCGATTCCGACATATATTATCTGCTGAAATTAATTTACCATTTGCTAATTCGAGTAAAAATTTACTATCCAAAGGCGTCAATGGGCAACTTAATTTAGCACAAAAATCTCTACTCATATAGCTTCTATCCGCACCCGAATCAAATAAAACATAAGCAGATTTATTGTCAATAAGAAACGTACCCGTAACAAGCTCCGGGTCTTCCTGTGCCTCTGCCGCATTAATATTGAAAACTCTTCCGCGGCCTTGTCCATTCGTGTTCTCCTGGTTCGGGCAATTTCTAATAATGTGGCCCGGTTTTCCACATTTATAACAAACTACATTGGCATAGCTTGCTCCGACACTACTTGCTCCGCCATTACTCGTTCCGACACCATTTGTTCCTTTCGTTCTATTAACCCCTGGTCCGTAGACCTCACACTTCGCCGCGCTATGACCATTTCTTTTACACTTGTTGCAAAATTTGGTGCAGAACCCTGAGTGATACTTTTCACACCTTTGGCATAGCTGCTTCTGATTGTTGTTGTTGTTGCGGTTATTATTGTTGTTGGGATGATTGTTGTAGTTGCTGTTGTTGTTGTTGTTATTGTTGTTGTTGTTGTTGGGCCGTTTGTTGTAGTTGCGATTGATGTTGTGATTGTTGGGATAATTGTTGCGATTGCTGTTGTTGTTGTATTGGTGATTCTTATCACCATTTTCCTCCCACTTTCTTTTGACTTGCTTCACATTGGCCTCTTCAGCAGTCTGTTCTTTAATTCTTTCTTCAATCTGGTTCACTAGTTTGTGAGCCATTCTACATGCCTGTTGTATGGAGGCGGGCTCGTGTGAACTTATATCTTCTTGGATTCTTTCCGGTAATCCTTTCACAAACGCGTCGAACTTCTCTTCCTCATCTTCGAATGCTCCCGGATACAATAGGCACAATTCTGTGAATCGTCTTTCGTACGTGGTAATATCAAATCCTTGGGTTCGTAACCCTCTAAGTTCTGTCTTGAGCTTATTGACCTCGGTTCTGGGACGGTACTTCTCGTTCATCAAGTGCTTGAATGCAGACCACGGTAGTGCGTAAGCATCATCTTGTCCCACTTGCTCTAGATAGGTATTCCACCATGTTAACGCAGAACCTGTGAAGGTATGCGTAGCGTACTTCACTTTGTCCTCTTCAGTACACTTACTTATGGCAAACACCGATTCGACCTTCTCGGTCCACCGTTTCAATCCGATCGGTCCTTCGGTTCCATCAAATTCCAAAGGTTTGCAGGCAGTGAATTCTTTGTAGGTGCATCCTAATTTCCTGTACTGCCAGATCCAAGGTTATTGTTGGTATGTAGCGCAGCCTGTACTGCGGCTATGTTTGAAGCTAGAAAAGTACAGAATTCCTCTTCATTCATATTCAAGGTGTGTCGAGTAGTCGGTGCCATTTCCTTCAAAATAGTCAAATGGAACAAGTTAATCATACAAAATATTAAGAGTAGTTAATAGTATTTCGTAGCATAATATGAACTCATTTATAAAAGCTTTTTCTTCATATTAGCGTTTTATAAGTTTAAATTCGGGTAGTACCTACCCGTTAAGTTCATACTTAGTAGCTAATATACAATTCAACTACTACAATTCTATATGAAAAACTGATTATAATAATATTTCGCGTTCAAACTTTTACACAATATTTTACAAACTTACAATACCGCTTATTTTTCATATAGCATGAAATATAGCACACAATAAATTTGATACAAGATGGTTGTGAAGATAATTCTAGCTAGTACACAAGTCGTTCAGCAAAGGCAATAAAGACACGTAATTCATACGTCCAGAAACAAGTCATGCATTCTGGTTTTACTAGGATTACTTCCCATCCTTGGTCTTGTGGAACATAACCGTTATGGCCGTTGATAAGACAGTGTGTTGTAACATCGTCAAAGGGACGAGGGTTACGTAATGACCAACAGTCTCGTAATAACCTAAAAACCTCATTTCTTATCCCAATTACCGACTCCGTTACTTGTGGGAACGTTTTGTTTAATAGTTGTAGCCCGATGTTCTTGTTCTCACTTTGGTGAGAAGCGAACATTACTAACCCGTAAGCATAACATGCTTCTTTATGTTGCATGTTAGCCGCTTTTTCTAAATCACGAAGTCCTATATTCGGATATACTGAGTCAAAATAGTTTCTTAACCCGTTGCGTAAAATAGCATTTGGGTTCCCCACAATATATGCGTCAAAGTAAACACATCGTAACTTATGGATTTCCCAATGTGATATCCCCCATCTTCCGAACGAAAGCCTTTTATAAACCAAGGCATTCTTGGAACGTTCTTCGAATGTCTTACAAACTGATCTCGCCTTAAATAGTTGTGCCGAGGAATTCTGACCGACTCTAGACAAGATTTCATCAATCATGTCTCCGGGTAGGTCTCTTAAAATATTGGGTTGTCTATCCATTTTGTGTTTTTATACTGTAAAATAGACAAGAGTTAGATTCATAAAAAAAATACTTATTAATACAAGCAATTTTTACATATATCATAAAGCATAAGCACACTATATTACATATATTACACCACACGAATATAACTATCTTATTCCGACTCGCTCGTTTCTTCTTGTTCGGTTTTGGTTCGTTTTGCCAAGTTTCTAGGGATATATGATGTTCCCCTAATACGAGCCGTCGTTGTCCACATTGGTTTAGAAAAACCTGGTGGTTTAGAGGTTCCCGGGTCATTGTTACAACTTAAGGACTTCGGGGGTTGACGATACATATAAAGTTCATCGGGGTTGGAATTAGATTTCTCTATTTTTATGCCCTTTCCCTTATTATTTTCTTTTGCCTTTTTAAATTCAGTTGGGATAATTTCTATAACATCATCGGAATTCTCGTCGGAATCCGATTCATCGGAGAATTGGTAATCCTCCCAATATTTTGCTTCCTTGGTGGAAACACCATTGACCATAATTAACCTTGGTCGGTTGGTTGAGGATTCTCTTTTACTTAACCATTTTATTATTTCCCCCACCGGTTCTATTTCTTCTTCCGGTTCCGATTCTTCTTCCGGTTCTGATTCTTCTTCCGGTTCCGACTCTTCTTTCGGTTCCTCTTCGGGAACTTGTGAATCAGTCCACGAATCATTCCAATTTACATTTGACTCTTCATTATTATTAGGTGAGTCAATGGGACTTGTTCTAGAGGTAGACATCTATCACATAATATCAAACACGTTAAGAGATTAATATATTACATAATATTCATATGTTAAAAATATATAGTTTCCAACAAAAATGTTAAGCAATCATTTTTAAAGAAAACATGGTCGAAGTCCAGACTCACTAATGCATCCTAACAAACTAGATAAGACACACTAATGCAAAATTCTGGTTCTCTAAGACCAACGCTCTGATACCAACTGAAATGTCCCGTTCTTATTGATTAAAAACGTTCCATATTAATTGATTTCGTTGCGAGGTTTTGACCTCTATATGAGACGTTTTTCAAAGACTGCATTCATTTTTAAAACAAACCATAACCTTTATTTCATAGATAAAGGTTTTAAAAAACTTTACGTAGATTATCAAATACTGATAATCTAAAATATCCTGTTTACACACGACCATTACATAATGGTTTACAATACAAATATGTTACAACAAAATAAGTTTCTTGAATGCAGTTTTTACACAATATCATACAAGCATGGACTCCAAATCTTGTCCTTATTTAAGTATGCGACAGCGAAAGCTCTTAATAATCACCTGAGAATAAACATGCTTAAAACGTCAACAAAAATGTTGGTGAGTTATAGGTTTAACCTATATATATCAAATCATAATAATAGACCACAAGATTTCATATTTCAATACACATCCCATACATAGAGATAAAAATCATTCATATGGTGAACACCTGGTAACCGACAATAACAAG
The DNA here is from genome assembly GCF_046630445.1 of Rutidosis leptorrhynchoides. Taxonomy (NCBI): domain Eukaryota; kingdom Viridiplantae; phylum Streptophyta; class Magnoliopsida; order Asterales; family Asteraceae; genus Rutidosis; species Rutidosis leptorrhynchoides. The sequence continues at coordinate 62,030,249 of NC_092337.1, forward strand.
ATGCATATATAAGAATATCCCCATCATTCCGGGACACCCTTCGGATATGATATAAATTTCGAAGTACTAAAGCATCCGGTACTTTGGATGGGGTTTGTTAGGCCCAATAGATCTATCTTTAGGATTCGCGTCAATTAGGGTGTCTGTTCCCTAATTCTTAGATTACCAGACTTAATAAAAAGGGGCATATTCGATTTCGATAATTCAACCATAGAATGTAGTTTCACGTACTTGTGTCTATTTTGTAAATCATTTATAAAACCTGCATGTATTCTCATCCCAAAAATATTAGATTTTAAAAGTGGGACTATAACTCACTTTCACAGATTTTTACTTCGTCGGGAAGTAAGACTTGGCCACTGGTTGATTCACGAACCTATAACAATATATACATATATATCAAAATATGTTCAAAATATATTTACAACACTTTTAATATATTTTGATGTTTTAAGTTTATTAAGTCAGCTGTCCTCGTTAGTAACCTACAACTAGTTGTCCATAGTTAGATGTACAGAAATAAATCGATAAATATTATCTTGAATCAATCCACGACCCAGTATATACGTATCTCAGTATTGATCACAACTCAAACTATATATATTTTGGAATCAACCTCAACCCTGTATAGCTAACTCCAACATTCACATATAGAGTGTCTATGGTTGTTCCGAAATATATATAGATGTGTCGACATGATAGGTCGAAACGTTGTATACGTGTCTATGGTATCTCAAGATTACATAATATACAATACAAGTTGATTAAGTTATGGTTGGAATAGATTTGTTACCAATTTTCACGTAGCTAAAATGAGAAAAATTATCCAATCTTGTTTTACCCATAACTTCTTCATTTTAAATCCGTTTTGAGTGAATCAAATTGCTATGGTTTCATATTGAACTCTATTTTATGAATCTAAACAGAAAAAGTATAGGTTTATAGTCGGAAAAATAAGTTACAAGTCGTTTTTGTAAAGGTAGTCATTTCAGTTGAAAGAACGACGTCTAGATGACCATTTTAGAAAACATACTTCCACTTTGAGTTTAACCATAATTTTTGGATATAGTTTCATGTTCATAATAAAAATCATTTTCTCAGAATAACAACTTTTAAATCAAAGTTTATCATAGTTTTTAATTAACTAACCCAAAACAGCCCGCGGTGTTACTACGACGGCGTAAATCCGGTTTTACGGTGTTTTTCGTGTTTCCAGGTTTTAAATCATTAAGTTAGCATATCATATAGATATAGAACATGTGTTTAGTTGATTTTAAAAGTCAAGTTAGAAGGATTAACTTTTGTTTGCGAACAAGTTTAGAATTAACTAAACTATGTTCTAGTGATTACAAGTTTAAACCTTCGAATAAGATAGCTTTATATGTATGAATCGAATGATGTTATGAACATCATTACTACCTTAATTTCCTTGGATAAACCTACTGGAAAAGAGAAAAATGGATCTAGCTTCAATGGATCCTTGGATGGCTCGAAGTTCTTGAAGCAGAATCATGACACGAAAACAAGTTCTAGTAAGATCATCACTTGAAATAAGATTGTTATAGTTATAGAAATTGAACCAAAGTTTGAATATGATTATTACCTTGTATTAGAATGATAACCTACTGTAAGAAACAAAGATTTCTTGAGGTTGGATGATCACCTTACAAGATTGGAAGTGAGCTAGCAAACTTGAAAGTATTCTTGATTTTATGAAACTAGAACTTTTGGAATTTATGAAGAACACTTAGAACTTGAAGATAGAACTTGAGAGAGATCAATTAGATGAAGAAAATTGAAGAATGAAAGTGTTTGTAGGTGTTTTTGGTCGTTGGTGTATGGATTAGATATAAAGGATATGTAATTTTGTTTTCATGTAAATAAGTCATGAATGATTACTCATATTTTTGTAATTTTATGAGATATTTCATGCTAGTTGCCAAATGATGGTTCCCACATGTGTTAGGTGACTCACATGGGCTGCTAAGAGCTGATCATTGGAGTGTATATACCAATACTAGATACATCTAAAAGCTGTGTATTGTACGAGTACGAATACAGGTGCATACGAGTAGAATTGTTGATGAAACTGAACGAGGATATAATTGTAAGCATTTTTGTTAAGTAGAAGTATTTTGATAAGTGTATTGAAGTCTTTCAAAAGTGTATAAATACATATTAAAACACTACATGTATATACATTTTAACTGAGTCGTTAAGTCATCGTTAGTCGTTACATGTAAATGTTGTTTTGAAACCTTTAGGTTAACGATCTTGTTAAATGTTGTTAACCCAATGTTTATAATATCAAAAGAGATTTTAAATTATTATATTATCATGATATTATGATGTACGAATATCTCTTAATATGATATATATACATTAAATGTCGTTACAACGATAATCGTTACATATATGTCTCGTTTCAAAATTATTAAGTTAGTAGTCTTGTTTTTACATATGTAGTTCATTGTTAATATACTTAATGATATGTTTAATTATCATAATATAATGTTAACTATATATATAACCATATATATGTCATCATATAGTTTTTACAAGTTTTAACGTTCGTGAATCACCGGTCAACTTGGGTGGTCAATTGTCTATATGAAACCTATTTCAATTAATCAAGTCTTAACAAGTTTGATTGCTTAACATGTTGGAAACATTTAATCATGTAAATATCAATCTCAATTAATATATATAAACATGGAAAAGTTCGGGTCACTACATACATCATCACGTATATCTTTTGGTTTATACTCTCGATTTGCAGCCTTGAACGAATCCATAAGAATACTACCCAACACCTTTTTAGTAGCATGTTTATTGTTTCCCATAATTTGTGTGCGTGAGCATGTATGTACGTCATGCAACTTCTTAATCATAAGTTTTTAGTATGTCTTATTTTGTATGCATACATTTCCACTCACAATTTGGCAACACACATTTAGCGGTGTACCGAGATTTGTCTGACTTTAAAGGCTTTATTTGAAAGTTTTCTTCAAGGCATTTTGTAAATAGCTGGTTTAGGAATTCTTCCTTGTTCGAAAACGTTTGACGAACTTTGACCAAATCAGATACCTGATACGTGGTTGGAATTGGGGTCGTAAATTCTGGGTTTTCTTCATCTTGCTGAGTGTGTAGAGTTGGCATATTCCAGAATAAATCTTGTTTTTCTTCATCTTCTTCATCTTCATCTTCCTCATCACTTGCTTCATCCGATTCACTAGACGCAACAACAAGTATAAACGGGTTCTCTATTTTTTTTTATTTTACACACGTTCTCGGCGCCATGGTTGAAGAAATCAAATTCTTCTGTGTTTGGAGGTGGTATTTCAGCCTGTTCTTCTTCCAAATGGTGTGTTTCGAGGTTTGGTTCGGAATTGTGTATTTCAGCCTGTTCTTCTTGCAGATGGTGTGTTTGTTTGTTTGGTTGAGACTCGAGTATTCGGAAGTTTTGTTGGAGATGGTGTGTTTGTGGATTTTGTTGGGGCTGGAGTGTTTCTAGGTTTTGTTGGAGATGGTGTGTTTGTGGATTTTGTTGGGGTTGAAGCATTCTTACTTTGTCGACAACATAAATATCAATAGGCTCGTTTGAGACAGCGTGTTTTAAAAACTCAAAAAAATCTTCATGATCATCAGTAATATCAAAAATATGATTATTATCAATATATCTCAGCGAAACAGGTGCATTAGGTGGCAAATCAATTTTTTTAAGAACTTTCCTTAACAATACTTTTCGATTTATTGGTTTTTGTGGAGCAAGTGGTAGTTTTAATCCGGTTCTAAAACAATCAAGAGGCAGATACATAGATATGTTGTTAACAAATTCAAAATTACCCCCACAACATACATGAACAACAAAGGCTTCGTCATTACTACAACTCATTAATACACAAATTAGTGAAAAAAAATAGATAAAAGTGTACCTTAACGATGCTCTAATGACATGATCTATTTGGAAATGAAGTGAAATGAAATTGGTTATCTGGAGTTCTAGCCTCAATAAATACACAGGTACAAAATCTTATCCGTAAAGGTACAAAAAATCTAACAAAATCTTATCCAGAAATCAGAAAAAATCCATCCTGATAAGGCGCAAGACCGCAAGGACGCAAGTCATGAACCTTGCGCCTTGCGTTTGTACGCAAGGGCGCAAGTCGCAAGGTCGCAAGGACTAATGATCCTTGCGCCTTGCGCGGGCAAATTCTCAATTTTTTTTTTTTAGGGTTCCAGCTCAGAAAGGGGTAAAAAAAAAAATGGACAAATAGGTGATAAGCCCTATAAATAAAAGAATTTGCTAAACGTAGCTTTTGAAATTACATTTAATCTTATTATATTTAAGTTTATAAACTCAATCAATTAAATATATAGTTTCAATATTATTTTGACTTATTTAAATTTTGTATCAGTAATTATTCATTACAATTTTGAATTATAATAATGATAGTGATGATTGAATTTTATATGGTATGCTTAAATGTAGCACTAGCTACGTTTAAGCAAATCCTATAAATTTATCTGCGAATATATGCATTGTTGTTAAGCATATACGTTTTCAAATCACTAGGTTCTTTCCATAAGAGGCTAACAGCATTACACCAAAAATAGAACTTCAAAGGGGAGAAGAAGTGATTGACATATCATCATCGTAATTTTAATAAATCTACTATATTTATGTTTTAAATACATGTACACCACAAGCTTTAAATGGACTTATGGACAATTTTAGTAAATTTATAAGAAACTATGAAGAAGGTACTGAAGCTGCTATATTTTTGTAAATTTTAATAAATCTACTAATATATATATATATATATATATATATATATATATATATATATATATATATATATATATATATATATATATATATATATATATATATATATATATATCATAAATCTTTCATTGAGGTGAACAAAGAAGGTACTGAAGCTGCTGTAGCCTCTTCATATGCTGAGGTATTCAGGTCACGTGATGATCATAAGGTTGATTTTGTGGCAGATCATCCATTTATGTTTGTAATTAGAGATGATATAAGTGGTGTTTTGTTGTTTATAGGACAACAAATGATTGACCCAAGTGTTACTTGATGTAGAAGTTTGGAGTCTTGGCTCGTATGATGGTTTCGTTTTGTTCTATTACTAAATGTATGTTACGATATTATTTTTTTTCATTTTTTTTGGCCAAAAAACGATAACATTAATAACGGAACCGAAGATCAACTCGTACAACCGATACAATAGAGTCCAAAACGAGCTATAGCTAATACTGAACAAACCTAATCAAACGGCTCACCAACTTGGTGAGAAATTGCGTTTTACAAGGATTCAAAACCAACTAAAGCTAAAACAATAGGAATCTAAAATACCAGTTATACTACACATAGACAATTTAAAATAAAAACGTAAACCAAGGGTGGCGATCTGGAGAACGCCGAATGCCACCACAACACACAAAGAACCCTGTAAACAGCGACGCCCCAACCGTCTAAAGAAGAGTCTAAACCAAAAAAAGCCGCTCCACCCCCGGATCTGAACCAGATCTCCAATAGGGAGATCGTCGCCTGGACCAAAACCGAAAGTCTCCCCGAGTAGGAAGAAACTCGCACGCGAACTCACAGTTAACACCACCCAACAGCACGACAGAGCCCAAAACCACTAGCACCACACCTAAAGTGAAACGACCCGTCCTAATCCATCTGGACGAATACATTACAATTGATTACATCGCGAGGTACTTGACCTCTATATGATACATTTTACAAACATTGCATTCGTTTTTGAAAAGTCAAAACTTTCTTTACAACGAAATTTGACAGCATGCATACCATTTCATAATACATCCAACTATAATTGACTTAATAATAATCTTGATGAACTCAACGACTCGAATGCAACGTCTTTCGAAATATGTCATGAATGACTCCAAGTAATATCTCTAAAATGAGCAAATGCACAGCGGAAGATTTCTTTCATACCTGAGAATAAACATGCCTTCAAGTGTCAACCAAAAGGTTGGTGAGTTCATTAGTTTAACATAAATAATCATTTTCATCATTTTAATAGACCACAAGATTTTCATTTTCAGTTCTCATAAATAAACGTCCCATGCATAGAGACAAAAATATCATTCATATGGATTGAACACCTGGTAACCGACATTAACAAGATGCATATAAGAATATCCCCTATCATTCCGGAAAATCCTTCGGACATGATAAAAACAACTTCGAAGTACTAAAGCATCCGGTACTTTGGATGGGGTTCGTTAGGCCCAATAGATCTATCTTTAGGATTCGCGTCAATTAGTAGATCGGTTTACTAATTCTTAGGTTACCAAGCAAAAGGGGCATATTCGGCTTCGATCATTCAATCATATAATGTAGTTTCTATTACTTGTGTCTATTTCGTAAAACATTTATAAAAATTGCGCATGTATTCTCAGCTCAAAAATATAAAGGGTAAAAAGGCAAATGAAACTCACCTAATGTATTTTGTAGTAAAAATACATATGACTATATTGAACAATGCAGGGTTGGCCTCGGATTCACGAACCTATATCATTTGTATATATATTAATACATATACAGGAAATCACATAATTTTCCTTTATTAATTATATATTATTTATGTGTTTGTAGTTTATATAATTTATATTAAATTCCATTTAAAATATATACATATATTATATCTTAAAGTATATGTTATATTTACTTATTTTATATATTTTTAAAATGGTTGAGATCTATACACTTAGTTATATTAATATATCCATATATATATACATAATTGTTTAGTGTCATATTTATAAATTAATAGTTTGTTATATGTAAGTTTTTATATATATAAAAAAAATATTAATAGGTTTGTTATATATAGTTATGTGAAATACTAATATAAGTATATGAAATAAGTATATTTTATAAAAAAAAATAATGATAGTTTTGATATTATTTGGATACTAATACACATAATAATAACTTTATTAATAATTGTAATAATAATAACAATAAATATTATTTTTAATGATGCTTATGTTAATAATAATAATAATAATAATAATAATAATAATAATAATAATAATAATAATACTAATAACTATAAAAATGATACTAATACTAATATTTAAGGAAAATGATAATAAATTTTATTATTTTCAAACTACTGATAATAATAACAATAACGTTCCTAATTATGTTAATAATAATAATAGTTATATTTAGTAACAACCATAATAATATTACTTTTAATTATTTTAATAAACATATTACTAGTATTAATAATAATAACAACTAATAATAACAATAATTGATAATAATAATAATAATAATAATAATAATAATAATAATAATAATAATAATACAAATAATAATAATAGTAAATAAAAGGGTTACAACCTTTGATGAGAAGTCCAAAAAAAAAAAAGAATGCTGCTGCCTCGAACCCACGACCTCTCGAAAACCCACACTATCCTTAACCGTTAGGCTGTAGCCCGATTATCCGATTTAAAACCCCTTTTAATTTATTTAACCCGTAATTAGTTCATCCCTATTATCCTCTTCTTCTTCACAGAATCATATCGACCATGGAATTATAGTTTATATCAAACTATAATTTGTTGTTTTAGTAATAATAAACGACATAGAGAGTGATTCGTAATTTTAAAATTAATTTAACAGATAAAAAAAATGTGCACAGTAACCTGTTCTTCGTCGTTGTAAAGAAGAAAAAAAAATTGGGTTTGTGATTTGAAGAGCGTTTTAAATAAAAGTTTCTACACGAATTAGTTTGTAAATCCTATATACAAACTTTTGGAATCACCAATTGTTCAATAAACTGAAAAACGGATTCGAATTTTCATGAAACACAATTCGGTTGACTTTTAAAAACGTAACTTTGACCTCGAAATTCTTACTCGATATTTGAAATTGATAGATGAAACTTTGCAGATAGTTTAAAGGAAGGATTTCTAGCAAAACCATATTAATAGATTTTGACAATTGATTCGATTTCAATTTTTAACTAAAAAGTGTAGATACATGGGCGTGGAGAAGAAGAAAAAAAATGTATTTCATTCTGTTTCTATTCGATGGATTACTGAAGATAATTGATTTCATAATTTGTTGTCGACAATTACAATCAGTACTAGCCAAAAAAATTTAAAAAGCAGAAAATGAAAGTTACCAACTTCGTACGATTTGATCTCTGACATGTAATATTTTGGTTCCATTCAGATTAATAATGCTTTAAAATTAATATTGTGTTAATAATTAAATATATATAATTATTTAGTAAAATACTAATAATAATATTTATAGAAATAATAATAATAATAATAATAATAATATTATTATTATTATTATTAATAATAATAAGACTACTACTAATATAAAAAAAATTAAATTGTTATGAAACATATCATTAGGATAATAACAATATTAATAATTATAATACTAATAATAATTATAATACTAATAATAATAATAACATTATTAGTAATCAATAAATGATACATGTATTAATCATATTAGCTAATAATATCTAAAATACAACTAAAAATAAATTTTAAATTGTTCTTATAGTAATATTTATATTTTAAGTATTTATTTTGTTAATCATTACATTAACTTTATTAAAAAGATTTTAATATGTAATATTTATTATTATGACCATTATTAATATTAATGAATTTAGTAATAATAATATTGAAATTACTAATAGTAATATAACATTTATCTTAATTTGTAATTATATATATTAATATTATAATTCATTATTAACCTACATATAATATTAATTATTTATATATTGTATATTAGAATATACATATCATCGTAGTCATATTTAAAAATCATTTATATTTTATATATAGATTCATTACAGCAATTAGTTGTATTCTATTTTACATTTCCATTTGTTTATATATATATATATATATATATATATATATATATATATATATATATATATATATATATATATATATATATATATATATATATATTTATTTATTTATTTATTTATTTATATATATATATGTATACATATTAAATTACATATTTAATTACAAAATAAATTGTTCGTGAATCATCGGAAATAGTCAAGGGTTAAATTGATATATGAAATAGTTCAAAACTTTCGAGACTCAATATTACAGACTTTGCTTATCGTGTCGAAATTATAGTAAGATTAAGTTTAAATTTGGTCAGAAATTCCTGGGTCATCACATAAAGCGGCCGGTAGACACCACCAACTGGGTGGTCACCGGCCAACCGCCATCGGAGATGAAATCGGCCATAGCATCAACGCCGACGAAGAGCAGAAAAAAAGGAGGCGAAAAGGGACCAAGCAACCATAGCCACAACTACCACGAGAACGGTGGTAGAAAGTGGCTATAGTCGCCAGAAACCATCACCAGCCACCACAAAGGGACGCCGCCCACCGAAGAAAAAAGGCATGAAGGAGTGGCAAACCCCCCCCCCCCCCCCCCACCCAGCCGCGAAAACGGAGGCCAAAATGGACGGCATCGGCCAGACCCACCTACCGGGAAAAAAACGAGAGAAAGAGAAGAAAAAGTCGAGCCACCGTCGAGATGACGGTGGCCGGAAAACACCTCAACACCGGAGATGCAAAACGTCGTCAAACGTGATGAAGAAATCAAGGATGAAGGTTGTGGTTTAATTTTTCAGAAAAAAGGTTTTTTCAAGATCTGGAGGATGAAAAAGTGTAGAGAAAAAAAGTTAGAGAGAGATGAAAAAGTGGCGGTTGCTAGGTTGAAGATGAGGAAAGGTAGTAAAGGTGATTTAATGGTGGTGAAGGCTGGTAGAAACAATAAACAGATCGGAAAAGATGAAATTCAAAAGTCAGCACAATTTTTTGGATAGAGAGAAAGTAATACGCGTGTTTGTTTTTTGACAGAGAGAAAGTTGTGAATTACACTGTATGTTACGATATTTGTTGTGCAGTTTACCAATTGTAATAATAGTAAATCAAAAAATTTCAAAATTCAAAATTTCTCTCTGACTTGATTACCGTGCCCATCTTCACGTGTCCATCCCGACATCCATTTCCTTTTTCTTTTTTTGTATCTCTCGCCGGTAACTTTTTATCTCCGATCAATTCTATTTCCTTTTTAACATACCACTGGAAGTGCTATTTGCCTCCATTTCTCTTGATCTTTTTCATCCGAGTTTCCTTTTTGTGAAACCCTTATATTCCTTCCTTTTTTCACCACCATACTTCGAGGTTTCTTGATCTCCTCCTCTTCGTAACTACCTCCGGCCATCGGCACCTCGCCGGTGGTCCGGAGGGTTCTCTTTCCATTCTTTTCTCTTTGTTTTATCGCAGTATTTACCTGTGACTTTCTCTCGTTAGGCTTGACTTTCACGGTGGTTTCCCGTGGAGAACCACCCGTTAGTGGTGGTCACCGGAGTTTGTGGTTTAGGTCAGGTTTTCTGCTACTGCTTCCGTTAGAGTTTACTCTTGCCCTTGCCAGATCTCTGGTGCCCGGTGGTGTGCCACCCTGTTGGTGGTGGCCACCGGGTGGTACGTAAGACGACATGTCCTAATCTATAAGGACGAGTACAATAACACATGGTTACATCGCGAGGTACTTGACCTTTACATGTTACATTTTACAAACATTGCATTCGTTTTTAAAAGACAAACTTTCATTTAATTGAAAGTTGACAGGCATGCATACCCTTTCATAATATATCCAATCTATAAATGACTTTAATCTGTTATCTTCTTAATAATAATCTTTATTGAACTCAATGACTTGAATGCAACGTCTTTTGAAATATGCCATGAATGACTCCAAGTAATATCTCTAAATGAGCAAATGTACAGCGAAAGATTTCTTTCAAACCTGAGAATAAACATGCTTTCAAGTGTCAACCAAAAGGTTGGTGAGTTCATTAGTTTATCATAAACATTCATTTCCATCATTTTAATAGACTACAAAATTTCAGATATATAATTGTACACGTAACTCGAGTACAAAATAGTACGCATGACCTGCGAATTAAAAATCATTCATATGGTGAACACCTGGTAACCGACATTAACAAATGCATCTAGAATATAACTAATATACAGGTACACTCATCTGTATATAAAATCAAAGTACTAAAGCATCCGTAACCCGGATGGGACGTGTCAAAGTCCATAGATCTATCTTCAGGATTCGCGTCAATTTGGGGGTCTGTTCCCAAATTCTTAGGCTACGAAGCTAAAAGGGTGATATTGTAGTGACCCGAACTTTTCCATGTTTATATATATTAATTGAGATTGATATTTACATGATTAAATGTTTCCAACATGTTAAGCAATTAAACTTGTTAAGACTTGATTAATTGAAATATGTTTCATATAGACAATTGACCACCCAAGTTGACCGGCGATTCACGAACGTTAAAACTTGTAAAAACGACATGACGATATATATATGGATATACATATGGTTTACATGAGATTATGATAAGTAAGTATCTCCATAAGTATATTAACAATGAGTTACATACATATAAACAAGACTACTAACTTAAGGATTTCGAAACGAGACATATATGTAACGATTATCGTTGTAACGACATTTAAATGAATATATATCATATTAAGATATATTAATATATCATAATATCATGATAATATAATAATTTAAAATCTCATTTGATATTATAAACATTGGGTTAACAACATTTAACAAGATCGTTAACCTAAAGGTTTCAAAATAACACTTACATGTAACGACTAACGATGACTTAACGACTCAGTTAAAATGTATATACATGTAGTGTTTTAATATGTATTTATACACTTTTGAAAGACTTCAATACACTTATCAAAATACTTATACTTAACAAAAATGCTTACAATTACATCCTCGTTCAGTTTCATCAACAATTCTACTCGTATGCACCCGTATTCGTACTCGTACAATACACAGCTTTTAGATGTATGTACTATTGGTATATACACTCCAATGATCAGCTCTTAGCAGCCCATGTGAGTCACCTAACACATGTGGGAACCATCATTTGGCAACTAGCATGAAATATCTCATAAAATTACAAAAATATGAGTAATCATTCATGACTTATTTACATGAAAACAAAATTACATATCCTTTATATCTAATCCATACACCAATGACCAAAAACACCTACAAACACTTTCATTCTTCAATTTTCTTCATCTAATTAATCTCTCTCAAGTTCTATCTTCAAGTTCTAAGTGTTCTTCATATATTCTACAAGTTCTAGTTACATAAAATCAAGAATACTTTCAAGTTTGCTAGCTCACTTCCAATCTTGTAAGGTGATCATCCAACCTCAAGAAATCTTTATTTCTTACAGTAGGTTATCATTCTAATACAAGGTAATAATCATATTCAAACTTTGGTTCAATTTCTATAACTATAACAATCTTATTTCAAGTAATGATCTTACTTGAACTTGTTTTCGTGTCATGATTCTGCTTCAAGAACTTCGAGCCATCCAAGGATCCGTTGAAGCTAGATCCATTTTTCTCTTTTCCAGTAGGTTTATCCAAGGAACTTAAGGTAGTAATGATGTTCATAACATCATTCGATTCATATATATAAAGCTATCTTATTCGAAGGTTTAAACTTGTAATCACTAGAACATAGTTTAGTTAATTCTAAACTTGTTCTCAAACAAAAGTTAATCCTTCTAACTTGACTTTTAAAATCAACTAAACACATGTTCTATATCTATATGATATGCTAACTTAATGATTTAAAACCTGAAAACACGAAAAACACCGTAAAACCGAATTTACGCCGTCGTAGTAGCACCGCGGGCTGTTTTGGGTTAGTTAATTAAAAACTATGATAAACTTTGATTTAAAAGTTGTTATTCTGAGAAAATGATTTTTATTATGAACATGAAACTATATCCAAAAATTATGGTTAAACTCAAAGTGGAAGTATGTTTTCTAAAATGGTCATCTAGACGTCGTTCTTTCGACTGAAATGACTACCTTTACAAAAACGACTTGTAACTTATTTTTCCGACTATAAACCTATACTTTTTCTGTTTAGATTCATAAAATATAGTTCAATATGAAACCATAGCAATTTGATTCACTCAAAACGGATTTAAAATGAAGAAGTTATGGGTAAAACAAGATTGGATAATTTTTCTCATTTTAGCTACGTGAAAATTGGTAACAAATCTATTCTAACCATAACTTAATCAACTTGTATTGTATATTATGTAATCTTGAGATACCATATACACGTATACAATGTTTCGACCTATCATGTCGACACATCTATATATATTTCGGAACAACCATAGACACTCTATATGTGAATGTTGGAGTTAGCTATACAGGGTTGAGGTTGATTCCAAAATATATATAGTTTGAGTTGTGATCAATACTGAGATACGTATACACTGGGTCGTGGATTGATTCAAGATAATATTTATCAATTTATTTCTGTACATCTAACTGTGGACAACTAGTTGTAGGTTACTAACGAGGACAGCTGACTTAATAAACTTAAAACATCAAAATATATTAAAAGTGTTGTAAATATATTTTGAACATACTTTGATATATATATGTATATATTGTTATAGGTTCGTGAATCAACCAGTGGCCAAGTCTTACTTCCCGACGAAGTAAAAATCTATGAAAGTGAGTTATAGTCCCACTTTTAAAATCTAATATTTTTGGGATGAGAATACATGCAGGTTTTATAAATGATTTACAAAATAGACACAAGTACGTGAAACTACATTCTATGGTTGAATTATCGAAATCGAATATGCCCCTTTTTATTAAGTCTGGTAATCTAAGAATTAGGGAACAGACACCCTAATTGACGCGAATCCTAAAGATAGATCTATTGGGCCTAACAAACCCCATCCAAAGTACCGGATGCTTTAGTACTTCGAAATTTATATCATATCCGAAGGGTGTCCTGGAATGATGGGGATATTCTTATATATGCATCTTGTTAATGTCGGTTACCAGGTGTTCACCATATGAATGATTTTTTATCTCTATGTATGGGATGTGTATTGAAATATGAAATCTTGTGGTCTATTATTACGATTTGATATATATAGGTTAAACCTATAACTCACCAACATTTTTGTTGACGTTTAAAGCATGTTTATTCTTAGGTGAATATTAAGAGCTTCCGCTGTTGCATACTAAAATAAGGACAAGATTTGGAGTCCATGTTTGTATGATATTGTGTAAAAACTGCATTCAAGAAACTGATTTCGATGTAACATATTTGTATTGTAAACCATTATGTAATGGTCGTGTGTAAACAGGATATTTTAGATTATCATTATTTGATAATCTACGTAAAGCTTTTTAAACCTTTATTTATGAAATAAAGGTTATGGTTTGTTTTAAAAATGAATGCAGTCTTTGAAAAACGTCTCATATAGAGGTCAAAACCTCGCAACGAAATCAATTAATATGGAACATTTTTAATCAATAAGAACGGGACATTTCAGTTGGTATCCGAGCGTTGGTCTTAGAGAACTAGAATTTTGCATTAGTGTGTCTTATCGAGTTTGTTAGGATGCATTAGTGAGTCTGGACTTCGACCGTGTTTAGTTGAAAAATGATTGCTTAACAAATTTTGTTGGAAACTATATATTTTTAACATGTGAATATTATGTGATATATTAATCTCTTAACGCGTTTGATATTATGTGATAGATGTCTACCTCTAGAACAAGTCCCATTGACTCACCTAATAATAATGAAGAGTCAAATGTAAATTGGAATGATTCGTGGACTGATTCACAAGTTCCCGAAGAGGAACCGGAAGAAGAGTCGGAATCGGAAGAAGAATCGGAACCGGAAGAAGAATCGGAACCGGATAAAGAAATAGAACCGGTGGGGGAAATAATAAAACGGTTAAGTAAAAGAAAATCCTCAACCAACCGACCAAGGTTAATTATGGTCAATGGTTTTTCTGCCAAGGAAGCAAAATATTGGGAGGATTACCAATTCTTCGATGAATCGGATTTCGACGAGAATTCCTATGATGTTATAGAAATTACCCCAACTGAATTTAAAAAGGCAAAAGAAAATAATAAGGGAAAGGGCATAAAAATAGAGAAATCTAATTCCAACCCCGATGAACTTTATATGTATCGTCAACCCCCGAAGTCCTTAAGTTGTAACAATGACCCGGGAACCTCTAAACCACCAGGTTTTTCTAAACCAATGTGGAAAATTACGGCTCGTATTAGGAGAACATCATATATCCCTAGAAACTTGGCAAAACGAACCAAAACCGAAGAAGAAGAAGAAACAAGCGAGTCGGAATAAGATAGTTGTATTCGTGTGGTGTAATATATGTAATATAGTGTGCTTATGCTTTATGATGTGTAAAAATTGCTTGTATTAATAAGTATTTTTTTTATGAATCTAACTCTTGTCTATTTTACAGTATAGAAACACAAAATGGATAGACAACCCAATATTTTAAGAGACCTACCCGGAGACATGATTGATGAAATCTTGTCTAGAGTCGGTCAGAATTCTTCGGCACAACTATTTAAGGCGAGATCAGTTTGTAAGACATTCGAAGAACGTTCCAAGAATGTCTTGGTTTATAAAAGGCTTTCGTTCGAAAGATGGGGGATATCACATTGGGAAATCCATAAGTTACGATGTGTTTACTTTGACACATATATTGCGGGGAACCCAAATGCTATTTTACGCAATGGGTTAAGAAATTATTTTGACTCAATATATCCGAATATTGGACTTCGTGATTTAGAAAAAGCGGCTAACATGCAACATAAAGAAGCATGTTATGCTTACGGATTAGTAATGTTCGCCTCTCACCAAAGTGAGAACAAGAACATCGGGCTACAACTATTAAACAAAACGTTCCCACAAGTGACGGAGTCGGTAATTGGGGTAAGAAATGAGGTTTTTAGATTGTTACGGGACTGTTGGACATTACGTAACCCTCGTCCCTTTGACGACGTTACAACACGCTGTCTTATCAACGGCCATAACGGTTATGTTCCACAAGACCAAGGATGGGAAGTAATCCTAGTAAAACCAGAATGCATGACTTGTTTCTGGACGTATGAATTACGTGTCTTTATTGCCTTTGCTGAACGACTTGTGTACTAGCTAGAATTATCTTCACAACCATCTTGTATCAAATTTATTGTGTGCTATATTTCATGCTATATGCAAAATAAGCGGTATTGTAAGTTTGAAAAATATTGTGAAAAAGTTTGAACGCGAAATATTATTATAATCAGTTTTTCATATAGAATTGTAGTAGTTGAATTGTATATTAGCTACTAAGTATGAACTTAACGGGTAGGTACTACCCGAATTTAAACTTATAAAACGCTAATATGAAGAAAAAGCTTTTATAAATGAGTTCATATTATGCTACGAAATACTATTAACTACTCTTAATATTCTGTATGATTAACTTGTTCCATTTGACTATTTTGAAGGAAATGGCACCGACTACTCGACACACCGTGAATATGAATGAAGAGGAATTTCGTACTTTTCTAGCTTCAAACATAGCCGCAGTACAGGCTGCGCTACATACCAACAATAACCTTAGATCTAGCAGTACAGGAAATCGTGTAGGATGCACCTACAAAGAATTCACTGCCTGCAAACCTTTGGAATTTGATGGAACCGAAGGACCGATCGGATTGAAACGGTGGACCGAGAAGGTCGAATCGGTGTTTGCCATAAGTAAGTGTACTGAAGAGGACAAAGTGAAGTACGCTACGCATACCTTCACAGGTTCTGCGTTAACATGGTGGAATACCTATCTAGAGCAAGTGGGACAAGACGATGCGTACGCACTACCTTGGTCAGCATTCAAGCACTTGATGAACGAGAAGTACCGTCCCAGAACCGAGGTCAATAAGCTCAAGACAGAACTTAGAGGGTTACGAACCCAAGGATTTGATATTACCACGTACGAAAGACGATTCACAGAATTGTGCCTATTGTGTCCGGGAGCATTCGAAGATGAGGAAGAGAAGATCGACGCGTTTGTGAATGGATTACCGGAAAGAATCCAAGAAGATATAAGTTCACACGAGCCCGCCTCCATACAACAGGCATGTAGAATGGCCCACAAACTAGTGAACCAGATTGAAGAAAGAATTAAAGAACAGACTGCTGAAGAGGCCAATGTGAAGCAAGTCAAAAGAAAGTGGGAGGAAAACGGTGATAAGAATCACCAATACAACAACAACAGCAATCGCAACAATTATCCCAACAATCGCAACATCAATCGCAACTACAACAAACGGCCCAACAACAACAACAACAACAACAGCAACAGCAACTATAACAATCATCTCAACAATAATAATAACCACAACAACAACAACAATCAGAAGCAGCTATGCCAAAGGTGTGAAAAGTATCACTTGGGGTTCTGCACCAAATTTTGCAACAAGTGTAAAAGAAATGGTCATAGCGCGGCGAAGTGTGAGGTCTACGGACCAGGGGTTAATAGAACGAAAGGAACAAATGGTGTCGGAACGAGTAATGGCGGAGCAAGTAGTGTCGGAGCAAGTTATGCCAATGTAGTTTGTTATAAATGTGGAAAACCGGGCCACATTATTAGAAATTGCCCGAACCAGGAGAACACGAATGGACAAGGCCGCGGAAGAGTTTTCAATATTAATGCGGCAGAGGCACAAGAATATCCGGAGCTTGTTACGGGTACGTTTCTTATTGACAATAAATCTGCTTACGTTTTATTTGATTCGGGTGCGGATAGAAGCTATATGAGTAGAGATTTTTGTGCTAAATTAAGTTATCCATTGACGCCTTTGGATAGTAAATTTTTACTCGAATTAGCAAATGGTAAATTAATTTCAGCAGATAATATATGTCGGAATCGAGAAATTAAACTGGTTAGCGAAACATTTAAGATTGATTTGATACCAGTAGAGTTAGGGAGTTTTGATGTGATAATCGGTATGGACTGGTTGAAAGAAGTGAAAGCAGAGATCGTTTGTTACAAAAATGCAATTCGCATTATACGAGAAAAAGGAAAACCCTTAATGGTGTACGGAGAAAAGGGCAACACGAAGCTACATCTTATTAGTAATTTGAAGGCACAAAAACTAATAAGAAAAGGTTGCTATGCTGTTCTAGCACACGTCGAGAAAGTACAAACTGAAGAAAAGAGCATCAATGATGTTCCCATTGCAAAAGAATTTCCGGATGTATTTCCGAAAGAATTACCGGGATTACCCCCACATCGATCCGTTGAATTTCAAATAGATCTTGTACCAGGAGCTGCACCAATAGCTCGTGCTCCTTACAGACTCGCACCCAGCGAGATGAAAGAACTGCAAAGCCAATTACAAGAACTTTTAGAGCGTGGTTTCATTCGACTAAGCACATCACCGTGGGGAGCTCCTGTTTTGTTTGTCAAGAAGAAAGATGGTACATTCAGGTTGTGTATCGACTACCGAGAGTTGAACAAACTTACCATCAAGAACTGCTACCCACTACCGAGAATCGACGACTTATTTGATCAACTACAAGGCTCGTCTGTTTATTCAAAGATTGACTTACGTTCCGGGTATCCTCAAATGCGGGTGAAAGAAGATGATATTCCAAAGACTGCTTTCAGAACATGTTACGGTCATTACGAGTTTATGGTCATGCCGTTTGGTTTAACTAATGCACCAGCTGTGTTCATGGACCTTATGAACCGAGTGTGTGGACCATACCTTGACAAGTTTGTCATTGTTTTCATTGATGACATACTTATTTACTCAAAGAATGACCAAGAACACGGTGAACATTTGAGAAAGGTGTTAGAAGTATTGAGGAAGGAAAAACTGTACGCTAAGTTTTCAAAGTGTGCATTTTGGTTAGAAGAAGTTCAATTCCTCGGTCACATAGTGAACAAAGAAGGTATTAAGGTGGATCCGGCAAAGATAGAAACTGTTGAAAAGTGGGAAACCCCGAAAACTCCGAAACACATACGCCAGTTTTTAGGACTAGCTGGTTACTACAGAAGGTTCATCCAAGACTTTTCCAGAATAGCAAAACCCTTGACTGCATTAACGCATAAAGGGAAGAAATTTGAATGGAATGATGAACAAGAGAAAGCGTTTCAGTTATTGAAGAAAAAGCTAACTACGGCACCTATATTGTCATTGCCTGAAGGGAATGATGATTTTGTGATTTATTGTGACGCATTAAAGCAAGGTCTCGGTTGTGTATTAATGCAACGAACGAAGGTGATTGCTTATGCGTCTAGACAATTGAAGATTCACGAACAACATTATACGACGCATGATTTGGAATTAGGCGCGGTTGTGTTTGCATTAAAGACTTGGAGGCACTACTTATATGGGGTCAAAAGTATTATATATACCGACCACAAAAGTCTTCAACACATATTTAATCAGAAACAACTGAATATGAGGCAGCGTAGGTGGATTGAATTATTGAATGATTATGACTTTGAGATTCGTTACCACCCGGGGAAGGCAAATGTGGTAGCCGATGCCTTGAGCATAAAGGACAGAGAACCCATTCGAGTAAAATCTATGAATATAATGATTCATAATAACCTTACTACTCAAATAAAGGAGGCGCAACAAGGAGTTTTAAAAGAGGAAAATTTAAAGGATGAAATACCCAAAGGATCGGAGAAGCATCTTAATATTCGGGAAGACGGAACCCGGTATAGGGCTGAAAGGATTTGGGTACCAAAATTTGGAGATATGAGAGAAATGGTACTTAGAGAAGCTCATAAAACCAGATACTCAATACATCCTGGAACGGGGAAGATGTACAAGGATCTCAAGAAACATTTTTGGTGGCCGGGTATGAAAGCCGATGTTGCTAAATACGTAGGAGAATGTTTGACGTGTTCTAAGGTCAAAGCTGAGCATCAGAAACCATCAGGTCTACTTCAACAACCAGAAATCCCGGAATGGAAATGGGAAAACATTACCATGGATTTCATCACTAAATTGCCAAGGACTGCAAGTGGTTTTGATACTATTTGGGTAATAGTTGATCGTCTCACCAAGTCAGCACACTTCCTGCCAATAAGAGAAGATGACAAGATGGAGAAGTTAGCACGACTGTATTTGAAGGAAGTCGTCTCCAGACATGGGATACCAATCTCTATTATCTCTGATAGGGATGGCAGATTTATTTCAAGATTCTGGCAGACATTACAGCAAGCATTAGGAACTCGTCTAGACATGAGTACTGCCTATCATCCACAAACTGATGGGCAGAGCGAAAGGACGATACAAACGCTTGAAGACATGCTACGAGCATGTGTTATTGATTTCAGAAACAGTTGGGATCGACATCTACCGTTAGCAGAATTTTCCTACAACAACAGCTACCATTCAAGCATTGAGATGGCGCCGTTTGAAGCACTTTATGGTAGAAAGTGTAGGTCTCCGATTTGTTGGAGTGAAGTGGGGGATAGACAGATTACGGGTCCGGAGATTATACAAGAAACTACCGAGAAGATCATCCAAATTCAACAACGGTTGAAAACCGCCCAAAGTCGACAAAAGAGCTACGCTGACATTAAAAGAAAAGATATAGAATTTGAAATTGGAGAGATGGTCATGCTTAAAGTTGCACCTTGGAAAGGCGTTGTTCGATTTGGTAAACGAGGGAAATTAAATCCAAGGTATATTGGACCATTCAAGATTATTGATCGTGTCAGACCAGTAGCTTACCAACTTGAGTTACCTCAACAACTCGCGGCTGTACATAACACTTTCCACATCTCGAATTTGAAGAAATGTTTTGCTAAAGAAGATCTCACTATTCCGTTAGATGAAATCCAAATCAACGAAAAACTTCAATTCATCGAAGAACCCGACGAAATAATGGATCGTGAGGTTAAAAGACTTAAGCAAAACAAGATACCAATTGTTAAGGTACGATGGAATGCTCGTAGAGGACCCGAGTTCACCTGGGAGAGTGAAGATCATATGAAGAAGAAATACCCGCATCTATTTCCAGAAGATTCGTCAACACCTTCAACAGCTTAAAATTTCGGGACGAAATTTATTTAACGGGTAGGTACTGTAGTGACCCGAACTTTTCCATGTTTATATATATTAATTGAGATTGATATTTACATGATTAAATGTTTCCAATATGTTAAGCAATTAAACTTGTTAAGACTTGATTAATTGAAATATGTTTCATATAGACAATTGACCACCCAAGTTGACCGGCGATTCACGAACGTTAAAACTTGTAAAAATGACATGACGATATATATATGGATATACATATGGTTTACATGAGATTATGATAAGTAAGTATCTCCATAAGTATATTAACAATGAGTTACATACATATAAACAAGACTACTAACTTAAGGATTTCGAAACGAGACATATATGTAACGATTATCGTTGTAACGACATTTAAATGAATATATATCATATTAAGATATATTAATATATCATAATATCATGATAATATAATAATTTAAAATCTCATTTGATATTATAAACATTGGGTTAACAACATTTAACAAGATCGTTAACCTAAAGGTTTCAAAACAACACTTACATGTAACGACTAACGATGACTTAACGACTCAGTTAAAATGTATATACATGTAGTGTTTTAATATGTATTTATACACTTTTGAAAGACTTCAATAAACTTTTCAAAATACTTCTACTTAACAAAAATGCTTACAATTACATCCTCGTTCAGTTTCATCAACAATTCTACTCGTATGCACCCGTATTCGTACTCGTACAATACACAGCTTTTAGATGTATGTACTATTGGTATATACACTCCAATGATTAGCTCTTAGCAGCCCATTTGAGTCACCTAACACATGTGGGAACCATCATTTGGCAACTAGCATGAAATATCTCATAAAATTACAAAAATATGAGTAATCATTCATGACTTATTTACATGAAAACAAAATTACATATCCTTTATATCTAATCCATACACCAACGATCAAAAACACCTACAAACACTTTCATTCTTCAATTTTTTTCATCTAATTAATCTCTCTCAAGTTCTATCTTCAAGTTCTAAGTGTTCTTCATATATTCTACAAGTTCTAGTTACATAAAATCAAGAATACTTTCAAGTTTGCTAGCTCACTTCCAATCTTGTAAGGTTATCATCCAACCTCAAGAAATCTTTATTTCTTACAGTAGGTTATCATTCTAATACAAGGTAATAATCATATTCAAACTTTGGTTCAATTTCTATAGCTATAACAATCTTATTTCAAGTGATGATCTTACTTGAACTTGTTTTCGTGTCATGATTCTGCTTCAAGAACTTCGAGCCATCCAAGGATCCGTTGAAGCTAGATCCATTTTTCTCTTTTCCAGTAGGTTTATCCAAGGAACTTAAGGTAGTAATGATGTTCATAACATCATTCGATTCATATATATAAAGCTATCTTATTCGAAGGTTTAAACTTGTAATCACTAGAACATAGTTTAGTTAATTCTAAACTTGTTCGCAAACAAAAGTTAATCCTTATAACTTGACTTTTAAAATCAACTAAACACATGTTCTATATCTATATGATATGCTAACTTAATGATTTAAAACCTGAAAACACGAAAAACACCGTAAAACCGGATTTACGCCGTCGTAGTAACACCGCGGGCTGTTTTGGGTTAGTTAATTAAAAACTATGATAAACTTTGATTTAAAAGTTGTTATTCTGAGAAAATGATTTTTATTATGAACATGAAACTATATCCAAAAATTATGGTTAAACTCAAAGTGGAAGTATGTTTTCTAAAATGGTCATCTAGACGTCGTTCTTTCGACTGAAATGACTACCTTTACAAAAACGACTTGTAACTTATTTTTCCGACTATAAACCTATACTTTTTCTGTTTAGATTCATAAAATAGAGTTCAATATGAAACCATAGCAATTTGATTCACTCAAAACGGATTTAAAATGAAGAAGTTATGGGTAAAACAAGATTGGATAATTTTTCTCATTTTAGCTACGTGAAAATTGGTAACAAATCTATTCCAACCATAACTTAATCAACTTGTATTGTATATTATGTAATCTTGGGATACCATAGACACGTATACAATGTTTTGACCTATCATGTCGACACATCTATATATATTTCGGAACAACCATAGACACTCTATATGTGAATGTTGGAGTTAGCTATACAGGGTTGAGGTTGATTCCAAAATATATATAGTTTGAGTTGTGATCAATACTGAGATACGTATACACTAGGTCGTGGATTGATTCAAGATAATATTTATCAATTTATTTCTGTACATCTAACTGTGGACAACTAGTTGTAGGTTACTAACGAGGACAGATGACTTAATAAACTTAAAACATCAAAATATATTAAAAGTGTTGTAAATATATTTTGAACATACTTTGATATATATATGTATATATTGTTATAGGTTCGTGAATCAACCAGTGGCCAAGTCTTACTTCTCGACGAAGTAAAAATCTATGAAAGTGAGTTATAGTCCCACTTTTAAAATCTAATATTTTTGGGATGAGAATACATGCAGGTTTTATAAATGATTTACAAAATAGACACAAGTACGTGAAACTACATTCTATGGTTGAATTATCGAAATCGAATATGTCCCTTTTTATTAAGTCTGGTAATCTAAGAATTAGGGAACAGACACCCTAATTGACGCGAATCCTAAAGATAGATCTATTGGGCCTAACAAACCCCATCCAAAGTACCGGATGCTTTAGTACTTCGAAATTTATATCATATCCGAAGGGTGTCCCGGAATGATGGGGATATTCTTATATATGCATCTTGTTAATGTCGGTTACCAGGTGTTCACCATATGAATGATTTTTTATCTCTATGTATGGGATGTGTATTGAAATATGAAATCTTGTGGTCTATTATTACGATTTGATATATATAGGTTAAACCTATAACTCACCAACATTTTTGTTGACGTTTAAAGCATGTTTATTCTCAGGTGAATATTAAGAGCTTCCGCTGTTGCATACTAAAATAAGGACAAGATTTGGAGTCCATGTTTGTATGATATTGTGTAAAAACTGCATTCAAGAAACTGATTTCGATGTAACATATTTGTATTGTAAACCATTATGTAATGGTCGTGTGTAAACAGGATATTTTAGATTATCATTATTTGATAATCTACGTAAAGCTTTTTAAACCTTTATTTATGAAATAAAGGTTATGGTTTGTTTTAAAAATAAATGCAGTCTTTGAAAAACGTCTCATATAGAGGTCAAAACCTCGCAACGAAATCAATTAATATGGAACGTTTTTAATCAATAAGAACGGGACATTTCAGATATCCCGTATAATAATTCAAACATAGAATGTAGTTTCAAGTACTTGTGTCTATTTCGTAAAACAGTTATAAAAGCAGCGCATGTATTCTCAGTCCCAAAAATATATATAAAAAGGGAGTAATGAAACTAACAATACTGTATTTCGTAGCAATAATGCATATGACGGCATTGAACAAGTGCAGGGTTGGTCTCGGATTCACGAACCTATATTAAGTATATATATATTTATATAATGATCAAAATTTGTCTAACAATTAAGGTCGAGTCATAGTGTACCACAATCCTAATGCTCGAGATTATCATGCCAAACGTCATCAAAGGTCATCTAATCCAAAAATGACTTCCAAAATCTATTTATATTTATTATATAACTTAAATATAGTCATTTTATATATTTAATTATATTTAACAAATTTTATTAGGGTAATTAATATAAATCATTTACTAATAAAAAGTTATATTAAAAATTATATATAAATAAAAATATACTTTTATATATCTTAGGTAATAAATTTTATAAAGTTCACTTAATAAAAATATAGTGGCATGTATTTTTAATGTAATTATATTACACGTGGTAAAATATCTTTGTATCACATACTCATTTGATAAAATAATATTGATAATAATAATAATAATAATAATAATAATAAGTAAAAGTTGTATTATTTTGTAATAATAAAAATTATTATTATTCTACTAATAATAATAATATTTATATTTACTAATGATGATATTAATTTTGATAAAATGATAATTCTAATCATGATAGTTTTAATAATAACAATACTTTTTAATATTAACAGTAATAATAATAATATTTTATAAAAATAATAATTCTATTCAAAATGATAAAAAAAAAATTAATAATAATAATACTAAAATAATAATAATAATAATGATATTTTATAAAAACAATGATATTTCTATTAAAAATGATAATTTTAGTAAAAATGTTATTTTTAATATTAATAATACTTTTAATAATAATAATACTGATAAAGGTAATGAAAACGATATTTTTATCTAAATCAATAACTTACAATATTTTAATTTTATCATGATATTTATACTCATTATTTCCTAATCGATTTGTTTAATACTTTTTAGTCCTCTTCTATAACGCATTCCTAGAAATGATAAAAATTACAATAATAACAATTAGATAATACTAATATTAGTTTTAATGATAATGATACTAATAAGTATTATAATAATAATAATATTAATGATAATATTAACAATAATAATAATAATAATAATAATAATAATAATAATAATAATAATAATAATAATAATAATAATAATAATAATAATAATAATAATAATAATAATAATAATAGTTATTAGATAATAATAACGACGATAATAACGACGTTAATAATAAACATTTTTAATAATAATACTAAATTTAACGATAATTCAGTTGACTATATCTTTTAAACCGTTCAACGAAATCATACGCTTTCTAAATGAAAAGTTATTAATTTTTCACCAGCTTTCCAACGACATGCATATCATATACCTTATCTGAAATGTCCCGTTCTTATTGATTAAAAACGTTCCATATTAATTGATTTCGTTGCGAGGTTTTGACCTCTATATGAGACGTTTTTCAAAGACTGCATTTATTTTAAAATAAACCATAACCTTTATTTCATCAATAAAGGTTTAAAAAGCTTTACGTAGATTTTCAAATAATGATAATCTAAAATATCCTATTTACACACGACTATTACATAATGGTTTACAATACAAATATGTTACAACGAAATAAGTTTTTTGAATGCAGTTTTTACACAATATCATACAAGCATGGACTCCAAATCTTGTCCTTATTTAAGTATGCGATAGCGGAAGCTCTTAATAATCACCTGAGAATAAACATGCTTAAAACGTCAACAAAAATGTTGGTGAGTTATAGGTTTAACCTATATATATCAAATCGTAACAACAGACCACAAGATTTCATATTTCAATATACATCCCATACATAGAGATAAAAATCATTCATATGGTGAACACCTGGTAACCGACATTAACAAGATGCATATATAAGAATATCCCCATCATTCTAGGATACCCTTCGGATATGATATAAATTTTGAAGTACTAAAGCATCCGGTACTTTGGATGGGGTTTGTTAGGCCCAATAGATCTATCTTTAGGATTCGCGTCAATTAGGGTGTATGTTCCCTAATTCTTAGATTACCAGACTTAATAAAAAGGGGCATATTCGATTTCGATAATTCAACCATAGAATGTAGTTTCACGTACTTGTGTCTGTTTTATAAATCATTTATAAAACCTGCATGTATTCTCATCCCAAAAATATTAGATTTTAAAAGTGGGACTATAACTCACTTTCACAGATTTTTACTTCGTCGGGAAGTAAGACTTGGCCACTGGTCGATTCACGAACCTATAACAAATATGTACATATATATCAAAGTATGTTCAAAATATATTTACAACACTTTTAATACATTTTGATGTTTTAAGTTTATTAAGTCAGCTGTCCTCGTTAGTAACCTACAACTTGTTGTCCACAGTTAGATGTACAGAAATAAATCGATATATATTATCTTGAATCAATCCACGACCCAGTGTATACACGTCTCAGGCTAGATCACAACTCAAAGTATATATATTTTTGGAATCAACCTCAACCCTGTATAGCTAACTCCAACATTACTGCATATAGAGTGTCTATGGTTGTTCCAAATAATATATATACATGGCTCGATATGATATGTCAAAACATTTGCATACGTATCTATGGTATCCCAAGATTACATAATATATTAGGATACATGTATAATACAATATAAGTTAGCTAGGATATGATTTGTATAGAATTGTTAATATTTCCCGTAGCTACAAAAATAAAAAAATATCCAATCTTGTTTTACCCATAACTTCTTCATTTTTAAATCTGTTTTGAGTGAATAAAATTGCTATGGTTTCATATTGAACTCTATTTTATGAATCTAAACAAAAAAAGTATAGGTTAATTGTCAGAAATATAAGTTACAAGTCATTTTTGTAAGAGGTAGTCATTTCAGTCGAAAGAACGACGTCTTGATGACCATTTTGAAAAACATACTTCCACTTTGAGTTTAACCATGATTTTTGGATATAGTTTCATGTTAATAAGAAAAATCATTTTCCCAGAAGAACAACTTTTAAATCATAGTTTTTAATTATCAAACCCAAAACAGCCCGCGGTGTTACTATGACGGCGTATGTCCAGTTTTACGGTGTTTTTCGTGTTTCCAGGTTTTAAATCATTAAGTTAGCATATCATATAGATATAGAACATGTGTTTAGTTGATTTTAAAAGTCAAGTTAGAAGGATTAACTTTTGTTTGCGAACAAGTTTAGAATTAACTAAACTATGTTCTAGTGATTTCAAGTTTAAACCTTCGAATAAGATAGCTTTATATGTATGAATCGAATGATGTTATGAACATCATTACTACCTCAAGTTTTGTGGATAAACCTACTGGAAAAGAGACAAATGAATCTAGCTTCAAAGGATCTTGGATGGCTTGAAAGTTCTTGAAGTAGAATCATGACACGAAAACAAGTTCAAGTAAGATTTCCACTCGAAATAAGATTGTTATAGTTATAGAAATTGAATCAAAGTTTGAATATGAGTATTAACTTATATTAGAAAGATATCTTACTGTAAATAAGAAAGATTTCTTGAGGTTGGATGATCACTCTACAAGATTGGAAGTAAGCTAGCAAACTTGAAAGTATTCTTGATTTTATGAAACTAGAACTTGTAGAATTTATGAAGAACACATAGAACTTGAAGATAGAACTTGAGAGAGATCAATTAGATGAAGAAAATTGAAGAATGAAAGTGTTTGTAGGTGTTTTTGGTCGTTGGTGTATGGATTAGATATAAAGGATATGTAATTTTGTTTTCATGTAAATAAGTCATGAATGATTACTCATATTTTTATAATTTTATGAGATATTTCATGCTAGTTGCCAAATGATAGTTCCCACATGTGTTAGGTGACTCACATGGGCTACTAAGAGCTGATCATTGAAGTGTATATACCAATAGTACATACATCTAACAGCTGTGTATTGTACGAGTACGAATACGGGTGCATACGAGTAGAATTGTTGATGAAACAGAACGAGGATGTAATTGTAAGCATTTTTGTTAAGTAGAAGTATTTTGATAAGTGTCTTGAAGTCTTTCAAAAGTGTATGAATACATATTAAAACACTACATGTATATACAATTTAACTGAGTCGTTAAGTCATCGTTAGTCGTTACATGTAAGTGTTGTTTTGAAACCTTTAGGTTAACGATCTTGTTAAATGTTGTTAAACCAATGTTTATAATATCAAATGAGATTTTAAATTATTATATTATCATGATATTATGATGTACGAATATCTCTTAATATGATATATATATATACATTAAATGTCGTTACAACGATAATCGTTACATATATGTCTCGTTTCAAAATCATTAAGTTAGTAGTCTTGCTTTTACATATGTAGTTCATTGTTAATATACTTAATGATATGTTTACTTATCATAATATCATGTTAACTATATATATATATATCCATATATATGTCATCATATAGTTTTTACAAGTTTTAACGTTCGTGAATCACCGGTCAACTTGGGTGGTCAATTGTCTATATGAAACCTATTTCAATTAATCAAGTCTTAACAAGTTTGATTGCTTAACATGTTGGAAACACTTAATCATGTAAATAACAATTTCATTTAATATATATATAAACATGGAAAAGTTCGGGTCACTACAGTACCTACCCGTTAAATAAATTTCGTCCCGTAATTTTATGTAGTTGGAGGTGTTGACGTATCTTCTGGAAGTAAATGCGGGTATTTCTTCTTCATCTGATCTTCATGCTCCCAGGTGAACTCGGGTCCTCTACGAGCATTCCATCGAACCTTAACAATCAGTATCTTGTTTTGTTTAAGTCTCTTAACCTCACGATCCATTATTTCGACGGGTTCTTCAATGAATTGAAGTTTTTCATTGATTTGGATTTCGTCCAACGGAATAGTGAGATCTTCTTTAGCAAAACATTTCTTCAAATTCGAGACATGGAAAGTGTTATGTACATTCGCAAGTTATTGAGGTAACTCAAATCGGTAAGCTGCTGGTCCGACACGATCAATAATCTTGAATGGTCCAATATACCTTGGATTTAATTTCCCTCGTTTACCAAATCGAACAACACCCTTCCAAGGTGCAACCTTAAGCATGACCATCTCTCCAATTTCAAATTCTATGTCTTTTCTTTTAATGTCGACGTAGCTCTTTTGTCGACTTTGGGAGGTTTTCAACCATTGTTGAATTTGGATGATCTTCTCGGTAGTTTCTTGTATTATCTCCGGACCCGTAATCTGTCTATCCCCCACTTCACTCCAACAAATCGGAGACCTGCACTTTCTAAGATAAAGTGCTTCAAACGGCGCCATCTCAATGCTTGAATGGTAGCTGTTGTTATAGGAAAATTCTGCTAACGGTAGATGTCGATCCCAATTGTTTCCGAAATCAATAACACATGCTCGTAGCATGTCTTCATGCGTTTGTATCATCCTTTCGCTCTGCCCATCAGTTTGTGGATGATAGGCAGTACTCATGTCTAGACGAGTTCCTAATGCTTGCTGTAATGTCTGCCAGAATCTTGAAATAAATCTGCCATCCCTATCAGAGATAATAGAGATTGGTATTCCATGTCTGGAGACGACTTCCTTCAAATACAGTCGTGCTAACTTCTCCATCTTGTCATCTTCTCTTATTGGCAGGAAGTGTGCTGATTTGGTGAGACGATCAACTATTACCCAAATAGTATCAAAACCACTTGCAGTCCTTGGCAATTTAGTGATGAAATCCATGGTAATGTTTTCCCATTTCCATTATGGGATTTCGGGTTATTGAAGTAGACCTGATGGTTTCTGATGCTCAGCTTTGACCTTAGAACACGTCAAACATTCTCCTACATATTTAGCAACATCGGCTTTCATACCTGGCCACCAAAAATGTTTCTTGAGATCCTTGTACATCTTCCCTGTTCCAGGATGTATTGAGTATCTGGTTTTATGAGCTTCTCTAAGTACCATTTCTCTCATATCTCCAAATTTTGGTACCCAAATTCTTTCAGCCCTATACCGGGTTCCGTCTTCCCGAATATTAAGATGCTTCTCCGATCCTTTGGGTATTTCATCCTTTAAATTTCCCTCTTTTAAAACTCCTTGTTGTGCCTCCTTTATTTGAGTAGTAAGGTTATTGTGAATCATTATATTCATAGATTTTACTCGAATGGGTTCTCTGTCCTTCCTGCTCAAGGCGTCGGCTACCACATTTGCCTTCCCCGGGTGGTAACGAATCTCAAAGTCGTAATCATTCAACAATTCAATCCACCTACGCTGAGTCATATTCAGTTGTTTCTGATTAAATATGTGTTGAAGACTTTTGTGGTCGGTATATATAATACTTTTGACCCCATATAAGTAGTGCCTCCAAGTGTTTAATGCAAAAACAACCGCGCCTAATTCCAAATCATGCGTCGTATAATTTTGCTCGTGAATCTTCAGATGTCTAGACGCATAAGCAATCAACTTCGTTCGTTGCATTAATACACAACTGAGACCTTGCTTTGATGCGTCACAATAAATCACAAAATCATCATTCCCTTCAGGCAATGACAATATAGGTGCCGTAGTTAGCTTTTTCTTCAATAATTGAAACGCCTTCTCTTGTTCATCCTTCCATTCAAATTTCTTCCCTTTATGCGTTAATGCAGTCAAGGGTTTTGCTATTTTGGAGAAATCTTGGATGAATCTTCTGTAATAACCAGCCAAACCTAAAAATTGACGTATATGCTTCGGAGTTTTTGGGATTTCCCACTTTTCAACGGTTTCTATCTTTGCCGGGTCCACCTGGATACCTTCTTTGTTCACTATGTGACCGAGGAATTGAACTTCTTCCAACCAAAATGCACACTTTGAAAATTTAGCGTACAGTTTTTCTTTCCTCAATACTTCTAGCACTTTTCTCAAATGTTCTTCGTGCTCTTGATTATTCTTTGAGTAAATAAGTATGTCATCGATGAAAACAATGACAAACTTGTCAAGATATGGCCTACACACTCGATTCATAAGGTCCATGAACACAGCTGGTGCGTTAGTCAATCCAAACGGCATAACCATAAACTCGTAATGACCATAACGCGTCCTAAAAGCAGTTTTTGGAATATCATCCTCCTTTACTCGCATTTGATGATATCCAGAACGTAAATCGATCTTCGAATAAATCGACGAGCCTTGTAGTTGATCAAATAAGTCGTCAATTCTCGGCAGTGGATAACGGTTTTTGATGGTAAGTTTGTTCAACTCTCTGTAGTCAATACACAACCTAAATGTACCATCCTTCTTCTTGACAAACAAAACAGGAGCTTCCCATGGTGATGTGATTGGTCGAATGAAACCACGTTCTAATAGTTCTTGCAATTGGCTTTGCAGTTCTTTCATCTCGCTGGGTGCGAGTCTATAAGGATCACGAGCTATTGGTGCAGCTCCTGGTACAAGATCTATTTGAAATTCAACAGATCGATGTGGAGGTAGTCCCGGTAATTCTTTCGGAAATACATCGGGAAATTCTTTTGCGACGGGAACATCATTGATGCTCTTTTCTTCAGTTTGTACTTTCTCGACTTGTGCTAGAACAGCATAGCAACCTTTTCTTATTAGTTTTTGTGCCTTCAAATTACTAATAAGATGTAGCTTCGTGTTGCCCTTTTCTCCGTACACCATTAAGGGTTTTCCTTTTTCTCGTATAATGCGAATTGCATTTTTGTAACAAACGATCTCTGCTTTCACTTCTTTCAACCAGTCCATACCGATTATCACATCAAAAATCCCTAACTCTACTGGTATCAAGTCAATCTTAAATGTTTCGCTAACTGTAACAACCCAAACCAACCCGCGATTAAACCGTGTAAAATTACAAAAAAAAAATTTTTTTTTGCTGAACTGCCACCTGGCGCGGCGCGCCACCAGGGGTGCGCGGCGTGCCAAACCTGTCTGTCCGAAAAGTCTTTAAATGCGAAAATGTTTGACTAGTTCCCGACATATTTAGGCGTAACGCTTTTAACCCCATGTTCCATATATAAAAACTAGCACGTTCTATTAATAAAATTATGTTTATGAAGCGGGGCCCACATCGACCCAAATTACCCTTTAAGTATCAAAATACAATTTTCGACCATAAGACTTTTAATACAAAACAAAGCCGAGCATGGCGATTGGGGATACGCTACCCAATCCTAATAAATCCAAAAGCAAGCCTTCTACGCAAACTATGCAAGTCCTCTAATCCTCGCGCTTACCCGAGCCACCATCCGCATGCAATCTATAAAAAGAGTCAACAACGAGAGGGTAAGCTAACGCTTAGTGAATGATAATATACTACATACATATATATGTATAAAATGGACACGCCACAAAATAACAAATACCGCATACCGAGGCATCCATATAAGGCACTACACTAAGCATACCGTACGATCTCTAAGCAACGAGCTAAAGATACAACAACAATATAAGTTCACCAACGACGATGTGAACAACGCCAAATAGCTACACCCGGAGGGTTAGCTACAACACAACAATACATTAATATATAACAATATAAACGAACAAGGTTAACACCTTAACCCAATACCGAGAACCAAATACCACAATGAAGATTGGCCGAACTACACGAGCCTTAGTAATCCAAAACCACACGAGATTACTATCTTCACAACATCGAGGTTGGCCGAACTACACGAGCCTTAGTAATCCGAAACCACACGAGATTACTACCTCAATAAGATGACCGAACTACACGAGTCACCATGAATCCGAACTACACGAGATTCATTTCCACAATACAATAAGATGACCGAAACCACACGCGTCATCGTGAATCCGAATACACACGCGATTCACTTCTCAATATTATACCCTTCGCCATTGGGGTTATATCAACCACATCACAACCACGTGTGATAATGTACACGCGAACGCGTACTTCGCCAAAGATGGTCAACCAAAACGCACAACCGTGCCAATTGGACTCATACAAAAGTCCATCAAATCCATCTATATGTGAAGTGAGCTCTATAGCCGAGAATCACTTCACCCGACCCGCACCCATCCTACACATACATATGCACATAGAATATTATCACTCACCTTGAAGTCTTGAAGAATGCTTCCAAGTAATCCGCAACTCGCCAAACGAAAGTACCTATTCCATTATCACAATTACAACAATACACTTAGAGTGGATTTACAAATCAACCCAATTCGTCACTTAGTGCAATTTTGACCCAAATGCACTTCCAAGCACAAACCGTGCCCAAAACTAACCAATAATCACTAACACAAGTGAGAATGGTCCTAATACGCCAATTAAACCCGAACTCAAGTGTTAAACACGCGTCATACCCATTTTGACACTAAAACCCTAGTTTTGACCCATTAAGTCAAAATCTCACCATTCACAAGTTTTAACACCAAAACACATTTAACTCGGTTTAATACTTCAACTTAATCCATTTTAAGTTTATAAACCTCATTAAATCGCCAAATGGGTCATAATCACCACCAAACCCTAATTTGACCCAAAGTCACAATTAGTCAACCAAATAACCTTAAATGGGTTTCAATACTTCCATAATCACTAACTTAAGTGATTAAACTCAATTTCAAGTCCTAAACATGGCCAATTAGTTCACCAACCCAAAATCCACCAACAATTAACAATAAACCCAATTACTAGCATCACTAAACCCATTTCATCATCTAAAAGGGTTTTTCATCAAACTAACTCAAACCCTAACTTGAATATCAAATCAAATAGATGAAATTCGGAGTTTGAGCTTACCAATACTATCACCGCGTAGCCAAGAACGAGAGGAACAACTTTAGAACTCGAGCTTTGATGAGAATCCGCCTCCTTCTTCTCTAAATCCACCTCTCTATCTCTCCAAAACTCTTACTCTCTCACTAGATAAGGTTGGGAGTGTTTGATGAGTGAAAATGTGATCCAAACTGATCAAAGGATCAGTTTTGATGACCCCAAACCGACCCCAAGTGAAAAGACCAAAGTACCCTTCATTTAGACCTTTTAAAAAGGCTGAAAATTGCATCAGACGGGTTCGGCGCACCGCGCCGAAAGGTGGAGCGCCGCTCCAACCTTCAGGTCAGTTTTTCAGTTTCTTGTTTTGGCCATAACTTTTTGACCGTAGCTCCGTTTTCGATGAATCAAATATCGTTGGAAACGTGATAAGATTTCCTTTCCAATGGTAAGGCTTTGGAACATCAACACAAACTTTATTTAGGGTTGAAAGGATACGTACACACCTTGTCACTTCAGACAACGTCCAGTTCCCTTCGGCGTCCGAGCAAGCAACACGTAAACTTCATACACGCATCGTACACCATAAATACATTATGTACAATAAATATTTGGGTCTTACAACTCTCCCCCAATTAAACTCGATCACGTCCTCGTGATCTTCTCCACTTAACCAATCCGGACCTGCTCAACGATCCTCACTCAAGTCCCAATACGAACTTTCCTAGACAATTCTTCCCAATGGATCACTTTTAACAACTAAAATCGTCAACCGTGATTTATCAAAACCACAATCCGAGCACTAAAACCTGCTCAATTTCCCATATCGGGAAAAACTCAACCAACCTTGTACCGAGATATAAATTCCTTAGCGTACCTTTACCACGGACAACGCTAAAAGTGACCAAGTCTCAACCTAAAGTCAACAATCCGAACGTTGAAGATCAAACCACATGAATCCTCACGGATTACTCTTACCACTAAACATCCTTTGTAGTGCGCAATACAGCCAATACGCCACTATCCTAACATCATAAGCAACGACTAAAACCAAAAGCGCCCAAAACGACTATGGCAACGCTAATCCTAAGGTGTACAAAATCGACGATCGTCACACCCGTATCAACACGTGAGCGAAACACAGCTATCGCATCACTAATCACACAACACACGAAGGCTGGCCGAAAACACACGCGCCTTAGTGAATCCGAACTACACGAGAGTCACTATCCCGGAGGAATGACCGAACTACACGAGTCAATTGTGAATCCGAACTACACGAGATTCACTCCTCAATACAATGACCGAAACCACACGAGTCATTCGTGAATCCGAACTACACGAGATTCACTTCCACAACATCGAGGTTGGCCGAACTACACGAGCCTTAGTAATCCGAAATCACACGAGATTACTACCTTAATAAGATGACCGAACTACACGAGTCACCATGAATCCGAACTACACGAGATTCATTTAGTTAAGATGACCGAAACCACACGCGTCATCGTGAATCCGAAACCACACGCAATTCACAATCTCAACATAGGAATGGTACTCGCATTTCCCACCGATACTCGCATTTCCCGATAGTGTTACACCATACCGACATAACACTACTCCCTTGATGAAGTCAGCGGACCCCAAAGGTCATACTCCACCAATCTCAACACCGGATGAAGTCAGCGGACCCGAAGATCATGCTTCACCGATATAACACCACGCTCATGATGAAGTCAGCGGACCCCGAAAGTCATGCTCCACCAATCACGTATTCCCATGATGAAGTCAGCGGACCCTAAAGATCATGCTTCATCAAACAACCATACCATAATCGAGCAAGAACCACCTATACCAAACATAGGTACAAAACAATAATTCTCTAAAAGAGAATCCGACACACACATCCCTTAACCGAGGGATTTCACCTTGCTTGCCAAACACGTCCATTATCTCTCAACGAGATTTACCACATTACCACCTTGGTGATAATTCAAATCCAAAATCATAAGTACAATTTAACCGAAATTGTACTCTACCACAATCGACCAAATCTAGGTCCCGACACAAGTTTCGGTTTACTAAAACATTGCCGAAATCTCACACTAAAACCTCCTCGTGCGGGAGTGTAACTCCTCCACTTGGAATTACGTTCCATAACCGCATCTCGTACACCCGTACAATGCTACCAAAGGTAGACTTTACCAATAATTGGGTTCACACGGCCCATCACCATGTCTTGTTCCAACTTTGAGCATACCAAGGATCCTAACCTATCTTTGAACATTTCGAACGAAAAGTGTACCACAAATTACACGAACTATACACTCGCAATCATCCAATTGCTTTAGTTTGTCGAATTTCACCCAATCACTCATGAACCTAAGGGTTTGACTTCGGTACCCTAAGTACAATGTAACCGCAACACAATCGGAGTCGGACACCACGCTAGTAGGTATAAAAGAGGCACCTAATGTCGCGTCATGTAGAATCCTTTACCAACATACATCGAGATCCAAAACACTCAATTTCTCTGGTTTCATCCCACCCGTCGAACCTCATGGTTCATCAACTTCAACACGAGAGCTAACATGCTCTAACATCCGAACACCAAAACTCATTTCCATGGCTTGGTAGAGACATTTTCCAAATACTAAGGAATGCTTGGTTACGCCAAGTCTTACGCCCTTCGCCCGTCAATCAAACATCAACATAGGGTACTTCCATTAGGAACGTCACCCATAGCATAACATGCACAACGAAGGCACGCAACTCAAACTCAAACGGCATTTAATAAATAATCAAAAGACATATTTATCAAAATTAAACGTACCTTAACGTCTCCTGGCCGCACCCGTCCCCGCTAACTTGGGACATTCCGACTTACGATGTCCTTCTTTTTGGCAATTGAAGCACACCATACCATCACCCTTTGGTACCGAACATTCCCAAGACTTGTGACCCCTCACGCCACAATTGTAACATCTAGCCGCACTAGAATCCGACATACCCGTTCGCGTACCACCCGTGCTCACACTCGGACCCTTAGCCCTCTTACTCGGAGCACCTTAAGAAACGACCCTTCGCTCACTTGAAGGTTCACCCTTTTTCGATCGTGAATACGACTCGAAACCTCTAGCCAAGTCGAATAATTCCGAAAACGATTTCGCTTGACCCCGGCTAATTTTACTTTTCAAGTCATCATTCAAGGTCCGATATAAATCTCCTATCAACAAACGATCATTCCCCAAATACTCCGGACAAAAACGAGCCTTCGCCATAAAGGTCGTCTTGAGAGTACTCAAATCCATAGATCCTTGTCGCAAATTTTGCAACTCATTACGCAATTCCCATAAATTGGCCGAAGTCCGAAACTCCTCGAAGAATTCCTCCTTAAAGTCGTCCCACGATAAAGCCATAAACGTCTCGCCACCGACAAGATCAATCTTACCATCCAACCAATCCCTTGCCCTACCCCGCAACAAACTCGTAGCGAGTCTCGTCTTTCTCTCGGGAGGGCAA
The DNA here is from genome assembly GCF_046630445.1 of Rutidosis leptorrhynchoides. Lineage (NCBI taxonomy): Eukaryota > Viridiplantae > Streptophyta > Magnoliopsida > Asterales > Asteraceae > Rutidosis > Rutidosis leptorrhynchoides. The sequence continues at coordinate 62,068,050 of NC_092337.1, forward strand.
TCAATAGTACGGAAACACCCTTCGACGTCCGAAATCCAAGTTGTGCTTACCAAAGGATCCGGCTTTCTGTCATACATCGGGGGTTTAGTCCTCATGAAGCTCTTAAGATAACGCTCCATTTCACCACTACTTTGAAGTTCGGAATACCTCCTTTCCATTCTTTCTTCTAACGCACCCATTTGTTCCGTAACGGCGGCCGCAACCCTAGCGTTAAACTCCACGTCATTTGCCTCGGTCTCGTTTCGCGTCGTCATTCTAAAGAATGCAAAACGATTAGTCCACGAACATGTAAAACCGTACGCACGACACAGCCCTATCTTGCTAAACACTCATCATACATCACTTGTTAGACACGATTTGCACCCGTAATAAGGTTTGCAAGTTCTTATTACGCACACATGCCGCATCGACTCGTTAGTACAACGACCGTCTCGCTCGATGATATACACAAACACAACCAAAATTCTACGCGGTACAAACACACGCGAGAATTATTATCACAACACAACAACATATTAATAATATCCGCATTACTAATATAAACGTTAGTCAACCTATAGCCAAGGTACTAACCAAACCCATTCCGACCCGTAATCCTACAAGTCCCGCAACAATTTAAGAACACACAAGTCTAAGTCTAGGCACCTATCTCAAGTCACCTAAATCCCATAGACCATGCTCTGATTCCACTTGTAACAACCCAAACCAACCCGCGATTAAACCGTGTAAAATTACAAAAAAAAAAAAAAAATTTGCTTAACTGCCACCTGGCGCGGAGCGCCACCAGGGGTGCGCGGCGCGCCAAACCTGTCTGTCCGGAAAGTCTTTAAATGCAAAAATGTTTGACTAGTTCCCGACATATTTAGGCGTAACGCTTTTAACCCCATGTTCCATATATAAAAACTAGCACGTTCTATTAATAAAATTATGTTTACGAAGCGGGGCCCACATCGACCCAAATTACCCTTTAAGTATCAAAATACAATTTTCGACCATAAGACTTTTAATACAAAACAAAGCCGAGCATGGCGATTGGGGATACGCTACCCAATCCTAATAAATCCAAAAGCAAGCCTTCTACGCAAACTATGCAAGTCCTCTAATCCTCGCGCTTACCCGAGCCACCATCCGCATGCAATCTATAAAAAGAGTCAACAACGAGAGGGTAAGCTAACGCTTAGTGAATGATAATATACTACATACATATATATGTATAAAATGGACACGCCACAAAATAACAAATACCGCATACCGAGGCATCCATATAAGGCACTACACTAAGCATACCGTACGATCTCTAAGCAACGAGCTAAAGATACAACAACAATATAAGTTCACCAACGACGATGTGAACAACGCCAAATAGCTACACCCGGGGGGTTAGCTACAACACAACAATACATTAATATATAACAATATAAACGAACAAGGTTAACACCTTAACCCAATACCGAGAACCAAATACCACAATGAAGATTGGCCGAACTACACGAGCCTTAGTAATTCGAAACAACACGAGATTACTATCTTCACAACATCGAGGTTGGCCGAACTACACGAGCCTTAGTAATCCGAAACCACACGAGATTACTACCTCAATAAGATGACCGAACTACACGAGTCACCATGAATCCGAACTACACGAGATTCATTTCCACAATACAATAAGATGACCGAAACCACACGCGTCATCGTGAATCCGAATACACACGCGATTCACTTCTCAATATTATACCCTTCGCCATTGGGGTTATATCAACCACATCACAACCACGTGTGATAATGTACACGCGAACGCGTACTTCGCCAAAGATGGTCAACCAAAACGCACAAACGTGCCAATTGGACTCATACAAAAGTCCATCAAATCCATCTATATGTGAAGTGAGCTCTATAGCCGAGAATCACTTCACCCGACCCGCACCCATCCTACACATACATATGCACATAGGATATTATCACTCACCTTGAAGTCTTGAAGAATGCTTCCAAGTAATCCGCAACTCGCCAATGGAAAGTACCTATTCCATTATCACAATTACAACAATACACTTAGAGTGGATTTACAAATCAACCCAATTCGTCACTTAGTGCAATTTCGACCCAAATGCACTTCCAAGCACAAACCGTGCCCAAAACTAACCAATAATCACTAACACAAGTGAGAATGGTCCTAATACGCCAATTAAACCCGAACTCAAGTGTTAAACACGCGTCATACCCATTTTGACACTAAAACCCTAGTTTTGACCCATTAAGTCAAAATCTCACCATTCACAAGTTTTAACACCAAAACACATTTAACTCGGTTTAATACTTCAACTTAATCCATTTTAAGTTTATAAACCTCATTAAATCGCCAAATGGGTCATAATCACCACCAAACCCTAATTTGACCCAAAGTCACAATTAGTCAACCAAATAACCTTAAATGGGTTTCAATACTTCCATAATCACTAACTTAAGTGATTAAACTCAATTTCAAGTCCTAAACATGGCCAATTAGTTCACCAACCCAAAATCCACCAACAATTAACAATAAACCCAATTACTAGCATCACTAAACCCATTTCATCATCTAAAAGGGTTTTTCATCAAACTAACTCAAACCCTAACTTGAATATCAAATCAAATAGATGAAATTCGGAGTTTGAGCTTACCAATACTATCACCGCGTAGCCAAGAACGAGAGGAACAACTTTAGAACTCGAGCTTTGATGAGAATCCGCCTCCTTCTTCTCTAAATCCACCTCTCTCTCTCTAAAACTCTTACTCTCTCACTAGATAAGGTTGGGAGTGTTTGATGAGTGAAAATGTGATCCAAACTGATCAAAGGATCAGTTTTGATGACCCCAAACCGACCCCAAGTGAAAAGACCAAAGTACCCTTCATTTAGACCTTTTAAAAAGGCTGAAAATTGCATCAGACGGGTTCGGCACGCCGCGCCGAAAGGTGGAGCGCCGCTCCAACCTTCAGGTCAGTTTTCAGTTTCTTGTTTTGGCCATAACTTTTTGATCGTAGCTCCGTTTTCGATGAATCAAATATCGTTGGAAACGTGATAAGATTTCCTTTCCAATGGTAAGGCTTTGGAACATCAACACAAACTTTATTTGGGGTTAAAAGGATACGTACACACCTTGTCACTTCAGACAACGTCCAGTTCCCTTCGCCGTCCGAGCAAGCAACACGTAAACTTCATACACGCATCGTACACCATAAATACATTATGTACAATAAATATTTGGGTCTTACACTAACCAGTTTAATTTCTCGATTCTGACGTATATTATCTGCTGAAATTAATTTACCATTTGCAAATTTGAGTAAAAATTTACTATCCAAAGGCGTCAATGGACAACTTAATTTAGCACAAAAATCTCTACTCATATAGTCTCTATCCGCACCCAAATCAAATAAAACGTAAACAGATTTATTGTCAATAAGAAACGTACCCGTAACAAGCTCCGGGTCTTCCTGTGCCTCTGCCGCATTAATATTGAAAACTCTTCCGCGGCCTTATCCATTCGTGTTCTCCTGGTTCGGGCAATTTCTAATAATGTGAAATGTCCCGTTCTTATTGATTAAAAACGTTCCATATTAATTGATTTCGTTGTGAGGTTTTGACCTCTATATGAGATGTCTTTCAAAGACTGCATTCATTTTTAAAACAAACCATAACCTTTATTTCATAAATAAAGGTTTAAAAAGCTTTACGTAGATTATCAAATAATGATAATCTAAAATATCCTGTTTACACACGACCATTACATAATGGTTTACAATACAAATATGTTACATCGAAATCAGTTTCTTGAATGCAGTTTTTACACAATATCATACAAACATGGACTCCAAATCTTGTCCTTATTTTAGTATGCAACAGCGGAAGCTCTTAGTATTCACCTGAGAATAAACATGCTTTAAACGTCAACAAAAATGTTGGTGAGTTATAGGTTTAACCTATATATATCAAATCGTAACAATAGACCACAAGATTTCATATTTCAATACACATCCCATACATAGAGATAAAAATCATTCATATGGTGAACACCTGGTAATCGACATTAACAAGATGCATATATAAAAATATCCCCATCATTCCGGGACACCCTTCGGATATGATATAAATTTCGAAGTACTAAAGCATCCGGTACTTTGGATGGGGTTTGTTAGGCCCAATAGATCTATCTTTAGGATTCGCGTCAATTAGGGTGTCTGTTCCCTAATTCTTAGATTACCAGACTTAATAATAAGGAGCATATTCGATTTCGATAATTCAACCATAGAATGTAGTTTCACGTACTTGTGTCTATTTTGTAAATCATTTATAAAACCTGCATGTATTCTCATCCCAAAAATATTAGATTTTAAAAGTGGGACTATAACTCACTTTCACAGATTTTTACTTCGTCGGGAAGTAAGACTTGGCCACTGGTTGATTCACGAACCTATAACAATATATACATATATATCAAAGTATGTTCAAAATATATTTACAACACTTTTAATATATTTTGATGTTTTAAGTTTATTAAGTCAGCTGTCCTCGTTAGTAACCTACAACTAGTTGTCCACAGTTAGATGTACAGAAATAAATCGATAAATATTATCTTGAATCAATCCATAACCCAGTGTATACGTATCTCAGTATTGATCACAACTCAAACTATATATATTTTGGAATCAACCTCAACCCTGTATAGCTAACTCCAACATTCACATATAGAGTGTCTATGGTTTTTCCAAAATATATATAGATGTGTCGACATGATAGGTCGAAACATTGTATACGTGTCTATGGTATCTCAAGATTTCATAATATACAATACAAGTTGATTAAGTTATGGTTGGAATAGATTTGTTACCAATTTTCACGTAGCTAAAATGAGAAAAATTATCCAATCTTGTTTTACCCATAACTTCTTCATTTTAAATCCGTTTTGAGTGAATCAAATTGCTATGGTTTCATATTGAACTCTATTTTAAGAATCTAAATAGAAACAGTATAGGTTTATAGTCGGAAAAATAAGTTACAAGTCGTTTTTGTAAAGGTAGTCATTTCAGTCGAAAGAACGACGTCTAGATGACCATTTTAGAAAACATACTTCCACTTTGAGTTTAACCATAATTTTTGGATATAGTTTCATGTTCATAATAAAAATCATTTTCCCAAAATAACAACTTTTAAATCAAAGTTTATCATAGTTTTTAATTAACTAACCCAAAACAGCCCGCGGTGTTACTACGACGGCGTAAATCCGGTTTTACGGTGTTTTTCGTGTTTCCAGGTTTTAAATCATTAAGTTAGCATATCATATAGATATAGAACATGTGTTTAGTTGATTTTAAAAGTCAAGTTAGAAGGATTAACTTTTATTTGCGAACAAGTTTAGAATTAACTAAACTATGTTCTAGTGATTACAAGTTTAAACCTTCGAATAAGATAGCTTTATATGTATGAATCGAATGATGTTATGAACATCATTACTACCTCAAGTTCCTTGGATAAACCTACTGGAAATGAGAAAAATAGATCTAGCTTCAAAGGATCCTTGGATGGCTTGAAAGTTCTTGAAGCAGAATCATGACACGAAAACAATTTCAAGTAAGATTTCCACTCGAAATATGATTGTTATAGTTATAGAAATTGAATTAAAGTTTGAATATTATTATTACCTTGTATTAGAAAGATAACCTACTGTAAGTAACAAAGGTTTCTTGATCTTGGATGATTACTTGGAATGGATTTAGAAAACTTGGAAGTAAACTTGCAATCTTGGAAGTATTCTTGATTTTATGAAACTAGAACTTTTGGAATTTATGAAGAACACTTAGAACTTGAAGATAGAACTTGAGAGAGATCAATTAGATGAAGAAAATTGAAGAATGAAAGTGTTTGTAGGTGTTTTTGGTCGTTGGTGTATGGATTAGATATAAAGGATATGTAATTTTGTTTTCATGTAAATAAGTCATGAATGATTACTCATATTTTTGTAATTTTATGAGATATTTCATGCTAGTTGCCAAATGATGGTTCCCACATGTGTTAGGTGACTCAAATGGGCTGCTAAGAGCTGATCATTGGAGTGTATATACCAATAGTACATACATCTAAAAGCTGTGTATTGTACGAGTACGAATACGGGTGCATACGAGTAGAATTGTTGATGAAACTGAACGAGGATGTAATTGTAAGCATTTTTGTTAAGTAGAAGTATTTTGATAAGTGTCTTGAAGTCTTTCAAAAGTGTATGAATACATATTAAAACACTACATGTATATACATTTTAACTGAGTCGTTAAGTCATCGTTAGTCGTTACATGTAAATGTTGTTTTGAAACCTTTAGGTTAACGATCTTGTTGAATGTTGTTAACCCATTGTTTATTATAAAAAATGAGATGTTAAATTGTTATATTATCATGATATAATGATATATAATATACCTTAGTATGATATATATACAGTTAAATGTCGTTACAACGATAATCGTTAAATATATGTCTCGTTTCGAAATCATTAAGTTAGTAGTCTTATTTTTACATATGTATTTCATTGTTAATACACTTAATAATATATTTACTTATCATTTAACATAATTAACCAAGTGTATCAATATCTTAATATGATTCATATGTACCTAGTAAGATGTTGTTATAACGATAATCGTTATATATAACGTTTTTGAGTTTCTTAAATTAATAGTCTCATTTTTTATGTATATAACTCATTGTTAAAATACCTAATGAGATACATACTTATAATAAAATCATGTTAACTATATATATAACCATATATATATCATCGTATAGTTTTTACAAGTTTTAACGTTCGTGAATCACCGGTCAACTTGGGTGGTCAATTGTCTATATGAAACCTATTTCAATTAATCAAGTCTTAACAAGTTTGATTGCTTAACATGTTGGAAACACTTAATCATGTAAATAACAATTTCATTTAATATATATATATATAAACATGGAAAAGTTCGGGTCACTACAGTACCTACCCGTTAAATAAATTTCGTCCCGAAATTTTAAGCAGTTGGAGGTGTTGACGTATCTTCTGGAAATAAATGCGGGTATTTCTTCTTCATCTGATCTTCACACTCCCAGATGAACTCGGGTTCTCTACGAGCATTCCATCGAACCTTAACAATCAGTATCTTGTTTTGTTTAAGTCTCTTAACCTCACGATCCATTATTTCGATGGGTTCTTAAATGAATTGAAGTTTTTCATTGATTTGGATTTCGTCCAACGGAATAGTGAGATCTTCTTTAGCAAAACATTTCTTCAAATTTGAGACGTGGAAAGTGTTATGTACAGCCGCGAGTTGTTGAGGTAGCTCCAGTTGATAAGCTACTGGTCCGACACGATCTATAATCTTGAATGGTCCAATGTACCTTGGATTTAGTTTCCCCCGTTTACCAAATCGAACAACGCCTTTCCAAGGTGAAACCTTAAGCATGACCATTTCTCTAATTTCAAACTCTATATCTTTTCTTTTACTGTCCGCGTAGCTCTTTTGTCGACTCTGGGCGGTTTTCAATCTTTGTTGAATTTGGATGATTTTCTCGGTAGTTTCTTGTATTATCTCCGGACCCGTAATCTGTCTATCCCCCACTTCACTCCAACAAATCGAAGACCTGCACTTTCTACCATAAAGTGCTTCAAATGGCGCCATCTCAATGCTTGAATGGTAGCTGTTGTTGTAGGAAAATTCTGCTAACGGTAGATGTCGATCCCAACTGTTTCCGAAATCAATAACACATGCTCGTAGCATGTCTTCAAGCGTTTGTATCGTCCTTTCACTCTGTCCATCAGTTTGTGGATGATAGGCAGTACTCATGTCTAGACGAGTTCCTAATGCTTGCTGTAATGTCTGCCAGAATCTTGAAATAAATCTGCCATCCCTATCAGAGATAATAGAGATTGGTATTCCATGTCTGGAGACGACTTCCTTCAAATACAGTCGTGATAACTTCTCCATCTTGTCATCTTCTCTTATTGGCAGGAAGTGTGCTGATTTGGTGAGACGATCAACTATTACCCAAATAGTGTCAAAACCACTTGCTGTCCTTGGCAATTTAGTGATGAAATCCATGGTAATATTTTCCCATTTCCATTCCGGGATTTCGGGTTGTTGAAGTAGACCTGATGGTTTCTGATGCTCAGCTTTGACCTTAGAACACGTCAAACATTCTCCTACGTATTTAGCAACATCGGCTTTCATACCCGGCCACCAAAAATGTTTCTTGAGATCCTTGTACATCTTCCCCATTCCAGGATGTATTGAGTATCTGGTTTTATGAGCTTCTCTAAGTACCATTTCTCTCATATCTCCAAATTTTGGTACCCAAATTCTTTCAGCCCTATACCGGGTTCCGTCTTCCCGAATATTAAGATGCTTCTCCGATCCTTTGGGTATTTCATCCTTTAAATTTTCCTCTTTTAAAACTCCTTGTTGCGCCTCCTTTATTTGAGTAGTAAGGTTAGTGTGAATCATTATATTCATAGATTTTACTCGAATGGGTTCTCTGTCCTTTCTGATCAAGGCGTCGGCTACCACATTTGCCTTCCCCGGGTGGTAACGAATCTCAAAGTCGTAATCATTCAACAATTCAATCCACCTACGCTGCCTCATATTCAGTTGTTTCTGATTAAATATGTGTTGAAGACTTTTGTAGTCGGTATATATAATACTTTTGACCCCATATAAGTAGTGTCTCCAAGTCTTTAATGCAAAAACAACCGCGCCTAATTCCAAATCATGCGTCGTATAATTTTGCTCGTGAATCTTCAATTGTCTAGACGCATAAGCAATCACCTTCATCCGTTGCATTAATACACAACCGAGACCTTGCTTCGATGCGTCACAATAAATCACAAAATCATCATTCCCTTCAGGCAATGAAAATATAGGTGCCGTAGTTAGCTTTTTCTTCAATAATTGAAACGCCTCCTCTTGTTCATCCTTCCATTCAAATTTCTTCCCTTTATGCGTTAATGCAGTCAAGGGTTTTGCTATTTTGGAGAAATCTTGGATGAATCTTCTGTAGTAACCAGCCAATCCTAAAAATTGACGTATATGCTTCGGAGTTTTTGGGGTTTCCCACTTTTCAACGGTTTCGATCTTTGCCGGGTCCACCTGGATACCTTCTTTGTTCACTATGTGACCGAGGAATTGAACTTCTTCCAACCAAAATGCACACTTTGAAAACTTAGCGTACAGTTTTTCTTTCCTCAATACTTCTAGCACTTTTCTCAAATGTTCTTCGTGCTCTTGATCATTCTTTGAGTAAATAAGTATGTCATCGATGAAAACAATGACAAACTTGTCAAGATATGGCCCATACACACGGTTCATAAGGTCCATGAACACAGCTGGTGCGTTAGTCAATCCAAAAGGCATAACCATAAACTCATAATGACCATAACGCGTCCTAAAAGCAGTTTTTGGAATATCATCCTCCTTTACTCGCATTTGATGATATCCAGAACATAAATCGATCTTCGAATAAACCTACGAGCCTTGTAGTTGATCAAATAAGTCGTCAATTCTCGGCAGTGGATAACGGTTTTTGATGGTAAGTTTGTTCAACTCTCTGTAGTCAATACACAACCTAAATGTACCATCCTTCTTCTTGACAAACAAAACAGGAGCTCCCCATGGTGATGTGCTTGGTCGAATGAAACCACGTTCTAAAAGTTCTTGTAATTGGCTTTGCAGTTCTTTCATCTGGCTGGGTGAGAGTCTGTAAGGAGCAAGAGCTATTGGTGCAGCTCCTGGTACAAGATCTATTTGAAATTCAACGGATCGATGTGGGGGTAATCCCGGTAATTCTTTCGAAAACACATCGGGAAATTCTTTTGCGACGGGAACATCATTGATGCTCTTTTCTTCAGTTTGTACTTTCTCGACGTGTGCTAGAACAGCATAGCAACCTTTTCTTATTAGTTTTTGTGCCTTCAAATTACTAATAAGATGTAGCTTCGTGTAGCCCTTTTCTCCGTACACCATTAAGGGTTCTCCTTCTTCTCGTACAATGCGAATTGCATTTTTATAACATACGATCTCTGCTTTCACCTTCTTCAGCCAGTCCATGCCAACTATTACATCAAAACTCCCTAACTCTACTGGTATCAAATCAATCTTAAATATTTTGCTACCCAGTTTAATTTTTCGATTCCGGCATATATTATCTGCTGAAATTAATTTACCGTTTGCTAATTCGAGTAAAAATTTACTATCCAACGGCGTCAATGGATAACTTAATTTAGCACAAAAATCTCTACTCATATAGCTTCTATCCGCACCCGAATCAAATAAAACGTAAGCAGATTTATTGTCAATAAGAAACGTACCCGTAACAAGCTCCGGGTCTTCCTGTGCCTCTACCGCATTAATATTGAAAACTCTTCCGCAGCATTGTCCATTCGTGTTCTCCTGGTTCGGGCAATTTCTAATAATGTGGCCCAGTTTTCCACATTTATAACAAACTACATTGGCATAACTTGCTCCGCCACTACTTGCTCCGCCATTACTCGTTCTGACACCATTTGTTCCTTTCGTTCTGTTAACCCCTGGTTCGTAGACCTCACACTTCGCCGCGCTATGACCATTTCTTTTACACTTGTTGCAAAATTTGGTGCAGAACCCCGAGTGATACTTTTCACACCTTTGGCATAGCTGCTTCTGATTGTTGTTGTTGCGGTTGTTATTGTTGTTGCGATGATTGTTGTAGTTGCTGCTGTTGTTGTTGTTGTTGTTGTTGTTGTTGGGTCGTTTGTTGTAGTTGCGATTGATGTTGCGATTGTTGGGATAATTGTTGCGATTATTATTGTAATTGCTGTTGTTGTTGTATTGGTGATTCTTATCACCGTTTTCCTCCCACTTTCTTTTAACTTGCTTCACATTGGCCTCTTCAGCCGTCTGTTCTTTAATTCTTTCCTCAATCTGGTTCACTAGTTTGTGAGCCATTCTACATGCCTGTTGTATGGAGGCGGGCTCGTGTGAACGTATATCTTCTTGGATTCTTTCTGGTAATCCTTTCACAAACGCGTCGATCTTCTCTTCCTCATCTTCGAACACTCCCGGACACAATAGGCACAATTCTGTGAATCGTCTTTCATACGTCGTAATATCAAATCCTTGGGTTCGTAACCCTCTAAGTTCTGTCTTGAGCTTATTGACCTCGGTTCTGGGACGGTACTTCTCGTTCATCAAGTGCTTGAATGCTGACCACGGTAGTGCGTACGCATCATCTTGTCCCACTTGCTCTAGATAGTTATTCCACCATGTTAACGCAGAACCTGTGAAGTTATGCGTAGCGTACTTCACTTTGTCCTCTTCAGTACACTTACTTATGGCAAACACCGATTCGACCTTCTCGGTCCACCGTTTCAATCCGATCGGTCCTTCGGTTCCATCAAATTCCAAAGGTTTGCAGGCAGTGAATTCTTTGTAGGTGCATCCTACACGATTTCCTGTACTGCTAGATCCAAGGTTATTGTTGGTATGTAGCGCAGCCTGTACTGCGGCTATGTTTGAAGCTAGAAAAGTACGGAATTCCTCTTCATTCATATTCACGGTGTGTCGAGTAGTCGGTGCCGTTTCCTTCAAAATAGTCAAATGGAACAAGTTAATCATACAGAATATTAAGAGTAGTTAATAGTATTTCGTCGCATAATATGAACTCATTTATAAAAGCTTTTTCTTCATATTAGCGTTTTATAAGTTTAAATTCGGGTAGTACCTACCCGTTAAGTTCATACTTAGTAGCTAATATACAATTCAACTACTACAATTCTATATGAAAAACTGATTATAATAATATTTCGCGTTCAAACTTTTATACAATATTTTACAAACTTACAATACCGCTTATTTTACATAAAGCATGAAATATAGCACACAATAACTTTGATACAAGATAGTTGTGAAGATAATTCTAGCTAGTTCACAAGTCGTTCAGCAATGGCAATAAAGACACGTAATTCATACGTCCAGAAACAAGTCATGCATTCTGGTTTTACTAGGACTACTTCCCATCCTTGGTCTTGTGGAACATAACTATTATGGCCATTGATAAGACAGCGTGTTGTAACGTCGTCAAAGGGACGAGGGTTACGTAATGACCAACAGTCTCGTAATAACCTAAAAACCTCATTTCTTACCCCAATTACCGACTACGTCACTTGTGGGAACGTTTTGTTTAATAGTTGTAGCCCGATGTTCTTTTTCTCACTTTGGTGAGAAGTGAACATTACTAACCCGTAATCATAGCATGCTTCTTTATGTTGCATGTTAACCGCTTTTTCTAAATCATGAAGTCCTATATTCGGATACATTGAGTCAAAATAATTTCTTAACCCGTTGCGTAAAATAGCATTTGGGTTCCCCGCAATATATGCGTCAAAGTAAATACATTGTAACTTATGGGTTTCCCAATGTGATATCCCCCATCTTTCAAACGAAAGTCTCTTATAAACCAAGACATTCTTGGAACGTTCTTCGAATGTCTTACAAACTGATTTCGCCGTAAATAGTTGTGCTGAAGAATTCTGACCGACTCTAGACAAGATTTCATCAATCATGTCTCCGGGTAGGTCTCTTAAAATATTGGGTTGTCTATCCATTTTGTGTTTTTATACTGTAAAATAGACAAGAGTTAGATTCATAAAAAAAAATACTTATTAATACAAGCAATTTTTACATATATCATAAAGCATAAGCACACTATATTACATATATTACACCACACGAATACAACTATCTTATTCTGACTCGCTCGTTTCTTCTTCTTCGGTTTTGGTTCATTTTGCCAAGTTTCTAGGGATATATGATGTTCCCCTAATACGAGCTGTCGTTTTCCACAACGATTTAGAAAAACCTTGTGGTTTAGAGGTTCCCGGGTCATTGTTACAACTTAAGGGCTTCAGGGGTTGACGATACATATAAAGTTCATCGGGGTTGGAATTAGATTTCTCTATTTTTATGGCCTTTCCCTTATTATTTTCTTTTGCCTTTTTAAATTCAGTTGGGGTAATTTCTATAACATCATCGGAATTCTCGTCGGAATCCGATTCATCGGAGAATTGGTAATCCTCCCAATATTTTGCTTCCTTGGCGGAAACACCATTGACCATAATTAACCTTGGTCGGTTGGTTGAGGATTTTCTTTTACTTAACCGTTTTATTATTTCCCCCACCGGTTCTATTTCCTCCTCCGGTTCCTCCTCTTCCGGTTCTGATTCTTCTTCCGGTTCTTCTTCGGGAACTTGTGAATCAGTCCACGAATCATTCCAATTTACATTTGACTCTTCATTATTATTAGTTGAGTCAATGGGACTTGTTCTAGAGGTAGACATCTATCACATAATATCAAATGCGTTAAGAGATTAATATATCACATAATATTCACATGTTAAAAATATATAGTTTCCAACAAAATTTGTTAAGCAATCATTTTTCAAGTAAACGCGGCCGAAGTCCAGACTCACTAATGCATCCTAACAAACTCGATAAGATACACTAATGCAAAATTCTAGTTCTCTAAGACCAACGCTCGGATACCAACTGAAATGTCCCGTTCTTATTGATTAAAAACGTTCCATATTAATTGATTTCGTTGCGAGGTTTTGACCTCTATATGAGATATTTTTCAAAGACTGCATTCATTTTTAAAACAAACCATAACCTTTATTTCATAAATAAAGGTTTAAAAAGCTTTACGTAGATTATCAAATAATGATCATCTAAAATATCCTGTTTACACACGACCATTACATAATGGTTTACAATACAAATATCTTACATCGAAATCAGTTTCTTGAATGCAGTTTTTAAACAATATCATACAAACATGGACTCCAAATCTTGTCCTTATTTTAGTATGCAACAGCGGAAGCTCTTAGTATTCACCTGAGAATAAACATGCTTTAAACGTCAACAAAAATGTTGGTGAGTTATAGGTTTAACCTATATATATCAATTCGTAACAATAGACCACAAGATTTCATATTTCAATATACATCCCATACATAGAGATAAAAATCATTCATATGGTGAACACCTGGTAACCGACATTAACAAGATGCATATATAAAAATATCCCCCATCATTCCGGGACACCCTTCGGATATGATATAAATTTCAAAGTACTAAAGCATCCGGTACTTTGGATGGGGTTTGTTAGGCCCAATAGATCTATCTTTAGGATTCGCGTCAATTAGGGTGTTTGTTCCCTAATTCTTAGATTACCAGACTTAATAAAAAGGGGCATATTCGATTTCGATAATTCAACCATAGAATGTAGTTTCACGTACTTGTGTCTATTTTGTAAATCATTTATAAAACCTGCATGTATTCTCATCCCAAAAATATTAGATTTTAAAAGTGGGACTATAACTCACTTTCACAGATTTTTACTTCGTCGGGAAGTAAGACTTAGCCACTGGTCGATTCACGAACCTATAACAAATATGTACATATATATCAAAGTATGTTCAAAATATATTTACAACACTTTTAATACATTTTGATGTTTTAAGTTTATTAAGTCAGCTGTCCTCGTTAGTAACCTACAACTAGTTGTCCACAGTTAGATGTACAGAAATAAATCGATAAATATTATCTTGAATCAATCCACGACCTAGTGTATACGTATCTCAGTATTGATCACAACTCAAACTATATATATTTTGGAATCAACCTCAACCCTGTATAGCTAACTCCAACATTCACATATAGAGTGTCTATGGTTGTTCCGAAATATATATAGATGTGTCGACATGATAGATCGAAACATTGTATACGTGTCTATGGTATCTCAAGATTACATAATATACAATACAAGTTGATTAAGTTATGGTTGGAATAGATTTGTTACCAATTTTCACGTAGTTAAAATGAGAAAAATTATCCAATCTTGTTTTACCCATAACTTCTTCATTTTAAATCCGTTTTGAGTGAATCAAATTGCTATGGTTTCATATTGAACTCTATTTTATGAATATAAACAGAAACCGTATAGGTTTATAGTCGGAAAAATAAGTTACAAGTTGTTTTTGTAAAGGTAGTCATTTCAGTCGAAAGAACGACGTCTAGATGACAATTTTAGAAAACATACTTCCACTTTGAGTTTAACCATAATATTTGGATATAGTTTCATGTTCATAATAAAAATCATTTTCCCAGAATAACAACTTTTAAATCAAAGTTTATCATAGTTTTTAATTAACTAACCCAAAACAGCCCGCGGTGTTACTACGACGGCGTAAATCCGGTTTTACGGTGTTTTTCGTGTTTCCAGGTTTTAAATCATTAAGTTAGCATATCATATAGATATAGAACATGTGTTTAGTTGATTTTAAAAGTCAAGTTAGAAGTATTAACTTTTATTTGCGAACAAGTTTAGAATTAACTAAACTATGTTCTAGTGATTACAAGTTTAAACCTTCGAATAAGATAGCTTTATATGTATGAATCGAATGATGTTATGAATATCATTACTACCTCAAGTTCCTTGGATAAACCTACTGGAAATGAGAAAAATAGATCTAGCTTCAAAGGATCCTTGGATGGCTTGAAAGTTCTTGAAGCAGAATCATGACACGAAAACAATTTCAAGTAAGATTTCCACTCGAAATAAGATTGTTATAGTTATAGAAATTGAATTAAAGTTTGAATATGATTATTACCTTGTATTAGAAATATAACCTACTGTAAGTAACAAAGGTTTCTTGATCTTGGATGATTACTTGGAATGGATTTAGAAAACTTGGAAGTAAACTTGCAATCTTGGAAGTATTCTTGATTTTATGAAACTAGAACTTTTGGAATTTATGAAGAACACTTAGAACTTGAAGATAGAACTTGAGAGAGATCAATTAGATGAAGAAAATTGAAGAATTAAAGTGTTTGTAGGTGTTTTTGGTCGTTGGTGTATGGATTAGATATAAAGGATATGTAATTTTGTTTTCATGTAAATAAGTCATGAATGATTACTCATATTTTTGTAATTTTATGAGATATTTCATGCTAGTTGCCAAATGATGGTTCCTACATGTGTTAGGTAACTCACATGGGGTGCTAAGAGCTGATCATTGGAGTGTATATACCAATAGTACATACATCTAAAAGCTGTGTATTGTACGAGTACGAAAACGGGTGCATACGAGTAGAATTGTTGATGAAACTGAACGAGGATGTAATTGTAATTATTTTTGTTAAGTAGAAGTATTTTGATAAGTGTCTTGAAGTCTTTCAAAAGTTTATGAATACATATTAAAACACTACATGTATATACATTTTAACTGAGTCGTTAAGTCATCGTTAGTCGTTACATGTAAATGTTGTTTTGAAACCTTTAGGTTAACCCTTGTTGAATGTTGTTAACCCATTGTTTATTATAACAAATGAGATGTTAAATTGTTATATTATCATGATATTATGATATATAATATACCTTAGTATGATATATATACAGTTAAATGTCGTTACAACGATAATCGTTACATATATGTCTCGTTTCGAAATCATTAAGTTAGTAGTCTTATTTTTACATATGTATTTCATTGTTAATACACTTAATAATATATTTACTTATCATTTAACATAATTAACCAAGTGTATCAATATCTTAATATGATTCATATGTACCTAGTAAGACGTTGTTATAACGATAATCGTTATATATAACGTTTTCGAGTTTCTTAAATTAATAGTCTCATTTTTTATGTATATAACTCATTGTTAAAATACCTAATGAGATGCATACTTATAATAAAATCATGTTAACTATATATATAACCATATATATGTCATCGTATAGTTTTTACAAGTTTTAACTTTCGTGAATCACCGGTCAACTTGGGTGGTCAATTGTCTATATGAAACCTATTTCAATTAATCAAGTCTTAACAAGTTTGATTGCTTAACATGTTGGAAACACTTAATCATGTAAATAACAATTTCATTTAATATATATATATATATATATATATATATATATATATATATATATATATATATATATATATATATATATATATATATATATATATATATATATATATATATATATATATATATATATATATATATATATAAACATGGAAAAGTTCGGGTCACTACATAATGTGGCTCGGTGTTCCACATTTATAACAAACTACATTGGCATAACTTGCTCTGACACTACTTGCTCCGCCATTACTCATTCCGACACCATTTGTTAATTTTGTTCTGTTAACCCCTGGTCCATAGACCTCACACTTCGCCGCGCTATGACCATTTCTTTTACACTTGTTGCAAAATTTGGTGCAGAACCCCGAGTGATACTTTTCACACCTTTGGCATAGCTGCTTCTGATTGTTGTTGTTGTTGCGGTTGTTATTGTTGTTGGAATGATTGTTGTTGTTGTTGTTGTTGTTGTTGTTTTTCCGTTTGTTGTAGTTGCGATTGATGTTGCGATTGTTGGGATAGTTGTTGTTGTTTTGGTGACTCTTATCACCGTTTTCCTCCCACTTTCTTTTGACTAGCTTCACATTGGCCTCTTCGGCCACCTGTTCTTTAATTCTTCCCTCAATCTGGTTCACTAGTTTGTGAGCCATTTTACATGCCTTTTGTATGGAGGCAGGCTCGTGTGAACTTATATCTTCTTGGATTCTCTCCGGTAATCCTTTCACAAACGCGTCGATCTTCTCTTCCTCATCTTCGAACGCTTTCGGACACAATAGGCGCAATTCTGTGAATCGTATTTTGTACGAAGTAATATCGAATCCCTGTGTTCGTAACCCTCTAAGTTTTGACTTGAGCTTATTGACCTCGGTTCTGGGACGGTACTTCTCGTTCATCAAGTGCTTGAATGCTGACCATGGTAGCGCGTAAGCAGTATCTTGTCCCACTTGCTCTAGATAGGTATTCCACCATGTTAACGCACTACCAGTGAAGGTATGCGTAGTGTACTTCACTTTGTCTCCTTCAGCACACTTACTTATGGCAAAGACCGATTCAACTTTCTCGGTCCACCGTTTCAATCTGATTGGTCCTTCGGTCCCATCAAATTCTGAAGGTTTGCAGGTAGTGAATTCCTTGTAGGAGCATCCTACACGATTTCTTGCGCCGTTAGCTGTATTGCTAGATTCAGAGTTATTGTTGGTATGTAGCGCGGCCTGTACTGCGGCTATGTTTGAAGCAAGAAAGGCATGAAATTCCTCTTCGCTCATATTCAAGGTGTGTCGAGTAGTTGGTGCTAGTTTCTTCAAAATAGTCAAATAAAACGAGTTAATCACATAGAATATCAAGAGTAGTCAATAGTATTTCGTAGCATAATATGAACTTATTTATAAAAGCTCTTTCTTCATATTAGCATTTTATACTCTTTAATTTGGGTAGTACCTACCCGTTAAGTTCATACTTAGTAGCTAACATACCATTTCAACTACTACAATTCTATATGAAAAACTAATCACAAAAAAAAATATATCATATTCAAACCTTTATACAATAACTTACAAACTTACAATACCGCTATTTTACACATAGCATGAAATATAGCACATAAAACTTTGATACAAGGTAGTTGCGAAGATAATTCTAGTTAATAAATAAGGCGTTCAGCAAAGGCAATAAATACACGTAATTCATACGTCCAGAAACAAGTCATGCATTTCGGTTTTACGAATACCACTTCCCATCCTTGGTTTTGTGGAACATAACCGTTGTGACCAATAGTAAGACAATGTGTTGTAATGTCGTCAAAAGGATGAAGGTTACGTAATGACCAACAGTCTCGTAATAACCTAAAAACCTCATTTCTTACCCCAATTACCGACTCCGTCACTTGTGGAAACGTTTTGTTTAATAGTTGTAGCCCGATGTTCTTGTTCTCACTTTGGTGAGAAGCGAACATTACTAACCCGTAAGCATAACATGCTTCTTTATGTTGCATGTTAGCCGCTTTTTCTAAATCACGAAGTCCTATATTCGGATATATTGAGTCAAAATAATTTCTTAACCCGTTGCGTATAATAGCATTTGGGTTCCCCGCAATATATGCGTCAAAGTAAACATATCGTAACTTATGGATTTCCCAATGTGATATCCCCCATCTTTCGAACGAAAGCCTTTTATAAACCAAGGCATTCTTGGAACGTTCTTTGAATGTCTTACAAACTGATACCTTAAATAGTTGTGCCGAGGAATTCTGACCGACTCTAGACAAGATTTCATCAATCATGTCTCCGGGTAGGTCTCTTAAAATATTGGGTTGTCTATCTATTTTGTGTTTTTATACTGTAAAATAGACAAGAGTTAGATTCATAAAAAAATACTTATTAATACAAGCAATTTTTACATATATCATAAAGCATAAGCACACTATATTACATATATTACACCACACGAATACAACTATCTTATTCCGACTCGCTCGTTTTTTCTTCCTTGGTTTTGGTTCGTTTTTCCAAGCTTCTAGGGATATATGATGTTCCCCTAATACGAGTCGTCGTTTTCCACATTGGTTTAGAAAGACCTGGTGGTTTAGAGGTTCCCGGGTTTTTGTCACAACTTAAGAAATACGGGTGTTGACGATACATATAAAGTTCATCGGGTTTGGAATCAAATTTCTCTATTTTTATGCCCTTTCCCTTATTGTTCTCTTTTACCTTATTAAATTTTGTTGGGGTAATTTCTATAACTTCATCGGAATCCTTGTCGGGATCCGATTCATCGGAGAATTGGTAATCCTCCCAATACTTTGCTTCCTTGGCGGAAATGCCATTGACCATAATTAACTTTGGTCGGTTGGTTGAAGATTTTCTTCTACTTAACCGTTTTATTATTTCCCCCACTAGTTCTATTTCTTCTTCCGATTCCGATTCTTCTTCCGGTTCCGACTCTTCTTCCGGTTCCTCTTCGGGAACTTGTGAATCAGTCTACGAATCATTCCAATTTACATTTGACTCTTCATTATTATTAGGTGAGTCAATGGGACTTGTTCTAGAGGTAGACATCTATCACATAATATCAAACACGTTAAGAGATTAATATATCACATAATATTCACATGTTAAAAATATATAGTTTCCAACAAAATTTGTTAAGCAATCATTTTTCAAGTAAACACGGTCGAAGTCCAGACTCACTAATGCATCCTAACAAACTCGATAAGACACACTAATGCAAAATTCTGGTCCTCTAAGACCAACGCTCGGATACCAACTGAAATGTCCCGTTCTTATTGATTAAAAACGTTCCATATTAATTGATTTCGTTGCGAGGTTTTGACCTCTATATGAGACGTTTTTCAAAGACTGCATTCATTTTAAAACAAACCATAACCTTTATTTCATCAATAAAGGTTTAAAAAGATTTACGTAGATTATCAAATAATGATAATCTAAAATATCCTGTTTACACACGACTATTACATAATGGTTTACAATACAAATATGTTACAACGAAATAAGTTTCTTGAATGCAGTTTTTACACAATATCATACAAGCATGAACTCCAAATCTTGTCCTTATTTAAGTATGCGACAGCGGAAGCTCTTAATAATCACCTAAGAATAAACATGCTTAAAACGTCAACAAAAATGTTGGTGAGTTATAGGTTTAACCTATATATATCAAATCGTAACAATAGATCACAAGATTTCATATTTCAATATACATCCCATACATAGATATAAAAATCATTCATATGGTGAACACCTGGTAACCGACATTAACAAGATGCATATATAAAAATATCCCCCATCATTCCGGGACACCCTTCGGATATGATATAAATTTCGAAGTACTAAAGCATCCGGTACTTTGGATGGGGTTTGTTAGGCCCAATAGATCTATCTTTAGGATTCGCGTCAATTAGGGTGTCTGTTCCCTAATTCTTAGATTACCAGACTTAATAAAAAGGGGAATATTCGATTTCGATAATTCAACCATAGAATGTAGTTTCACGTACTTGTGTCTATTTTGTAAATCATTTATAAAACCTGCATGTATTCTCATCCCAAAAATATTAGATTTTAAAAGTGGGACTATAACTCACTTTCACAGATTTTTACTTCGTCGGGAAGTAAGACTTGGCCACTGGTCGATTCACGAACCTATAAAAAATATGTACATATATATCAAAGTATGTTCAAAATATATTTACAACACTTTTAATACATTTTGATGTTTTAAGTTTATTAAGTCAACTGTCCTCGTTAGTAACCTACAACTAGTTGTCCACAGTTAGATGTACAGAAATAAATCGATATATATTATCTTGAATCAATCCACGACTCAGTGTATACACGTCTCAGGCTAGATCACAACTCAAAGTATATATATTTTTAGAATCAACCTCAACCCTGTATAGCTAACTCTAACATTACTGCATATAGAGTGTCTATGGTTGTTCCAAATAATATATATACATGGGTCGATATGATATGTCAAAACATTTGAATACGTGTCTATGGTATCCCAAGATTACATAATATATTAGAATACATGTATAATACAATATAAGTTAGCTAGGATATGATTTGTATAGAATTGTTAATATTTCCCGTAGCTACAAAAATAAAAAAAATATCTAATCTTGTTTTACCCATAACTTCTTCATTTTAAATCCGTTTTGAGTGAATCAAATTGCTATGGTTTCATATTGAACTCTATTTTATGAATATAAACAGAAAAAGTATAGGTTAATAGTCAAAAATATAAGTTACAAGTCGTTTTTGTAAGAGGTAGTCATTTCAGTCGTAAGAACGACGTCTTGATGACCATTTTGAAAAACATACTTCCACTTTGAGTTTACCCATGATTTTTGGATATAGTTTCATGTTCATAAGAAAAATCATTTTCCCAGAAGAACAATTTTTAAATCATAGTTTTTAATTATCAAACCCAAAACAGCCCGCGGTGTTACTACGACGGTGTATGTCCAGTTTTACGGTGTTTTTCGTGTTTCCAGGTTTTAAATCATTAAGTTAGCATATCATATAGATATATAACATGTGTTTAGTTGATTTTAAAAGTCAAGTTAGAAGGATTAATTTTTGTTTGCGAACAAGTTTAGAATTAACTAAACTATGTTCTAGTGATTTCAAGTTTAAACCTTCGAATAAGATAGCTTTATATGTATGAATCGAATGATGTTATGAACATCATTACTACCTCAAGTTTTGTGGATAAACCTACTGGAAAAGAGACAAATGGATCTAGCTTCAAA
The DNA here is from genome assembly GCF_046630445.1 of Rutidosis leptorrhynchoides. NCBI lineage: Eukaryota > Viridiplantae > Streptophyta > Magnoliopsida > Asterales > Asteraceae > Rutidosis > Rutidosis leptorrhynchoides. The sequence continues at coordinate 62,090,284 of NC_092337.1, forward strand.
GGATCTTGGATGGCTTGAAAGTTCTTGAAGTAGAATCATGACACGAAAACAAGTTCAAGTAAGATTTCCACTCGAAATAAGATTGTTATAGTTATAGAAATTGAATCAAAGTTTGAATATGAGTATTACCTTATATTAGAAAGGTATCTTACTATAAATAAGAAAGATTTCTTGAGGTTGGATGATCACTCTACAAGATTGGAAGTAAGCTAGCAAACTTGGAAGTATTCTTGATTTTATGAAACTAGAACTTGTAGAATTTATGAAGAACACTTAGAACTTGAAGATAGATCTTGAGAGAGATCAATTAGATGAAGAAAATTGAAGAATGAAAGTTTTTGTAGGTGTTTTTGGTCGTTGGTGTATGGATTAGATATAAAGGATATGTAATTTTGTTTTCATGTAAATAAGTCATGAATGATTACTCATATTTTTGTAATTTTATGAGATATTTCATGCTAGTTGCCAAATGATGGTTCCCACATGTGTTAGGTGACTCACATGGGCTGTTAAGAGCTGATCATTGGAGTGTATATACCAATAGTACATACATCTAAAAGCTGTGTATTGTACGAGTACGAATACGGGTGCATACGAGTAGAATTGTTGATGAAACTGAACGAGGATGTAATTGTAAGCATTTTTGTTAAGTAGAAGTATTTTGATAAGTGTCTTGAAGTCTTTCAAAAGTGTATGAATACATATTAAAACACTACATGTATATACATTTTAACTGAGTCGTTAAGTCATCGTTAGTCGTTACATGTAAGTGTTGTTTTGAAACCTTTAGGTTAACGATCTTGTTAAATGTTGTTAACCCAATGTTTATAATATCAAATGAGATTTTAAATTATTATATTATCATGATATTATGGTGTACGAATATCTCTTAATATGATATATATACATTAAATGTCGTTACAACGATAATCGTTACATATATGTCTCGTTTCGAAATCATTAAGTTAGTAGTCTTGCTTTTACATTTGTAGTTCATTGTTAATATACTTAATGATATGTTTACTTATCATAATATCATGTTAACTATATATATATCCATATATATGTCATCATATAGTTTTTACAAGTTTTAACGTTCGTGAATCACCGGTCAACTTGGGTGGTCAATTGTCTATATGAAACCTATTTCAATTAATCAAGTCTTAACAAGTTTGATTGCTTAACATGTTGGAAACACTTAATCATGTAAATAACAATTTCATTTAATATATATATAAACATGGAAAAGTTCGGGTCACTACATTATCCTAATAGCATATGTATTTAAATTCATGATCTATCATAAACTATTTAACGACGAAATTAAACATTCAAGCATGCATAATCCTATATACTCGAGCACTAGTCAGTGATACACTATTAATATATAAAAGTTAAGTTACGAGTGCTCACATATCAATATTGTGATTCAATATTGTAGGAAAGTACGTAGACGCAACGGAGATGATAAACACTAGATTGACCTCACGAGCATACCCCCGAATCATACCCATAACCTTCATAGCTATAACCCATAATTTTCTTAGCTCTATTCCGTTCCGAAAACCCGCATGAAATAACTCGCCATAACTACGTCGTAGTTTTTTTTATGTATAATACATAATAATAATAATAATAATAATAATAATAATAATAATAATAATAATAATAATAATAATAATAATAATAATAATAATATTAATAATAATAATATTAATAATAATAATAATAATAATAATAATAATAATAATAATAATAATAATAATAATAATAATAATATTAATACTAATACGATTAATAATAATAATAATAATAATAATAATAATAATAATAATAATAATAATAATAATAATAATAATAATAATAATAATAATAATAATAATAATAATAATAATAATAATAATAATAATAATAATATATGTATATTTTTACGGAGAGAGCAAATATAGATGAGAGGATAAACAAATTCAGTGCTCGACTAGTTGCTTTTATAGACCATTTCAGAAACCCATCACCATGCGATCGCATGAGTTATGGGTGTGTTGCCCATGCGATCGCATGGGAACACTTGACAGCTAATTCGCATTTTGATTCAACTGCCGACACTTATTTTTTTATAATATATATAATTATATATTTAATATATATAATTATTTATATATTAAATTCATGTGTATAGCTAACTTGTGATTTTAGTTCCGATAACTTTTACGTTGTCACTCGACTTATGTCCTGGTTCCGGTTTCTCGAACGCATTTTCGTACGTTTAGAGAATTAGCACTCTATGTTACGCGACAAGTACCTTTATAAATAATTAGGCTTAAAACATCGATAATCTATATCACTCAAAATATAACTTGCACATTTGAGTGTTATGGTCATTTTCTTCAGTAAATCATCGTTTCATTATTTATTAAAATATATTAAATAATATTATATTTTGTCACGTCATATATATTATCGTTTAGAAATTTGTATACAAATATATATATTCGAAATCTTTATTTAATGATATAATTTTATAGTTTTTCAAAACTACTCATGTTCAAAATCATTAAAAGTTTTTAATAAATATATAGTTATATCCTAAAATGTTTTTATTTAAGAGAGTAAAATCACATACATGTTTTATATTTTTAAATTACAGTTTATTCATGAATTGTAGGGTTAAGCCTAAAGGATAATTAAACGTATGAAATTATTTTAATGTAAAATGTCAAGTTACTTAACTTGTCGATATTTATTTTCTAAATTATCTATATTCCCTAATTTCACTTTCACGTTAAATAATATGAAAACTAAATTGTTATCTTATCAAAAGTCACGAGTGAAATATAGTAAAGCATGTATTGAAAAATCAAACAAGAATATCCACTATCTTTTGTCTAACTTTCGTTAAGTGACACTTTGTTCTTACATGTAAATCACTTTACCAATTATTCCGAATACCGTTAAAAAGAATAGATTTCTTTAATCACAGTGGACCTCACAACAGAGACCCGTAATCATACAATGTATCTGATAAATCAATCATTTGACATTATCTTCTACTTCCATCGATAATCATATTGAAACAAATATGTTCATGTAAAGTATTATTCGTTTAATACTTTGTTAATATTCTCAAGTTATAATATATATACATATATATATATATATATATATATATATATATATATATATATATATATATATATATATATATATATATATACACAATCATATTTATATAATGGTTCGTGAATCGTCGGAGTTTGGTCCAGGTTAAATGAAGGTATAAACAAAATTTTTAAAATTCTTGAGATTTAACTTAATAAACTTTGCTTATCATGTCAGAATAATATAAAGATAAAGTTTAAATTTGGTCGGAAATTTCTGGATTGTCACAGTACGGTGTCTAGTTGGAGTGTTAATCGTTGCCGGCTTGTCGGTATATCTTCGCCCTGTTAGTGGAGGTCAGTGATGGTGGCTGGTGGTGTTAGATGTGATGGTTGTCTCTATCCGTTGACTTGAAGGGATCCATTACCCCGTTGGTGTGGACTTTCATTGTTAATGGAGGGCGGTGATGTAGTGACCCGAACTTTTCCATGTTTATATATATTAATTGAGATTGATATTTACATGACTAAATGTTTCTAACGTGTTAAGCAATCAAACTTGTTAAGACTTGATTAAATGAAATAAGTTTCATATAGACAATTGATTACCCAAGTTGACCGGCGATTCACGAACGTTACAGATTTGTAAAAACTACATGTTGTGGTGTATATAGACATATATATATGGTTGACATGAGATTATGATGAGTAATTATCTCACTAAGTATATTAATAATGTGTGATATACATAAAAAATGAGATTACTAAGTTAAGAAACTCGAAATGATATATATAACGATTATCGTTATGATAACGTCTACTAAATACATATGTATCATATTAAGATATTGATACACTATATTTAACATGATAAAATGATATTTAAATATATCATTAAGTGTGTTAACAATGAACTACATATGTAAAAACAAGACTACTAACTCAAGAATTACGAAACGAGACTTATATGTAACGATTATCGTTGTAACGATATTTTAATGTATATATCATATTAAGAGATATTCATACATCATAATATCATGATAATATAATAATTTAAAATCTCATTTGATATAATAAATATTGGGTTAACAACATTAATTGAGATCGTTAACTTAAAGGTTTCAAAACAACACTTACATGTAACGACTAACGAAGACTTAACGACTCCATTAGAATGTATATACATGTTGTGTTTTGATATGTATTCTTACACTTTTGAAAGACTTCAATACACATATCAAAGTACTTCTACTTAACAAAAATGCTTACAATTACATCCTCGTTCAGTTTCATCAACAATTCTACTCGTATGCACCCGTATTCGTACTCGTACAATACACAGCTTTTAGATGTATGTACTATTGGTATATACACTCCAATGATCAGCTCTTAGCATCCCATGTGAGTCACTTAACACATGTGGGAACCAACATTTGGCAACTAGCATGAAATATCTCATAAAATTACAAAAATATTAGTAATCATTCATGACTTATTTACATGAAAACAAAATTACATATCCTTTATATCTAATCCATATACCAACGACCAAAAACACCTACAAACACTTTAATTCTTCAATTTTATTCATCTAATTAATCTCTCTCAAGTTCCATCTTCAAGTTCTAAGTGTTCTTCATAAATTCCATAAGTATAGTTTCAAAAAAATCAAGAATACTACCAAGTTTGCAAGTTTACTTCCAAGCTTTCTAATCCATTCCAAGTAATCATCTAAGATCAAGGAATCTTTGTTATTTACAGTAGGTTATCTTTATAATTCAAGGTAATATTCATATTCAAACTTTTATTCAATTTCTACAACTATAACAATCTTATTTCGAGTGAAAATCTTACTTGAACTGTTTTCGTGTCATGATTCTGCTTCAAGAACTTTCAAGCCATCCAAGGATCCTTTGAAGCTAGATCCATTTTTCTCATTTTCAGTAGTTTTATCCAGAAAACTTGAGGTAGTAATGATGTTCATAACATCATTTGATTCATACATATAAAGCTATCTTATTCGAAGGTTTAAACTTGTAATCACTAGAACATAGTTTAGTTAATTATAAACTTGTTCGCAAACAAAAGTTAATCCTTCTAACTTGACTTTTAAAATCAACTAAACACATGTTATATATCTATATGATATGCTAACTTAATGATTTAAAACCTGGAAACACGATGAACACCATAAAATCGGATATACGCCGTCGTAGTGAAACCGGGCGCTGTTTTGGTTTGGATAATTAAAAACTATGATAAACTTTGATTTAAAAGTTGTTCTTCTGGGAAAATGATTTTTCATATGAATATGAAACTATATCCAAAAATCTTGGTTAAACTCAAAGTGAAAGTATGTTTTTCAAAATGGTCATCAAGATGTCGTTCTTTCGACGGAAATGACTACCTCTTTAGTAATTGACATGTAACTTAAATTTCCGACTATAAACCTATATTTTTTCTTTTTGGATTCTTAAATTAGATTTCAATATGAAGCCATAGCAATTTGATTAACTCAAAACGGATTTAAAATGAAGAAGTTATGGGTAAAACAAGATTGGATATTTTTGATCTTTTTAGCTACGGGAAATGTTTAACAAATCTATACAAATCATATCCTAGCTAACTTATATTGTATTATACATGTATTGTAATATATTATGTAATCTTGGGATACCATAGACACGTATGCAAACGTTTTGACATATCATATCGACCTATGTATATATATTATTTGGAACAACCATAGACACTCTATATGCAGTAATGTTGGAGTTAGCTATACAGGGTTGAGGTTGATTCCAAAAATATATATACTTTGAGTTGTGATCTAGCCTGAGACGTGTATACACTGGGTCGTGGATTGATTAAAGATAATATATATATCGATTTATTTCTGTACATCTAACTGTGGACAACTAGTTGTAGGTTACTAATGAGGACAGCTGACTTAATACACTCAAATCTTTAAAACATAATAAAAATGGTTGTAATTATATTTTGATCATACTTTGATATATATATATATATATACATATTTGTATAGGTTCGTGAATCGATCCGTGGCCAAGTCTTATTTCCGAGGAAGGAAATATCTGTGAAAGTGAGTTATAGTCCCACTTTTAAAATCTAATATTTTTGGGATGAGAATACATGCAGGTTTTATAAATGATTTACAAAATAGACACAAGTACGTGAAACTACATTCTATGGTTGAATTATCAAAATTGAATATGCCCCTTTTTATTAAGTCTGGTAATCTAAGAATTAGGGAACAGACACCCTAATTGATGTGAATCCTAAAGATAGATCTATTGGGCCTAACAAACCCCATTCAAAGTACCGGATGCTTTAGTACTTCGAAATTTATATCATATCCGAAGGGTGTCCCGGAATGATGGGGATATTCTTATATATGCATCTTGTTAATGTCGGTTACCAGGTGTTCACCATATGAATGATTTTTTATCTCTATGTATGAGATGTGTATTGAAATATGAAATCTTGTGGTCTATTATTACGATTTGATATATATAGGTTAAACCTATAACTCACCAACATTTTTGTTGACGTTTAAAGCATGTTTATTCTCAGGTGAATATTAAGAGCTTCCGCTGTTGCATACTAAAATAAGGACAAGATTTGGAGTCCATGTTTGTATGATATTGTTTAAAAACTGCATTCAAGAAACATATGTCGATGTAATATATTTCTATTGTAAACCATTATGTAATGGTTGTGTGTAAACAGTATATTTTAGATTATCATTATTTGATAATCTACGTAATGTTTTTAAAACCTTTATTGATAAAATAAAGGTTATGGTTGTTTTAAAAATGAATGCAGTCTTTGAAAAACATCTCATATAGAGGTCAAAACCTCGCAACGAAATCAATTAATATGGAACGTTTATAATCAATATGAACGGGACATTTCAGTTGGTATCCGAGCGTTGGCCTTAGAGAACCAGAAAATTTGCATTAGTGTGTCTTATCGAGTTTGTTAGGATGCATTAGTGAGTCTGGACTTCGACCGTGTTTTCTTTAAAAATGATTGCTTAACATTTTTGTTGGAAACTATATATTATTAACATGTAAATATTATGTGATATATTTATCTCTTAACATGTTTGATATTGTGTGATAGATGTCTACCTCTAGCACAAATCCCATTGACTCACCTAATAATAACGAAGAGTCGAATATATATTGGCAAGATTCACAAGTTCTCGAAGAACCGGAAGAAGAGGAAACGGAACCGAAAGAAGAGGAACCAGAAGAAGAGGAACTGGAAGAAGAAGAGGTTCCGAAGGGGGAATAGTAGGAACCACAGAAAACCGGTCAAATAAAAGTAAATCCTCAGCCAATGGACCAAAGTTAATAATAGTCAATGGTGTTTCCGCTAAGGAAGCAAAATATTGGGAAAATTACCAATTTTCTGATGAATCGGATCCTGATGAGGATTCCGATGATGTTATAGAAATTACCCCGACCCAATTTAATGAGGCAAAAGAAAATAATAAGGGAAAAGGCATCAAAATAGAAAAATCTGATTTCGACCCCGATGAACTTTATATGTACCGTCAACACCCGTATTTACAATATCGTGACAATAACCCGGGAACCTCTAAACCACCAGGTTTTTCTAAACCAATGTGGAAAACGATGACTCGTATTAGAGGAACATCATATGTCCCTAGAAGATTAGGAAAAAGAACCAAGTCCGAAGAAGAAGAAACCAGTGATTCAGATTAGAGGGGTGTGAGCATGTTGTGTAATAAATGTATTGTAGTGTGCTTGTACTTTTATGTTCTATGTAAAAATTGCTTGTATTGTTTGTTATTACGAATCTAATCCTTGTCTATTTTACAGTATAAAAACAAAATGGACGTTAAGGGTAGACAACCGAATATTTTAGAAGACCTACCAGAGGATATGATTGAGGAAATCTTATCTAGAGTCGGTCAGAATTCATCAGCACATTTAGTTATGGCGAAATTAACTTGTCAAATATTTGAAAGACTTTCCAGAAATGTCTTAGTTTATAAAAGGCTTTCCTTTGATAGGTGGGGTATATCACATTGGGGAGACTTTAAGTTACGCCTTGTTTTCTTTAAAGCATTAAATGCGGGGAACCCAAATGCAATTTTACGCTACAGGTTAAGAACCTATTTTGACTCAACATATCCCAACATAGTATTTCGTGAATTAGAAAGAGCTTCTAACATGCAACATAAAGAAGCATGTTATGCATACGGGTTAGTGATGTTCGCCTCTTACCAAAGTGAGAAAAAGAACATCGGATTGCAGCTTTTAAATAAAACTTTCCCACAAGTGACGGATTCAGTAGTTGGGGTGAGAAACAAGGTTTTTAGATTATTACGGGGTTGTTGGACATTACGAAACCCTCGTTCTTTTAACGACATTACAACATGCTGCCTAGCCAATGGTCATAACAGTTATTTTCCACAAGACCAAGGATGGGAAGTCGTCTTAGTAAAACCAGAATGCATGACTTGTTTCTGGACTTATGAATTACGTGTATTTATTTCCTTTGCTGAACAACTTGCGTATTAACTAGATTTATCTTCAAAACTGTCCTGTATCATAGTGTACTATATTTCATGTTATATGTAATATAGCGAAGTTGTAAGTTTGAAGAATATTTGTATGTGATATATTATTATAATCAGTTTTTCATATGGAATTGTAGTAGTTGAATTATATATTAGCTACTAAGTATGAACTTAACGGGTAGGTAGTACCCGAATTTAAACTTATAAAACGCTAATATGAAGAAAAAGCTTTTATAAATGAGTTCATATTATGCTACGAGATACTATTGACTACTCTTAATATTCTATATGATTAACTTGTTTCATTTGACTATTTTGAAGGAAATGGCACCGACTACTCGACATACCTTGAATATGAGCGAAGAGGAATTTCGTGCCTTTCTTGCTTCAAACATAGCCGCAGTACAGGCCGCGCTACATACCAACAATAACTCTGAATCTAGCAATACAGCTAACGGCGCAAGAAATCGTGTAGGATGCTCCTACAAGGAATTCACTGCCTGCAAACCTTCAGAATTTGATGGGACCGAAGGACCAATCGGATTAAAACGGTGGACCGAGAAAGTTGAATCGGTGTTTGCCATAAGTAAGTGTTCTGAAGGAGACAAAGTGAAGTATGCTACGCATACCTTCACAGGTATTGCGTTAACATGGTGGAATACCTATCTAGAGCAAGTGGGACAAGATGCTGCTTACGCGCTACCGTGGTCAGTATTCAAGATTTTGATGAACGAGTAGTACCGTCCCAGAATCGAGGTCAATAAGCTCAAATCAGAACTTAGAGGGTTACTAACACAGGGATTCGATATTACTTCGTACGAAAGACGATTCACAGAATTGTGCCTATTGTGTCCGAGAGCGTTCGAAGATGAGGAAGAGAAGATCGGCGCGTTTGTGAAAGGGTTATCGGAGAGAATCCAAGAAGATATAAGTTCACACTAGCTTGCCTCCATACAAAAGGCATGTAGAATGGCTCACAAACTAGTGAACCAGATTGAGGGAAGAATTAAAGAACAGGCGGCCGAAGAGGCCAACGTGAAGCTAGTCAAAAGAAAGTGGGAGGAAAACGGTGATAAGAGTCACCAAAACAACAACAACTATCACAACAATCGCAACATCAATCGCAACTACAACAAACGCCACAACAACAACAACAACAACTACAACAATCATCCGAATAACAATAACAACCGCAACAACAACAACAATCAGAAGCAGCTATGCCAAAGGTGTGAAAAGTATCACTCGGGGTTCTGCACCAAATTTTGCAACAAGTGTAAAAGAAATGGTCATAGCGCGGCGAAGTGTGAGGTCTACATATCAGGGGTTAATAGAACGAAAGGAACAAATGGTGTCGGAACGAGTAATGGCGGAGCAAGTAGTGTTGGAGCAAGTTATGCCAATGTAGTTTGTTATAAATGTGGAAAACCGGGCCACATTATTAGAAATTGCCCGAACCAGGAGAACACGAATGGACAAGGCCGCGGAAGAGTTTTCAATATTAATGCGGCAGAGGCACAGGAAGACCCAGAGCTTGTTACGGGTACGTTTCTTATTGACAATAAATCTGCTTACGTTTTATTTGATTCGGGTGCGGATAGAAGCTATATGAGTAGAGATTTTTGTGCTAAATTAAGTTGTCCATTGACGCTGTTGGATAGTAAATTTTTACTCGAATTAGCAAACGGTAAATTAATTTCAGCAGATTATATATGTCGGAACGAGAAATTAAACTGGGTAGCAAAATATTTAAGATTGATTTGATACCAGTAGAGTTAGGGAGTTTTGATGTAATAGTTGGCATGGACTGGCTGAAGGAGATGAAAGCAGAGATCGTATGTTACAAAAATGCAATTCGTATTGTACGAGAAGAAGGAGAACCCTTAATGGTGTACGGAGAAAAGGGCAACACGAAGCTACATCTTATTAGTAATTTGAAGGCACAAAAACTAATAAGAAAAGGTTGCTATGCTGTTCTAGCACACGTCGAGAAAGTACAAACTGAAGAAAAGAGCATCAATGATGTTCCCGTCGCAAAAGAATTTCCTGATGTATTTCCGAAAGAATTACCGGGACTACCTCCACATCGATCTGTTGAATTTCAAATAGATCTTGTACCAGGAGCTGCACCAATAGCTCATGCTCCTTACAGACTCACACCCAGCGAGATGAAAGAACTGCAAAGCCAACTGCAAGAACTATTAGAACGTGGTTTCATTCGACCAAGCACATTACCATGGGGAGCTCCTGTTTTGTTTGTCAAGAAGAAGGATGGTATATTTAGGTTGTGTATTGACTACAGAGAGTTGAATAAACTTACCATCAAAAACCGTTATCCACTGCCGAGAATTGACGACTTATTTGATCAACTACAAGGCTCGTCGGTTTATTCGAAAATCGATTTACGTTCTGGATATCATCAAATGCGAGTAAAGGAGGATGATATTCTAAAAACTGCTTTTAGGAAGCGTTATGGTCATTACGAGTTTATGGTTATGCCGTTTGGATTGACTAACGCACCAGCTGTGTTCATAGACCTTATGAACTGTGTGTGTGGGCCATATCTTGACAAGTTTGTCATTGTTTTCATCGATGACATACTTATTTACTCAAAGAATGATCAAGAGCACGAAGAACATTTGAGAAAAGTGCTAGAAGTATTGAGGAAAGAAAAACTGTACGCTAAGTTTTCAAAGTGTGCATTTTGGTTGGAAGAAGTTCAATTCCTCGGTCACATAGTGAACAAAGAAGGTATCCAGGTGGACCCGGCAAAGATCGAAACCGTTGAAAAGTGGGAAACCCCAAAAACTCGAAGCATATACGTCAATTTTTAGGATTGGCTGGTTACTACAGAAGATTCATCCAAGATTTCTCCAAAATAGCAAAACCCTTGACTGCATTAACGCATAAAGGGAAGAAATTTGAATGGAAGGATGAACAAGAGAAGGCGTTTCAGTTATTGAAGAAAAAGTTAACTACGGCACCTATATTGTCATTGCCTGAAGGGGATGATGATTTTGTGATTTATTGTGATGCATCAAAGCAAGGTCTCGGTTGTGTATTAATGCAACGAATGAAGGTGATTGCTTATGCGTCTAGACAATTAAAGATTCACGAGCAAAATTATACGACTCACGATTTGGAATTGGGTGATGTTGCTTTTGCATTAAAGACTTGGAGGCATTATTTATATGGGGTCAAAAGTATTATATATACCGACCACAAAAGTCTCCAACATATATTTAATCAGAAGCAACTGAATATGAGACTATGCAGGTGGATTGAACTGTTGAACGATTATGATTTTGAGATTTGATACCACCCAGGGAAGGCGAATGTGGTAGCCGATGCTTTGAGTAGAAAGGACAGAGAACCTATACGGGTAAAAGCTATGAATATAATTATTCGTACTAACCTTACTACTCAAATAAAGGAGGAGCAACAGGGGGTTGTAAAAGAAGGAAAGTTGAAGAATGAGATACCCAAAGGATCCGAGAAACATCTTAATATTCGAGAAGACGGAACCCGATATAGGGCTGATAGAATTTGGGTACCAATGTTTGGAGATGTGAGAGAAATGGTACTTAAAGAAGCACATAAAACCAGATATTCAATACATCCCGGAGCGGGGAAGATGTATAAAGATCTCAAGAAACACTTTTGGTGGCCGGGTATGAAAGCCGATATTGCTAAATATGTAGGAGAATGTTTGACGTGTTCTAAGGTCAAAGCTGAACATCAGAAACCATCAGGTCTACTACAACAACCTGAAATCCCAGAATGGAAATGGGAAAACATTACCGTGGTTTTCATTACTAAATTGCCAAGGACTGTAAGTGGTTATGATACTATTTGGGTAATAGTTGATCGTCTCACCAAGTCAGCACACTTCCTGCCAATGAGAGAAGATGACAAAATAGAGAAGTTGGCGCGATTGTATTTGAAGGAGGTTGTCTCCAGACATGGAATAACCGTCTCTATTATCTCTGATAGGGATGGTAGATTTGTTTCAAGGTTCTGGCAGACGTTGCAATAAGCATTGGGGACTCGTCTAGACATGAGTACTGCCTATCATCCACAAACTGATGGGCAGAGCAAAAGGATGATACAAACGCTTGAAGACATACTACGAGCATGTGTTATTGATTTCAAAAACAGTTGGGATCGACACCTACCGTTAGCAGAATTTTCCTACAACAACAGTTATCATTCTAGTATTGAGATGACGCCGTTTGAGGCACTTTATGGTAGAAAGTGCAGGTCTCCGATTTGTTGGAATGAAGTGGGGGATAGACAGATTACGGGTCCAGATATAATACAAGAAACTACCGAGAAAATCATCCAAATTCAACAACGATTGAAAACCGCCCAGAGTCGACAAAAGAGCTACGCGGACAGTAAAAGAAAAGATATAGAGTTTGAAATTGGAGAAATGGTCATGCTTAAGGTTTCACCTTGGAAAGGCGTTGTTCGATTTGGTAAACGGGGGAAACTAAATCCAAGGTACATTGGACCATTCAAGATTATAGATCGTGTCGGACCAGTAGCTTACCAACTGGAGCTACCTCAACAACTCACGGCTGTACATAACACTTTCCACGTCTCGAATTTGAGGAAATGTTTTGCTAAAGAAGATCTCACTATTCCGTTGGACGAAATCCAAATCAATGAAAAACTTCAATTCATTGAAGAACCCGTCGAAATAATGGATCGTGAGGTTAAGAAACTTAAGCAAAACAAGATACCGATTGTTAAGGTTCGATGGAATGCTCGTAGAGGACCCGAGTTCACCTGGGAGCGTGAAGATCAGATGAAGAAGAAATACCCACATCTATTTCCAGAAGAATCGTCAACACCTTCAACAGCTTAAAATTTCGGGACGAAATTTATTTAACGGGTAGGTACTGTAGTGACCCGAACTTTTCCATGTTTATATATATTAATTGAGATTGATATTTACATGACTAAATGTTTCCAATGTGTTAAGCAATCAAACTTGTTAAGACTTGATTAAATGAAATAAGTTTCATATAGACAATTGATTACCCAAGTTGACCGGCGATTCACGAACGTTACAATTTTGTAAAAACTACATATTGTGGTGCATATAGACATATATATATGGTTGACATGAGATTATGATGAGTAAGTATCTCACTAAGTATATTAACAATGTGTGATATACATAAGAAATGAGATTACTAAGTTAAGAAACTCGAAATGATATATATAACGATTATCGTTATGATAACGTCTACTAAATACATACGTATCATATTAAGATATTGATATACTATATTTAAAATGATAAAATGATATTTAAATATATCATTAAGTATGTTAACAATGAACTACATATGTAAAAACAAGACTACTAACTCAAGAATTACGAAACGAGACTTATATGTAACGATTATCGTTGTAACGATATTTTAATGTATATATCATATTAAGAGATATTCATACATCATAATATCATGATAATATAATAATTTAAAATCTCATTTGATATAATAAATATTGGGTTAACAACATTAATTGAGATCGTTAACTTAAAGGTTTCAAAACAACACTTACATGTAACGACTAACGAAGACTTAACGACTCCATTAGAATGTATATACATGTTGTGTTTTGATATGTATTCTTACACTTTTGAAAGACTTCAATACACATATCAAAGTACTTCTACTTAACAAAAATGCTTACAATTACATCCTCGTTCAGTTTCATCAACAATTCTACTCGTATGCACCCGTATTCGTACTCGTAGAATACACAGCTTTTAGATGTATGTACTATTGGTATATACACTCCAATGATCAGCTCTTAGCAGCCCATGTGAGTCACTTAACACATGTTGGAACCATCATTTGGCAACTAGCATGAAATATCTCATAAAATTACAAAAATATTAGTACTCATTCATGACTTATTTACATGAAAACAAAATTACATATCCTTTATATCTAATCCATATACCAACGACCAAAAACACCTACAAACACTTTAATTCTTCAATTTTATTCATCTAATTAATCTCTCTCAAGTTCCATCTTCAAGTTCTAAGTGTTCTTCATAAATTTCATAAGTATAGTTTCAAAAAAATCAAGAATACTACCAAGTTTGCAAGTTTACTTCCAAGCTTTCTAATCCATTCCAAGTAATCATCTAAGATCAAGGAATCTTTGTTATTTACAGTAGGTTATCTTTATAATTCAAGGTAATATTCATATTCAAACTTTTATTCAATTTCTACAACTATAACAATCTTATTTCGAGTGAAAATCTTACTTGAACTGTTTTCGTGTCATGATTCTGCTTCAAGAACTTTCAAGCCATCCAAGGATCCTTTGAAGCTAGATCCATTTTTCTCATTTCCAGTAGTTTTATCCAGAAAACTTGAGGTAGTAATGATGTTCATAACATCATTTGATTCATACATATAAAGCTATCTTATTCGAAGGTTTAAACTTGTAATCACTAGAACATAGTTTAGTTAATTATAAACTTGTTCGCAAACAAAAGTTAATCCTTCTAACTTGACTTTTAAAATCAACTAAACACATGTTATATATCTATATGATATGCTAACTTAATGATTTAAAACCTGGAAACACGATGAACACCATAAAATCATATATACGCCGTCGTAGTGAAACCGGGCGCTGTTTTGGTTTGGATAATTAAAAACTATGATAAACTTTGATTTAAAAGTTGTTCTTCTGGGAAAATGATTTTTCATATGAATATGAAACTATATCCAAAAATCTTGGTTAAACTCAAAGTGAAAGTATGTTTTTCAAAATGGTCATCAAGATGTCGTTCTTTCGACGGAAATGACTACCTCTTTAGTAATTGACATGTAACTTAAATTTCCGACTATAAACCTATATTTTTTCTTTTTGGATTCTTAAATTAGATTTCAATATGAAGCCATAGCAATTTGATTAACTCAAAACGGATTTAAAATGAAGAAGTTATGGGTAAAACAAGATTGGATATTTTTGATCTTTTTAGCTACGGGAAATGTTTAACAAATCTATACAAATCATATCCTAGCTAACTTATATTGTATTATACATGTATTGTAATATATTATGTAATCTTGGGATACCATAGACACTTATGCAAACGTTTTGACATATCATATCGACCTATGTATATATATTATTTGGAACAACCATAGACACTCTATATGCAGTAATGTTGGAGTTAGCTATACAGGGTTGAGGTTGATTCCAAAAATATATATACTTTGAGTTGTGATCTAGCCTGAGACGTGTATACACTGGGTCGTGGATTGATTAAAGATAATATATATATATCGATTTATTTCTGTACATCTAACTGTGGACAACTAGTTGAAGGTTACTAATGAGGACAGCTGACTTAATACACTCAAATCTTTAAAACATAATAAAAATGGTTGTAATTATATTTTGATCATACTTTGATATATATATATACATATTTGTATAGGTTCGTGAATCGATCCGTGGCCAAGTCTTATTTCCGAGGAAGGAAATATCTGTGAAAGTGAGTTATAGTCCCACTTTTAAAATCTAATATTTTTGGGATGAGAATACATGCAGGTTTTATAAATGATTTACAAAATAGACACAAGTACGTGAAACTACATTCTATGGTTGAATTATTGAAATCGAATATGCCCCTTTTTATTAAGTCTGGTAATCTAAGAATTAGGGAACAGACACCCTAATTGACGCGAATCCTAAAGATAGATCTATTGGGCCTAACAAACCCCATCCAAAGTACCGGATGCTTTAGTACTTCGAAATTTATATCATATCCGAAGGGTGTCCCTGAATGATGGAGATATTCTTATATATGCATCTTGTTAATGTCGGTTACCAGGTGTTCACCATATGAATGATTTTTTATCTCTATGTATGGGATGTGTATTGAAATATGAAATCTTGTGGTCTATTGTTACGATTTGATATATATAGGTTAAACCTATAACTCAACAACATTTTTGTTGACGTTTAAAACATGTTTATTCTCAGGTGAATATTAAGAGCTTCCACTGTTGCATACTAAAATAAGGACAAGATTTGGAGTCCATGTTTGTATGATATTGTGTAAAAACTACATTCAAGAAACATATGTCG
Organism: Rutidosis leptorrhynchoides; assembly: GCF_046630445.1. Taxonomy (NCBI): domain Eukaryota; kingdom Viridiplantae; phylum Streptophyta; class Magnoliopsida; order Asterales; family Asteraceae; genus Rutidosis; species Rutidosis leptorrhynchoides. Next base: position 62,107,095 of record NC_092337.1, read on the forward strand.
ATGTAATATATTTCTATTGTAAACCATTATGTAATGGTCGTGTGTAAACAGTATATTTTAGATTATCATTATTTGATAATCTACGTAATGTTTTTAAAACCTTTATTGATAAAATAAAGGTTATGGTTATTCTAAAAATGAATGCAGTCTTTGAAAAACGTCTCATATAGAGGTCAAAACCTCGCAACGAAATCAATTAATATGGAACGTTTATAATCAATATGAACGGGACATTTCAGGTGAGCGGTGGTGGTAGGCGGGTTTTGGTTGAGGGTGGTAGTGTTGCAGCCGTGGTTACCTTGCTTGGATCTGTTTTTTCCGGTTGTACCTTCGGAGTTGTGTCTGGCGACGATCTCCCTGTTAGAGATCTGGTTTCTACTTGGTGGGTAGGATTGGTATTTTGCAGCAGATTCTCTTTTTGAGGCGGCTTGTGTTAGCTAGTGTTGATCTGGTTCTCTGTTGGTTCTTGTTGTGGCGGTGATCGGCGTTCTCCCGATAACTGTTGTGGTTTAGTTTTGTTTGCTATTTTGTTAAGTATTGTCGATACTTTAGCTTCCGTTTGTTATAGCTATAATTTTGCTTTGTAGCCTAGGTAAATGTGTCTTCACCCTGTTGGTGAAACCGTCTGTTTAGGTTTGTTTAGCTTGGTTAGGGCTCGTTTTGGTCTTCTTTTGTATCGGTTTGTACTTGTTTGATCTTCGGATCCGTTTGAATGTTATCGTTTTTTGGCCAAAAAATGGTAATAATAGTATCTCTATCAGAGTATGTTACTCTTACTGTCTGTTTGTCTTTAATAATGAGAAAAAGACCAAGCATTTTCTTTAAAGAGTTTATATTTGAATAAAACACCTAAACCGCCCAAAATGTGCACTTTCATCCCACAAATAACGCCCGGTCACTTCTTTAAAAAGAAAAAATAGACTGACTGGTTATCTCTAAGTTTCAACTAAAAAACATAGTGAAAATATTAGTTAGCCAATATTTAGTTTTAAAGAACTCTAATTTTCTTTGATAATTCGATGTGAGACGGATTGTTACATTTTTTTTTTTGGCGAAATAACGAGAACATGCTATAAAACGGAAAACGTTTTCGAAAAGAAAACGAATTCAACAAGAGGTACAAAAGAGGATCCCGATGAGGCCGCGGCTACCAAGCGAACTATCAATAACGAGCCTCACCTAACCTAAGTCGAAACAATAATTAAAAACTAATAGAAACCAAGTACACAGATTGCTAATACAAAAAATAAAACAAGACAAGAAACCGATAAACAAAGAGTCAAATATCCTTGATGAACACGCCGAAATTTGTCTTTTCAGCGCCTTGAACCAGTTTTTGCTTACGTTTATGCCGTTTCTTGTTCAAAACCGGCACACGCGAGTGTTCACTAGAATTGATAAGATCATCCTTGACCGGTTCGTCCTCGGTCATACTCGTCATCAAAATATCAAAAGCCACGAACGCTTCCTTGGTCATCTTATTATTTGCCAGCAACGAACTTCTCTTATCAACCTTACCCGACATAAACAAATTTTGAATAGATTCCCCATAGTCCAAATCTTCATCGAAATCAACGAGCTTAGAAGATCCCGAGGTAGAAGCGGATTGTTACATATATAATTTATAAGAGTTGGGAAATAAATCATAGTATGGTAAGTACCGTGTGTCTGTTGAGTTATTAATTTGAGTAGATGATAAATCTGGTTTAACACAATTTTTTTTAACGACAAAATTTGCATCAATATATTATTTATTTCAACGACATTCATCATTTGTGCACACATACGTTTGGGAGGAAACCCGAATCGCACTCAGGCATATTAATTAATAGGATGGGTTCGAGCCACATTCAGGTGGCAGATTAATTAATAGGATGGGCAGAGCGAGGCTCGAACCCATGACCTAACCCCCAGCCCCAACACACAAAGTGAGGGGAATGCCGTTGCTTCGTTGGCATTTAACACAAATTCTACATACACCAGATATACACTCAAAGTTGGTATTTTAACTTTTTTTTTTTGCAAAATAACGAATACTATAAAACCGGGATCTTCATCGAAAAATGAAGATCCTAACCGATACAGTGAAGTCGAATGTCTCGAAACAAGTAAACGTCACAAAACGTTAACCCAACCGAACCAAAAGACATCCACAAGACAACTACAAATTAATAACAGGAGAAACACACAAAAACAAGTGACAGATGGACAAACGAAAAAACACCAACAAGCTAGGAGGGTTCTTTACCGTTCCTAAAATCCGGAAGCTTTGTAAACCCGTTGATCTTGTCAATACGAAGCCCTTTACCTTTTCGAGACTTGATGTTAAACGATGAGACTTTGGAAGACGAACACCCAATACGAGTCCCGGGAACGCAAGGAAACCCTTGATCCCGAAATTGTTAGAAAAAAATTATCGGTGTTATTAGTCGAAGGACCCCCTCCATAGACTCCGAAAAGAATCTTTGAATCGCCTCGCCGCATTCCGAATCATCAACATTATCTTTTAACGACATCGAACCCTCATCACTAGCTTCATTTCTATTCAATCCCGCAATCTTCTTAATGCTCTCAAGTTGTACTCTAGGTATTTTAACTTCGGAAGAGTACTCAAAGTTAGTATTTTAACTTCAACAGTCTACAAAAATTGCAAATTTGACCAAACCAAGTTAAGCACAATAAAATCACAAAGTAATACTGTATGTTAAACTTCTTCAAAAAATACTGCATATTTTGGAGATATAATATTAAAACAATATTTTATTACCTAAAAACAATGTTATCTTTATTTTACTATTATGACCATGTTTACACGTTAGTAACTTTGAGTAACCCTATAATATTAACATCAATCCCAACAATAAGTTATACACCATGTCATCGCCACGTTCATCCTAGGGCGCCAATGGCAATGTACCCGCCCTCAACCGCCCTCACCCTAGTCACCATGCAATATTTCATATTGTAGCATATTCGAGGACGTAAATTGTTGGTGTTTTGTGCACATTTAACGGCTATATAGCCGTTGAAAAGGGCTTTTTTTTCCTCATACCTCTACTATATATATGCTACTATCTCATATCAACATAAATCACATTTTTAATTTATGTTCAAGTTTATGTCGTTTTTTTTTTTCAAAAAAATGTAACCGTATGTTTGTTGTTTAATAAATGTGATGTTCAAAATTTGTTACTTAAAAATAATAATATTATTATTAATAATAATAAATAAATAATAATAATAATAATAATAATAATAATAAAATAATAATAAAATTTGAGAAAGTATGTCATTGTTGACAGTGGTGTGTTATGGGAGTATTGTGGAACGAAGTGATGAGGAGGGATGAGAGAGAAAGATGATGTGGCGCTGAAGAAGTGTTGAGGAAGACGTAATGGTTGAAATTGATCTAAGAGGGAAAAAACATTGTGAGGACATAAAACAGCTGGCTACTCTATAAGTAGGTAAAGTTTGACTATAACATTGCTCAAATAATATATATATATATATATATATATATATATATATATATATATATATATATATATATAGTGGTAGGATCAAGAGGGAAGTAACCAATCGGGGGGAAGCGGGGGGAAGCGGGGGGAAGCAAAAACTCTTTTTTTCGTTTTTTGAAAAAACTTTGTTCACGAACATTATAGATGAGATGAAAATAAGAACATTTAGTAGAGACACTTTGTGATAAATATTTTTATTTTGACGAAAAAATGCTCGAATAAGTAATATATAACAATTATCGTGTTTTTCGAGCGTATGTTGAGGTTTTAGCTATTGGGGTTTAGATATTAGAGTTTATATATTAGGGTTTATAGGGTTTAGATATTAGCGTTTAGAAATTTACGGTTTAGGGTTTAGATTTAGGGTTTAGATTTAGGATTTAGATTGAGTTTTTAACACGAACGGTTTAGAGTTTAGGGTTTAGGGTTTTGAAATGTCCCGTTCTTATTGATTAAAAACGTTCCATATTAATTGATTTCGTTGCGAGGTTTTGACCTCTATATGAGACGTTTTTCAAAGACTGCATTCATTTTAAAACAAACCATATCCTTTATTTCATCAATAAAGGTTTAAAAAGCTTTACGTAGATTATCAAATAATGATAATCTAAAATATCCTGTTTACACACGACCATTACATAATGGTTTACAATACAAATATGTTACAACAAAATAAGTTTCTTGAATGCAGTTTTTACACAATATCATACAAGCATGGACTCCAAATCTCGTCCTTATTTAAGTATGCGACAGCGGAAGCTCTTAATAATCACCTGAGAATAAACATGCTTAAAACGTCAACAAAAATGTTGGTGAGTTATAGGTTTAACCTATATATATCAAATCATAATAATAGACCACAAGATTTCATATTTCAATACACATCCCATATATAGAGATAAAAATCATTCATATGGTGAACACCTGGTAACCGACATTAACAAGATGCATATATAAGAATATCCCCATCATTCCGGGACACCCTTCGGATATGATATAAATTTCGAAGTACTAAAGCATCCGGTACTTTGGATGGGGCTTGTTGGGCCCGATAGATCTATCTTTAGGATTCGCGTCAATTAGGGTGTCTGTTCCCTAATTCTTAGATTACCAGACTTAATAAAAATGGGCATATTCGATTTCGATAATTCAACCATAGAATGTAGTTTCACGTACTTGTGTCTATTTTGTAAATCATTTATAAAACCTGCATGTATTCTCATCCCAAAAATATTAGATTTTTAAAAGTGGGACTATAACTCACTTTCACAGATTTTTACTTCGTCGGGAAGTAAGACTTGGCCACTGGTTGATTCACGAACCTATAATAATATATACATATATATCAAAGTATGTTCAAAATATATTTACAACCCTTTTAATATATTTTGATGTTTTAAGTTTATTAAGTCAGCTGTCCTCGTTAGTAACCTACAACTAGTTGTCCACAGTTAGATGTACAGAAATAAATCGATAAATATTATCTTGAATCAATCCACGACCCAGTGTATACGTATCTCAGTATTGATCACAACTCAAACTATATATATTTTGGAATCAACCTCAACCCTGTATAGCTAACTCCAACATTCACATATAGAGTGTCTATGGTTGTTCCGAAATATATATAGATGTGTCGACATGATAGGTCGAAACATTGTATACGTGTCTATGGTATCTCAAGATTACATAATATACAATACAAGTTGATTAAGTTATGGTTGGAATAGATTTGTTACCAATTTTCACGTAGCTAAAATGAGAAAAATTATCCAATCTTGTTTTACCCATAACTTCTTCATTTTAAATCCGTTTTGAGTGAATCAAATTGCTATGGTTTCATATTGAACTCTATTTTATGAATCTAAACAGAAAAAGTATAGGTTTATAGTCGGAAAAATAAGTTACAAGTCGTTTTTGTAAATGTAGTCATTTCAGTCGAAAGAACGACGTCTAGATGACCATTTTAGAAAACATACTTCCACTTTGAGTTTAACCATAATTTTTGGATATAGTTTCATGTTCATAATAAAAATCATTTTCTCAGAATAACAACTTTTAAATCAAAGTTTATCATAGTTTTTAATTAACTAACCCAAAACAGCCCGCGGTGTTACTACGACGGCGTAAATCCGGTTTTACGGTGTTTTTCGTGTTTCCAGGTTTTAAATCATTAAGTTAGCATATCATATAGATATAGAACATGTGTTTAGTTGATTTTAAAAGTCAAGTTAGAAGGATTAACTTTTGTTTGCGAACAAGTTTAGAATTAACTAAACTATGTTCTAGTGATTACAAGTTTAAACCTTCGAATAAGATAGCTTTATATGTATGAATCGAATGATGTTATGAACATCATTACTACCTCAAGTTCCTTGGATAAACCTACTGGAAATGAGAAAAATAGATCTAGCTTCAAAGGATCCTTGGATGGCTTGAAAGTTCTTGAAGCAGAATCATGACACGAAAACAATTTCAAGTAAGATTTCCACTCGAAATAAGATTGTTATAGTTATAGAAATTGAATTAAAGTTTGAATATGATTATTACCTTGTATTAGAAAGATAACCTACTGTAAGTAACAAAGGTTTCTTGATCTTGGATGATTACTTGGAATGGATTTAGAAAACTTGGAAGTAAACTTGCAATCTTGGAAGTATTCTTGATTTTATGAAACTAGAACTTTTGGAATTTATGAAGAACACTTAGAGCTTGAAGATAGAACTTGAGAGAGATCAATTAGATTAATAAAATTGAAGAATGAAAGTGTTTGTAGGTGTTTTTGGTCGTTGGTGTATGGATTAGATATAAAGGATATGTAATTTTGTTTTCATGTAAATAAGTCATGAATGATTACTCATATTTTTGTAATTTTATGAGATATTTCATGCTAGTTGCCAAATGATGGTTCCCACATGTGTTAGGTGACTCACATGGGCTGCTAAGAGCTGATCATTGGAGTGTATATACCAATAGTACATACATCTAAAAGCTGTGTATTGTACGAGTACGAATACGGGTGCATATGAGTAGAATTGTTGATGAAACTGAACGAGGATATAATTGTAAGCATTTTTGTTAAGTAGAAGTATTTTGATAAGTGTCTTGAAGTCTTTCAAAAGTGTATGAATACATATTAAAACACTACATGTATATACATTTTAACTGAATCGTTAAGTCATCGTTAGTCGTTACATGTAAATGTTGTTTTGAAACCTTTAGGTTAATGATCTTGTTGAATGTTGTTAACCCATTGTTTATTATAACAAATAAGATGTTAAATTGTTATATTATCATGATATTATGATATATAATATATCTCAGTATGATGTATATACAGTTAAATGTCGTTACAACGATAATCGTTACATATATGTCTCGTTTCGAAATCATTAAGTTAGTAGTCTTATTTTTACATATGTATTTCATTGTTAATACACTTAATAATATATTTACTTATCATTTAACATAATTAACCAAGTGTATCAATATCTTAATATGATTCATATTTACCTAGTAAGACGTTGTTATAACGATAATCGTTATATATATCGTTTTCGAGTTTCTTAAATTAATAGTCTCATTTTTATGTATATAACTCATTGTTAAAATACCTAATGAGATACATACTTATAATAAAAACATGTTAACTATATATATAACCATATATATGTCATCGTATAGTTTTTACAAGTTTTAACGTTCGTGAATCACCGGTCAACTTGGGTGGTCAATTGTCTATATGAAACATATTTCAATTAATCAAGTCTTAACAAGTTTGATTGCTTAACATGTTGGAAACATTTAATCATGTAAATATCAATCTCAATTAATATATATAAACATGGAAAAGTTCGGGTCACTACAGGTTTAGGGTTTGGTGTTTTGGGTTTATGAAACAAACCCAAAACACCAAACCCTAAACCCTAAACCCTAAACTCTAAATCTGGCTAAATTTTACTTCACAAAACATGAAGGAAAAAAACGTTCATATTCTTCACGAACAATATTATCTTGAATGTTATTTTTGTCGATCGTTTTCCGCTTAAATAATAACATTCATCACGAAGTGTCTCTTCTAAATGTTCATATTTTCGTGTGATCTTGATGCCGGAAAAAAAAATTTCCAAAAAAAACGAAAAAAAAAATTTGCTTCCCCGGCTTAGTTACTTCCCCATTGATCCTGCCCCTATATATATATATATATATATATATATATATATATATATATATATATATATATATATATATATATATATATATATATATATATATATATATATATAGGGTAAGGATCCAGCGCTAAGTGGTACTTGGTGGGATAAGGGGATAAATGATTTTTATATCTTGAGTTCTATAGCTCCGATTTAAAAAAAAAAAAAAAAAAAAAAAAAAAATTCTGGTATCTACTGACATTGTGTAGATTCAGAATTTTTTTTTTTCAACTGGAGCGTTAAGATGCATCGGATGCATGTTATCCGATGTTTAATGCATTTTAACTGTCTTTCATGCAGCAGATGCATCTTAACAAAAAACAAAGAAAAATTGATTTTTGATTAAAAAACAGTGTTTAGGGTTTGGTAATTAGGGTTTAGAAATTAGGGTTTAGAAATTAGGGTTTAAAAATTGGGGTTTTAGAACGAGTTTTTAAACGAACGGTTTAGAGTTTACGGTTTAAACGATGTAAACCATTCCACAAGTTCCATTTAAAACATACAACAATTTAAATATTTACAAAAGGCACGAAGGCCATTAATTAAGTTTAATACAAGTTCGACCCACTAAAAATGATAGTTTTAATCCAAACAACGCTTCGAGCATGGTTTGGGGCTAAACTACCCAAAACGCTTGGTCGACTTCAAAAGCTTCAACAACAATCCAACATGGGGAACTAGTACCCCACAACCCCCTTCCCTTTGTCCGCACCTGCATCTAAAAAGATAAACAACGAGAGGGGTAAGCTAATGCTTAGTGAATGCAATAATTATACACATACATATATAATCTACTTACTTGCAATCACTTACACAATACTGCATACAAGCTAGCAATTCAACAACTATGCAAACATTATGCATAAACTACTATCCGCAAGTCACAATAAGCTAGCAACGTTAATAGCATATAGTTCACAATTTAATATGCTAAATACAATTCACACAACCATGGTTAACCAATCGTACAAGGGAACGGTACTTGAAAGACCGTCGGAGTTCATAACATCCATTAGTGTTACTTAAACACCGCGTAATCACAAATCCCTGGGTGATATCTTGAACACCGCGACTAACTCACCCCCATGACAATGTGGCGTCTTGAACATCGCTACGATTCCACATGTCAATCAAAAATAATGAGTGGTGTCTTGAACACCGCGACAATTCCACTCCCATGACAATGTGGTGTCTTAAACACCGCGACAATACCACATGTCAATCAAACAATGAGTAGTGTCTTGAACACCGCGACAATACTACTCGTTACTTAGAATGTGGTGTCTTGAACACCGCGACAATTTCACATTCATACCACACAAATAAATAAATTATATACGTACACGCATAATTATTCCACTCACGTTGACACAAAGATGATGATTATGCACTTCCGAACTTCAAAGCAATGTACCTAATACATTAAGTACACTTTCAATACACAAACTAGTGGAACTAGCCACATTACTTACGCTTGAGCATTTAATGACCCAATTTGCATTAAATAACTCAACTACACCAAAACCGCCCTTAATTGGCCAAGACACATGTTAAATCACTAAAGCTAGTGATTTAAAGTCTACTAACTTAAACCAACACAAACTTAGGGTAATTCATACCCATTTCACCCAAACTAGGTCAACATTACTATTTTGACCCATTTCAACACTTAAACTTACAAACTTGGTCAACTTAACTCATTTACAATTCTTTCAACATTTAACAAGGGTTTTAGTGCTTAACAACACAATTAACACTTACAATTCTCATTTCATTTGACCAAAACTCTAGATTGTAGCTATTAGGGTTTCATTACAACAACATAACCCAAATTCACCCATTTTACCCTCAAATGGGTCATACAAGTCTCTAGTAACCAAAACCCTAGCCATTAACCAATTAAAACTCAAAACATAGAGTTAGAACTTACCAAGACTATCAAAGTGTAGCTAGAGACACAAGGAACAACTTTAGAACTTGGGTTCGGGCGAGATTCGGTCTTCTTCTTCTCCAAATGAGCTTTCCTACTCTAAAACCTCAACTCTCTCTCTAGGTTTTATTTTAAATAAATGGAAATGTGAGAAATGGAGATGCTATAAGCTTGAATCAGCTTTTACACTGCCAAAACTGGCCTTAAGTGAAAAGACTACAATGCCCCCGATAGATTCCATTTAAAATGGTTAAAAAGATAAAACGGCGACTTTTGTTGCGATCCACGACCCTTTGTCACGATACGCGACAACCAAACGCGATATACATTTTTCAAACGCGATAGATTCACAGAAGTCAGGAAACCCTAACCATCGCGTTTGAATACGACCTGTCGCAATCCGCGACACACTGGGTCGCGATACATTGACCTCCAACGCGACATACCTACTGTAGAGAAGTTCCCAGATACCCATCGCATTTTAACCTATCCCGTCGCGTTACGCGACACACCAGCTCGCGATACACCAACTCCAAACGCGACAACAAGCCTGATTGAGCATTTTCTATATTTTTAAACACTTAACTAAACATAATCAAACACGGATACAATATTACACATTTACAAGGTAAATTTACGCACCTTTAGTCACATGTAGGGAAAACGGGATGTTACAACTCTCCCCCACTTAAATCGGAGCGCGTCCTCGCGATCCAAACCGCATGACAAGCCGGAAGATAAACCAAAACGAACTCTTCGGATTCCCACATAAACTCGGAACCCTTTCGATGTCGCCATTGCACTTTGAAGGTTCTAACCTCTTTGTTCCGCAACATCTTAACCTTTTCATCAAGGATTGCAATCGGCTCTTCCGCATACTCTAACTTATTATTCAAAGTAATCTCATCTAACGGCACCCGAGTTAAGTCATCCGCAAGACACTTACAAAGATGGGAAACATGAAACGTGTTATGAATTCCCGCAAGTTCTTCGGGAAACTCTAGTCGATAAGCAACCTCACCAATACGTGCCAACACCTTGAAAGGACCAATAAACCGAGGAGCTAACTTACTTCGATTTCGAAACCGAATAACACCCTTCCGTGGAGAAACCTTAAGCATCACCATGTCACCTTCTTGAAATTCAATCGGTCTCCTACCTTTATCGGCATAAGACTTTTGTCTATCTTACGCCGCTTTAAGTCGAGCCCGAATCATCTCGATCTTACTATTCGTCTCCAAAACTAAATTGGTACTCCCGATTTCTCGTTGACCCACTTCTCCCCAACAAATGGGAGTTCGACATCTACGCCCATAGAGCATCTCATAAGGTGTTATTCTAATACTAGTGTGGTAACTATTATTGTACGAGAATTCCACCAATGGTAAGTGCTCATCCCAACTACCACCAAAGTCAATAATACACGCCCTTAACATATCCTCCAACGTTTGGTTCGTACACTCAGTTTGACCGTCCGTTTGAGGATGATACGCCGTGCTCATTTTCAATTGAGTACCCATATCTTCATGGAACTTCTTCCAAAACCGAGAAGTGAAACGAGTATCTCTATCCGAAACAATAGATATAGGAACCCCATGCCTCGATATCACCTCCTTGATAAACAACTTAGATAAAGTCTCCGATGATATCGTTTCCCGAATGGGAAGAAACAAAGCACTCTTCGTCAATCGATCAACTATCACCCAAATCGTATCATATTGGGTTCTTACCGTCTTTGGTAACTTGGTAATGAAGTCCATGGTAATGTGCTCCCATTTCCATTTCGGGACTTCCAATGGTTGTAACTTACCATACGGCTTTTGGTGTTCGGCTTTAACTTGCAAACACGTGACGCATTGTTCAACATACTTAACCACATCACGTTTCATACCGGGCCACCAATAATCTTTCTTCAAATCATAGTACATCTTTGTTGCACCCGGATGAATTGAATACTTTGACTTATGTGCTTCATCAAGTAGCACTTGTCGGTTACCACCCATCATAGGCACCCACACTCTTCCTTGAAAAGACAACAAACCATGCGAGCCCATAATAATGAACTCCGTTTGCCCCACGATTCGTTCCGCATGCTTGTTGTGAACGTAAGCCTCTATTTGAATCTCACCAAGCTTTACAAGAAAATCATTAGTAATAATCATACGTAACGACCCTAATCGTATTTCCGGGTGTTGACTCTTTCGACTCAACGCATCCGCTACCACATTCGCCTTACCCGGATGATAAAGTATCTCACAATCATAGTCCTTTACCACATCCATCCACCTACGTTGACGATAATTCAAATCTCGTTGACTAAAGAGATGTTTCAAACTCTTATGATCCGAATAAATCGTACACTTGACACCATACAAGTAGTGACGCCAAATTTTCAACGCATGTACCACCGCCGCCAATTCAAGATCATGAGTCGGGTATCTCTTTTCGTGTTCCTTTAATTGTCGAGAGGCATAAGCGATGACCTTACCGCTTTGCATTAGAACACACCCGAGCCCATTTAACGAAGCATCACAATAAACCGTCATGTCTTCTACCCCTTCCGGCAATACTTTTTTTTTTTTTTTTTTTTTTTTTTTTTTTTTTTTTAACACCGGAGCTTGACACAACTTCTCTTTTAACAATTGAAAAGCAATTTCTTGCTCGTTTCCCCAATCGAACCTTACGTTCTTCCTCGTCAACTTCGTCAAAGGAGAAGCAATTTTAGAAAAGTCTTAGATAAACCGACGATAATAACCGGCCAATCCGAGAAAACTTCGAATTTTCGTAGGCGTAGTCGGTCGTCCCCAACTCTTCACCGTTTCTATCTTCCCCGGGTCTACTTGAATACCTTCTTTATTCACAATATGGCCAAGGAATTGAACTTCCCTTAGTCAAAATTCACATTTGGAGAATTTAACATACAACTTCTCCTTCCGCAACGTCTTCAACACTTCACGCAAATGGTGCTCATGTTCCTTCATGCTCTTAGAATAAACAAGTATGTCGTCAATGTACACAATTACCGACTTGTGCAACATAGGTTGGCACACTCGGTTCATAAGATCCATGAATGCCATCGGTGCATTGGTAAGACCAAAAGGCATAACTACAAACTCAAAATGCCCGTAACGCATTTGAAAAGCCGTTTTCTCTATGTCTTCCTCACGGACCCGCACTTGATGATAGCCGGACCGTAAGTCAATCTTAAAAAAATACGTTGCACCTTGGAGTTGGTCAAACAAATCGTCAATCCTAGGCAATGGATAATGATTCTTGATCGTCACTTTGTTCAACTCCCGATAATCGATGCACATTCGCATACTTCCATCTTTCTTTTTCACAAACAAAACCGGAGCACCCCATGGCGAGGAACTCGGTCGAATAAAACCCTTCTCATGCAACTCTTGGGTTTGGTTTAACAAGTCTTGCATTTCCGTTGGCGCTAAATGATAAGGAGTTTTAGCAATGGGAGTAGCTCCCGGAACCAACTCAATGCGAAATTCAACTTGTCTTTCCGCCGGAACACCCGGTAACTCATCCAGAAAAACGTCTTCAAACTCATTAACCACCGGAATTTTATGAATGGGTGGTGGCTCATCACGAGTGTCAACTACATGGGCAAGATAAGACACACCACCACTCTTGAGAAAACGTCGCGCCCGTGCATAAGTGCATAATGGTACGAGTCTTCTTCGCTTATCACCATGAATAATCAACTCTCCCCCACTTGGGGTTCTCACACGAATGAACTTATCATGACATGCAATATCGGCTCTATAACGATCGAGTCAATCCATACCAACAACAATATCAAACTCACCCAAAGTCATCGGAATGTGATCAATTTTAAATGTTTCGGTACCAAACACAACATTACAATCTTTACACACATCAACCCCTAGCACCGTCTTACCATCCGCTATTTCAACTTCTACCGGATGACTTAACTTAGCTAGCGGTTTGTTAAGCTTAGACACAAATCGAGGCGACACAAAAGACAAATTAGCACCGCTATCAAATAATATCTTTGCCGGATTAGAGTTGAACATGAAAGTACATGAGACAACTTCATTGGAATACTTGGCCTCATCATTTTTCATCAAATAATTTCGCCCCTTAGTCGTGCCCGCCGCCTTCTCCAACCTCTTAACATTATCATTATTCAATTCGGGACACTCCGGCCTCTTGTGCCCTTCTTTACCACAATTAAAACAAGTGAGCTTGGTTGTGGTAGATTGTTTGGTGCAATCACGGGCCATATGCCCCCTTCGCCCACAATTGTGACAAGAATAAGGAAAATCTCCCGAAGCACCTTTCTTCAAGCTACCAACACTCTCGGAGCCCTTCTTATGCTTCTTGTTAGAAAAATTCGAATGATTAGTAGCTTCAAACTTCTTTTTGCCTAAGGTAAAGCCACTTTTTCTCAACACAAGCGCCTCAAAACCTTTGGCCATATTAAACAAGTCATCAAAACTCTTCACCACATTTACACTTATCTTGTAGTGACCTGAACTTTTCCGAACCTTTCTATGATTATATGTTTAATGAAAACTATATTTACATGATTAAATGTTTCCAACATGTTAAGAAATCAAACTTGTTAAGACTTGGTTAATTGAAACGGAAATTTTGTAAACGTCTGATTACCCAGTTTTACCAATGATTCACGAACGCTATAAGTTGTATATGACATGATGATACATAAATGAATAAATATATATGTTTAACATGATATAATGATCATCAAGTATTTCATTAAAAATAGTAACAATAAGTTATATACTTAAAAAGGAGACTATTGACGTATGAAACTCGAAACGATACATATAACGATTATCGTTATAACCACGTCTTACTAAATATATATGAAGCATATTAATACATTATTATATTATATATAACATGATAATATGATAATTAAATATATCATTAAGTGTATTAACAATGAACTACATAAGTAAAAACAAGACTACTAACTTAAGGATTTCGAAACGTGACATATATGTAACGATTATCGTTGTAACGACATTTAAATGTATATATCATATTAAGATATATTAATATATCATAATATCATGATAATATAATAATTTAAAATCTCATTTGATATTATAAACTTTGGGTTAACAACATTTAACAAGATCGTTAACCTAAAGGTCTCAAAACAACACTTACATGTAACGACTAACGATGACTTAACGACTCAGTTAAAATGTATATACATGCAGTGTTTTAATATGTATTCATACACTTTTGAAAGACTTCAAGACACTTATCAAAATACTTCTACTTAACAAAAATGCTTACAATTACATTCTCGTTCAGTTTCATCAACAATTCTACTCGTATGCACCCGTATTCTTACTCGTACAATACACAGCTTTTAGATGTATGTACTATTGGTATATACACTCCAATGATCAGCTCTTAGCAGCCCATGTGAGTCACCTAACACATGTGGGAACCATCATTTGGCAACTAGCATGAAATATCTCTTAAAATTACAAAAATATGAGTAATCATTCATGACTTATTTACATGAAAACAAAATTACATATCCTTTATATCTAATCCATACACCAACGACCAAAAACACCTACAAACACTTTCATTATTCAATTTTCTTCATCTAATTGATCTCTCTCAAGTTCTATCTTCAAGTTCTAAGTGTTCTTCATAAATTCCAAAAGTTCTAGTTTCATAAAATCAAGAATACTTTCAAGTTTGCTAGCTCACTTCCAATCTTGTAAGGTGATCATCCAACCTCAAGAAATCTTTGTTTCTTATAGTAGGTTATCATTCTAATACAAGGTAATAATCATATTCAAACTTTGGTTCAATTTCTATAACTATAACAATCTTATTTCAAGTGATGATCTTACTTGAACTTGTTTTCGTGTCATGATTCTGCTTCAAGAACTTCGAGCCATCCAAGGATCCGTTGAAGCTAGATCCATTTTTCTCTTTTCCAGTAGGTTTATCCAAGGAACTTAAGGTAGTAATGATGTTCATAACATCATTCGATTCATACATAAAAAGCTATCATATTCAAAGTGGTAAACTAGTAATCACTAGAACATAGTTTAGTTAATTCTAAACTTGTTCGCAAATAAAGTTAATCCTTCTAACTACACTTTTAAAATCAACTATACACATGATCTATATCTATATGATATGCTAAGTTAATGATTTAAAACCCAGAAACACGATAAACACCATAAAACCGGATTTACGCCGTCGTAGTTACAACCGGGGGCTGTTTTGGTTTGGATAATTAAAACTATGAAAAACTTTGATTTAAAAGCTATACTTCTGGAAAAATGATTTTTATTATGAACATGAAACCATATCCAAAAATCATGGTTAAACTTAAAGTGAAAGTATGTTTTTCAAAACAGTCATCAAGATGTCGTGCTTTCGACGGAAATGACTACCTCTTTCAAAAACGACTTGTAACTTGTATTTCTGACTATAAACCTATACCTTTTCTGTTTAGTTTCATAAATTCAAGTTCAATACGAAACCGTGGCCGCTTAAATCACTCAAAACGGATTAGAAACGAATAAATGGCGAGCAAAACAAAATTGGTAAAAACTACTCATTTTAGCTACGTGAAAATTGGTAACAAATCTATTCCAACCATAACTTAATCAACTTGTATTGTATATTATGTAATCTTGAGATACCATAGACACGTATACAATGTTTCGACCTATCATGTCGACACATCTATATATATTTCGGAACAACCATAGACACTCTATATGTGAATGTTGGAGTTAGCTATACAGGGTTGAGGTTGATTCCAAAATATATATAGTTTGAGTTGTGATCAATACTGAGATACATATACACTGGGTCGTGGATTGATTCAAGATAATATTTATCGATTTATTTCTGTACATCTAACTATGGACAACTAGTTGTAGGTTACTAACGAGGACAGCTGACTTAATAAACTTAAAACATCAAAATGTATTAAAAGTATTGTAAATATATTTTGAACATACTTTGATATATATGTATATATTGTTATAGGTTCGTGAATCGACCAGTGGCCAAGTCTTACTTCCCGATGAAGTAAAAAAAAATCTGTGAAAGTGAGTTATAGTCCCACTTTTAAAATCTAATATTTTTGGGATGAGAATACATGCAGGTTTTATAAATGATTTACAAAATAGACACAAGTACGTGAAACTACATTCTATGGTTGAATTATCGAAATCGAATATGCCCCTTTTTTATTAAGTCTGGTAATCTAAGAATTAGGGAACAGACACCCTAATTGACGCGAATCCTAAAGATAGATCTATTGGGCCTAACAAACCCCATCCAAAGTACCGGATGCTTTAGTACTTCGAAATTTATATCATATCCGAAGGGTGTCCCGGAATGATGGGGATATTCTTATATATGCATCTTGTTAATGTCGGTTACCAGGTGTTCACCATATGAATGATTTTTATCTCTATGTATGGGATGTATATTGAAATATGAAATCTTGTGGTCTATTGTTACGATTTTATATATATAGGTTAAACCTATAACTCACCAACATTTTTGTTGACGTTTAAAGCATGTTTATTCTCAGGTGAATATTAAGAGCTTCCGCTGTTGTATACTAAAATACGGACAAGATTTGGAGTCCATGTTTGTATGATATTATGTGAAAACTGCATTCAAGAAACATATGTCGATGTAATATATTTCTATTGTAAACCATTATGTAATGGTCGTGTGTAAACAGTATATTTTAGATTATCATTATTTGATAATCTACGTAATGCTTTTGAAACCTTTATTGATAAAATAAAGGTTATGGTTGTTTTAAAAATGAATGCAGTCTTTGAAAAACGTCTCATATAGAGGTCAAAACCTCGCAACGAAATCAATTAATAAGGAACGTTTATAATCAATATGAACGGGACATTTCAGTTGGTATCCGAGCGTTGGTCTTAGAGAACCAGAATTTTGCATTAGTGTGTCTTATCGAGTTTGTTAGGATGCATTAGTGAGTCTGGACTTCGACCGTATTTACTTGAAAAATGATTGCTTAACAAATTTTGTTGGAAACTATATATTTTTAACATGTGAATATTATGTGATATATTAATCTCTTAACGTGTTTGATATTATGTAATAGATGTCTACCTCTAGAACAAGTCCCATTGACTCACCTAATAATAATGAAGAGTCAAATGTAAATTGGAATGATTCGTGGACTGATTCACAAGTTCCCGAAGAGGAACCGGAAGAAGAGTCAGAACCGGAAGAAGAATCGGAACCGGAAGAAGAATCGGAACCGGAAGAAGAAATAGAACCAGTGGGGGAAATAATAAAACGGTTAAGTAGAAGAAAATCCTCAACCAACCGACCAAAGTTAATTATGGTCAATGGTGTTTCCGCCAAGGAAGCAAAGTATTGGGAGGATTACCAATTCTCCGATGAATCGGATCCTGACAAGGATTCCGATGATGTTATAGAAATTACCCCAACACAATTTAATAAGGCAAAAGAGAACAATAAGAGAAAGGGCATAAAAATAGAGAAATTTGATTCCAAACCCGATGAACTTTATATGTATCGTCAACACCCGTATTTCTTAAGTTGTGACAATAACCCGGGAACCTCTAAACCACCAGGTTTTTCTAAACCAATGTCGAAAACGATGGCTCGTATTAGGGGAACATCATATATCCCTAGAAACTTGGCAAAACGAACCAAAACCGAAGAATAAGAAACGAGCGAGTCGGAATAAGATAGTTGTATTCGTGTGGTGTAATATATGTAATATAGTGTGCTTATGCTTTATGATTTATGTCTATTTTTTTTTTATGAATCTAACTGTTGGACATTACGTAACCCTCGTTCCTTTGACGACGTTACAACACGCTGTCTTATCAACGGCCATAACGGTTATGTTCCACAAGACCAAGGATGGGAAGTAGTCCTAGTAAAACCAGAATGCATGACTTGTTTCTGGACGTATGAATTATGTGTCTTTATTGCCTTTGCTGAACGACTTGTGTACTAGCTACAATTATCTTCACAACCATCTTGTATCAAATTTATTGTGTGCTATATTTCATGCTATATGTAAAATAAGCGGTATTGTAAGTTTGTAAAATATTGTGTAAAAGTTTGAACGCGAAATATTATTATAATCAGTTTTTCATATAGAATTGTAGTAGTTGAATTGTATATTAGCTACTAAGTATGAACTTAACGGGTAGGTACTACCCGAATTTAAATTTATAAAACGCTAATATGAAGAAAAAGCTTTTATAAATGAGTTCATATTATGCTACGAGATACTACTGACTACTCTTAATATTCTGTATGATTAACTTGTTTCATTTGACTATTTTGATGGAAATGGCACCAACTACTCGACACACCTTAAATATGAGCGAAGAGGAATTTCGTGCCTTTCTTGCCTCAAACATAGCCGCAGTACAGGCTGCGCTACATACCAACAATAACCTTGGATCTAGCAGTACAGGAAATCGTGTAGGATGCACCTACAAAGAATTCACTGCCTGCAAACCTTTGGAATTTGATGGAACCGAAGGACCGATCAGATTGAAACGGTGGACCGAGAAGGTCGAATCGGTGTTTGCCATAAGTAAGTGTACTGAAGAGGACAAAGTGAAGTACGCTACGCATACCTTCACAGGTTCTGCGTTAACATGGTGGAATACCTATCTAGAGCAAGTGGGACAAGATGATGCTTATGCACTACCGTGGTCAGCATTCAAGCACTTGATGAACGAGAAGTACCATCCCAGAACCGAGGTCAATAAGCTCAAGACTAAACTTAGAGGGTTACGAACCCAAGGATTTGATATTACCACGTACGAAAGACGATTCACAGAATTGTGCCTATTGTGTCCGGGAGCGTTCGAAGATGAGGAAGAGAAGATCGACGCGTTTGTGAAAGGATTACCGGAAAGAATCCAAGAATATTTAAGTTCACACGAGCCCACCTCCATACAACAGGCATGTAGAATGGCTCACAAACTAGTGAATCAGATTGAAGAAAGAATTAAAGAATAGACTGCTGAAGAGGCCAATGTGAAGCAAGTCAAAAGAAAGTGGGAGGAAAACGGTGATAAGAATCACCAATACAACAACAACAGCAATTACAACAATAATCGCAACAACTATCCCAACAATCGCAACATCAATCGCAACTACAACAAACGGCCCAACAACAACAACAACAACAACAACAACAACAACAACAACAACAGCAGCAACTCATCCCAACAACAATAATAACCGCAACAACAACAATCAGAAGCAGCAATGCCAAAGGTGTGAAAAGTATCACTCGGGGTTTTGCACCAAATTTTGCAACAAGTGTAAAAGAAATGGTCATAGCGCGGCGAAGTGTGAGGTCTACGGACCAGGGGTTAACAGAACGAAAGGAACAAATGGTGTCAGAACGAGTAATGGCGGAGCAAGTAGTGTCGGGGCAAGTTATGCCAATGTAGTTTGTTATAAATGTGGAAAACCGGGCCACATTATTAGAAATTGTCCGAACCAGGAGAACACGAATGGACAAGGCCGCGGAAGAGATTTCAATATTAATGCGGCAGAGGCACAGGAAGACCCGGAGCTTGTTACGGGTACGTTTCTTATTGACAATAAATCTGCTTACGTTTTATTTGATTCGGGTGCGGATAGAAGCTATATGAGTAGAGATTTTTGTGCTAAATTAAGTTGTCCATTGACGCCTTTGGATAGTAAATTTTTACTCGAATTAGCAAATGGTAAATTAATTTCAGCAGATAATATATGTCGGAATCGAGAAATTAAACTGGTTAGCGAAACATTTAAGATTGACTTTATACCAGTAGAGTTAGGGAGTTTTGATGTGATAATCGGTAGGGACTGGTTGAAAGAAGTGAAAGCAGAGATCGTTTGTTACAAAAATGCAATTCGCATTATACGAGAAAAAGGAAAACCCTTAATGGTGTACGGAGAAAAGGGCAACACGAAGCTACATCTTATTAGTAATTTGAAGGCACAAAAACTAATAAGAAAAGGTTGCTATGCTGTTCTAGCACACGTCGAGAAAGTACAAACTGAAGAAAAGAGCATCAATGATGTTCCCGTCACAAAAGAATTTCCCGATGTATTTCCGAAAGAATTACCGGGATTACCCCCACATCGATCCGTTGAATTTCAAATAGATCTTGTACCAGGAGCTGCACCAATAGCTCGTGCTCCTTACAGACTCGCACCCAGCGAGATGAAAGAACTGCAAAGCCAATTACAAGAACTTTTAGAGCGTGGTTTCATTCGACCAAGCACATCACCGTGGGGAGCTCCTGTTTTGTTTGTCAAGAAGAAAGATGGTACATTCAGGTTGTGTATCGACTACCTAGAGTTGAACAAACTTACCATCAAGAACCACTACCCACTACCGAGAATCGACGACTTATTTGATCAACTACAAGGCTCGTCTGTTTATTCAAAGATTGACTTACGTTCCGGGTATCATCAAATGCGGGTGAAAGAAGATGATATTCCAAAGACTGCTTTCAGAACACGTTACGGTCATTACGAATTTATGGTCATGCCGTTTGGTTTAACTAATGCACCAGCTGTGTTCATGGACCTTATGTACCGAGTGTGTGGACCATACCTTGACAAGTGTGTCATTGTTTTCATTGATGACATACTTATTTACTCAAAGAATGACCAAGAACACGGTGAACATTTGAGAAAGGTGTTAGAAGTATTGAGGAAGGAAGAATTGTACGCTAAGTTTTCAAAGTGTGCATTTTGGTTGGAAGAAGTTCAATTCCTAGGTCACATAGTGAACAAAGAAGGTATTAAGTTGGATCCGGCAAAGATAGAAACTGTTGAAAAGTGGGAAACCCCGAAAACTCCGAAACACATACGCCAGTTTTTAGGACTAGCTGGTTACTACAGAAGGTTCATCCAAGATTTTTCCAGAATAGCAAAACCCTTGACTGCATTAACGCATAAAGGGAAGAAATTTGAATGGAAGGATGAACAAGAGAAAGCGTTTCATTTATTGAAGAAAAAGCTAACTATGGCACCTATATTGTCATTGCCTGAAGGGAATGATGATTTTGTGATTTATTGTGATGCATCAAAGCAAGGTCTCGGTTGTGTATTAATGCAACGAACGAAGGTGATTGCTTATGCGTCTAGACAATTGAAGATTCACGAAAAAAATTATACGACGCATGATTTGGAATTAGGCGCGGTTGTTTTTGCATTAAAGACTTCGAGGCACTACTTATATGGGGTCAAAAGTATTATATATACCGACCACAAAAGTCTTCAACACATATTTAATCAGAAACAACTGAATATGAGGCAGCGTAGGTGGATTGAATTGTTGAATGATTACGACTTTGAGATTCGTTACCACCCGGGGAAGGCAAATGTGGTAGCCGACGCCTTAAGCAGGAAGGACAGAGAACCCATTCGAGTAAAATCTATGAATATAATGATTCACAATAACCTTACTACTCAAATAAAGGAGGCGCAACAAGGAGTTTTAAAAGAGGGAAATTTAAAGGATGAAATACCCAAAGGATCGGAGAAGCATCTTAATATTCAGGAAGACGGAACCCGGTATAGGGCTGAAAGGATTTGGGTACCAAAATTTGGAGATATGAGAGAAATGGTACTTAGAGAAGCTCATAAAACCAGATACTCAATACATCCTGGAACGGGAAAGATGTACAAGGATCTCAAGAAACATTTTTGGTGGCCAGGTATGAAAGCCGATGTTGCTAAATACGTAGGGGAATGTTTGACGTGTTCTAAGGTCAAAGCGGAGCATCAGAAACCATCAGGTCTACTTCAACAACCCGAAATCCCGGAATGGAAATGGGAAAACATTACCATGGATTTCATCACTAAATTACCAAGGACTGCAAGTGGTTTTGATACTATTTGGGTAATAGTTGATCGTCTCACCAAATCAGCACACTTCCTGCCAATAAGAGAAGATGACAAGATGGAGAAGTTAGCACGACTGTATTTGAAGGAAGTCATCTCCAGACATGGAATACCAATCTCTATTATCTCTGATAGGGATGGCAGATTTATTTCAAGATTCTGGCAGACCTTACAGCAAGCATTAGGAACTCGTCTAGACATGAGTACTGCCTATCATCCACAAACTGATGGGCAGAGTGAAAGGACGATACAAACGCTTGAAGACATGCTACGAGCATGTGTTATTGATTTCGAAAACAGTTGGGATCGACATCTACCGTTAGCAGAATTTTCCTACAACAACAGCTACCATTCAAGCATTGAGATGGTGCCATTTGAAGCACTTTATGGTAGAAAGTGCAAGTCTCCAATTTGTTGGAGTGAAGTGGGGGATAGACAGATTACGGGTCCAGAGATAATACAAGAAACTACCGAGAAAATCATCCAAATTCAACAACGGTTGAAAACCGCCCAAAGTCGACAAAAGAGCTACGCCGACATTAAAAGAAAAGATATAGAATTTGAAATTGGAGAGATGGTCATGCTTAAGGTTGCACCTTGGAAAGGTGTTGTTCGATTTGGTAAACGAGCGAAATTAAATCCAAGGTATATTGGACCATTCAAGATTACTGATCGTGTCGGACCAGTAGCTTACCGACTTGAGTTACCTCAACAACTCGCGGTTGTACATAACACTTTCCATGTCTCGAATTTGAAGAAATGTTTTGCTAAAGAAGATCTCACTATTCCGTTGGACGAAATCCAAATCAATGAAAAACTTCAATTCATTGAAGAACCCGTTGAAATAATGGATCATGAGGTTAAGAGACTTAAACAAAACAAGATACCGATTGTTAAGGTTCGATGGAATGCTCGTAGAGGACCCGAGTTCACCTGGGAATGAGAAGATCAGATGAAGAAGAAGTACCCACACTTATTTCCAGAAGATGAGCCAACACCTCCAATCGCTTAAAATTTCGGGACGAAATTTATTTAACGGGTAGGTACTGTAGTGACCCGAACTTTTCCGAACCTTTCAATGATTATATGTTTAATGAAAACTATATTTACATGATTAAATGTTTCCAACATGTTAAGCAATCAAACTTGTTAAGACTTGGTTGATTGAAACGGAAATTTTGTAAACGTCTGATTACCCAGTTTTACCAATGATTCACGAACGCTATAAGTTGTATATGACATGATGATACATAAATGAATAAATATATATATTTAACATGATATAATGATCATCAAGTATCTCATTAAAAATAGTAACAATAAGTTATATACTTAAAAAGGAGACTATTGACGTATGAAACTCGAAACGATACATATAACGATTATCGTTATAACCACGTCTTACTAAATATATATGAAGCATATTAATACATTATTATATTATATATAACATGATAATATGATAATTAAATATATCATTAAGTGTATTAACAATGAACTACATAAGTAAAAACAAGACTACTAACTTAAGGATTTCGAAACGAGACATATATGTAACGATTATCGTTGTAACGACATTTAAATGTATATATCATATTAAGATATATTAATATATCATAATATCATGATAATATAATAATTTAAAATCTCATTTGATATTATAAACTTTAGGTTAACAACATTTAACAAGATCGTTAACCTAAAGGTCTCAAAACAACACTTACATGTAACGACTAACGATGACTTAACGACTCAGTTAAAATGTATATACATGTAGTGTTTTAATATGTATTCATACACTTTTGAAAGACTTCAAGATACTTATCAAAATACTTCTACTTAACAAAAATGCTTACAATTACATTCTCGTTCAGTTTCATCAACAATTCTACTCGTATGCACCCGTATTCGTACTCGTACAATACACAGCTTTTAGATGTATGTACTATTGGTATATACACTCCAATGATCAGCTCTTAGCAGCCCATGTGAGTCACCTAACACATGTGGGAACCATCATTTGGCAACTAGCATGAAATATCTCATAAAATTACAAAAATATGAGTAATCATTCATGACTTATTTACATGAAAACAAAATTACATATCCTTTATATCTAATCCATACACCAACGACCAAAAACACCTACAAACACTTTCATTCTTCAATTTTCTTCATCTAATTGATCTCTCTCAAGTTCTATCTTCAAGTTCTAAGTGTTCTTCATAAATTCCAAAAGTTCTAGTTTCATAAAATCAAGAATACTTTCAAGTTTGCTAGCTCACTTCCAATCTTGTAAGGTGATCATCCAACCTCAAGAAATCTTTGTTTCTTATAGTAGGTTATCATTCTAATACAAGGTAATAATCATATTCAAACTTTGGTTCAATTTCTATAACTATAACAATCTTATTTCAAGTGATGATCTTACTTGAACTTGTTTTCGTGTCATGATTCTGCTTCAAGAACTTCGAGCCATCCAAGGATCCGTTGAAGCTAGATCCATTTTTCTCTTTTCCAGTAGGTTTATCCAAGGAACTTAAGGTAGTAATGATGTTCATAACATCATTCGATTCATACATAAAAAGCTATCATATTCGAAGTGGTAAACTAGTAATCACTAGAACATAGTTTAGTTAATTCTAAACTTGTTCGCAAATAAAGTTAATCCTTCTAACTACACTTTTAAAATCAACTATACACATGATCTATATCTATATGATATGCTAAGTTAATGATTTAAAACCCAGAAACACGATAAACACCATAAAACCGGATTTACGCCGTCGTAGTTACAACCGGGGGCTGTTTTGGTTTGGATAATTAAAACTATGAAAAACTTTGATATAAAAGCTATACTTCTGGAAAAATGATTTTTATTATGAACATGAAACCATATCCAAAAATCATGGTTAAACTTAAAGTGAAAGTATGTTTTTCAAAACAGTCATCAAGATGTCGTGCTTTCGACGGAAATGACTACCTCTTTCAAAAACGACTTGTAACTTGTATTTCTGACTATAAACCTATACCTTTTCTGTTTAGTTTCATAAATTCAAGTTCAATACGAAACCGTGGCCGCTTAAATCACTCAAAACGGATTAGAAACGAATAAATGGCGAGCAAAACAAAATTGGTAAAAACTACTCATTTTAGCTACGTGAAAATTGGTAACAAATATATTCCAACCATAACTTAATCAACTTGTATTGTATATTATGTAATCTTGAGATACCATAGACACGTATAAAATGTTTCGACCTATCATGTCGACACATCTATATATATTTCGGAACAACCATAGACACTCTATATGTGAATGTTGGAGTTAGCTATACAGGGTTGAGGTTGATTCCAAAATATATATAGTTTGAGTTGTGATCAATACTGAGATACGTATACACTGGGTCGTGGATTGATTCAAGATAATATTTATCGATTTATTTCTGTACATCTAACTATGGACAACTAGTTGTAGGTTACTAACGAGGACAGCTGACTTAATAAACTTAAAACATCAAAATGTATTAAAAGTATTGTAAATATATTTTGAACATACTTTGATATATATGTATATATTGTTATAGGTTCGTGAATCGACCAGTGGCCAAGTCTTACTTCCCGACGAAGTAAAAAAAATCTGTGAAAGTGAGTTATAGTCCCACTTTTAAAATCTAATATTTTTGGGATGAGAATACATGCAGGTTTTATAAATGATTTACAAAATAGACACAAGTACGTGAAACTACATTCTATGGTTGAATTATCGAAATCGAATATGCCCCTTTTTTATTAAGTCTGGTAATCTAAGAATTAGGGAACAGACACCCTAATTGACGTGAATCCTAAAGATAGATCTATTGGGCCTAACAAACCCCATCCAAAGTACCGGATGCTTTAGTACTTCGAAATTTATATCATATCCGAAGGGTGTCCCGGAATGATGGGGATATTCTTATATATGCATCTTGTTAATGTCGGTTACCAGGTGTTCACCATAGGAATGATTTTTATCTCTATGTATGGGATGTATATTGAAATATGAAATCTTGTGGTCTATTGTTACGATTTGATATATATAGGTTAAACCTATAACTCACCAACATTTTTGTTGACGTTTAAAGCATGTTTATTCTCAGGTGAATATTAAGAGCTTCCGCTGTTGCATACTAAAATAAGGACAAGATTTGGAGTCCATGTTTGTATGATATTATGTGAAAACTGCATTCAAGAAACATATGTCGATGTAATATATTTCTATTGTAAACCATTATGTAATGGTCGTGTGTAAACAGTATATTTTAGATTATCATTATTTGATAATCTACGTAATGCTTTTGAAACCTTTATTGATAAAATAAAGGTTATGGTTGTTTTAAAAATGAATGCAGTCTTTGAAAAACGTCTCATATAGAGGTCAAAACCTCGCTACGAAATCAATTAATATGGAACGTTTATAATCAATATGAACGGGACATTTCATATCTTCTCTTGATAACTATCATTCAAGATGCGATAGAAGTCTTCCTTCAACATTTTATCATTCCCGACATACTCCGGGCAAAATTGGGTCTTTGACAAGAAAATGGATTTAAGAGTGTTCAAATCCATCGAGCCTTGCCTCAAGGAACGCAACTCGTCCTTAAGCCGTGTAAGATCGGCCAAAGTTCGGTATTCATCGAAAAACTCCACCTTGAACTCATCCCAAGTAAAATCCATACATTGTTCTTCACCATAAACTTGGATTTTCGCATCCCACCATAACTTAGCATCACCTCTTAATATGCTACAACCATATCTCGTCTTTTTATCAAGAGGGCATTCACAAGTTCGAAAAGCCCCCTCCATATCGGAGATCCACCGGGCACTCTTTAACGGGTCTCTTTCGCCCTCAAAAGTAGGTGGTTGAGCATCTTTGAAGTTCTTAAAGAAAAAGTCTCGTCTTCCAACGTTATCCTCTTGAAGGACAACCTTAACTTGTTCCTTCACTACGTTGACTAATTGCTCGTCAATCGTATCAAGAAACATCTTCTTAACATCTTCAAGGAAAGACATATGATGACTTTTCAAAATGGCCTCAACCTTGGCCGTGAACTCGGGGTCCTCGCTCGTTCCCCCATTTTCGGTGTCGTGTCCGTTTCTCATCTTCATTCTATAAAACGGAAAAGATTAAACAACGAAATAAAAGACATGACACACATATATATACATATATACATCATACAGCCCCATCTTACTCAACAATCGTCGTAGATCGCTCGTTTGAAACGATTTGCACCCGTAACAATGGTAGCTAGTCATTGCTACGCGAGCACATCGCATTAACTCGTTAGTACAACGTCTATCTCGCTTGATGATTTCAACTACAACACAAAACAATTAGTGCAAGGTTAGATCACATAAACCTAAGCACTAACAATTCCCGATTCGACCCGAAGTCCTACAAGTCCAGCATATAAGCGCATACACAATAAAGTCTAAGTCTAGGCACCTATCTCAAGTCGCCTAAATCCCTTAGACCATGCTCTGATACCACTTGAAACAACCCAACCCGATTAACATGTGTTAGCTAGTGTTGATCTGGTTCTCTGTTGGTTCTTGTTGTGGCGGTGATCGGCGTTCTCCCGATAACTGTTGTGGTTTAGTTTTGTTTGCTATTTTGTTAAGTATTGTCGATACTTTAGCTTCCGTTTGTTATAGCTATAATTTTGCTTTGTAGCCTAGGTAAATGTGTCTTCACCCTGTTGGTGAAACCGTCTGTTTAGGTTTGTTTAGCTTGGTTAGGGCTCGTTTTGGTCTTCTTTTGTATCGGTTTGTACTTGTTTGATCTTTGGATCCGTTTGAATGTTATCGTTTTTTGGCCAAAAAATGGTAATAATAGTATCTCTATCAGAGTATGTTACTCTTACTGTCTGTTTGTCTTTAATAATGAGAAAAAGACCAAGCATTTTCTTTAAAGAGTTTATATTTGAATAAAACACCTAAACCGCCCAAAATGTGCACTTTCATCCCACAAATAACGCCCGGTCACTTCTTTAAAAAGAAAAAATAGACTGACTGGTTATCTCTAAGTTTCAACTAAAAAACATAGTGAAAATATTAGTTAGCCAATATTTAGTTTTAAAGAACTCTAATTTTCTTTGATAATTCGATGTGAGACGGATTGTTACATTTTTTTTTTTGGCGAAATAACGAGAACATGCTATAAAACGGAAAACGTTTTCGAAAAGAAAACGAATTCAACAAGAGGTACAAAAGAGGATCCCGATGAGGCCGCGGCTACCAAGCGAACTATCAATAATGAGCCTCACCTAACCTAAGTCGAAACAATAATTAAAAACTAATAGAAACCAAGTACACAGATTGCTAATACAAAAAATAAAACAAGACAAGAAACCGATAAACAAAGAGTCAAATATCCTTGATGAACACGCCGAAATTTGTCTTTTCAGCGCCTTGAACCAGTTTTTGCTTACGTTTATGCCGTTTCTTGTTCAAAACCGGCACACGCGAGTGTTCACTAGAATTGATAAGATCATCCTTGACCGGTTCGTCCTCGGTCATACTCGTCATCAAAATATCAAAAGCCACGAACGCTTCCTTGGTCATCTTATTATTTGCCAGCAACGAACTTCTCTTATCAACCTTACCCGACATAAACAAATTTTGAATAGATTCCCCATAGTCCAAATCTTCATCGAAATCAACGAGCTTAGAAGATCCCGAGGTAGAAGCGGATTGTTACATATATAATTTATAAGAGTTGGGAAATAAATCATAGTATGGTAAGTACCGTGTGTCTGTTGAGTTATTAATTTGAGTAGATGATAAATCTGGTTTAACACAATTTTTTTTAACGACAAAATTTGCATCAATATATTATTTATTTCAACGACATTCATCATTTGCACACACATGCGTTTGGGAGGAAACCCGAATCGCACTCAGGCATATTAATTAATAGGATGGGTTCGAGCCACATTCAGGTGGCAGATTAATTAATAGGATGGGCAGAGCGAGGCTCGAACCCATGACCTAACCCCCAGCCCCAACACACAAAGTGAGGGGAATGTCGTTGCTTCGTTGGCATTTAACACAAATTCTACATACACCAGATATACACTCAAAGTTGGTATTTTAACTTTTTTTTTTTTGCAAAATAACGAATACTATAAAACCGGGATCTTCATCGAAAAATGAAGATCCTAACCGATACAGTGAAGTCGAATGTCTCGAAACAAGTAAACGTCACAAAACGTTAACCCAACCGAACCAAAAGACATCCACAAGACAACTACAAATTAATAACAGGAGAAACACACAAAAACAAGTGACAGATGGACAAACGAAAAAACACCAACAAGCTAGGAGGGTTCTTTACCGTTCCTAAAATCCGGAAGCTTTGTAAACCCGTTGATCTTGTCAATACGAAGCCCTTTACCTTTTCGAGACTTGATGTTAAACGATGAGACTTTGGAAGACGAACACCCAATACGAGTCCCGGGAACGCAAGGAAACCCTTGATCCCGAAATTGTTAGAAAAAAATTATCGGTGTTATTAGTCGAAGGACCCCCTCCATAGACTCCGAAAAGAATCTTTGAATCGCCTCGCCGCATTCCGAATCATCAACATTATCTTTTAACGACATCGAACCCTCATCACTAGCTTCATTTCTATTCAATCCCGCAATCTTCTTAATGCTCTCAAGTTGTACTCTAGGTATTTTAACTTCGGAAGAGTACTCAAAGTTAGTATTTTAACTTCAACAGTCTACAAAAATTGCAAATTTGACCAAACCAAGTTAAGCACAATAAAATCACAAAGTAATACTGTATGTTAAACTTCTTCAAAAAATACTGCATATTTTGGAGATATAATATTAAAACAATATTTTATTACCTAAAAACAATGTTATCTTTATTTTACTATTATGACCATGTTTACACGTTAGTAACTTTGAGTAACCCTATAATATTAACATCAATCCCAACAATAAGTTATACACCATGTCATCGCCACGTTCATCCTAGGGCGCCAATGGCAATGTACCCGCCCTCAGCCGCCCTCACCCTAGTCACCATGCAATATTTCATATTGTAGCATATTCGAGGACGTAAATTGTTGGTGTTTTGTGCACATTTAACGGCTATATAGCCGTTGAAAAGGGCTTTTTTTTCCTCATACCTCTACTATATATATGCTACTATCTCATATCAACATAAATCACATTTTTAATTTATGTTCAAGTTTATGTCGTTTTTTTTTTTCAAAAAAATGTAACCGTATGTTTGTTGTTTAATAAATGTGATGTTCAAAATTTGTTACTTAAAAATAATAATATTATTATTAATAATAATAAATAAATAATAATAATAATAATAATAATAATAATAAAATAATAATAAAATTTGAGAAAGTATGTCATTGTTGACAGTGGTGTGTTATGGGAGTATTGTGGAACGAAGTGATGAGGAGGGATGAGAGAGAAAGATGATGTGGCGCTGAAGAAGTGTTGAGGAAGACGTAATGGTTGAAATTGATCTAAGAGGGAAAAAACATTGTGAGGACATAAAACAGCTGGCTACTCTATAAGTAGGTAAAGTTTGACTATAACATTGCTCAAATAATATATATATATATATATATATATATATATATATATATATATATATATATATATATATATATATATAGTGGTAGGATCAAGAGGGAAGTAACCAATCGGGGGGAAGCGGGGGGAAGCGGGGGGAAGCAAAAACTCTTTTTTTTCGTTTTTTGAAAAAACTTTGTTCACGAACATTATAGATGAGATGAAAATAAGAACATTTAGTAGAGACACTTTGTGATAAATATTTTTATTTTGACGAAAAAATGCTCGAATAAGTAATATATAACAATTATCGTGTTTTTCGAGCGTATGTTGAGGTTTTAGCTATTGGGGTTTAGATATTAGAGTTTATATATTAGGGTTTATAGAGTTTAGATATTAGCGTTTAGAAATTTACGGTTTAGGGTTTAGATTTAGGGTTTAGATTTAGGATTTAGATTGAGTTTTTAACACGAACGGTTTAGAGTTTAGGGTTTAGGGTTTTGAAATGTCCCGTTCTTATTGATTAAAAACGTTCCATATTAATTGATTTCGTTGCGAGGTTTTGACCTCTATATGAGACGTTTTTCAAAGACTGCATTCATTTTAAAACAAACCATATCCTTTATTTCATCAATAAAGGTTTAAAAAGCTTTACGTAGATTATCAAATAATGATAATCTAAAATATCCTGTTTACACACGACCATTACATAATGGTTTACAATACAAATATGTTACAACAAAATAAGTTTCTTGAATGCAGTTTTTACACAATATCATACAAGCATGGACTCCAAATCTCGTCCTTATTTAAGTATGCGACAGCGGAAGCTCTTAATAATCACCTGAGAATAAACATGCTTAAAACGTCAACAAAAATGTTGGTGAGTTATAGGTTTAACCTATATATATATCAAATCATAATAATAGACCACAAGATTTCATATTTCAATACACATCCCATACATAGAGATAAAAATCATTCATATGGTGAACACCTGGTAACCGACATTAACAAGATGCATATATAAGAATATCCCCATCATTCCGGGACACCCTTCGGATATGATATAAATTTCGAAGTACTAAAGCATCCGGTACTTTGGATGGGGCTTGTTGGGCCCGATAGATCTATCTTTAGGATTCGCGTCAATTAGGGTGTCTGTTCCCTAATTCTTAGATTACCAGACTTAATAAAAAGGGGCATATTCGATTTCGATAATTCAACCATAGAATGTAGTTTCACGTACTTGTGTCTATTTTGTAAATCATTTATAAAACCTGCATGTATTCTCATCCCAAAAATATTAGATTTTTAAAAGTGGGACTATAACTCACTTTCACAGATTTTTACTTCGTCGGGAAGTAAGACTTGGCCACTGGTTGATTCACGAACCTATAATAATATATACATATATATCAAAGTATGTTCAAAATATATTTACAACCCTTTTAATATATTTTGATGTTTTAAGTTTATTAAGTCAGCTGTCCTCGTTAGTAACCTACAACTAGTTGTCCACAGTTAGATGTACAGAAATAAATCGATAAATATTATCTTGAATCAATCCACGACCCAGTGTATACGTATCTCAGTATTGATCACAACTCAAACTATATATATTTTGGAATCAACCTCAACCCTGTATAGCTAACTCCAACATTCACATATAGAGTGTCTATGGTTGTTCCGAAATATATATAGATGTGTCGACATGATAGGTCGAAACATTGTATACGTGTCTATGGTATCTCAAGATTACATAATATACAATACAAGTTGATTAAGTTATGGTTGGAATAGATTTGTTACCAATTTTCACGTAGCTAAAATGAGAAAAATTATCCAATCTTGTTTTACCCATAACTTCTTCATTTTAAATCCGTTTTGAGTGAATCAAATTGCTATGGTTTCATATTGAACTCTATTTTATGAATCTAAACAGAAAAAGTATAGGTTTATAGTCGGAAAAATAAGTTACAAGTCGTTTTTGTAAAGGTAGTCATTTCAGTCGAAAGAACGACGTCTAGATGACCATTTTAGAAAACATACTTCCACTTTGAGTTTAACCATAATTTTTGGATATAGTTTCATGTTCATAATAAAAATCATTTTCTCATAATAACAACTTTTAAATCAAAGTTTATCATAGTTTTTAATTAACTAACCCAAAACAGCCCGCGGTGTTACTACGACGGCGTAAATCCGGTTTTACGGTGTTTTTCGTGTTTCCAGGTTTTAAATCATTAAGTTAGCATATCATATAGATATAGAACATGTGTTTAGTTGATTTTAAAAGTCAAGTTAGAAGGATTAACTTTTGTTTGCGAACAAGTTTAGAATTAACTAAACTATGTTCTAGTGATTACAAGTTTAAACCTTCGAATAAGATAGCTTTATATGTATGAATCGAATGATGTTATGAACATCATTACTACCTCAAGTTCCTTGGATAAACCTACTGGAAATGAGAAAAATAGATCTAGCTTCAAAGGATCCTTGGATGGCTTGAAAGTTCTTGAAGCAGAATCATGACACGAAAACAATTTCAAGTAAGATTTCCACTCGAAATAAGATTGTTATAGTTATAGAAATTGAATTAAAGTTTGAATATGATTATTACCTTGTATTAGAAAGATAACCTACTGTAAGTAACAAAGGTTTCTTGATCTTGGATGATTACTTGGAATGGATTTAGAAAACTTGGAAGTAAACTTGCAATCTTGGAAGTATTCTTGATTTTATGAAACTAGAACTTTTGGAATTTATGAAGAACACTTAGAGCTTGAAGATAGAACTTGAGAGAGATCAATTAGATGAATAAAATTGAAGAATGAAAGTGTTTGTAGGTGTTTTTGGTCGTTGGTGTATGGATTAGATATAAAGGATATGTAATTTTGTTTTCATGTAAATAAGTCATGAATGATTACTCATATTTTTGTAATTTTATGAGATATTTCATGCTAGTTGCCAAATGATGGTTCCCACATGTGTTAGGTGACTCACATGGGCTGCTAAGAGCTGATCATTGGAGTGTATATACCAATAGTACATACATCTAAAAGCTGTGTATTGTACGAGTACGAATACGGGTGCATATGAGTAGAATTGTTGATGAAACTGAACGAGGATATAATTGTAAGCATTTTTGTTAAGTAGAAGTATTTTGATAAGTGTCTTGAAGTCTTTCAAAAGTGTATGAATACATATTAAAACACTACATGTATATACATTTTAACTGAATCGTTAAGTCATCGTTAGTCGTTACATGTAAATGTTGTTTTGAAACCTTTAGGTTAATGATCTTGTTGAATGTTGTTAACCCATTGTTTATTATAACAAATAAGATGTTAAATTGTTATATTATCATGATATTATGATATATAATATATCTCAGTATGATGTATATACAGTTAAATGTCGTTACAACGATAATCGTTACATATATGTCTCGTTTCGAAATCATTAAGTTAGTAGTCTTATTTTTACATATGTATTTCATTGTTAATACACTTAATAATATATTTACTTATCATTTAACATAATTAACCAAGTGTATCAATATCTTAATATGATTCATATTTACCTAGTAAGACGTTGTTATAACGATAATCGTTATATATATCGTTTTCGAGTTTCTTAAATTAATAGTCTCATTTTTATGTATATAACTCATTGTTAAAATACCTAATGAGATACATACTTATAATAAAAACATGTTAACTATATATATAACCATATATATGTCATCGTATAGTTTTTACAAGTTTTAACGTTCGTGAATCACCGGTCAACTTGGGTGGTCAATTGTCTATATGAAACATATTTCAATTAATCAAGTCTTAACAAGTTTGATTGCTTAACATGTTGGAAACATTTAATCATGTAAATATCAATCTCAATTAATATATATAAACATGGAAAAGTTCGGGTCACTACAGGTTTAGGGTTTGGTGTTTTGGGTTTATGAAACAAACCCAAAACACCAAACCCTAAACCCTAAACCCTAAACCCTAAACTCTAAATCTGGCTAAATTTTACTTCACAAAACATGAAGGAAAAAAACGTTCATATTCTTCACGAACAATATTATCTTGAATGTTATTTTTGTCGATCGTTTTCCGCTTAAATAATAACATTCATCACGAAGTGTCTCTTCTAAATGTTCATATTTTCGTGTGATCTTGATGCCGGGAAAAAAAATTTCCAAAAAAAACGAAAAAAAAAATTTGCTTCCCCGGCTTAGTTACTTCCCCATTGATCCTGCCCCTACATATATATATATATATATATATATATATATATATATATATATATATATATATATATATATATATATATATATAGGGTAAGGATCCAGCGCTAAGTGGTACTTGGTGGGATAAGGGGATAAATGATTTTTATATCTTGAGTTCTATAGCTCCGATTTAAAAAAAAAAAAAAAAAAAAAAAAAAATTCTGGTATCTACTGACATTGTGTAGATTCAGAATTTTTTTTTTTTTCAACTGGAGCGTTAAGATGCATCGGATGCATGTTATCCGATGTTTAATGCATTTTAACTGTCTTTCATGCAGCAGATGCATCTTAACAAAAACAAAGAAAAATTGATTTTTGATTAAAAAACAGTGTTTAGGGTTTGGTAATTAGGGTTTAGAAATTAGGGTTTAGAAATTAGGGTTTAAAAATTGGGGTTTTAGAACGAGTTTTTAAACGAACGGTTTAGAGTTTACGGTTTAAACGATGTAAACCATTCCATAAGTTCCATTTAAAACATACAACAATTTAAATATTTACAAAAGGCACGAAGGCCATTAATTAAGTTTAATACAAGTTCGACCCACTAAAAATGATAGTTTTAATCCAAACAACGCTTCGAGCATGGTTTGGGGCTAAACTACCCAAAACGCTTGGTCGACTTCAAAAGCTTCAACAACAATCCAACATGGGGAACTAGTACCCCACAACCCCCTTCCCTTTGTCCGCACCTGCATCTAAAAAGATAAACAACGAGAGGGGTAAGCTAATGCTTAGTGAATGCAATAATTATACACATACATATATAATCTACTTACTTGCAATCACTTACACAATACTGCATACAAGCTAGCAATTCAACAACTATGCAAACATTATGCATAAACTACTATCCGCAAGTCACAATAAGCTAGCAACGTTAATAGCATATAGTTCACAATTTAATATGCTAAATACAATTCACACAACCATGGTTAACCAATCGTACAAGGGAACGGTACTTGAAAGACCGTCGGAGTTCATAACATCCATTAGTGTTACTTAAACACCGCGTAATCACAAATCCCTGGGTGATAT
This sequence comes from Rutidosis leptorrhynchoides, assembly GCF_046630445.1. Taxonomy (NCBI): domain Eukaryota; kingdom Viridiplantae; phylum Streptophyta; class Magnoliopsida; order Asterales; family Asteraceae; genus Rutidosis; species Rutidosis leptorrhynchoides. Next base: position 62,143,628 of record NC_092337.1, read on the forward strand.
CTTGAACACCGCGACTAACTCACCCCCATGACAATGTGGCGTCTTGAACATCGCGACGATTCCACATGTCAATCAAAAATAATGAGTGGTGTCTTGAACACCGCGACAATTCCACTCCCATGACAATGTGGTGTCTTAAACACCGCGACAATACCACATGTCAATCAAACAATGAGTAGTGTCTTGAACACCGCGACAATACTACTCGTTACTTAGAATGTGGTGTCTTGAACACCGCGACAATTTCACATTCATACCACACAAATAAATAAATTATATACGTACACGCATAATTATTCCACTCACGTTGACACAAAGATGATGATTATGCACTTCCGAACTTCAAAGCAATGTACCTAATACATTAAGTACACTTTCAATACACAAACTAGTGGAACTAGCCACATTACTTACGCTTGAGCATTTAATGACCCAATTTGCATTAAATAACTCAACTACACCAAAACCGCCCTTAATTGGCCAAGACACATGTTAAATCACTAAAGCTAGTGATTTAAAGTCTACTAACTTAAACCAACACAAACTTAGGGTAATTCATACCCATTTCACCCAAACTAGGTCAACATTACTATTTTGACCCATTTCAACACTTAAACTTACAAACTTGGTCAACTTAACTCATTTACAATTCTTTCAACATTTAACAAGGGTTTTAGTGCTTAACAACACAATTAACACTTACAATTCTCATTTCATTTGACCAAAACTCTAGATTGTAGCTATTAGGGTTTCATTACAACAACATAACCCAAATTCACCCATTTTACCCTCAAATGGGTCATACAAGTCTCTAGTAACCAAAACCCTAGCCATTAACCAATTAAAACTCAAAACATAGAGTTAGAACTTACCAAGACTATCAAAGTGTAGCTAGAGACACAAGGAACAACTTTAGAACTTGGGTTCGGGCGAGATTCGGTCTTCTTCTTCTCCAAATGAGCTTTCCTACTCTAAAACCTCAACTCTCTCTCTAGGTTTTATTTTAAATAAATGGAAATGTGAGAAATGGAGATGCTATAAGCTTGAATCAGCTTTTACACTGCCAAAACTGGCCTTAAGTGAAAAGACTACAATGCCCCCGATAGATTCCATTTAAAATGGTTAAAAAGGTAAAACGGCGACTTTTGTTGCGATCCACGACCCTTTGTCACGATACGCGACAACCAAACGCGATATACATTTTTCAAACGCGATAGATTCACAGAAGTCAGGAAACCCTAACCATCGCGTTTGAATACGACCTGTCGCAATCCGCGACACACTGGGTCGCGATACATTGACCTCCAACGCGACATACCTACTGTAGAGAAGTTCCCAGATACCCATCGCGTTTTAACCTATCCCGTCGCGTTACGCGACACACCAGCTCGCGATACACCAACTCCAAACGCGACAACAAGCCTGATTGAGCATTTTCTATATTTTTAAACACTTAACTAAACATAATCAAACACGGATACAATATTACACATTTACAAGGTAAATTTACGCACCTTTAGTCACATGTAGGGAAAACGGGATGTTACAACTCTCCCCCACTTAAATCGGAGCGCGTCCTCGCGATCCAAACCGCATGACAAGCCGGAAGATAAACCAAAACGAACTCTTCGGATTCCCACATAAACTCGGAACCCTTTCGATGTCGCCATTGCACTTTGAAGGTTCTAACCTCTTTGTTCCGCAACATCTTAACCTTTTCATCAAGGATTGCAATCGGCTCTTCCGCATACTCTAACTTATTATTCAAAGTAATCTCATCTAACGGCACCCGAGTTGAGTCATCCGCAAGACACTTACAAAGATGGGAAACATGAAACGTGTTATGAATTCCCGCAAGTTCTTCGGGAAACTCTAGTCGATAAGCAACCTCACCAATACGTGCCAACACCTTGAAAGGACCAATAAATCGAGGAGCTAACTTACTTCGATTTCGAAACCGAATAACACCCTTCCGTGGAGAAACCTTAAGCATCACCATGTCACCTTCTTGAAATTCAATCGGTCTCCTACCTTTATCGGCATAAGACTTTTGTCTATCTTACGCCGCTTTAAGTCGAGCCCGAATCATCTCGATCTTACTATTCGTCTCCAAAACTAAATTGGTACTCCCGATTTCTCGTTGACCCACTTCTCCCCAACAAATGGGAGTTCGACATCTACGCCCATAGAGCATCTCATAAGGTGTTATTCTAATACTAGTGTGGTAACTATTATTGTACGAGAATTCCACCAATGGTAAGTGCTCATCCCAACTACCACCAAAGTCAATAATACACGCCCTTAACATATCCTCCAACGTTTGGTTCGTACACTCAGTTTGACCGTCCGTTTGAGGATGATACGCCGTGCTCATTTTCAATTGAGTACCCATATCTTCATGGAACTTCTTCCAAAACCGAGAAGTGAAACGAGTATCTCTATCCGAAACAATAGATATAGGAACCCCATGCCTCGATATCACCTCCTTGATAAACAACTTGGATAAAGTCTCCGATGATATCGTTTCCCGAATGGGAAGAAACAAAGCACTCTTCGTCAATCGATCAACTATCACCCAAATCGTATCATATTGGGTTCTTACCGTCTTTGGTAACTTGGTAATGAAGTCCATGGTAATGTGCTCCCATTTCCATTTCGGGACTTCCAATGGTTGTAACTTACCATACGGCTTTTGGTGTTCGGCTTTAACTTGCAAACACGTGACGCATTGTTCAACATACTTAACCACATCACGTTTCATACCGGGCCACCAATAATCTTTCTTCAAATCATAGTACATCTTTGTTGCACCCGGATGAATTGAATACTTTGACTTATGTGCTTCATCAAGTAGCACTTGTCGGTTACCACCCATCATAGGCACCCACACTCTTCCTTGAAAAGACAACAAACCATGCGAGCCCATAATAATGAACTCCGTTTGCCCCACGATTCGTTCCGCATGCTTGTTGTGAACGTAAGCCTCTATTTGAATCTCACCAAGCTTTACAAGAAAATCATTAGTAATAATCATACGTAACGACCCTAATCGTATTTCCGGGTGTTGACTCTTTCGACTCAACGCATCCGCTACCACATTCGCCTTACCCGGATTATAAAGTATCTCACAATCATAGTCCTTTACCACATCCATCCACCTACGTTGACGATAATTCAAATCTCGTTGACTAAAGAGATGTTTCAAACTCTTATGATCCGAATAAATCGTACACTTGACACCATACAAGTAGTGACGCCAAATTTTCAACGCATGTACCACCGCCGCCAATTCAAGATCATGAGTCGGGTATCTCTTTTCGTGTTCCTTTAATTGTCGAGAGGCATAAGCGATGACCTTACCGCTTTGCATTAGAACACACCCGAGCCCATTTAACGAAGCATCACAATAAACCGTCATGTCTTCTACCCCTTCCGGCAATACTAACACCGGAGCTTGACACAACTTCTCTTTTAACAATTGAAAAGCAATTTCTTGCTCGTTTCCCCAATCGAACCTTACGTTCTTCCTCGTCAACTTCGTCAAAGGAGAAGCAATTTTAGAAAAGTCTTAGATAAACCGACGATAATAACCGGCCAATCCGAGAAAACTTCGAATTTTCGTAGGCGTAGTCGGTCGTCCCCAACTCTTCACCGTTTCTATCTTCCCCGGGTCTACTTGAATACCTTCTTTATTCACAATATGGCCAAGGAATTGAACTTCCCTTAGTCAAAATTCACATTTGGAGAATTTAACATACAACTTCTCCTTCCGCAACGTCTTCAACACTTCACGCAAATGGTGCTCATGTTCCTTCATGCTCTTAGAATAAACAAGTATGTCGTCAATGTACACAATTACCGACTTGTCCAACATAGGTTGGCACACTCGGTTCATAAGATCCATGAATGCCATCGGTGCATTGGTAAGACCAAAAGGCATAACTACAAACTCAAAATGCCCGTAACGCATTTGAAAAGCCGTTTTCTCTATGTCTTCCTCACGGACCCGCACTTGATGATAGCCGGACCGTAAGTCAATCTTAAAAAAATACGTTGCACCTTGGAGTTGGTCAAACAAATCGTCAATCCTAGGCAATGGATAATGATTCTTGATCGTCACTTTGTTCAACTCCCGATAATCGATGCACATTCGCATACTTCCATCTTTCTTTTTCACAAACAAAACCGGAGCACCCCATGGCGAGGAACTCGGTCGAATAAAACCCTTCTCATGCAACTCTTGGGTTTGGTTTAATAAGTCTTGCATTTCCATTGGCGCTAAATGATAAGGAGTTTTAGCAATGGGAGTAGCTCCCGGAACCAACTCAATGCGAAATTCAACTTGTCTTTCCGCCGGAACACCCGGTAACTCATCCAGAAAAACGTCTTCAAACTCATTAACCACCGGAATTTTATGAATGGGTGGTGGCTCATCACGAGTGTCAACTACATGGGCAAGATAAGACACACCACCACTCTTGAGAAAACGTCGCGCCCGTGCATAAGTGCGTAATGGTACGAGTCTTCTTCGTTTATCACCATGAATAATCAACTCTCCCCCACTTGGGGTTCTCACACGAATGAACTTATCATGACATGCAATATCGGCTCTATAACGATCGAGTCAATCCATACCAACAACAATATCAAACTCACCCAAAGTCATCGGAATGTGATCAATTTTAAATGTTTCGGTACCAAACACAACATTACAATCTTTACACACATCAACCCCTAGCACCGTCTTACCATCCGCTATTTCAACTTCTACCGGATGACTTAACTTAGCTAGCGGTTTGTTAAGCTTAGACACAAATCGAGGCGACACAAAAGACAAATTAGCACCGCTATCAAATAATATCTTTGCCGGATTAGAGTTGAACATGAAAGTACATGAGACAACTTCATTGGAATACTTGGCCTCATCATTTTTCATCAAATAATTTCGCCCCTTAGTCGTGCCCGCCGCCTTCTCCAACCTCTTAACATTATCATTATTCAATTCGGGACACTCCGGCCTCTTGTGCCCTTCTTTACCACAATTAAAACAAGTGAGCTTGGTTGTGGTAGATTGTTTGGTGCAATCACGGGCCATATGCCCCCTTCGCCCACAATTGTGACAAGAATAAGGAAAATCTCCCGAAGCACCTTTCTTCAAGCTACCAACACTCTCGGAGCCCTTCTTATGCTTCTTGTTAGAAAAATTCGAATGATTAGTAGCTTCAAACTTCTTTTTGCCTAAGGTAAAGCCACTTTTTCTCAACACAAGCGCCTCAAAACCTTTGGCCATATTAAACAAGTCATCAAAACTCTTCACCACATTTACACTTATCTTGTAGTGACCTGAACTTTTCCGAACCTTTCTATGATTATATGTTTAATGAAAACTATATTTACATGATTAAATGTTTCCAACATGTTAAGAAATCAAACTTGTTAAGACTTGGTTAATTGAAACGGAAATTTTGTAAACGTCTGATTACCCAGTTTTACCAATGATTCACGAACGCTATAAGTTGTATATGACATGATGATACATAAATGAATAAATATATATGTTTAACATGATATAATGATCATCAAGTATTTCATTAAAAATAGTAACAATAAGTTATATACTTAAAAAGGAGACTATTGACGTATGAAACTCGAAACGATACATATAACGATTATCGTTATAACCACGTCTTACTAAATATATATGAAGCATATTAATACATTATTATATTATATATAACATGATAATATGATAATTAAATATATCATTAAGTGTATTAACAATGAACTACATAAGTAAAAACAAGACTACTAACTTAAGGATTTCGAAACGTGACATATATGTAACGATTATCGTTGTAACGACATTTAAATGTATATATCATATTAAGATATATTAATATATCATAATATCATGATAATATAATAATTTAAAATCTCATTTAATATTATAAACTTTGGGTTAACAACATTTAACAAGATCGTTAACCTAAAGGTCTCAAAACAACACTTACATGTAACGACTAACGATGACTTAACGACTCAGTTAAAATGTATATACATGCAGTGTTTTAATATGTATTCATACACTTTTGAAAGACTTCAAGACACTTATCAAAATACTTCTACTTAACAAAAATGCTTACAATTACATTCTCGTTCAGTTTCATCAACAATTCTACTCGTATGCACCCGTATTCTTACTCGTACAATACACAGCTTTTAGATGTATGTACTATTGGTATATACACTCCAATGATCAGCTCTTAGCAGCCCATGTGAGTCACCTAACACATGTGGGAACCATCATTTGGCAACTAGCATGAAATATCTCTTAAAATTACAAAAATATGAGTAATCATTCATGACTTATTTACATGAAAACAAAATTACATATCCTTTATATCTAATCCATACACCAACGACCAAAAACACCTACAAACACTTTCATTATTCAATTTTCTTCATCTAATTGATCTCTCTCAAGTTCTATCTTCAAGTTCTAAGTGTTCTTCATAAATTCCAAAAGTTCTAGTTTCATAAAATCAAGAATACTTTCAAGTTTGCTAGCTCACTTCCAATCTTGTAAGGTGATCATCCAACCTCAAGAAATCTTTGTTTCTTATAGTAGGTTATCATTCTAATACAAGGTAATAATCATATTCAAACTTTGGTTCAATTTCTATAACTATAACAATCTTATTTCAAGTGATGATCTTACTTGAACTTGTTTTCGTGTCATGATTCTGCTTCAAGAACTTCGAGCCATCCAAGGATCCGTTGAAGCTAGATCCATTTTTCTCTTTTCCAGTAGGTTTATCCAAGGAACTTAAGGTAGTAATGATGTTCATAACATCATTCGATTCATACATAAAAAGCTATCATATTCGAAGTGGTAAACTAGTAATCACTAGAACATAGTTTAGTTAATTCTAAACTTGTTCGCAAATAAAGTTAATCCTTCTAACTACACTTTTAAAATCAACTATACACATGATCTATATCTATATGATATGCTAAGTTAATGATTTAAAACCCAGAAACACGATAAACACCATAAAACCGGATTTACGCCGTCGTAGTTACAACCGGGGGCTGTTTTGGTTTGGATAATTAAAACTATGAAAAACTTTGATTTAAAAGCTATACTTCTGGAAAAATGATTTTTATTATGAACATGAAACCATATCCAAAAATCATGGTTAAACTTAAAGTGAAAGTATGTTTTTCAAAACAGTCATCAAGATGTCGTGCTTTCGACGGAAATGACTACCTCTTTCAAAAACGACTTGTAACTTGTATTTCTGACTATAAACCTATACCTTTTCTGTTTAGTTTCATAAATTCAAGTTCAATACGAAACCGTGGCCGCTTAAATCACTCAAAACGGATTAGAAACGAATAAATGGCGAGCAAAACAAAATTGGTAAAAACTACTCATTTTAGCTACGTGAAAATTGGTAACAAATCTATTCCAACCATAACTTAATCAACTTTTATTGTATATTATGTAATCTTGAGATACCATAGACACGTATACAATGTTTCGACCTATCATGTCGACACATCTATATATATTTCGGAACAACCATAGACACTCTATATGTGAATGTTGGAGTTAGCTATACAGGGTTGAGGTTGATTCCAAAATATATATAGTTTGAGTTGTGATCAATACTGAGATACATATACACTGGGTCGTGGATTGATTCAAGATAATATTTATCGATTTATTTCTGTACATCTAACTATGGACAACTAGTTGTAGGTTACTAACGAGGACAGCTGACTTAATAAACTTAAAACATCAAAATGTATTAAAAGTATTGTAAATATATTTTGAACATACTTTGATATATATGTATATATTGTTATAGGTTCGTGAATCGACCAGTGGCCAAGTCTTACTTCCCGATGAAGTAAAAAAAAATCTGTGAAAGTGAGTTATAGTCCCACTTTTAAAATCTAATATTTTTGGGATGAGAATACATGCAGGTTTTATAAATGATTTACAAAATAGACACAAGTACGTGAAACTACATTCTATGGTTGAATTATCGAAATCGAATATGCCCCTTTTTTATTAAGTCTGGTAATCTAAGAATTAGGGAACAGACACCCTAATTGACGCGAATCCTAAAGATAGATCTATTGGGCCTAACAAACCCCATCCAAAGTACCGGATGCTTTAGTACTTCGAAATTTATATCATATCCGAAGGGTGTCCCGGAATGATGGGGATATTCTTATATATGCATCTTGTTAATGTCGGTTACCAGGTGTTCACCATATGAATGATTTTTATCTCTATGTATGGGATGTATATTGAAATATGAAATCTTGTGGTCTATTGTTACGATTTTATATATATAGGTTAAACCTATAACTCACCAACATTTTTGTTGACGTTTAAAGCATGTTTATTCTCAGGTGAATATTAAGAGCTTCCGCTGTTGTATACTAAAATACGGACAAGATTTGGAGTCCATGTTTGTATGATATTATGTGAAAACTGCATTCAAGAAACATATGTCGATGTAATATATTTCTATTGTAAACCATTATGTAATGGTCGTGTGTAAACAGTATATTTTAGATTATCATTATTTGATAATCTACGTAATGCTTTTGAAACCTTTATTGATAAAATAAAGGTTATGGTTGTTTTAAAAATGAATGCAGTCTTTGAAAAACGTCTCATATAGAGGTCAAAACCTCGCAACGAAATCAATTAATAAGGAACGTTTATAATCAATATGAACGGGACATTTCAGTTGGTATCCGAGCGTTGGTCTTAGAGAACCAGAATTTTGCATTAGTGTGTCTTATCGAGTTTGTTAGGATGCATTAGTGAGTCTGGACTTCGACCGTATTTACTTGAAAAATGATTGCTTAACAAATTTTGTTGGAAACTATATATTTTTAACATGTGAATATTATGTGATATATTAATCTCTTAGCGTGTTTGATATTATGTAATAGATGTCTACCTCTAGAACAAGTCCCATTGACTCACCTAATAATAATGAAGAGTCAAATGTAAATTGGAATGATTCGTGGACTGATTCACAAGTTCCCGAAGAGGAACCGGAAGAAGAGTCAGAACCGGAAGAAGAATCGGAACCGGAAGAAGAAATAGAACCAGTGGGGGAAATAATAAAACGGTTAAGTAGAAGAAAATCCTCAACCAACCGACCAAAGTTAATTATGGTCAATGGTGTTTCCGCCAAGGAAGCAAAGTATTGGGAGGATTACCAATTCTCCGATGAATCGGATCCTGACAAGGATTCCGATGATGTTATAGAAATTACCCCAACACAATTTAATAAGGCAAAAGAGAACAATAAGGGAAAGGGCATAAAAATAGAGAAATTTGATTCCAAACCCGATGAACTTTATATGTATCGTCAACACCCGTATTTCTTAAGTTGTGACAATAACCCGGGAACCTCTAAACCACCAGGTTTTTCTAAACCAATGTCGAAAACGATGGCTCGTATTAGGGGAACATCATATATCCCTAGAAACTTGGCAAAACGAACCAAAACCGAAGAAGAAGAAACGAGCGAGTCAGAATAAGATAGTTGTATTCGTGTGGTGTAATATATGTAATATAGTGTGCTTATGCTTTATGATTTATGTCTATTTTTTTTTTATGAATCTAACTGTTGGACATTACGTAACCCTCGTTCCTTTGACGACGTTACAACACGCTGTCTTATCAACGGCCATAACGGTTATGTTCCACAAGACCAAGGATGGGAAGTAGTCCTAGTAAAACCAGAATGCATGACTTGTTTCTGGACGTATGAATTACGTGTCTTTATTGCCTTTGCTGAACGACTTGTGTACTAGCTACAATTATCTTCACAACCATCTTGTATCAAATTTATTGTGTGCTATATTTCATGCTATATGTAAAATAAGCGGTATTGTAAGTTTGTAAAATATTGTGTAAAAGTTTGAACGCGAAATATTATTATAATCAGTTTTTCATATAGAATTGTAGTAGTTGAATTGTATATTAGCTACTAAGTATGAACTTAACGGGTAGGTACTACCCGAATTTAAATTTATAAAACGCTAATATGAAGAAAAAGCTTTTATAAATGAGTTCATATTATGCTACGAGATACTATTGACTACTCTTAATATTCTGTATGATTAACTTGTTTCATTTGACTATTTTGATGGAAATGGCACCAACTACTCGACACACCTTAAATATGAGCGAAGAGGAATTTCGTGCCTTTCTTGCCTCAAACATAGCCGCAGTACAGGCTGCGCTACATACCAACAATAACCTTGGATCTAGCAGTACAGGAAATCGTGTAGGATGCACCTACAAAGAATTCACTGCCTGCAAACCTTTGGAATTTGATGGAACCGAAGGACCGATCAGATTGAAACGGTGGACCGAGAAGGTCGAATCGGTGTTTGCCATAAGTAAGTGTACTGAAGAGGACAAAGTGAAGTACGCTACGCATACCTTCACAGGTTCTGCGTTAACATGGTGGAATACCTATCTAGAGCAAGTGGGACAAGATGATGCTTATGCACTACCGTGGTCAGCATTCAAGCACTTGATGAACGAGAAGTACCATCCCAGAACCGAGGTCAATAAGCTCAAGACTGAACTTAGAGGGTTACGAACCCAAGGATTTGATATTACCACGTACGAAAGACGATTCACAGAATTGTGCCTATTGTGTCCGGGAGCGTTCGAAGATGAGGAAGAGAAGATCGACGCGTTTGTGAAAGGATTACCGGAAAGAATCCAAGAATATTTAAGTTCACACGAGCCCACCTCCATACAACAGGCATGTAGAATGGCTCACAAACTAGTGAATCAGATTGAAGAAAGAATTAAAGAATAGACTGCTGAAGAGGCCAATGTGAAGCAAGTCAAAAGAAAGTGGGAGGAAAACGGTGATAAGAATCACCAATACAACAACAACAGCAATTACAACAATAATCGCAACAACTATCCCAACAATCGCAACATCAATCGCAACTACAACAAACGGCCCAACAACAACAACAACAACAACAACAACAACAACAACAACAGCAGCAACTCATCCCAACAACAATAATAACCGCAACAACAACAATCAGAAGCAGCAATGCCAAAGGTGTGAAAAGTATCACTCGGGGTTTTGCACCAAATTTTGCAACAAGTGTAAAAGAAATGGTCATAGCACGGCGAAGTGTGAGGTCTACGGACCAGGGGTTAACAGAACGAAAGGAACAAATGGTGTCAGAACGAGTAATGGCGGAGCAAGTAGTGTCGGGGCAAGTTATGCCAATGTAGTTTGTTATAAATGTGGAAAACCGGGCCACATTATTAGAAATTGTCCGAACCAGGAGAACACGAATGGACAAGGCCGCGGAAGAGATTTCAATATTAATGCGGCAGAGGCACAGGAAGACCCGGAGCTTGTTACGGGTACGTTTCTTATTGACAATAAATCTGCTTACGTTTTATTTGATTCGGGTGCGGATAGAAGCTATATGAGTAGAGATTTTTGTGCTAAATTAAGTTGTCCATTGACGCCTTTGGATAGTAAATTTTTACTCGAATTAGCAAATGGTAAATTAATTTCAGCAGATAATATATGTCGGAATCGAGAAATTAAACTGGTTAGCGAAACATTTAAGATTGACTTTATACCAGTAGAGTTAGGGAGTTTTGATGTGATAATCGGTAGGGACTGGTTGAAAGAAGTGAAAGCAGAGATCGTTTGTTACAAAAATGCAATTCGCATTATACGAGAAAAAGGAAAACCCTTAATGGTGTACGGAGAAAAGGGCAACACGAAGCTACATCTTATTAGTAATTTGAAGGCACAAAAACTAATAAGAAAAGGTTGCTATGCTGTTCTAGCACACGTCGAGAAAGTACAAACTGAAGAAAAGAGCATCAATGATGTTCCCGTCACAAAAGAATTTCCCGATGTATTTCCGAAAGAATTACCGGGATTACCCCCACATCGATCCGTTGAATTTCAAATAGATCTTGTACCAGGAGCTGCACCAATAGCTCGTGCTCCTTACAGACTCGCACCCAGCGAGATGAAAGAACTGCAAAGCCAATTACAAGAACTTTTAGAGCGTGGTTTCATTCGACCAAGCACATCACCGTGGGGAGCTCCTGTTTTGTTTGTCAAGAAGAAAGATGGTACATTCAGGTTGTGTATCGACTACCTAGAGTTGAACAAACTTACCATCAAGAACCACTACCCACTACCGAGAATCGACGACTTATTTGATCAACTACAAGGCTCGTCTGTTTATTCAAAGATTGACTTACGTTCCGGGTATCATCAAATGCGGGTGAAAGAAGATGATATTCCAAAGACTGCTTTCAGAACACGTTACGGTCATTACGAATTTATGGTCATGCCGTTTGGTTTAACTAATGCACCAGCTGTGTTCATGGACCTTATGAACCGAGTGTGTGGACCATACCTTGACAAGTGTGTCATTGTTTTCATTGATGACATACTTATTTACTCAAAGAATGACCAAGAACACGGTGAACATTTGAGAAAGGTGTTAGAAGTATTGAGGAAGGAAGAATTGTACGCTAAGTTTTCAAAGTGTGCATTTTGGTTGGAAGAAGTTCAATTCCTAGGTCACATAGTGAACAAAGAAGGTATTAAGTTGGATCCGGCAAAGATAGAAACTGTTGAAAAGTGGGAAACCCCGAAAACTCCGAAACACATACGCCAGTTTTTAGGACTAGCTGGTTACTACAGAAGGTTCATCCAAGATTTTTCCAGAATAGCAAAACCCTTGACTGCATTAACGCATAAAGGGAAGAAATTTGAATGGAAGGATGAACAAGAGAAAGCGTTTCATTTATTGAAGAAAAAGCTAACTATGGCACCTATATTGTCATTGCCTGAAGGGAATGATGATTTTGTGATTTATTGTGATGCATCAAAGCAAGGTCTCGGTTGTGTATTAATGCAACGAACGAAGGTGATTGCTTATGCGTCTAGACAATTGAAGATTCACGAAAAAAATTATACGACGCATGATTTGGAATTAGGCGCGGTTGTTTTTGCATTAAAGACTTCGAGGCACTACTTATATGGGGTCAAAAGTATTATATATACCGACCACAAAAGTCTTCAACACATATTTAATCAGAAACAACTGAATATGAGGCAGCGTAGGTGGATTGAATTGTTGAATGATTACGACTTTGAGATTCGTTACCACCCGGGGAAGGCAAATGTGGTAGCCGACGCCTTAAGCAGGAAGGACAGAGAACCCATTCGAGTAAAATCTATGAATATAATGATTCACAATAACCTTACTACTCAAATAAAGGAGGCGCAACAAGGAGTTTTAAAAGAGGGAAATTTAAAGGATGAAATACCCAAAGGATCGGAGAAGCATCTTAATATTCAGGAAGACGGAACCCGGTATAGGGCTGAAAGGATTTGGGTACCAAAATTTGGAGATATGAGAGAAATGGTACTTAGAGAAGCTCATAAAACCAGATACTCAATACATCCTGGAACGGGGAAGATGTACAAGGATCTCAAGAAACATTTTTGGTGGCCAGGTATGAAAGCCGATGTTGCTAAATACGTAGGGGAATGTTTGACGTGTTCTAAGGTCAAAGCGGAGCATCAGAAACCATCAGGTCTACTTCAACAACCCGAAATCCCGGAATGGAAATGGGAAAACATTACCATGGATTTCATCACTAAATTACCAAGGACTGCAAGTGGTTTTGATACTATTTGGGTAATAGTTGATCGTCTCACCAAATCAGCACACTTCCTGCCAATAAGAGAAGATGACAAGATGGAGAAGTTAGCACGACTGTATTTGAAGGAAGTCATCTCCAGACATGGAATACCAATCTCTATTATCTCTGATAGGGATGGCAGATTTATTTCAAGATTCTGGCAGACCTTACAGCAAGCATTAGGAACTCGTCTAGACATGAGTACTGCCTATCATCCACAAACTGATGGGAAGAGTGAAAGGACGATACAAACGCTTGAAGACATGCTACGAGCATGTGTTATTGATTTCGAAAACAGTTGGGATCGACATCTACCGTTAGCAGAATTTTCCTACAACAACAGCTACCATTCAAGCATTGAGATGGCGCCATTTGAAGCACTTTATGGTAGAAAGTGCAAGTCTCCAATTTGTTGGAGTGAAGTGGGGGATAGACAGATTACGGGTCCAGAGATAATACAAGAAACTACCGAGAAAATCATCCAAATTCAACAACGGTTGAAAACCGCCCAAAGTCGACAAAAGAGCTACGCCGACATTAAAAGAAAAGATATAGAATTTGAAATTGGAGAGATGGTCATGCTTAAGGTTGTACCTTGGAAAGGTGTTGTTCGATTTGGTAAACGAGCGAAATTAAATCCAAGGTATATTGGACCATTCAAGATTATTGATCGTGTCGGACCAGTAGCTTACCGACTTGAGTTACCTCAACAACTCGCGGCTGTACATAACACTTTCCATGTCTCGAATTTGAAGAAATGTTTTGCTAAAGAAGATCTCACTATTCCGTTGGACGAAATCCAAATCAATGAAAAACTTCAATTCATTGAAGAACCCGTTGAAATAATGGATCATGAGGTTAAGAGACTTAAACAAAACAAGATACCGATTGTTAAGGTTCGATGGAATGCTCGTAGAGGACCCGAGTTCACCTGGGAATGAGAAGATCAGATGAAGAAGAAGTACCCACACTTATTTCCAGAAGATGAGCCAACACCTCCAATCGCTTAAAATTTCGGGACGAAATTTATTTAACGGGTAGGTACTGTAGTAACCCGAACTTTTCCGAACCTTTCAATGATTATATGTTTAATGAAAACTATATTTACATGATTAAATGTTTCCAACATGTTAAGCAATCAAACTTGTTAAGACTTGGTTGATTGAAACGGAAATTTTGTAAACGTCTGATTACCCAGTTTTACCAATGATTCACGAACGCTATAAGTTGTATATGACATGATGATACATAAATGAATAAATATATATATTTAACATGATATAATGATCATCAAGTATCTCATTAAAAATAGTAACAATAAGTTATATACTTAAAAAGGAGACTATTGACGTATGAAACTCGAAACGATACATATAACGATTATCGTTATAACCACGTCTTACTAAATATATATGAAGCATATTAATACATTATTATATTATATATAACATGATAATATGATAATTAAATATATCATTAAGTGTATTAACAATGAACTACATAAGTAAAAACAAGACTACTAACTTAAGGATTTCGAAACGAGACATATATGTAACGATTATCGTTGTAACGACATTTAAATGTATATATCATATTAAGATATATTAATATATCATAATATCATGATAATATAATAATTTAAAATCTCATTTGATATTATAAACTTTAGGTTAACAACATTTAACAAGATCGTTAACCTAAAGGTCTCAAAACAACACTTACATGTAACGACTAACGATGACTTAACGACTCAGTTAAAATGTATATACATGTAGTGTTTTAATATGTATTCATACACTTTTGAAAGACTTCAAGATACTTATCAAAATACTTCTACTTAACAAAAATGCTTACAATTACATTCTCGTTCAGTTTCATCAACAATTCTACTCGTATGCACCCGTATTCGTACTCGTACAATACACAGCTTTTAGATGTATGTACTATTGGTATATACACTCCAATGATCAGCTCTTAGCAGCCCATGTGAGTCACCTAACACATGTGGGAACCATCATTTGGCAACTAGCATGAAATATCTCATAAAATTACAAAAATATGAGTAATCATTCATGACTTATTTACATGAAAACAAAATTACATATCCTTTATATCTAATCCATACACCAACGACCAAAAACACCTACAAACACTTTCATTCTTCAATTTTCTTCATCTAATTGATCTCTCTCAAGTTCTATCTTCAAGTTCTAAGTGTTCTTCATAAATTCCAAAAGTTCTAGTTTCATAAAATCAAGAATACTTTCAAGTTTGCTAGCTCACTTCCAATCTTGTAAGGTGATCATCCAACCTCAAGAAATCTTTGTTTCTTATAGTAGGTTATCATTCTAATACAAGGTAATAATCATATTCAAACTTTGGTTCAATTTCTATAACTATAACAATCTTATTTCAAGTGATGATCTTACTTGAACTTGTTTTCGTGTCATGATTCTGCTTCAAGAACTTCGAGCCATCCAAGGATCCGTTGAAGCTAGATCCATTTTTCTCTTTTCCAGTAGGTTTATCCAAGGAACTTAAGGTAGTAATGATGTTCATAACATCATTCGATTCATACATAAAAAGCTATCATATTCGAAGTGGTAAACTAGTAATCACTAGAACATAGTTTAGTTAATTCTAAACTTGTTCGCAAATAAAGTTAATCCTTCTAACTACACTTTTAAAATCAACTATACACATGATCTATATCTATATGATATGCTAAGTTAATGATTTAAAACCCAGAAACACGATAAACACCATAAAACCGGATTTACGCCGTCGTAGTTACAACCGGGGGCTGTTTTGGTTTGGATAATTAAAACTATGAAAAACTTTGATATAAAAGCTATACTTCTGGAAAAATGATTTTTATTATGAACATGAAACCATATCCAAAAATCATGGTTAAACTTAAAGTGAAAGTATGTTTTTCAAAACAGTCATCAAGATGTCGTGCTTTCGACGGAAATGACTACCTCTTTCAAAAACGACTTGTAACTTGTATTTCTGACTATAAACCTATACCTTTTCTGTTTAGTTTCATAAATTCAAGTTCAATACGAAACCGTGGCCGCTTAAATCACTCAAAACGGATTAGAAACGAATAAATGGCGAGCAAAACAAAATTGGTAAAAACTACTCATTTTAGCTACGTGAAAATTGGTAACAAATATATTCCAACCATAACTTAATCAACTTGTATTGTATATTATGTAATCTTGAGATACCATAGACACGTATAAAATGTTTCGACCTATCATGTCGACACATCTATATATATTTCGGAACAACCATAGACACTCTATATGTGAATGTTGGAGTTAGCTATACAGGGTTGAGGTTGATTCCAAAATATATATAGTTTGAGTTGTGATCAATACTGAGATACGTATACACTGGGTCGTGGATTGATTCAAGATAATATTTATCGATTTATTTCTGTACATCTAACTATGGACAACTAGTTGTAGGTTACTAACGAGGACAGCTGACTTAATAAACTTAAAACATCAAAATGTATTAAAAGTATTGTAAATATATTTTGAACATACTTTGATATATATGTATATATTGTTATAGGTTCGTGAATCGACCAGTGGCCAAGTCTTACTTCCCGACGAAGTAAAAAAAATCTGTGAAAGTGAGTTATAGTCCCACTTTTAAAATCTAATATTTTTGGGATGAGAATACATGCAGGTTTTATAAATGATTTACAAAATAGACACAAGTACGTGAAACTACATTCTATGGTTGAATTATCGAAATCGAATATGCCCCTTTTTTATTAAGTCTGGTAATCTAAGAATTAGGGAACAGACACCCTAATTGACGTGAATCCTAAAGATAGATCTATTGGGCCTAACAAACCCCATCCAAAGTACCGGATGCTTTAGTACTTCGAAATTTATATCATATCCGAAGGGTGTCCCGGAATGATGGGGATATTCTTATATATGCATCTTGTTAATGTCGGTTACCAGGTGTTCACCATAGGAATGATTTTTATCTCTATGTATGGGATGTATATTGAAATATGAAATCTTGTGGTCTATTGTTACGATTTGATATATATAGGTTAAACCTATAACTCACCAACATTTTTGTTGACGTTTAAAGCATGTTTATTCTCAGGTGAATATTAAGAGCTTCCGTTGTTGCATACTAAAATAAGGACAAGATTTGGAGTCCATGTTTGTATGATATTATGTGAAAACTGCATTCAAGAAACATATGTCGATGTAATATATTTCTATTGTAAACCATTATGTAATGGTCGTGTGTAAACAGTATATTTTAGATTATCATTATTTGATAATCTACGTAATGCTTTTGAAACCTTTATTGATAAAATAAAGGTTATGGTTGTTTTAAAAATGAATGCAGTCTTTGAAAAACGTCTCATATAGAGGTCAAAACCTCGCTACGAAATCAATTAATATGGAACGTTTATAATCAATATGAACGGGACATTTCATATCTTCTCTTGATAACTATCATTCAAGATGCGATAGAAGTCTTCCTTCAACATTTTATCATTCCCGACATACTCCGGGCAAAATTGGGTCTTTGACAAGAAAATGGATTTAAGAGTGTTCAAATCCATCGAGCCTTGCCTCAAGGAACGCAACTCGTCCTTAAGCCGTGTAAGATCGGCCAAAGTTCGGTATTCATCGAAAAACTCCACCTTGAACTCATCCCAAGTAAAATCCATACATTGTTCTTCACCATAAACTTGGATTTTCGCATCCCACCATAACTTAGCATCACCTCTTAATATGCTACAACCATATCTCGTCTTTTTATCAAGAGGGCATTCACAAGTTCGAAAAGCCCCCTCCATATCGGAGATCCACCGGGCACTCTTTAACGGGTCTCTTTCGCCCTCAAAAGTAGGTGGTTGAGCATCTTTGAAGTTCTTAAAGAAAAAGTCTCGTCTTCCAACGTTATCCTCTTGAAGGACAACCTTAACTTGTTCCTTCACTACGTTGACTAATTGCTCGTCAATCGTATCAAGAAACATCTTCTTAACATCTTCAAGGAAAGACATATGATGACTTTTCAAAATGGCCTCAACCTTGGCCGTGAACTCGGGGTCCTCGCTCGTTCCCCCATTTTCGGTGTCGTGTCCGTTTCTCATCTTCATTCTATAAAACGGAAAAGATTAAACAACGAAATAAAAGACATGACACACATATATATACATATATACATCATACAGCCCCATCTTACTCAACAATCGTCGTAGATCGCTCGTTTGAAACGATTTGCACCCGTAACAATGGTATCTAGTCATTGCTACGCGAGCACATCGCATTAACTCGTTAGTACAACGTCTATCTCGCTTGATGATTTCAACTACAACACAAAACAATTAGTGCAAGGTTAGATCACATAAACCTAAGCACTAACAATTCCCGATTCGACCCGAAGTCCTACAAGTCCAGCATATAAGCGCATACACAATAAAGTCTAAGTCTAGGCACCTATCTCAAGTCGCCTAAATCCCTTAGACCATGCTCTGATACCACTTGAAACAACCCAACCCGATTAACATGAGTAAATTTTTTTTTTAAATAATACACGTTTACGCGCCAATTAAACGATGTAAACCATTCCACAAGTTCCATTTAAAACATACAACAATTTAAATGTTTACTAAAGTCACGAAGGCCATTAATTAAGTTTAATACAAGTTCGACCCACTAAATATGATAGTTTTAATCCAAACAATGCTTCGAGCATGGTTTGGGGCTAAACTACCCAAAACGCTTGGTCGACTTCAAAAGCTTCAACAACAATCTAACATGGGGAACTAGTACCCCACAACCCCCTTCCCTTTGTCCCCACCTGTATCTAAAAAGATAAACAACGAGAGGGGTAAGCTAATGCTTAGTGAATGCAATAATTATACACATACATATATAATCTACTTACTTGCAATCACTTACACAATACCGCATACAAGCTAGCAATTCGACAACTATGCAAACATCATGCATAAACTACTATCCGCAATTCACAATAAGCTAGCAACATTAATAGCATATAGTTCACAATTTAATATGCTAAATACAATTCACACAACCATGGTTAACCAATCGTACAAGGAAACTGTACTTGAAAGACCGTCGGAGTTCATAACATCCATTAGTGTTACTTAAACACCGCGTAATCACAAATCACTAGGTGATGTCTTGAACACCGCGACTAACTCACCCCCATGACAATGTGGTGTCTTGAACACCACGACGATTCCACATGTCAATCAAAAACAATGAGTGGTGTCTTGAACACCGTTACAATTCCACTCCCATGACAATGTGGTGTCTAAAACACCTCGACAATACCACATGTCAATCAAACAATGAGTAGTGTCTTGAACACCGCGACAATACTACTCGTTACTTAGAATGTGGTGTCTTGAACACCACGATAATTCCACATTCATACCAAACAAATAAATAAATTATATACGTACACGCATAATTATTCCACTCACCTTGACACAAGGATGATGATTATGCACTTCCGAACTTCAAAGCAATGTACCTAATACATTAAGTACACTTTCAATACACAAACTAGTGGAACTAGCCACATTACTTACGCTTGAGCATTTAATGACCCAATTTGCATTAAATAACTCAACTACACCAAAACCACCCTTAATTGGCCAAGACACATGTTAAATCACTAAAGCTAGTGATTTAAAGTCTACTAACTTAAACCAACACAAACTTAGGGTAATTCATACCCATTTCACCCAAACTAGGTCAACATTACTATTTTGACCCATTTCAACACTTAAACTTACAAACTTGGTCAACTTAACCCATTTACAATTCTTTCAACATTTAACAAGGGTTTTAGTGCTTAACAACACAATTAACACTTACAATTCTCATTTCATTTGACCAAAACCCTAGATTGTAGCTATTAGGGTTTCATTACAACAACATAACCCAAATTCACCCATTTTACCCTCAAATGGGTCATACAAGTCTCTAGTAACCAAAACCCTAGCCATTAACCAATTAAAACTCAAAACATAGAGTTAGAACTTACCAAGACTATCAAAGTGTAGCTAGAGACACAAGGAACAACTTTAGAACTTGGGTTCGGGCGAGATTCGGTCTTCTTCTTCTCCAAATGAGCTTTCTCACTCTAAAACCTCAACTCTCTCTCTAGGTTTTATTTTAAATAAATGGAAATGTGAGAAATGGAGATGATATAAGCTTGAATCAGCTTTTACACTCCCAAAACCGGCCTTAAGTGAAAAGACTACAATGCCCCCAAAAGATTCCATTTAAAATGTTAAAAAGGTAAAACAGCGACTTTTGTCGCGATACGCGACACCCAAACGCGATATACATTTTTCAAACGCGACAGATTCACATAAGTCAGGAAACCCTAACCATCGCGTTTGAATACGACCTGTCGCGATCCGCGACACACTGGGTTGCGATACATTGACCTCCAACGCGACATACCTACTGTAGAGAAGTTCCCAGATACCCATCGTGTTTTAACCTATCCCGTCGCGTTACGCGAAACACCAGGTCGCGATACACCAACTCCAAACGCGACAACAGGCCTGATTGAGCATTTCCTATATTTTTAAACACTTAACTAAACATAATCAAACACGGATACAATACAAGGTAAATTTACGCACCTTTAGTCACATGTAGGGAAAACGGGATGTTACAAGATCACATGAAAATATGAACATTTAAAAAAGACACTTTGTGATCAATGTTATTATTTTGGCGATAAAACGCCCGAAGAAAAAAATGAAAACATTCAATGCATTGAATGTTTTGATTCTGAGTTTTTTTAAGAGGTTAGAAATTAGGGTTTAGAAATTAGGGGGTTAAAAATTAGGGTTTAGCTATTAGGGTTTAGAAATTAGGGTTTTGGGTTTAGAAATTAGGCTTTAGGGTTTAGAAATTAGGGTTTAGATTGAATATTTTAACACGAACTGTTTAAAGTTTTGGGTTTTGGGTTGAGGGTTTACTCCGTAAACCCCCAACCCAAAACCCTAAACTCTAAACTCTAAATCGGGCTAAATTCGAAAAAAACACTTCACACAAGATGAAAACAAAACGATGCAAATAAACTCAGCAGCAAAACATTCAATACATTGAATGTTTTTATTTTTTTCTTCGAGCGTTTTCCCGTCAAAATAATGACATTCATAACAAAGTATTTTTTTTAAATGTTAATATTTTCATCTAATCTATAATGTTCGTGAACAAAGTTTTTTCAAAAAATAAAAAAATAAAAATAAAAAATTTTGTTTCCCCCTTCCCCAAAAAAAGTGCTTCCCTCTTGATTATGACTATATATATATATATATATATATATATATATATATATATATATATATATATATATATATATATATATATATATATATATATATATATATATATATATATGGGCAGGATCAATGGGGAAGTAACCAATCGGGGGAAGCAAAAAAATTTTTTTTTTTCGTTTTTTTGGGAAAAAAATTTCGGCATCAAGATCACACGAAAATATGAACATTTAGAAAATACACTTCGTGTTGAATGTTATTATTTAGGCGGGAAAACGATCGACAAAAATAACATTCAAGATAATATTGTTCGTGAAGAATGTTAACGTTTTTTTTTCTTCATGTTTTGTGAAGTAAAATTTAGCCCGATTTAGAGTTTAGGGTTTAGGGTTTAGATTTTAGGGTTTGGTGTTTTGGGTTTATGGAATAAACCCAAAACACCAAACCCTAAACCCTAAACTTTAAACCGTTCGTGTTAAAAGTAAATCTAAACCCTAAATCTAAACCCTAAACCCTATATTTCTAAACCCTAATATCTAAACCCTATAAACCTTAATATCTAAACCCTAATAGCTAAAACCTCAACATACGCTCGAAAAATACGATAATTGTTATATATTACTTCTTCGAGCGTTTTCCCGCCAAAATAAAAACCTTTATCACAAAGTGTCTTTATTAAATGTTCATATTTTCGTCCCATCTATAATGTTCGTGAACAAAGTTTTTTCAAAAAATGAAAAAAAAAAAAAAAAAATTTTGCTTCCCCCCACTTCCCCCGATTGGTTACTTCCCTCTTGATCCTACCAATATATATATATATATATATATATATATATATATATATATATATATATATATATATATATATATATATATATATATATATAAATTTATTGCATTGTTGTCACGCAAATACGTTGTCAAATCACCAGGTTCTACTTCTTTGCATAATGTAACAATTCCTACCACATCGGATAAAGAATCCGAGTTATAATATTTCTTCATAATATCTTTCATCATAACTTTTACCTAAAATATCCGATTAATTTATTCGATTAATCTATTGCTTTAACTTTGGCGAACTAACTAATATGTTACATTGTTAGTCCTTGTAGGTGTCAACAATCCTCCTATGAAAACAGAAATGGACATTCACCAATTTATCAAACACCAAACTCATGTTTCAACCACACTCGCAAACACCATCCTAAACAACAAATCCAATAACTCAAACATTGTGTTTTCTCCGCTTTCAATCCATGTTGTCCTGGGCTTGATTGCCACCAGTTCCAAAGGCCAAACACTTAATCATCTGCTTGCTTTTCTCAAAACAAACACCATCGATGATCTTAACGCTTTCTCATCACAAATTGTTTCATGGGTATTGGCTGATGGTAGTCCAAGCGGAGGACCTCGTTTGAGTTTTGCAAACGGGGTTTGGGTTGAACAAACACTTTCTCTTAAACATTCATTTAAAAAAGTTGCGGATACCGTGTTTAATGCTGTTTCTAGTCTTGTCAATTTCAAGACCAAGGTCTGTTCTTATTTTTTATACATGTTTTGTTGAATAAATATGAGCTGCTATGTCTAATTTTTTTTTATTTGGATAATGAAGGCTGCTGAGGTTGCTACCGAAGTGAATTTATGGGCCGAAAAGCAAACTAGTGGCCTGATCAAAGACATACTTCCTGCTGTCGCGGTTAACAACTCTACGAGGCTCATATTTGCAAATGCAATCTATTTTAAGGGTGCCTGGAGTGAGAAGTTTGACCAGTCAAAGACTAAAGACTTTGACTTTCAACTTCTTGATGGTAGCAAAGTTCAAGTACCCTTCATGACCACCAAGAATAAACAACTTGTGTGTGAATACGATGGTTTCAAAGTCTTGGGTCTTCCTTACTTTCAAAGTCAAGATAAACGCCAGTTCACGATGTATTTCTACCTTCCAGATGCAAAAGATGGACTTTCAACTATAATCGAGAAAATAAGTTCAAAATCCGACTTCTTAGAATCTCATATTCCCAGTGAGAAAGTACAAGTTGGTAAGTTTTTAATCCCAAAATTCAAGATCGCGTTTGGGTTTGAAGCTTCTAAGACGCTGAAGGAACTAGGTCTGGTGTTGCCTTTTAGTGGCGAAGAAGGTTTGACCGAAATAGTTGACTCTGTTATGGGTGAAGACCTATATGTTTCGAGTATTTATCATAAATCGTTTGTGGAGGTGAATGAAGAAGGTACTGAAGCTGCTTCAGCCTCTGCATCAGGTGTGGCATTTGGGTCACGAATGGTTGATGATCATATAGTCGATTTCGTGGCAGATCATCCGTTTTTGTTTGTTATTAGAGATGATATAAGTGGTGTTGTGTTGTTTATAGGACAAGTTATTGACCCTAGTGTCATTTGAAGTAGAAGTTTGGAGTCTTATGATGGTTTCATTTTGTTCTATTTCTAAATGCATGTTATGATATTTGTACTGTAGTTTACCAATAGTAATAATAGCAACTCTATTAGAGTATGTTAGACTCACTATCTCTTTGTCTTTGATGAGAAGAAGAAAGAACAAGTATTTTTTTTAAAGGTTCATATTTGAACACAACACCTAAAACACCCAAAATGTGCACTTTCATCCAACAAATAACGCCTGGATCAATTTTTTGTATGTGATCTCAAAGAAGATACAAGTGGAACCGTGCTGTTTATGGGTCAGGTTGTTGACCTAACTATCAACTGATCTGGTTGTAATTTGTTTTTAAATAAGTTATTTTATGTATGGGTTGGGAAATATGTCATAATATGATGTACGAGTACCATGTGTATATTGACTTATTGACTGTAAGAAAGGGTGAAAAACAGAGGTGGCCATTTTCACAACAAGCTAACACTTAGACTGTTAGAACAAGATGATCTACTTGTACTTTAGGATATATGTTTACAATCAGAGTACAGTTCGAATATAACAAAACAAAAATAATCTACTGTTCTATTGCATTAGAAATCAAAATATAGTGCGAATATAGCAAATGAACATACCGTATTGTTGATCTTTTTCTTCATTATCACGCCTGATCTTGTACAATTTTGCCATGTTAATGTAATTAACTGATTGGTTCAGCACTGAATGCTGAACCATTCAGCATTCAGTGCGTTTGTTTCTGACATCTGAATGACATATGGTACTGAATGGTTCAGAATTCAGCTATGAACCATTCAGAGATGAAACACTCTCTTAACTATTAAGAGCCTAAATTATCTATAATATTCTCCTCAAATCATATTCTGATTACCTAACTAACAAGTATATTGAATTTTTTATTCATGTCACACGTTAATAAGGTAGTTTTAGTCTGTTCATATTGTTCATTTTAAATTATTATCAAACAGCTTATTTTCATTCAGAACAAACTTTATTCAGAGGCTCTAGACCATTCAGATTCTGAATCATTCAGCACTAAATCATTCAGTTTTATCAAACGCACACATTCAATATACTGTTCTATTGAGGAATACAAACGGTTTGAATGATGTAGGGCAAGGTTGCAATTCTCGCTATTTGGGGATTAATCGGTCAGGACTTTGGAAGAGTAATCCGCAATTCGATGAATATTCGGGGATTAATCGAATTATATTTTTATACATTTAAATATTAAATTCAAAAATTATATGTGTAAATACAGAAGAAAACTGTAAACATAAACATAAACTTTAACATAATTTTCTAAAATTGTTCATTTTGTTCAAAAACTCTAAACTTCTAGTTTAAATCCATGTTAAAATGTTGATCAATTTAGACTTCCACAGAATTTGATTACCAAATTCGATTTTGACCCATCAATTGACGTTAACTGATTAATTAAACGGGTTTTAAAAAATCGGAACGGATTGCTCTTAAAATGATTAATCGGAGATTAATCGGCGAGTAATCGGGTTTTTTACAACAGTGATATAGGGTATTGCCTTATTGGTATGACGGTTTATGTAAATAAAATGACTAAATTAACCTCACTTGCATAGCACATGACATTTAGTAAACGGATCTGGTAACAGACGTTTGCCAGGCTGACCACACACGAAACAATTGCAAACCGTTGGGACCATCAAAGATAAAAGCACAAGGACCACCCACAAAATCAGTTACAAACCACAGGGCCATCTGAGTGATTCTGTCAAATAAAAAATTAAAAACGGAACTACTATTTCTTTAATCAATCATGTTTGACACGGGTCATAGACTCATAGACTCATAGTCGAGAAAAAGAAAATGTAATCAATAAATTGGAAAAAGAAAAAACAAGTGGTGACGCGGATGCGTAGTGAAAGCACCAGCTTCGTTGCTTAACATCGTTACCTTAACTCGAAAACCACCCTCTTTAAAAAGCCTTCCGACCACCGTACCTTAACAATCCATCAATCAAACCTTTGACCACATTTGTCTAGAAAACAAAAAAATGGACATCCAAGAATCAATCACCAATCAAACACATGTTTCAATCACACTCGCAAACCACCTGCTGACTAAAATCTCCCGTAACTCCAACGTTGTTTTTTCTCCCCTTTCACTCCATGTAGTCCTGGGCTTAATCGCTGCAGGTTCCGGAAACAAAACACTCGACCAGATGCTTTCTTTTCTCAAAGCAAAAACCATCGATGACCTCAATACGCTGTCGTCGCAGCTTGTGTCTTTAATCTTTGCTGACGGTAGCCCAAGTGGTGGCCCACGCTTGTCTTTTGCTAACGGCGTTTGGGTTGAACAAACACTTCCCCTTAAACCTTCTTTCAAACAGGTTGTTGATTCTGTTTATAACGCCCCTTCTAATCAAGTCGATTTTCAATCCAAGGTCAGTTCTTTTTATTTTTATTATTATTATTATTATTATTATTATTATTATTATTATTATTTCCATTTATTAGCCCATTATAACCAAGATTTGTGTCGGGTATTGTTATGTTTACGACTTAGTATATGATTCCTAAAAAAGGTGAAAACTTTAATTGAATTTGACTATGTTTAAAGTGGAAACTGCAAAATCATACTGTACAACATATACTGAAATAAAATTAACCAAAATGAAGAAACTTATTAGTGATCATGCATATTTTAACCGTGGGGTTTAATATGCCTGCTCAATACGTAAAGAGGGGTTTAAGGATCTTAGAACGTGACTCTCCGGTCCGGCTACCGTGAATAACCCAGGCCGACATGATGATGTCGGCGGGGTGGCCAAGTGATTAAGTCCACCTCTGATAACGGTCGTCGATCAAGAGGCCCCAAATAAGGTCGTAGGTACTAGCTTACAGAAGACTAACCTGTTAACCTTGAAAAGATGCTGGATGATGCTGTTTTACGTAATGTGTATCGTATGCGATGGTTACGTAATGTGCTGTGTCCGGTAAACGATGATTAGGGTTTGTATTTATAGGCCAACCCTAATTCTAGAGCCGTCCCAGATCACGTTAATCTCATCCATAACTGACTCCCCCGAATCACGGATATAATTATGGAAAAGATATTTACTTGACAGCTAAGCAACCGCCGTACCGGGAACAAAGGAATCAGATACAATCCGCATACCGCATAGCGCACACAAGCACACGCATACGCACACGATTAAGCGCCCGCATGCATATGAGGTGCGCATGCGGGTTGCGGTATCATTATGTCCCCCAGTTTGATGTTATATGGCGCGAGGCGTATGATATCAAACTATTAAGCGAAAGAAAAAACAAGAAAACGGCTAGCATTTAATATTCCGCGTGCGCCTCGATGCCATTAAATGCCTGTCACAATCGCAGAAGCCCATTCGGCGGACATGACATAAAGTGGCAGTGTGTCAGGCGCGTGCCAACCACGCGCGTACATGTAATCATACCCAACTGGCATCCACGCGCATCAATAAAGTGCTAGCCGTCGATTGCGTAACACGTGTACAGCCACGATCACACTACTCCATCCCATGACTCCCAATCGTCCCTATAAATACCCCATTTTGCAGCTCATTTCCACTTTCCTGCCTCAAGCTTCCTCGTTACGCTGCCAATTTGAAATCCGATCAAAAATCAAACATTCCGGCCACCATTTAAAGGTTAGTATTCATCCGATTACTCCTAGAAAATGACTAAAGCTAACGAGACGTATGTAGATAGCGTAGAGTCTGTTATAGAGCAGAAGCACATAGATTACTTAGTGAAACAGTATCCTCCCTTAGCTAAGTACAATCCGGTGCCACCCCTACCCCATCAGTGTGCTCACGAGCCCCCGGAGAAGAAAGTGGCCATTTATGAACATGCGTTCAAGCATGGTAACTTTAGGGTTCCCCCATCTGACTTCTTCTTAGGCGTATTAGATCACTTCAGAGTGGGATTAGGGCAACTACACCCGTACGCCATAGGCAAAATAGTTCTGTTTGAAATGTGGTGCGCCGCAATCGACAGGGTACCGTTGGTTAAAGTTTTCTGTCATCTATACCGCCTAGCCAATCACCACAAATCCTGGTTCACCTTCTTCGGCCGACAAAATTTCACCAAAACCCCAAAGTCGAATGCGGGTAACTGGAAAGAAACTTTCTTTTTCGTTGACCAAACTGTAGTTGGTACCGCTTTTCCGCAAACGCTTATATGGTGCGAGAAGGTGGAAAAGGATGTGAACAAAACCCCGGTCCTTGATGACGAGGAAACAAAGCTGTTAGCGGAGTGCGCTAACGCACAGCTGGTGCACCGGTCATACGGGAACGTGATGTTGCGGCTAGGGAAGATATCCGCACACTGGCCATGGGAGGATGTGCGTCCAGCTATAGTCGGACCGGATGGAAAGGGTAGGAATAGTATAATCACGTACTAACAGTTTGCTATTTATGTGTTCTAACACATGCGTGCATGTTTGCAGAGATGAAGATGAAGAGAGTACTGACTGCGGAGGAGATTGCGGGCATCGCCTTCCGCAAACAGAATGTGAACCAGCCGTTAGAGCAGGAGACTGGCGAGAATGCACCTGCCACCTCCGGCAATAAACGCAAGGCCGCCGAAGCCTCCCAATCCCAACAGAAGAAGAAGAAACTCACTCCCAAACAGAGGGAGGACAAGCGGAACGATAACTTCGTTCCCATCGAACCCCGTTCTGCGGATCTACCTCCCCCATCCTCTGGTAAGAGCTCAGCTTTCGCGCATACCGCACATTTAAATTTGCATTTATATAACCACTTATTAACACGCAGGGCATGCGGAAGAAACTCATCACACCCCACCGCGGGTCAATCCGGACCTCGAAGCTACTGCCGAGTCAAAGGATAAGACGATACACCTGGACTCCGAGTCCACACCAACCCCGCCACACGGTAGCTTCCGATTGGCAAACCTGGCGCAGCTCACCCAGATATCGGCGGAAAACGCCGCAGAGCAGTCCGCCTTCCTCCAACAAATCTTCCCGGCTGAGTTCCGCAACCAACTAGCCGCACTGCCTTTTAATCAGGCGCTCAACGCCTTCGTCCAAAACGGCCTTGTCTTTTTTGGCATGGTTGCAGATCAAGCCCCGCCGTTCGACTAACTTGTATCAAGTGGCCTTGCGGAAAGAAACAGAGCTAGGGCTGCTGCAAGCGGGGGTTGATCAGGTGAAGAAAGACAGGGACGCCGCAGAAGAAGCGCGCAAGGCGGTGGAGTTAACCGCGGTGGAAACCAAAACTGCACTGATTGAAGAGAGAAAGAAAAACCGCGAGCTGGTTGGTGCGGTTGACCAGTCCAAGGGGGAGGCGGAGCGTCTGCGGGTGGAGCTGGAAAGGGTGACGAGGGAAAGGGATGACGCGGTAACCAACCGCGAGCTGGCAGAGGCGGATCTGGCGAAGCTGCGCACTGCACTCCCCACCATTGCGCAAAAGGTGATGGACTCAGAGCCTGTGTCCGACAAGTTCAATGCCTACGTTGATGCGGTCAGGGACCATGAAATCAACAAGGCTGTGCAGGAGGTAATCCAAGCTTGCGGTCTAACACCGCCGTTCCCCGACATCGTCCAAAAGAAACTAAAAGAGGGAACGACTGCAGCGTTAATGGAGGCGGAAGAAGCCATCAAGTTCATCCCTATCCCCCTAATCAACGCATTCGCTGCGGACCCGAACATGTCGATCGATGGATTTTTAAAGGAGGATTATTAGTTTGTGCTGGATTGCGCCGTAAGTCCTATGCTTAGGCAGGCATTTGTATTTTTGCAGCCCTAAGTCCCGTGTTGGGCAGGCGTTACAAACAATTACCTCATGTAAATTTGATGTATATACATTCCTGATATGCATGCGTGGTGTGTTTATTTGTTTATATATCGCGAATCAAAACAAAAGGTGAACCGCATGCCCATGCGCATAGTTAACCAAAACTCATGCGTATGCGGGTATTACTGCGTAAAATAAACCAATAACAATTACCCTTTAATAATTTAGACTCGAAAGCTACTGCGTTATCGCTTTGTCATGTACTAGAGGTGCACTATAGCTGTATGGTAAGCAACGCAACTAAAAACAAGCCAATGTTTTTATGCTTCGAGTTCCTCAAGCAAACCAATGCGAGAGTAATTACGCACAAGCAAACCAGTGCTTGTAATTTTTTAAGTCGACTTTGCAGCCATCTAGTCTGCGTGGCGCTTGGCTAGGGGAAAACCAATTCCCGTTGCCTGCCGCTAGCGTCTAGCCTTGTAACCAAAAAGGCTTCTGCCGCACGGGGGCTAGAGGACACCCCTTAAGTAGGCAGGAACCGCATACAAAAAAGATTGACAACAAAAGTATGCGCGAGTAAATATTTAATTGGCATTAATCACAATTACAACCGCGACACATCCAAACGGACGGAAAATACATAGAAAAAATAATGTGCTACAATAAACTGGAGTGATCAGGTCCACCTAGCTACATATAACATTTTTTCAATAACGTCCCATGCCAAGTGCGTTTCACAGGTTTTCCATCTAATGTCTCGAGATGGTACGCCCCGGTATTGTTTGCCTTCGCTACCCTACCGCACTTGTAAGAGCGCGAACGCACACGCTGATTATAGTACTTTGCAATTTTTTGCTTGTTATTTGCTTCGTTGACAGCCGCAGAGAGTCTGCGTTCTTCCAGCAAATTAAGATTTTCCCGCAAAGCTTCAGAGTTATTTTGCTCATCAAAATTTTGTATGCGGAACGTTGGTACCCCAATTTCTGCGGGTACAACAGCTTCTGATCCATAGACCAAACTGAACGGGGTCTCACCAGTGCTTGCTTTGGGTGCTGTTCTATGCGCCCATAAAACCTTTGGTAGTTCATCCACCCAACCAACGCGACCATGACCCAACCTAGCTTTGATTCCAGCTACTATATCCCGGTTGGTGACTTCGCACTGGCCATTCGCCTGTGGATGCGCAACAGATGTAAAAGTTTGCTTAATATTAAGCTCCGCGCACCAGCTGCGAAAAGGGTCACCCGCGAACTGCGTACCGTTATCGCTAACAATTTCGTTTGGTATACCAAATCGACAGACGATGTCTTCCCATACAAAATTTCGCACCTTTTTTCCTGAGATTGCTGCCAGCGGTCTCGCTTCGACCCACTTTGTGAAATAGTCGATTGCAACAATCAAGAATTTGATGTTTCCTGCGTGTGCAGAATGTGCGTAAGGTACTGATGTGAGTAACATGTTTAAAAAATAAATGATAAAATTACCTCGGCCTTTTGGGAATGGTCCGACTATGTCGATTGCCCATTTGCAGAATGGCCACGGTGAGGAGACTGGTATCATTGGATGCGCATGTGCTCTGCTAATAGGTGCATGTATTTGGCATGATTCACATTGCTTAACTATGCGCGCAGTATCCGCGTACATGGTGGGCCAATAATATCCTAGCCGCATTATTTTTGACACAATGGACCTGTGCCCCGAATGGAGTGCGCATGCACCCTCATGCACCTCGCGTACAACTTCCTCTGCCTCTTTCGGGCCAATGCACCTTAAGTGCGGTCCCAAATAATTTTTTCGATATAGGACGTCACCCTCAAGGGCATACAGCGGTGCCTTAACGCGGACTTTCTTTGCATCAGCGGAATCAGCAGGAGATGTGCCATCCCGCAGAAAAGCCACAATGGGCGTCATCCATGTTGAGCTTGATTCCTCAACTGGTGCCACTAAAGGCATCATAACAATGGATTTCGCATTGAGTTCTTCTATTAGAACTTTCTTCCCCATATGATCAAAAGCCAAGGCAGCCAGTTTGCTTAGCGCATCCGCTTTCTTATTTTGCCCCCGCATCACGTGGGAGATTTGAAAAGCTTCAAACTGGTCAGCGAGGTTGTGAACAAGCGATAGATA
Source organism: Rutidosis leptorrhynchoides (assembly GCF_046630445.1). NCBI lineage: Eukaryota > Viridiplantae > Streptophyta > Magnoliopsida > Asterales > Asteraceae > Rutidosis > Rutidosis leptorrhynchoides. Next base: position 62,176,032 of record NC_092337.1, read on the forward strand.
TTGCTGCATGGCTATGTCATGCGCTTCGAAATCTCCGCTGACTTGACTGCATACTAGCTTTGAATCCACGTAAGCGTGCAAAATTTTAACATTTAACTTATGCGCAATGCGCATACCTGCTAACAGAGCCTCATACTCTGCTTCGTTGTTTGTAACAGCAAAATTAAACCGCAGTGCGTATGTATGCTCTTCGCCATCCGGGCCTGTTAAAATTACACCTGCACCTGCACCAGATGCGCTGCACGCACCATCGGTGTACAATTCCCATGGTGACAAAGTTGGTGCAGGTGGATCCTGATGTTCTGCTGATGCCTCGACATCCGCAGGTAATTCTGCTAGGTAATCAGCAAGTATTTGACCCTTAACCGCACTGCGCGAAGAAAAATTTATTTCATGTTCACCTAATTCAACTGCCCACTTAGCCATTCGGCCAGAAATCTCAGGCTTGTATAACACCTGAAAGAAAAATGATTGCGTTAGTCAATGCGGTAACCCCGGTCATTGCCGCAAAGTAGGTGTTTACCAACCTGTTTGATTGGTTGATCAGTTAGAACCACGATTGGATGTGCTTGAAAATATCGGCGCAAACGCCGCGCCGTATGGACCAGCGCATATACAAGCTTTTCTATTGGTGAGTAGTTTACTTCGCTTGATGTCAGCGTCTTGCTTACGAAGTAGACCGGCATTTGCGTCTGAGAAAAACCTCAGTCGTTAAATTTCTGCGATATAAATAAAGCATGTAAATTAATGGATTACCTTTCCGCGATCCGCGATGAGGACTGAGCTGACAGCTTCCTTCGATGCCGCGAGGTACAGCGTTAGCGTTTCTCCTGATACTGGCGCAGTAAGTGTTGGTAATTCTGCAAGCACCTTTTTCATCTCCTGAAAGGCTGATTCTGCTTCCTGAGTCCATACGAAGTCTTTTTTCTTCAAACAATTTTTCAAAGTATTGAAGAATGGTAACTGTCGTTCTGCGGCTTTCGACAGAAACCGCGTGATAGCCGCAAGCTTCCCTGTTAGACTCTGCACATCTTTCTTTGTCTTCGGAGATGGCAAATTATCAATGGCTTCAATCTTTTTGGGATTGGCCTTGATACCCCGCGCTGTCACCACATGACCTAAAAACTTGCCTTCCTCTTCCCCAAAACTACATTTAAGCGGGTTAAGCTTCATGTTGATCCTGCGCAGAGATGCAAACGTTTCTAGGATGTCCGTGAGCATGTCTTCTTCGGTGTTACTTTTAATTACCAAGTCGTCGACGTACGCTTCAAGATTTCTACCGATTTGGTGCTTGAATGCTGCGTCAATTACACGCTGATAGGTCGCGCCCGCATTCTTTAAACCGAAAGGCATCTTCGTGTAACAATAAATACCCTGCGGCGTATGAAAAGCAGTCTTGTCCTCATCTTCCGCAGCCATTAAGATTTGGTGATAACCCTTGTATGCGTCCAGAAAACACTTGTACCTAAATCCCGATAGTGATTCTACCTTCCAGTCTATCTCCGGGAGAGGGTAGTTGTCCTTGGGACATGCCTTATTAATGTCCTTGAAATCAACGCACATTCGCCAGTTACCGTCAGCCTTTTTTACCAACACAGGATTTGCAACCCACGTCTGATAACGCACTTCCCGCAGAATGTTTGCTTTGACAAGGTTGTCCACCTCTGCGCACAACCAATCACTGCGGTCTAGGGCCATATGCCGCTTCTTTTGCTTAACGGGTGTCAATGATGGATTAACGTTTAACTTATGTTCCGCAATATCCCGCGGAACCCCTGTCATGTCTGACTCGCGCCATGCGAAAATATCTGCGTTAGCTGACAGTATTCCATGCAACTTGCCCTTCGTTTCGGCTGACAAGCCTGCGCCGATTTTAATTCGCTTATCCGGATGCAAGCGGTTTGCTATTACTGCACAGTTTGCCAGTTGTTCTCCCACGCTAGGAGTGCTTATAGGCGCAACTGAGCCACACAACTCGGTTGCTTGATGTGACGCAACTGTGGCAACGCCTCCTAGTGTGGGAAACTTAATCAAACCATGCACTACCGATGGGATAATGTTAAAACGCCGTATGAAGTTTCTCCCTAGCAGTGCGTTATATCGTGAAGTTGAACGAACCACATAAAAATCGACCAATTCACGCCTGATCATCTGCGGGTTCCTGTCATCCGCAAGCTCTATCATTAACTCTATTCGTCCTAGCGGCCACGAGTTTTCTCCAGAAAACCCTGATAGCGTAATATCAGGCTGGCGTAACTGCGCTTTGAGTTATACCGGAAGGAAACGATAACAATGCTCATACATAATATCGACACCGCTGCCAGTGTCAACATGCATGCGCTTAACCTGGATTCCGCAATCAGGGATGCGACACTTGATGATAATGGGCTCATTAATAGAATCAATTGACATTACAGGAGGGAAAGTGATTGGGAGAAGCTCCCAATCCTGGTGATCGTTGTACTTTCTCCGCTGGCTGATTTTCTCTGCGTCAACCATGTTAATGGTTAAGTCGGCATTTTTCGCTTTGTCAACTTTCTGCCACGCGAAAGTCTTAGACTTCGAAGCCTCTTCTGCGGTCTTTCCCTTGTCCTTTTTAGGTGGTTTTAGATGATCCAATTTTCCCGCGCGAAGCGCTTCCAGAACCCGTTCCATCAAGTTTTTACACCGATTGGTGTCGTGACCATAATCGTCATGAAATTCACAATACTTTGTTTTGTCCCGCTTGCCAAATTCTGTAAGCGGAGTTGGAACCGCGAAGGTCGCGCATACTGGCTCCGTTGCCAAAATTTCCTTGGGCGTTTTGGACAAACTTTTGAGTAGCGCATAGTTCTGATTATTGATGTCGCGCTGATTATTGTTTCGATAATTGCCACTTGATTTCCCTTTATCATTCCTGATGGGACCACCGCTAGGATACCTTCCACGAGAGTTGTTACCACGACTTTGATCGCGCGAACGATCATCATCGTCCTTTCTCTCGTTGCGTGAGCTAGCTGTTGGAATGTCATTATCTTCGCCACTCCGCATATAGTCGTGGCATTCATTAAGCGCCTCAGCATAAGTTGTTGGGACTGTATGGCGCAGACGCCTTACCAGTGTTGGATGACGTTCTGAGTTTATACCATGTATGAGTCCGGAAATCTGTTGCTCTGGTTTGAGATCTGGTATACGCAGGCACTCATTAGTATACCTTGTGAGAAATTCGCCCAAAGATTCCTTGGGCTTCTGCACGATGTCATGGCATTCAACGTGGTCTCTGATTCTGATATTGCAGTAAAAACTTTGTCCGCAGATCCATAAACCCGGCAATACTACCCGTCGGCAACTTATTAAACCACTCACGAGCAATACCCTGTAGTGTCATAGGAAATATCTGACACGCAACCGGATCCACCCAGCCTTGAGTGCGCATTGCGCCTTCGAAGCGCTGTAAAAAATCATCTGGATCGGTCAGGCCATTGTAAGTACCCAACGTGCTAGGTATCTTTGGTGCTGATGGAAACAGGTATGCGGATATATGCGGAGGAAACTTGTCAAAGGTAGTCGGTAGCTCGAAGGGTGGTTTAACAGGATCCCCTTTCAAATTTGCAAAGAAACGCTTCATCATGTCCTGAACAAAGTCAGGTTGTGAAACTAAGTGAACCATATCAGGAGGTGCGGCCTGCATGAATTGACTTGCAAGATTTGCCTGCCCTTGACATTTTGCCAAGGTTGACCCTGCGTCTGCGGATATAACCAAGGCTGCTGCGTTGGAAAAGAGGGATAACTTGAAGACGCAGAGTACACAGGTGGCTGTAAAGGAAGCGAAACCTGTGGCGCAGATATCTGCGAAACTTGAGGATACACACTTAAAAGCCCAACTGTATGCGCTGTGCTTTGCTGCTGCGCTGTTATCGGCGCCCAATGAGAGTTCGCATCTGGGATGACCCCAAATCCCCAACTATTAAGTAGCGCCTGCGCATCCGCAGGAGTTAAAAATTGTGAAACTGGGCGCGGTGGTTGCCAAGGTTGCAACGGTGTAAGTGACGAATTCTGCTGAATGTTCTGCGTATGCAGAGGTATTGAAACAGTGGTACTGTAAATAGGTACCTGGCCGCAGCAAACTACATGCGGCCCCGTTGTTCCACCTCCAGTGCCTGCAAAGATGACCCTTGGATCCACTGACGAAAAGTCCAGCCGCGTGGTTGTGACTGGTGAGTTTGCTCTTGGCGGTGTAACCCCGTCTGAATATATCGGCTTGTACCTCTGAAAGGGTTCGCCGGATATAGGTGGAGGGTATATCGTGTATCCCGCCTGAGTAGCGGCCCCCGTAGTCATAACCGGTGTATGTTGACTACCAGACGGTGCGTTCTGAACATCTGTTTGGGTATGTTCCGATGATTCCTCGGAAGTCATGATACTGTTAAAGAAAAAATTCAAAAATTTTGTAAATAATGAGTCATACAATTCAAAACCTTAAAAGAAAAAGCAATTAAACAGTCTTGAATTAATTCGACTCTCAATGAAAGCACCACTTGATCATGCATATTTTAACCGTGGGGTTTAATATGCCTGCTCAATACGTAAAGAGGGGTTTAAGGATCTTAGAACGTGGCTCTCCGGTCCGGCTACCGTGAATAACCCAGGCCGACATGATGATGTCGGCGGGGTGGCCAAGTGATTAAGTCCACCTCTGATAACGGTCGTCGATCAAGAGGCCCCAAATAAGGTCGTAGGTACTAGCTTACAGAAGACTAACCTGTTAACCTTGAAAAGATGCTGGATGATGCTGTTTTACGTAATGTGTATCGTATGCGATGGTTACGTAATGTGCTGTGTCCGGTAAACGATGATTAGGGTTTGTATTTATAGGCCAACCCTAATTCTAATTCTAGAGCCGTCCCAGATCACGTTAATCTCATCCATAACTGACTCCCCCGAATCACGGATATAATTATGGAAAAGATATTTACTTGACAGCTAAGCAACCGCCGTACCGGGAACAAAGGAATCAGATACAATCCGCATACCGCATAGCGCACACAAGCACACGCATACGCACACGATTAAGCGCCCGCATGCATATGAGGTGCGCATGCGGGTTGCGGTATCATTAATTAGTTTGATTAAGGGAGCCTTTGGGATTGCTTATTGGGGTGTTTATTTGCTTATCGCTTATTTTACTGGCACATGTAAATCAAAGCACCCTTTTTTAAAAGCATTGTAACTGCTTATTTTAAAAGGAATAAACACTATATTGTGTATAAAATATTAAGTTTATTGTTTTTTTTATCAAACATATAAAAGTTTCTAAAAGCTGTTACTAATGTTTTGTACTTATATGTTAAATGAAGGCTGTTGAGGTAGCAAATGAAATAAATTTGTGGGCTGATAAGCAAACCAATGGACTTATCAAAGATATCCTTCCTAGTGGTGCGGTTACGAGGTCCACCAGGCTCGTCTTTGCAAACGCAGTCTATTTCAAAGGAGCCTGGAGTGAGAAGTTTGACCAGTCAAAGACTAAAGACTCTGACTTTCACCTTCTTGTTGGTAGCAAAGTTCAAGTACCCTTCATGACCACCAAGAAGAAACAGTTCGTGCGTGAGTATGATGGTTACAAAGTCTTGGGTCTTCCATATTCAAGAGGTGAAGATAAACGCCAATTCACAATGTACTTTTATCTTCCAGTTGCAAAAGACGGACTTTCATCTTTGGTTGAGAAAATAAATTCAGGATCTGACTTTTTCGACCGAAACATTCCACGTCAAAAGGTGGAAATCGGGCAGTTTTTGATCCCAAAGTTTAAAATCTCGTTCGGGTTTGAAGCTTCTGACATGTTCAAGGAGTTGGGGCTTGTATTGCCTTTTGGTGGTGAGGAAGGTTTGACTGAAATGGTGGAGTCAACTGTGGGTCAAAGTCTGTTTGTTTCAAGCGTTCATCATAAATCGTTTGTGGAGGTGAATGAAGAAGGTACAGAGGCTGCTGCAGCTTCTGCAGCTGTTATGATGCTGATGTCTTTTAGACATGTTGATAAGGTTGACTTTGTGGCGGACCATCCGTTTTTGTTTGTGATTAGAGAAGATGTGACTGGGGCCGTGTTGTTTATGGGACAGGTTATTGACCCTCGTCTTGGTTGAGCTCGTTTTTTTGAAATCTTTAGCACATGTACAAATGTATGATGGTTTGTAGTACGTTCTGCTTGTAAGCGAATGCGTTGATGTTTGTATCTTAAAAGTGGCAAATAATCGTGTAGTAGTGTGAATATAGCGTGCCTTGTGTTTTATATTACTAGTTTCTGGATTGCTAGCTATTGTGTTTTGTGAAGCTATTTCTTCCCGTAAGTGCAAGATGTGAAGGTTATGATTTGCGCTGGACTACATGTATGGTAGAAATTGGGATATTAAAACGAATCAAGCTTTAACCATCTTCATTTAGCTGAGTGGTTACTGCTTTTTCTTGGGTGTCTGAGAGGTCTTGAGTTCGAGTTTTAATTGGGAATTTTCATAATGGATTCTACCCATATCTAGCAAGGTTCCCGCAAGGGTTTTCATTGAGTGCAATATCCTGAGGTTTCTTCCTAACGGGTGTAGAAAGACAGCATGACCCGTGATTTCCTGAATATGATCGGGTGGGTGGCTAATTGACCTTGCCGGTGACCTTGATATCGCGATTCAGAAATGAAAAACAAATCTAATTTTAGGTCTGTCACGAATATGGGTTGGGAAAAATGTTTCAGGGGTTGTGTTTATGGGACATGAGATTGACCCAACTCTTTTACCTTACTTTTTGGAATCACTACCTTTTCATTGTCTCATTTTAATTTTACAATATTAAATTTTGTTAAATTTAAGATAGATTAAACTAGTCCGGAGCAGCGCGCGCGATGCGGCGGGGGCTTTCTGCCTGCATGTTCGTATCTAACGTAGCGTTGTGTATGTACAGAGAGGGAAATAACCAATGTGTTAAATACCCGTTTAGATGCCGGTGTGGCTAGCGTTTTTAAAAAGGTATCCGTTTCGACGTAGTTAGTCTCGTTTTGTTCGTAAAATTATTTTAAGTTTAATGGTGGTAGCGGTGAAAAATAATTCTTACTGAGTAGGAAGATAGGACCCGTTGAAATTTACGTTGAGTTTTCTTTTTTAATTTAAATTTAAAATTAAAGTTACGCTTTTAACCCCTAAAAAATTTAACAGGCCAACATAGTTGAGGGGGGTAAAGTGAAAATTTGCAGTGTAAAACGGAGGTTTGAAACGAAAAAAAAAAATAAGGGGGACGACATGTCTCCCCACCTCTTTTATTATATACTAGTGAAATGACCCGTGAAATCACGGGTTTGTTTAAACGAAACAGTTTAATAATATGTTTTAGGTATTAAGAGAATGTAAATGTTGAAGTCATTTAGTTTAATGACCCCGTGGAACAACGAATTCCTACTAAGAAACTTGTCGTTGTTTTTACAAATATATTGATATACTTAACTTGGTCAGAATAAATGAACTACCTTGATGTACTTAACTTTGTCATAAAAACCTACTTTACAACCTTTTATTGAGACATTTATTTCGCATACATATGTAACGTAATTAATCTCGTAAAAAACACTCATATCTGAATAATAATAATAATAATAATATAATAACTATAATTATAATTATAATAAATAATAATAAAGTTTGTTTAAAAATTGAGTATTTATATTTTTAACAAATGCCGCTTGATAAATTTTCAAAAATGAAAATACAATTATTATATAAAAGTTGTACAATATATTTCAAAGTTTGTACACGTGTTTATAAGGTGATTTGTAAAAAATCATACAATTTGTTTTAAAGTTTATACATATGGTCATGTGAGTGTTTTATCATAAGGTTCTACATAATGCTTCAAATATTATACATATGGTCTTGATGGTATTTTACCATAAGGTTGTACATAATGTTTCAAATATTGTACATTTACTCATGAAGGTGTTTTATTATAAGGTTGTACATAACGCTCCATATATTATAAAATTAACATGTTAATATTTTTATTAAATATAACGACATCATCATAAGGGCTTTGATTTTTTTTCTTTATTTGTTAATTTTTTAAGCTTAGATAAATCTTATTTATGATATCATTAAGTAGATTTAATTTAATTATAAAAATAATTTTATTTATGACATCACCTATATGCCCTCACAATTTTTCTTTTTTCTTTTTAATATTCTTTATAGAAGGAAAAAAGCTAATTATTGCATCATCATTTTAGCATTTTAATAGAACTTATAGATAAATAGATAGTATTAATATTAATGTCTTGTATTTCAGACAAGTTTGACTTAATTGATGAATACTGATATTCAAATGGACCGTAAGCATTAGTTTTGAAAGGGCCAGGTACAAACAATTATAACTTGAAGTAGGAGGTTGATGTTATGCGAGGTGTATACGAAATAGTTATATTTTTACTACGAAATACTATTAAATACGATACAATTTTACACAAGTTATTTATTTATTTATAGAGTGGATATACCTAAACCTTGCTACAACACTATAGGCAGTGTACCTAATCGTAGAGTAGTGTAGTTTTTAGTAAGTCCGGTTCGTTCCGCAGGGAGCTAGCCAAGTTTAACGCTATATTTTTTTGTGACGATCGCTCCAAATCCATATGGACGAACACGTCATTCATCGATTTCATTGCGAGGTATTTGACCTCTATATGATATGTTTTGTAAACATTGCCTTCTTTTGAAAAGGCACACCATAAATGAATATTTAAATCAAAGGTTTTCGACATCTGATGATTTCTACATATAGACAATCACCGTAAATAATAGTTTACAGTAGTACTTCCGTTGACAATGCAATCAAAATAAGATAGATGGTGATGATTTAGTGAATGCAACGTTTCCTTGAAAAATATGCCATGTAAGACTCCATGTTGTCTAACATATAAGCAAACAGCGGAAGACTTATAGGGAACCTGAGAATAAACATGCTAACAAGTGTCAACACAAAGGTTGGTGAGTTCATAGTTTTAATGTTTTGCATAATCTGTACATAAAGGTGGATCACAAGATTTCAGTTGTTTCATCCAGAAACGTTTATCAAAATATTCTACAAGATTGAGCACCCTGGTAGTTAAACTTTAACGTTATAATAAGTACCCCTGTTTTAACATACATGCAACCAACATGTACAATACACGCAAACCAATGTGTACTAAACTCAAATAGCATACATCTGTTTTATAGTTCAGGCTAGGGTTTCTATACCTGGAACAGACGGGGATGTCAAGCCCTATGGATCCATATATAACTTCTCGCGCCCACCAGTTCTTATAACCGACAGTTACTAGTTACCAAAGCTAAGGGTTTTTCGGTTCAAACTCGGTGTATAATTTAGTATGTACTTGTATCCATTGCGTTTAAAATAAAGTGCATGTATTCTCAGCCCAAAATATAGATTTCAAAAGCAATTAAAAAGGGAGCAAATGAAACTCACCTTAGCAGCATATAAAGTCGTTCACCAAAATGTGACTGAAACTCGGATTACCAAATAACCGTAGATCTCAACCTAGAGAACATATGTTGGTCAATAAATGTCTATCAAGCTAGGTCTGGTCATAGTGTATCACAATCCTAATGCTCGAGATCGACATACAAAAGTTATCCAAAGTTGTTTCAAAAAGTCAATTTTGACAATAGTTCAACAAAACGAGACATACCTTATATAAGGAGTCATTTACTCGGTTGGTAATATTCAAAAATTCATTTTATCAATCTCGTAAACAAGTTGTTTAAATCTTAATTGCAGATTCAAAAGCAATTTCAATTAACGTCAATCATAATTCAGTTGACCATATCTTTTGATTCGTTCATCGAAATTACGTGATTTCTAAATGAAAAGTTATTGATTTTTCGCCAGCTTTCCAAAAACATGCATATCATATACCTTTTACCAGTAATATATGTATTTAATTCGTGATTAATCATAAACTGTTTAACGACGAAATTTAGCATACAAGCATGCATAAACATATATACTCTGTAGCGACCCGACCAAATCGTCAAGTGACGGCGTCGGCTACGTGGGTCCCATTACCTGATTATAAGTCTTTAAGATAACGTTTGACCAAAATATGTCGCCTTCATTTCAAAATAAAGATTGTTTCAAAGTTTACAAGAATTGTTCAACCAAAAGTTAAGTTACAACGTTATAGATACGATTGAAATCTAGGCGACACGGTTTAAAGTAAAGTCAAAAGACGCTCCATGAAATGCATGTATACTCGACATCGGATGCAAGTATCAAATAGTAAGCGGAAGCATGTTTCACATATCGTGCAAGACCTGAGAAAAACATAGAAATCTGTCAACGAAAACGTTGGTGAAATCATAGGTTTAAGTAAGTAAGTACAAGTGAACCACAAGATTTGCATCAATGAAATAATAGTAATACATTCCAAAAGTTTGTTTCACGAGCACCCAATTATCAAAGCTTAACATTCCTTCCATTGTATACCCCATCACTTAGTGCTAGAACAAACACTGATTCTCGAAAATATATTTCATCCGTAGACGGTAGCGAACCGTCAAGGATGAGGGTTGTCAACCCATATGGCCATATAACATAAGTTCTCGCTTACACCCGGCAAGTGTAACTAATGATAATCGAATTGAGGATTTTGTTCTAAACTCGTATGTAGAATGTTTGTTTTCCCGTTCTTGTGTTTACTTAGTTCAAAAGAATCGTTTATGTTTTCTCATCCCAATATAAGTTCAAAAAGAGTAAAAGTGGGACTATGATCTCACCTTGAGTGCAAGAGTTAATAAAGTACTTCAACAAGTAGACGCGTGCAAAGACAAAGCTAGTCTTGACCTAAACATATAGGTTGTATCAATAACGGTAAACACGATAGGTCAAAGATGTTCAATTAGTCCTATGGCTCGTTAAGACTCGATCATAATAGCATGTGAATCAAATTGTCATGTTTCATGCAAGGTACAAGTATAAAAACATGTTAGAACGATTGCACAAATATTTGGTTAAGTTTGATTAAAAGTCAAACTTTGGTCGGTCAAAGTCAACGAAAGTCAACACGTTCGGGTCGGGTTCCGAACTATTTTTCTGAGGTTTTTAATCATATATGAACATGTTAGAACAAGTTTCATGTGAATCGGAGGTCCGTAGTATGCCAAACATTTTCCATAAAATGGATACCGGAGACAGAAGCTGGGCACGGCTTATGCCGCGCCGCGGCACCCTTCTGTCGCGCCGCGACAATAGGCGGGTGCTGGTGCCTGGTCTGTTTCACTTGTCCAACTTGATCCAAACTTCAAATAAGCATAAAACGCAAACCACAAACACTTAGGACTCGCACCTTATATCGTTGGAAAGCTCTTTTGACATAGAATGCAACTAAACACAATTTAACAATCAAAAACCTCATTTACAATAACCGAAAACTCGTCAATTGATCAAGAAAGGTTTATTTTCAAAGTTTTAAGTTCGTAAAACGTATTTTATGATTCGGGAATCCAATTTACACATACGATATGCCGTTTCGAAGGTAATTAAGCATACATTACAACTAATCACTAACAATTAACATTCCATGGCATTCAAGCATCAAAAGTTCATGTCAAGAACTATCAAACCCTAGTCAAACATCACAAAATCAATATTCATGTTTTTGAAGTTTTCTTAATCAACCTACGCATCAAAACGAAGCTAGTGATACTAGTAACACAATTAAAACATACACTTTAACAATCTAACAACATTAACTCATCCAAAATCAAGGATTAAGCACACCCATTTCAAGTTCATGCTAGTTACTCCAAAAACAACAAATCGAGCAAACCAAACATATATTCATGTTAGACTCGAGCCATAGACACTAACTAACACCATTTCAAATCAAAAACACGAATTTAGAGAAATCTAGAGTTTTAGAAATGTTACCCAAACGAGATGAAGTTGGTATCAAATTGTAGAGGATGAAGAGAGGATTCCAAATATGTAATCGGATTTGTTGTGAGCTTCCAAGATTGAATTTAGATGATGAATGAATGGAATGGGTTTGTGTGTGTGTTCTTGAGATGGAGAGAAAAAGGGATGAGGGAGATGATGGAATGGATGAAATGGGTTGACTAGTTGACCTAGTCAACTAGTTTGCCCATTTGGCAACTCCGGTCCCTCGAGTTTCAAAGCGGGTGCGGGATTTAACCGATCGAATATTTTTAAAACGCAAGTTAACGAGAGATGTTATAATTAAATGACGGAATTATTATGAACGTTAGTCAACGGAAACTACGAATTTAAATAACGAAAGGTATTATTTAAAAGAAAAAGACGGTGTTAAAAATAAATTTAACGGAAAAACGCGGGATGTTACATTATCCACAACTCAAAAGAAATTTCGTCCCGAAATTTAGTTGGAAGTAGTAGTCGATATCTCTTACTCGAGACTTTACGTTGTCAATGCTATGAATAAGTGAAAGTACGTTCTTGAGGGTTCTCATGAATTTGGATAGTCAGGGTTTTACGTTGCATTAAGGTTCGGTTTTTACGATCCCCAGTTTCAACTGGTTTTCCTATGAAGAGAAGTTTGTCATCGATAGTTGATGTATCCAGCAGGATTGCACGTTCCTGTTCCGCAGGACACGTTTCTAAGTTTGTTACACGAAATGTAGGGTAAACGGAAACTTAATTGAGTCGGAAGTTCTAAACGGTAGGGAGCGGTTCCAATACGCCCCAAGGTTTCAAAAGGGTTAACTTTCCCTGATTTCCGAAACGGATTACACCCTTCCAAGGTGCGGGTTCTCAATATTACGCGGTTACACACTGGGATTTGTGAGGTTCTCCTCTAAGTTTGGTATAACTCTTCTGGCGACAATGGGTTGTCTCGAGCCCTTCTCGGACTTGAACGATCTCAATTGTTGTTTCTTGATGGAGTTCAGATTTCGGTGGTTGATGCTTTGGTTAAATGAACAGGGGTATGACATTAGCGGTCATATAAGGTTTCGAAAAGTGCGCGTGAACACACGAGTGGTAACTACTGTTGTAAGAGTGATCTACTAAAGGTGACAATACGAGTTTGTGAGATGTCTTTCCAAGACGTAAATCGTTCGTTTGCTCGGTTCGTCAGTTTGTGGGTGGTACGCGGTACTCATGTCTAAGCAGGTTCCCAAGGTTTCTTGTAAAACTAGAAGTGAAACGAGTATTTCGATACAGAATAATTGACAAAGATACACCGTGTTGGAAAAGAATCTCTTAAGATACGTTTGAACAAGTTAGTTAGGGTTCGAAAAATGTTCGTTGGGACTATTCACCCTCGTGGCGAATACTTATGTAATATGAGGAGTTTCTCTATCCATGGAGAAATGTTACAAGGAGTTTCTTTAAACGGAAATGCGAACGGTAAAGATAGTAGTGAAATGAGGACTTAGAATAGGATGAGTTTACATCTCGAGGTTGCTATAACGTGCCTCTAGTTGTCAAAAGTTGAAGTCTGAAAGAGAAACGAGGTAGTACACGTAGTTGTATAGTTCGGGGTTGAATAATAGTTGACCGATTATCAGAAACACAAGGGCGTTAAGTCAAAGAAGAGTGAAGTATCGTTGGATTGTGTGTTATCTTAATTTCCAGTAATATCAGATGGTAACGGTGAAATAACAGAGGTATGTAGTGTGGTACGTGATGACAAGAATATTGATCGGATCCACAATTTAGTATTCGAATTCTTCGTGCAAAATAACGAATTTCCGTCCCGTTGATTTCGAGTCGACGGAGTATGCCTTTCGGCGTCCAAGTAGAAATATTTCCATATTTGAGTCCCATCTGGTGTTGTACGAATTTAGCTAGAAATGTTGGTGTGAAGAATCACGCTCAAGGTTCGATCGCGGAGAGATTAAAGTCGTGTAATACGAGAAAAGTCAGAAATGAATCTTCGGTAACAACCGGTGAGATCTAAGATTTTTACGAATACAAGTCTGAGTTGGGAGAGTTTCCTGATTACATGTGGCTTGATTTCGAGATTGATTGTAATTCCTTGACCATTAACTTCATGGTCTAGAAAATTGGACTTCGTTCAACAGAAATTCTCACTCGGAGAATTTGGTATAAAGTTGCTCTTTTCTCAAAAGTTCGAGCTTAAGATGGTGATGTTGTTCGTTTTCCTTCTTTACTTAAATAAGTTAAGATGTCATCTATAAATACGATAACAGATTAGTCTATATGAATTTGCATACGCGGTTCAAGAGGTTTATGGATACGGGCGAGCCCTAAATAAATCAAGCGGTACTAAGAGAGATTTACAACTAACGTTGTGAGTTCGGAAAGTGGCTTAGGAGACATCGTCTCACTTAACCCCCAATTGATGATAACCGGAACGGAGGTCGATTTGGAACATACGGGATTCGTGCAAATAATCATGAGGTCATGGATGCGAGGGAGAGGGTATCGGTTTCCAACCGAAAATTACTCAGTTCACAATAATCTATACAAGATGATGGGGAAACATTTTTTTTTTTTTTTTTTTTTTTTTTTTTTTACGAATAGGTTCCGAGCTCCCTAGTTCTATAGGTGTCAAGTCAAAAGTCTTAACGTATTTCCTCCAATAAAATTTATAGGCACACAATATTTTTCCGTCGGTCACTTAAATCGTCTAAGTAGTATCTGGGGGAAAGAGGTGGAATATAAAGAGCATGAGTCAAATCCTTGGTTATAAAACGTCTAGCGGTAATCGAATCGAACAAGTATGAAATATACGGTTTGTTGTGAAGAAACGTACCCGTTACTAGTCCATCGTCGTTCCGGGCATCCTTGGTGTCGATGTCGAAGGTTCAACGGCGTGCGTTGGGGTTGATTTTCTTATTTGGGCACACATTCCTAAAATGACCCAGTTGGCCACACTCAAAGCATGCACCCGTCCTGTGTGCGTTGGGCACCCTTCGAGCGACGGTAACGGTACCCTTACAGACATGGGCCACATGGCCACTTCTTTGACACTTGACGCAAAATGGTTTGCCACATTCACCAAAATGATGTTTGCGACACTTGTTACAGTGAGGTAGGGTTCCGGCATACCCCTTCTTGCCGCCGGGGGTGAAAGGCTTCTTGGAGATGTTGCTATTGTTGTGGTTGCTTGGTTGCGAGGCTTCCCATTTTCTTTTGTTGTTACCCGGGTGGTTCTCGACCATTCGTATCGGTGCTTCCATTTCATTCACCGTTTCTAAAGTTTGGTGGGCCTTTGTTAAAGCCTCTTGTAGGTTAGTGGGTTGGGATGCCCTTACCCCGTGTTGAATGCTCTTAGGGAGGCCATCCATGTAAAGTTCGACTCTTAGGAATTCGGGAGTCATGAGATTTGGACACATTGAGACTAGTTCGGTAAACCGTTGATTATAAGCTCCGAGGTCATTCCCGACCGTTCTTAAATTCCTTAGCCCTTGCTCGAGCCATCGAGTCTCATCGCGCGGGAAGTATTCGGTGATCATTCTTTCTCTTAATTCGGTCCAAGAGAGTGTAAGGGCTTCATCGATACCCACTGATTGTACATACGTGTTCCACCATGAGAGAGCGATACCGGTAAGAGTGAGGGTGGAAAACTTGACCTTATCTTGGTCTCGACAACCGCTTGTGTTAAAAACGGTCTCCATTTGTTCAAACCATCGGGTGAGAGTAACCGGTCCCCCGGTTCCATCGAAAGTGGGAGGATTGTACTTCATGAAGTTCTTGTAGGAGCAACCCTCGATTGAATTACCGGCTCCATGATTGTTGTTGTTAGAAAAGTGATCGGCCACGGCCGTACCCACGGCGGTGGTTATCATTCGTTGAAGAGCTTGTTCCAGAGTTTCGAGAGGAGTATTGTGTTGACCTTGGTGAGCCATTGTTCCTTCATGAGACAAGAATATCGTTGGTTAGTATTTTCAACAATACTAACCGTGGCATGGAATAAGGATAGAGAGAAAATTTTCCTTGACTCGCCTTAAATTCTCTATGTCATAATGTCGGAACGTCCATGTGAATCACCGTAATATAATCCCGGAAATTATATTACCCCGACTCTCATGTGCATTTAACATTACTTCATAAAGTCAAGGTGGCGCATCAACAAAATTTATCAACGTAAGATCAAGATCGAATACGAGTCAGATATGATAGAAGAGTTCGAGTATAAATGCACAAATAGTCAAGTAATTCCTACTTCAGTCTATATGCCGGTTGTAGTCTAGATTCACCTATGTACCCTATGACTCGGGGTGGACACAAATGAACTCTAAATCCCTACAACCAAGGCTCTGATACCACCTGTAGCGACCCGACCAAATCGTCAAGTGACGGCGTCGGCTACGTGGGTCCCATTACCTGATTATAAGTCTTTAAGATAACGTTTGACCAAAATATGTCGCCTTCATTTCAAAATAAAGATTGTTTCAAAGTTTACAAGAATTGTTCAACCAAAAGTTAAGTTACAACGTTATAGATACGATTGAAATCTAGGCGACACGGTTTAAAGTAAAGTCAAAAGACGCTCCATGAAATGCATGTATACTCGACATCGGATGCAAGTATCAAATAGTAAGCGGAAGCATGTTTCACATATCGTGCAAGACCTGAGAAAAACATAGAAATCTGTCAACGAAAACGTTGGTGAAATCATAGGTTTAAGTAAGTAAGTACAAGTGAACCACAAGATTTGCATCAATGAAATAATAGTAATACATTCCAAAAGTTTGTTTCACGAGCACCCAATTATCAAAGCTTAACATTCCTTCCATTGTATACCCCATCACTTAGTGCTAGAACAAACACTGATTCTCGAAAATATATTTCATCCGTAGACGGTAGCGAACCGTCAAGGATGAGGGTTGTCAACCCATATGGCCATATAACATAAGTTCTCGCTTACACCCGGCAAGTGTAACTAATGATAATCGAATTGAGGATTTTGTTCTAAACTCGTATGTAGAATGTTTGTTTTCCCGTTCTTGTGTTCACTTAGTTCAAAAGAATCGTTTATGTTTTCTCATCCCAATATAAGTTCAAAAAGAGTAAAAGTGGGACTATGATCTCACCTTGAGTGCAAGAGTTAATAAAGTACTTCAACAAGTAGACGCGTGCAAAGACAAAGCTAGTCTTGACCTAAACATATAGGTTGTATCAATAACGGTAAACACGATAGGTCAAAGATGTTCAATTAGTCCTATGGCTCGTTAAGACTCGATCATAATAGCATGTGAATCAAATTGTCATGTTTCATGCAAGGTACAAGTATAAAAACATGTTAGAACGATTGCACAAATATTTGGTTAAGTTTGATTAAAAGTCAAACTTTGGTCGGTCAAAGTCAACGAAAGTCAACACGTTCGGGTCGGGTTCCGAACTATTTTTCTGAGGTTTTTAATCATATATGAACATGTTAGAACAAGTTTCATGTGAATCGGAGGTCCGTAGTATGCCAAACATTTTCCATAAAATGGACACCGGAGACAGAAGCTGGGCACGGCTTATGCCGCGCCACGGCACCCTTCTGTCGCGCCGCGACAATAGGCGGGTGCTGGTGCCTGGTCTGTTTCACTTGTCCAACTTGATCCAAACTTCAAATAAGCATAAAACACAAACACTTAGGACTCGCACCTTATATCGTTGGAAAGCTCTTTTGACATAGAATGCAACTAAACACAATTTAACAATCAAAAACCTCATTTACAATAACCGAAAACTCGTCAATTGATCAAGAAAGGTTTATTTTCAAAGTTTTAAGTTCGTAAAACGTATTTTATGATTCGGGAATCCAATTTACACATACGATATGCCGTTTCGAAGGTAATTAAGCATACATTACAACTAATCACTAACAATTAACATTCCATGGCATTCAATCATCAAAAGTTCATGTCAAGAACTATCAAACCCTAGTCAAACATCACAAAATCAATATTCATGTTTTTGAAGTTTTCTTAATCAACCTACGCATCAAAACGAAGCTAGTGATACTAGTAACACAATTAAAACATACACTTTAACAATCTAACAACATTAACTCATCCAAAATCAAGGATTAAGCACACCCATTTCAAGTTCATGCTAGTTACTCCAAAAACAACAAATCGAGCAAACCAAACATATATTCATGTTAGACTCGAGCCATAGACACTAACTAACACCATTTCAAATCAAAAACACGAATTTAGAGAAATCTAGAGTTTTAGAAATGTTACCCAAACGAGATGAAGTTGGTATCAAATTGTAGAGGATGAAGAGAGGATTCCAAATATGTAATCGGATTTGTTGTGAGCTTCCAAGATTGAATTTAGATGATGAATGAATGGAATGGGTTTGTGTGTGTGTTCTTGAGATGGAGAGAAAAAGGGATGAGGGAGATGATGGAATGGATGAAATGGGTTGACTAGTTGACCTAGTCAACTAGTTTGCCCATTTGGCAACTCCGGTCCCTCGAGTTTCAAAGCGGGTGCGGGATTTAACCGATCGAATATTTTTAAAACGCAAGTTAACGAGAGGTGTTATAATTAAATGACGGAATTATTATGAACGTTAGTCAACGGAAACTACGAATTTAAATAACGAAAGGTATTATTTAAAAGAAAAAGACGGTGTTAAAAATAAATTTAACGGAAAAACGCGGGATGTTACATACTCGAGCACTAGACATGGATACACAATTAATATATAAAAGATAAGATATGAATGCTCACGTATCAATATTGTGATTCAATATTGCAGGGAAGTACGTAGACGCAACAGAGATGATAAACACTAGGTTTGATTTGCCAATAATACCCAACGTACATTACCCATAACCTCCATAGCTATAACCCATAATTTCCTTAGCTCTATCCCGCTCGAAAATCCATTTTGAAAGTGACACGCTCATAACCTCGTCGTAGTATTTTATGTAATATTACTAAAAATAATAATAATAATAATAAGATTAATAATATTAATCTTAATAATATATATATATATATATATATATATATATATATATATATATATATATATATATATATATATATATATATATATATTAAAGAGACGGAGAGATTGAGAGATAGATTTATGATTGAATTCGTCCTAAAAACTGATCGAGCTTTATAGGCATTCCTGTCCAGCCATCCCATGCGATCGCATGGGTCTGAAGAGGAATGGCCTTGCGATCGCATGGCCTGAAGATCCAGCTCACAAACCTTTTAACTTCTAGTTTGTCGACATATTATAATATAATATATAATTTAAATTAATTAATTATATATTATATTATATTCTCGTGCATAGTTAATTTGTAATTTTTGTTCCGATAAGTCGTACGTCATTACGCGACTTATGTCCCGGTTCCGGTTTTTCGAGTGTCCCTTCGTACGCTGAGAAAACTTGTAATTTACATTTTGGGACACGTACCTTTGTCAAAATATAGCCTTAAATTATCCCTAATTTATATCACTCGAAATATAACTTATACATTTAAGTGTTTTGGTCATTTACTTCTATAAATCATCGTCTCGCTATTTGTTAAAATACATTTTAAAATAGTGTTTTTACTGTAGCAAATAGTGATTTTCGAAAACACTGTAGCTTTTCGGGTACTGTAGCAATTCGGAAATACTGTAGCAAATTAGTGTTTTACTGGTTCATCTTAAACGTTTTAGTTAACTTATCTAAATATCAAACAGATAATCAAACCAATAAGGTTAATGCGCAGTATCATTTTCATAACACTTTGTTACGTTTTCAAGTTATAACATATGTATCTATTTACATATAATTGTTCGCGAATCGTTGAGAACAATCGAAGGGTAATTGAATAGTTCAAAAAATTGAGATTCAACTTCATAGACTTTGCTTATCGTGTCAAAAACGTTAAAGATTAAGTTTAAATTTGGTCAGAAATTTCCGGGTCATCACATTTTTAAACTATATATATATATATATATATATATATATATATATATATATATATATATATATATATATATATATATATATATATATATATAAGTAATATTATTATTATAAAAAAGGGGTTTTACCGTTTAATGACCGGTTTGTCGATTTTATGTCTTAAGTCACAATTAAAATCTAATGTAAAATATTAGAAATAAATATAACTTAATTTAAGGCGTAAAGTAAATGACGATAATAAAAGTACGATAAATAAAATTGCGATAATTAAAAAGTACGATAATTAAAAATGCAATAAGATATAAAATAAAGGAATTATGCTTATTTAAACTTCCGTAATCATGATGTTCAACGTGTTGATTTTAATTTATTACCATGGGTTAATTGTCCTTTGTCCTGGATTATTCGATATGTCCATAATAGTCAATCAGTCATAAATATAAAGTGCGAGAGTCCTCGTCAAATTATCCTTATACCCGAACTCAAATATTCCAACTAATTGGGAATTCGAACTATAACAAGGTCTTAATACTTTGTTTAATGAATACACCAGGTTATCGACTGCGTGTAATCCAAGGTTTCAATACTTTGTTAACAATTACAACAATTACCCTTGAATGTAATCCACCCCTGTTTCAACGAGTCCATTGACTATTAATCCATCCCCGTGTCCGGTCAAATGAACAATAATTCGTATTTATAAATATCCTGTCCATCGTATCCGATCGAGTGTAAATTGTTATTTATAGATACATCAAATTGTAAATCTCTATATTAAATTAACGAACTATCATTCAGTTAGACAAATATAAAGCCCATTAATAGTCCATAGTCCAATTTCCACAAGTGTCGGTCTTTTGTCCAAACCCCAATTATGGTACAAAGCCCAATTACCCAATCATAATATTTAGCCCAATATCACGATTACTTCGATTTAAATAAGCATAATAATAACTTAGCTACTAGACATTAATTTAAAAAGGTTGAACATAACTTACAATGAGTATTAATAGCGTAGCGTTACACGGACAGAATTTCGACTTACAATCTTAAAACATTCGCCACTATAACCTTATTATTATTAAACTTAAATTAAAATTAAAATTATAAAATATAAATATAAATATATCGTAGATAGATAGATAGAAAAAGGTGTGTTTAATCGATCAGAATGCGCGGAATTTTATAGGCCCATGTTTCACTGTACAGCTCCGCGAGTGCGGAGCTTTTGTGCTTCATAGCTCCGCGAGTGCGGAGGTCTGGATTCTAGCTCATAGATTAAATTCAAAAACGTGGACTGCGTATAATTATAATATATAATAATATATATAATTAATTATATATTATATTATATTATTGTGCATAGTTGACTTATAATTTTTGGTCCATTGCGTCGCGCGCTGAAAGCATGTCTCGATTCCGGATTTTCGAACGCCTTTTCGTACGATTTAATATCTTGTACTTTGCGTTTCACGGCTTGTACTCTTGTAATTTTTAGACGTTTCTCATCAATAATTTGAACCACTTGGATTGTACTTTATACTTTTTAACTTTTTTGGTCATTTGCGTCTTCAAATCGTCGAATCTGTCTTTTGTCTTCACCTTTTATTATTTAAACGAATATAACTTGTAAATAGAACAACTGCAACTAAAAGCTTGTCTTTCTTGAAGGATAATGCTATGAAATATATGTTCGTTTTTAGCATTATCAAATATTCCCACACTTGAGCGTTGCTTGTCCTCAAGCAATATAGAACTTGAATAAAACTTTACTAGAATCACTTCTTTATTCTTCACATTTTGTACATCAGTGATTTCTATACGGCGGTATAAATAATGATAGTAACGATGTGGTTTACAGTCCCACATGACTATGAAAATTTAGATCCTTTAGGGAAATTGGATCTTTATGAAAACATTTGATCTTTTGAAATTTCAATCTAGCTTTTACTCTAGATTAGTTTTCCGAAATAACCCTTCACCGGTGTTTGCAAATTGTTTTTGTGGGTTTCAGATTTGAAAATTTTAGCTCAAAACTTATGGTTTTGTGTCACCCACTTGCTAACCTTGTATTTAGGAAAGCAACACGTCCAGTATACTTGCTCCGTATATTACCTTTCGGTAAACTACCGTCCGGTTGTAAAGGAAAGCGTTGAACAAGCAACTATTAAGGCAATGTCCCGTGACATGCTTTTGATTATGGTCTATATCGTGTCGGATGCAATTACTATCCTTGGTAGGAGCAATAGTAAAGATTACCCTATAGTTTTTAGGTCTGGCACAAGGTCCTGTTGTGATGACCCGGAAATTTCTGACCAAATTTAAACTTTATCTTTAAATGATTTAATGTTTTCGACACGATAAGCAAAGTCTGTAATGTTGAGTCTCAAAGTTTTGGAACTATATTCATGTAATCAATTATTCTTTGACTGTTCTCGAAGATTCATTAACAATATATATATAACTTAATGTGCATATATATATATATATATATATATATATATATATATATATATATATATATATATATATATATATATATATATATATATATATATATATATATATATATATGATTTCAATTTATTTAGTAAACGATAGTAACATTCGATTATTGATTCGATTGATATTTAGATAAGTTAACTAAAATGTCTAAGATGAACCAGTAAAACACTAATTTGCTACGGTATTTTCGAATTGCTACAGTACCCGAAAAGCTACAGTGTTTTCGAAAATCACTATTTGCTACAGTAACTTTGCGAAATTCATATCTATGAATTCTGGACCATTATTCGCTTGACTTGAAGTCGGGAAGGAAAAACGAAAGCATGGAGCTCCTAAATATAAGGAAAAATATAAAGCCTGACAACAACACATATATTACAAACTGTGTATATCAATGCATATAGCAATATAAAGACGCGGGAGAATGAAAAATACTATAACCCCAAGGTAATAGTAGAAGAAAATAACTTCCTCTGGTGGCAGATGAAAAAGAAGAATGAAGGATACGATAGCCAAGAAAATATCAAGAATCGGAACTAGATTAAGCATTTCACAATCTTTTGGAAATATGAAATAAGGAAGAAGATGTAGGAGTGGTGAAAATAATGAAACGGAAGTGGTTAATTTATAGCAAAATATCAGACATAACAATCGAGGCAGATTACGCATTTAAAGGAAATCTTAATTTCCTTAAATTTCGAAGAATCAAATATTATTTAGATTATGAAGATTTTCTATTCCTTAAATTCCGAAAATCAATCGTAACTATGTCAAAAGTTAAGACGAATCTCTATTCTTTCATTTCACTCTTTTACGATAACTTCTCTCATATGCTTCGAGAAATCGGATTGTTTTATCCATATTATTCAACAGTGATAAAATTCTATTTATCAACTCATATTCGTCATGAAAACATTTTTATTGTTAGCCATGACGACCTCACTTAAATTTCAGGATGAAATTTCTTTAACGGGTAGGTACTGTGATGACCCGGAAATTTCTGACCAAATTTAAACTTTATCTTTAAATGATTTAATGTTTTCGACACGATAAGCAAAGTCTGTAATGTTGAGTCTCAAAGTTTTGGAACTATATTCATGTAATCAATTATTCTTTGACTGTTCTCGAAGATTCACGAACAATATATATATAACTTAATCTGCATATATATATATATATATATATATATATATATATATATATATATATATATATATATATATATATATATATATATATATATATATATGATTTCAAGTTATTTAGTAAACGATAGTAACATTCGATTATTGATTCGATTGATATTTAGATAAGTTAACTAAAACGTCTAAGATGAACCAGTAAAACACTAATTTGCTACGGTATTTTCGAATTGCTACAGTACCCGAAAAGCTACAGTGTTTTCAAAAATCACTATTTGCTACAGTAAAAAACTTTGCTACAGTAACTTTGCTACAGTAAAACACTATTTCAAAATAAAAATGTATATGTATATACTACGAGACGATGATTTATAGAAGTAAATGACCAAAACACTCGAAAGTTTAAGATACACTTTGAGTGATATAGTTTATTGATAATTTAAGACTATATTTTGACAAAGGTACGTGTCACGAAACGTAAAGAGCGAATTTTCTCAGCGTACGAAGGGACATTCGAAAAACCGGAACCGGGACATAAGTCGAGTGACGACGTAACACTTATCGGAACAAAAATTACAATTCAACTATGCACGAGAATAAAATATAATATATAATTAATTAATTTAAATTATATATTATATATATATATTATAAAAATATGTCGACGAGCTAGTTGCCAAAATTATGTGAGCTGGAAAAATGGGCCAAGCGATCGCATGGCCAATGGCCTTCAGAACCATGCGATCGCATGGGGTCTGGGGACAGGCCACACCTATAAAAGCTCGATCATTTTGCTTATGTTTTGATTCAATTACTCCGTAAGTATTTATTTATTTTATTTATATTATTATTATTATTATTATTATTATTATTATTATTATTATTAAGATTAATATTATTATTAATCTTATTATTATTAGTAGTATTAATATTATACATAAAATACTACGACGAGGTCTTGAGCGTGTCACTTTCAAAATGGGTTTTCAAGCGGGATAGAGCTAAGAAAATTATGGGAAATGTTCGGGGGTATATTTATGAATCAAACCTAGTGTTTATCATCTCTGTTGCGTCTACTTACTTTTCTACAATATTGAATCGCAATATTGATACGTGAGCATTCATATTTTATCTTTTGTATATTAATTGTGTATCCATGTCTAGTGCTCGAGTATATATATTTATGCATGCTTGTATGCTAAATTTTGTCGTTAAATAGTTTATAATAGATCACAAATTAAATACATATATTACTGGTAAAAGGTATATGATATACGTGTTTTTGGAAAGCTGGCGAAAAATCAATAACTTTTCATTTAGATATCGAATAGTTTCGATGAACGGATTAAAAGATATGATCAACTGAATTATAATTGACGTTAATTGGAATTGCTTTTGAATCTGCAATTAATATTTAAACAACTTGTTTGTAAGATTGATAAATTGGATTTTTGAATATTACCAACCGAGTAAATGAATCCTTATATAAGGTACGTCTCGTTTTGCTGAACTATTGTCAAAATTGACTTTTTGAAACGACTTTGGATAACTTTTGTATGTCGATCTCGAGCATTAGGATTGTGATACACTATGACCTAACATAGCTTGATAAACATTTATTGACCAACATATGTTCTCTAGGTTGAGATCTAAGGTTATTTGGTAATTCGAGTTTCGGTCACATTTTGGTGAACGACTTTATATGCTGCTAAGGTGAGTTTCATTTGCTCCCTTTTTAATTGCTTTTGCAATCTATATTTTTGGGCTG
This sequence comes from Rutidosis leptorrhynchoides, assembly GCF_046630445.1. Lineage (NCBI taxonomy): Eukaryota > Viridiplantae > Streptophyta > Magnoliopsida > Asterales > Asteraceae > Rutidosis > Rutidosis leptorrhynchoides. The sequence continues at coordinate 62,201,343 of NC_092337.1, forward strand.
AGAATACATGCACTTTATTTTAAACGCAATGGATACAAGTACATACTAAATTCTACACCGAGTTTGAACCGAAAATCCCTAAGCTTTGGTAACTAGTAACTGCCGGTTATAGGAACTGGTGGGCGCGAGTAGTTATATATGGATCCATAGGGCTTGATATCCCCGTCCGAGCTAGAGCACTAGCCTTTTAACGGACATATGCTATTTGAGAAGCGTACACGTTGGTTTGCGTGTATTATTAAGATGATTATACAAAGGGTATAAATTATATATACGTTAAGTTTAGTTACCAGGGTGCTCAATTTTGTAGAATATTTTGATAAACGTTTCTGGATGAGACAATTGAAATCTTGTGATCCACCTTTATATACAGACTATGCGAAACACTAAAACTATGAACTCACCAACCTTTGTGTTGACACTTGTTAGCATGTTTATTCTCAGGTTCCCTAGAAGTCTTCAGCTGTTTGCTTATATGTTAGACAAGCTATGTGCATAGAGTCTTACATGGCATATTTATCAAGGAAACGTTGCATTCACCAAATCATCACCATGTATCTTATTTTGACTGCATTGTCAACGAAATTACTATTGTAAACTATTATTTACGGTGATTGTCTATATGTAGAAATCATCAGATGTCGAAAATCTTTGATTTAAACATTCATTTATGGTGTGCCTTTTCAAAAGAATGCAATGTTTACAAAACGTATCATATAGAGGTCAAATACCTCGCAATGAAATCGATGAATGACGTGTTCGTCCATATGGATTTGGAGTGATCATCACACCTGTCTTCGACCATGCTATGCGACCACCATTCTTAAGGTTGACACCCGATTTGGTTCAGGTGACCTAATGAATTCCGGTGAATTCTTAGGATTTTACGTTCAATGGTAATGAACGCATTGAAAATAGGGTTTCAGAAAACAAATCGGTTTGTAATTTGATCAAAATATTTTCTCGTTCAAGCTCGAGTTTAGATATCATTGAATTTCATGAGTTTGAATTCTCAATCTTTATGGTCAATCTCAAGGATTGAGTAATATTAGGCTTAAAAGCTGATTTTTGATTTTTTTAAGGAGATTATCCATTCTGGGGATCTGATTTATTAGTCTTATAAGCTAATTTGCATGGTGCCCCCCATTGTATGAGACAGATCCTCTCATGGTTAGGATAAGTCTGACCACTTAGCGACCCTGTTTGATTAAGCATGTAATTGAATTTCCTTTTTGTTTTAAAAATAGAGTGTGATCCGAATTACTTTGTTTGAAATCATATTTTTTCACAAATAATGTAAATCTCCCAAACCAATCCCGTGGAGATTGTTTTAGCCCATATAATGATTTTTTAAGTCGACAAACTTTCCTATCATTGAAGTTTCCTGCAAATCCTGGTGGAGCATCCATATAGACTTCTTCTTTTAATTCACCATGGAGAAAAGCATTCTTCACATCAAATTGGTGAAGTGGCCACACTTCATTTGCAGCGATAGAGAAGAGAACTCTGATAGTATCAATCTTTGCAACCGGGGAAAAGGTCTTGGAATAATCTATCCCATAGGTTTGAGTATACCCTTTGGCAAAAAGACGTGCTTTATATCTTTCAATGGTGCCATCTGGTTTTCGTTTAATTGTAAACACCCATCGGCATCCTACAGGTTTCTTTTCTTAAGGAATAACACATTTTTCCATGTGTCATTTTTCTTAAGTGCTTCTATCTCTTCTTCCATAGCCTTTCTCCATTTGTCAGATTTCATTGCTTGATCAATTGTAGCTGTAATTTCTTCAGAATATAAAGCAGAATTGAATTTCTGTGCTTCACTTAATAGGTTCCCCTGTGTAATATTAGCAATTGGGTATCTTGATCTTTGAGCTTCTTTTTCTGGTGAGTATCTCTTTGGTGGTACTCCTCTATTGGCTCTTTGTGGTAGAACATATCTTTGGTAGTTTCAGCTGAAGTCGGACTATTTTATTCTCCTTGTTCATTACTTAAGGATATTTCATTTGGTTCAATGTTTGGTGATTCGGGACCAGGATTTGGTGATTCGGGATCAGGATTTGGTGATTCGGGATCAGAATTTGGTGATTCGGGATTAGGGTTTGGTGTTAATATTTGGGTATTGTCAGAATTGGGTGTTGGTGTTTGAATGTTACCAGGTTTAGGTATCCAGGTTATCCAACTAAGAGTGTCATTATCCTCTTTCTCCCCCACACTCGTGAGTTGGGTATCATAAAAATATTAGATTTCGACAAAATCACAGTTCATTGTAGTAAAAACATGACCTCTTTTTGGACTATAACAGTGATATCCTTTTTGGTTTATTCCATAGCCAACCATGACACATTTTTCCGCACATGAATCAAGTTTGGCACGCTCATGTTTTGGAATATGGACAAAGACCGAGCACCCAAATATTCGAGGTTCAATGCTAAATGAAGTCGGAAGGGTATGGAACTAGGAAAGAGTTTTTTTGTCTAAAATTTTAGTGGGTAAACGGTTGATCAGATAGGTAGCGAAAGTAAGAGCTTCGGGCCAAAAACTCTTCGGGGCCTTGGATTCAATTAATAAAGCTCTTGTCATTTCTAAGAGTAGTCGATTTTTTCGTTCGACTACTCCGTTTTGTTCGGGAGTATGAGCACAAGATATTTGGTGAATAATCCCTTTATCCTCACAAAATTATTTCATTGAAGTATTTAAAAACTCACCCCCATTATTGGATCTTAAAATTTGTATATTCTTGTTAAATTGAGTTCGTACCATTTTAAAAAAATAGAAAAAAAATTTCAAACACTTCTGATTTGTGGGTTAAAAAATAAATCCAGGTCATGCGTGAATGGTCATCAATAAATAGGACAAAGTACCGCAAATTTCTCCCCCCAACAACCGGTGCAGGACCCCATGTAGTGACCCGAACTTTTCCATGTTTATATATATTAAATGAAATTGATATTTACATGATTAAGTGTTTCCAACATGTTAAGCAATCAAACTTATTAAGACTTGATTAATTGGAATAGGTTTCATATAGACAAATGACCACCCAAGTTGACCGGTGATTCACGAACGTTAAAACTTGTAAAAACTATACGATGACATATATATGGTTATATATATAGTTAACATGATTTTATTATAAGTATGTATCTCATTAGGTATTTTAACAATGAGTTATATACATAAAAATGAGACTATTAAATTAAGAAACTCGAAAAAGATATATATAACGATTATCGTTATAACGTCTTACTAGGTACATATGAATCATATTAAGATATTGATATACTTGGTTAATTATGTTAAATGATAAGTAAATATATCATTAAGTGTATTAACAATGAACTACATATGTAAAAAATAAGACTACTAACTTAATGATTTAGAAACGAGACATATATGTAACGATTATCGTTGTAACGACATTTAATGTATATAGATCATATTAAGAGATATTCGTACATCATAATATCATGATAATATAAAAATTTAAAATCTCATTTGATATTATAAACATTGGGTTAACAACATTTAACAAGATCGTTAACCTAAAGGTTTCAAAACAACATTTACATGTAACGAATAACGATGACTTAACGACTCAGTTAAAATGTATATACATGTAGTGTTTTAATATGTATTCATACACTTTTGAAAGACTTCAAGACACTTATCAAAATACTTCTACTTAACAAAAATGCTTACAATTACATCCTCGTTCAGTTTCATCAACAAATCTACTAGTATGCACCCGTATTCGTACTCGTACAATACACAGCTTTTAGATGTATGTACTATTGGTATATACACTCCAATGATCAGCTCTTAGCAGCCCATGTGAGTCACCTAACACATGTGAGAACCATCATTTGGCAACTAGCATGAAATATGAAATGTCCCGTTCTTATTGATTAAAAACGTTCCATATTAATTGATTTCGTTGCGAGGTTTTGACCTCTATATGAGACGTTTTTTAAAGACTGCATTCATTTTAAAACAAACCATAACCTTTATTTCATCAATAAAGGTTTAAAAAGCTTTACGTAGATTATCAAATAATGATAATCTAAAATATCCTGTTTACACACGACCATTACATAATGGTTTACAATACAAATATGTTACAACAAAATAAGTTTCTTGAATGCAGTTTTTACACAATATCATACAAGCATGGACTCCAAATCTTGTCCTTATTTTAGTATGCAACAGCGGAAGCTCTTAATATTCACCTGAGAATAAACATGCTTTAAACGTCAACAAAAATGTTGGTGAGTTATAGGTTTAACCTATATATATCAAATCGTAACAATAGACCACAAGATTTCATATTTCAATACACATCCCATACATAGAGATAAAAATCATTCATATGGTGAACACCTGGTAACCGACAATAACAAGATGCATATATAAGAATATCCCCATCATTCCGGGACACCCTTCGGATATGATATAAATTTCGAAGTACTAAAGCATCCGGTACTTTGGATGGGGTTTGTTAGGCCCAATAGATCTATCTTTAGGATTCGCGTCAATTAGGGTGTCTGTTCCCTAATTCTTAGATTACCAGACTTAATAAAAAGGGGCATATTCGATTTCGATAATTCAACCATAGAATGTAGTTTCACGTACTTGTGTCTATTTTGTAAATCATTTATAAAACCTGCATGTATTCTCATCCCAAAAATATTAGATTTTAAAAGTGGGACTATAACTCACTTTCACAAATTTTTACTTCGTCGGGAAGTAAGACTTGGCCACTGGTTGATTCACGAACCTATAACAATATATACATATATATCAAAGTATGTTCAAAATATATTTACAACACTTTTAATATATTTTGATGTTTTAAGTTTATTAAGTCAGCTGTCCTCGTTAGTAACCTACAACTAGTTGTCCACAGTTAGATGTACAGAAATAAATCGATAAATATTATCTTGAATCAATCCACGACCCAGTGTATACGTATCTCAGTATTGATCACAACTCAAACTATATATATTTTGGAATCAACCTCAACCCTGTATAGCTAACTCCAACATTCACATATAGAGTGTCTATGGTTGTTCCGAAATATATATAGATGTGTCGACATGATAGGTCGAAACATTGTATACGTGTCTATGGTATCTCAAGATTACATAATATATAATACAAGTTGATTAAGTTATGGTTGGAATAGATTTGTTACCAATTTTCACGTAGCTAAAATGAGAAAAATTATCCAATCTTGTTTTACCCATAACTTCTTCATTTTAAATCCGTTTTGAGTGAATCAAATTGCTATGGTTTCATATTGAACTCTATTTTATGAATCTAAACAAAAAAAGTATAGGTTTCTAGTCGGAAAAATAAGTTACAAGTCGTTTTTGTAAAGGTAGTCATTTCAGTCGAAAGAACGACGTCTAGATGACCATTTTAGAAAACATACTTCCACTTTGAGTTTAACCATAATTTTTGGATATAGTTTCATGTTCATAATAAAAATCATTTTCTCAGAATAACAACTTTTAAATCAAAGTTTATCATAGTTTTTAATTAACTAACCCAAAACAGCCCGCGGTGTTACTACGACGGCGTAAATCCGGTTTTACGGTGTTTTTCGTGTTTCCAGGTTTTAAATCATTAAGTTAGCATATCATATAGATATATAACATGTGTTTAGTTGATTTTAAAAGTCAAGTTAGAAGGATTAACTTTTGTTTGCGAACAAGTTTAGAATTAACTAAACTATGTTCTAGTGATTACAAGTTTAAACCTTCGAATAAGATAGCTTTATATGTATGAATCGAATGATGTTATGAACATCATTACTACCTTAAGTTCCTTGGATGAACCTACTGGAAAAGAGAAAAATGGATCTAGCTTCAATGGATCCTTGGATGGCTCAAAGTTCTTGAAGCAAAATCATGACACGAAAACAAGTTCAAGTAAGATCATCACTTGAAATAAGATTGTTATAGTTATAGAAATTGAACCAAAGTTTGGATATGATTATTACCTTGTATTAGAATGATAACCTACTGTAAGAAACAAAGATTTCTTGAGGTTGGATGATCACCTTACAAGATTGGAAGTGAGCTAGCAAACTTGAAAGTATTCTTGATTTTATGAAACTAGAACTTTTGGAATTTATGAAGAACACTTAGAACTTGAAGATAGAACTTGAGAGAGATCAATTAGATGAAGAAAATTGAAGAATGAAAGTGTTTGTAGGTGTTTTTGGTCGTTGGTGTATGGATTAGATATAAAGGATATGTAATTTTGTTTTCATGTAAATAAGTCATGAATGATTACTCATATTTTTGTAATTTTATGAGATATTTCTTGCTAGTTGCCAAATGATGGTTCCCACATGTGTTAGGTGACTCACATGGGCTGCTAAGAGCTGATCATTGGAGTGTATATACCAATAGTACATACATCTAAAAGCTGTGTATTGTACGAGTACGAATACGGGTGCATACGAGTAGAATTGTTGATGAAACTGAACGAGGATGTAATTGTAAGCATTTTTGTTAAGTAGAAGTATTTTGATAAGTGTATTGAAGTCTTCCAAAAGTGTATAAATACATATTAAAACACTACATGTATATACATTTTAACTGATTCGTTAAGTCATCGTTAGTCGTTACATGTAAGTGTTGTTTTGAAACCTTTAGGTTAACGATCTTGTTAAATGTTGTTAACCCAATGTTTATAATATCAAATGAGATTTTAAATTATTATATTATCATGATATTATCATGTATGAATATCTCTCAATATGATATATATACATTAAATGTCTTTACAACGATAATCGTTACATATATGTCTCGTTTAAAAATCATTAAGTTAGTAGTCTTGTTTTTACATATGTAGTTCATTGTTAATATACTTTATGATATGTTTTCTTATCATAGTATCATGTTAACTATATATATATATATCCATATATATGTCATCATATAGTTTTTACAAGTTTTAACGTTCGTGAATCACCGATCAACTTGGGTGGTCAATTGTCTATATGAAACATATTTCAATTAATCAAGTCTTAACAAGTTTGATTGCTTAACATGTTGGAAACATTTAATCATGTAAATATCAATCTCAATTAATATATATAAACATGGAAAAGTTCGGGTCACTACAGTACCTACCCGTTAAATAAATTTCGTCCCGAAATTTTTAAGCTGTTGAAGGTGTTGACGAATCTTCTGGAAATAGATGCGGGTATTTCTTCTTCATCTGATCTTCACGCTCCCAGGTGAACTCGGGTCCTCTACGAGCATTCCATCGAACCTTAACAATTGGTATCTTGTTTTGCTTAAGTCTTTTAACCTCACGATCCATTATTTCGACGGGTTCTTCGATGAATTGAAGTTTTTCGTTGATTTGGATTTCATCTAACGGAATAGTGAGATCTTTTTTAGCAAAACATTTCTTCAAATTCGAGACGTGGAAAGTGTTATGTACAGCCGCGAGTTGTTGAGGTAACTCAAGTCGGTAAGCTACTGGTCCGACACGATCAATAATCTTGAATGGTCCAATATACCTTGGATTTAATTTCCCTCGTTTACCAAATCGAACAACGCCTTTCCAAGGTGAAACTTTAAGCATGACCATCTCTCCAATTTCAAATTCTATATCTTTTCTTTTAATGTCAGCGTAGCTCTTTTGTCGACTTTGGGCGGTTTTCAACCGTTGTTGAATTTGGATGATCTTCTCGGTAGTTTCTTGTATAATCTCCGGACCCGTAATCTGTCTATCCCCCACCTCACTCCAACAAATCGGAGACCTGCACTTTCTACCATAAAGTGCTTCAAACGGCGCCATCTCAATGCTTGAATGGTAGCTGTTGTTGTAGGAAAATTCTGCTAACGGTAGATGTCGATCCCAACTGTTTCCGAAATCAATAACACATGCTCGTAGCATGTCTTCAAGCGTTTGTATCGTCCTTTCGCTCTGCCCATCAGTTTGTGGATGATAGGCAGTACTCATGTCTAGACGAGTTCCTAATGCTTGCTGTAATGTCTGCCAGAATCTTGAAATAAATCTGCCATCCCTATCAGAGATAATAGAGATTGGTATTCCATGTCTGGAGACGACTTCCTTCAAATACAGTCGTGCTAACTTCTCCATCTTGTCATCTTCTCTTATTGGTAGGAAGTGTGCTGATTTGGTGAGACGATCAACTATTACCCAAATAGTATCAAAACCACTTGCAGTCCTTGGCAATTTAGTGATGAAATCCATGGTAATGTTTTCCCATTTCCATTCCGGGATTTCGGGTTGTTGAAGTAGACCTGATGGTTTCTGATGCTCAGCTTTGACCTTAGAACACGTCAAACATTCTCCTACGTATTTAGCAACATCGGCTTTCATACCCGGCCACCAAAAATGTTTCTTGAGATCCTTGTACATCTTCCCCGTTCCAGGATGTATTGAGTATCTGGTTTTATGAGCTTCTCTAAGTACCATTTCTCTCATATCTCCAAATTTTGGTACCCAAATCCTTTCAGCCCTATACCGGGTTCCGTCTTCCCGAATATTAAGATGCTTCTCCGATCCTTTGGGTATTTCATCCTTTAAATTTCCCTCTTTTAAAACTCCTTGTTGCGCCTCCTTTATTTGAGTAGTAATGTTATTATGAATCATTATATTCATAGATTTTACTCGAATGGGTTCTCTATCCTTCCTGCTCAAGGCATCGGCTACCACATTTGCCTTCCCCGGGTGGTAACGAATCTCAAAATCGTAATCATTCAATAATTCAATCCACCTACGCTGCCTCATATTCAGTTGTTTCTGATTAAATATGTGTTGAAGACTTTTGTGGTCGGTATATATAATACTTTTGACCCCATATAAGTAGTGCCTCCAAGTCTTTAATGCAAAAACAACCGCGCCTAATTCCAAATCATGCGTCGTATAATTTTGTTCGTGAATCTTCAATTGTCTAGACGCATAAGCAATCACCTTCGTTCGTTGCATTAATACACAACCGAGACCTTGCTTTGATGCGTCACAATAAATCACAAAATCATCATTCCCTTCAGGCAATGACAATATAGGTGCCGTAGTTAGCTTTTTCTTCAATAACTGAAACGCTTTCTCTTGTTCATCATTCCATTCAAATTTCTTCCCTTTATGCGTTAATGCAGTCAAGGGTTTTGCTATTCTGGAAAAGTCTTGGATGAACCTTCTGTAGTAACCAGCTAGTCCTAAAAACTGGCGTATGTGTTTCGGAGTTTTTGGGGTTTCCCACTTTTCAACAGTTTCTATCTTTGCCGGATCCACCTTAATACCTTCTTTGTTCACTATGTGACCGAGGAATTGAACTTCTTCCAACCAAAATGCACACTTTGAAAACTTAGCGTACAATTCTTCCTTCCTCAATACTTCTAATACCTTTCTCAAATGTTCACCGTGTTCTTGGTCATTCTTTGAGTAAATAAGTATGTCATCAATGAAAACAATGACAAACTTGTCAAGGTATGGTCCACACACTCGGTTCATAAGGTCCATGAACACAGCTGGTGCATTAGTTAAACCAAACGGCATGACCATAAACTCGTAATGACCGTAACGTGTTCTGAAAGCAGTCTTTGGAATATCATCTTCTTTCACCCGCATTTGATGATACCCGGAACGTAAGTCAATCTTTGAATAAACAGACGAGCCTTGTAGTTGATCAAATAAGTCATCGATTCTCGGTAGTGGGTAGCGGTTCTTGATGGTAAGTTTGTTCAACTCTCGGTAGTCGATACACAACCTGAATGTACCATCTTTCTTCTTGACAAACAAAACAGGAGCTCCCCACGGTGATGTGCTTGGTCGAATGAAACCACGCTCTAAAAGTTCTTGTAATTGGCTTTGCAGTTCTTTCATCTCGCTGGGTGCGAGTCTGTAAGGAGCACGAGCTATTGGTGCAGCTCCTGGTACAAGATCTATTTGAAATTCAACGGATCGATGTGGGGGTAATCCCGGTAATTCTTTCGGAAATACATCGGGAAATTCTTTTGCAATGGGAACATCATTGATGCTCTTTTCTTCAGTTTGTACTTTCTCGACGTGTGCTAGAACAGCATAGCAACCTTTTCTTATTAGTTTTTGTGCCTTCAAATTACTAATAAGATGTAGGTTCGTGTTGCCCTTTTCTCCGTACACCATTAAGGGTTTTCCTTTTTCTCGTATAATGCGAATTGCATTTTTGTAACAAACGATCTCCGCTTTCACTTCTTTCAACCAGTCCATACCGATTATCACATCAAAACTCCCTAACTCTACTGGTATCAAATCAATCTTAAATGTTTCGCTAACCAGTTTAATTTCTCGATTCCGACATATATTATCTGCTGAAATTAATTTACCATTTGCTAATTCGAGTAAAAATTTACTATCCAAAGGCGTCAATGGACAACTTAATTTAGCACAAAAATCTCTACTCATATAGCTTCTATCCGCACCCGAATCAAATAAAACGTAAGCAGATTTATTGTCAATAAGAAACGTACCCGTAACAAGCTCCGGGTCTTCCTGTGCCTCTACCGCATTAATATTGAAAACTCTTCCACGGCCTTGTCCATTCGTGTTCTCCTGGTTCGGGCAATTTCTAATAATGTGGCCTGGTTTTCCACATTTATAACAAACTACATTGGCATAACTTGCTCCGACACTACTTGCTCCACCATTACTCGTTCCGACACCATTTGTTCCTTTCGTTCTATTAACCCCTGGTCCGTAGACCTCACACTTCGCCGCGCTATGACCATTTCTTTTACACTTGTTGCAAAATTTGGTGCAGAACCCCGAGTGATTCTTTTCACACCTTTGGCATAGCGGCTTCTGATTGTTGTTGTTGTTGCGGTTATTATTGTTGTTAAGATGATTGTTGTGGTTGCTGTTGTTGTTGTTGTTGTTGTTGGGCCGTTTGTTGTAGTTGCGATTGATGTTGCGATTGTTAGGATAGTTGTTGCGATTATTGTTATAATTGCTGTTGTTGTTGTATTGGTGATTCTTATCACCGTTTTCCTCCCACTTTCTTTTAACTTGCTTCACATTGGCCTCTTCAGCAGTCTGTTCTTTAATTCTTTCTTCAATCTGGTTCACTAGTTTGTGAGCCATTCTACATGCCTGTTGTATGGAGGCGGGCTCGTGTGAACTTATATCTTCTTGGATTCTTTCCGGTAATCCTTTCACAAACGCGTCGATCTTCTCTTCCTCATCTTCGAATGCTCCCGGACACAATAGGCACAATTCTGTGAATCGTCTTTCGTACGTGGTAATATCAAACCCTTGGGTTCGTAACCCTCTAAGTTCTGTCTTGAGCTTATTGACCTCGGTTCTGGGACGGTACTTCTCGTTCATCAAGTGCTTGAATGCTGACCACGGTAGTGCGTACGCATCATCTTGTCCCACTTGCTCTAGATAGGTATTCCACCATGTTAACGCAGAACCTGTGAAGGTATGTGTAGCGTACTTCACTTTGTCCTCTTCAGTACACTTACTTATGGCAAACACCGATTCAACCTTCTCGGTCCACCGTTTCAATCCGATCGGTCCTTCGGTTCCATCAAATTCCAAAGGTTTGCAGGCAGTGAATTCTTTGTAGGTGCATCCTACACGATTTCCTGTACTGCTAGATCCAAGGTTATTGTTGGTATGTAGCGCAGCCTGTACTGCGGCTATGTTTGAAGCTAGAAAAGTACGGAATTCCTCTTCATTCATATTCACGGTGTGTCGAGTAGTCGGTGCCATTTCCTTCAAAATAGTTAAATGGAACAAGTTAATCATACAGAATATTAAGAGTAGTTAATAGTATTTCGTAGCATAATATGAACTCATTTATAAAAGCTTTTTCTTCATATTAGCGTTTTATAAGTTTAAATTCGGGTAGTACCTACCCGTTAAGTTCATACTTAGTAGCTAATATACAATTCAACTACTACAATTCTATATGAAAAACTGATTATAATAATATTTCGCGTTCAAACTTTTATACAATATTTTACAAACTTACAATACCGCTTATTTTACATAAAGCATGAAATATAGCACACAATAACTTTGATACAAGATAGTTGTGAAGACAATTCTAGCTAGTACACAAGTCGTTCAGCAAAGGCAATAAAGACACGTAATTCATACGTCCAGAAACAAGTCATGCATTCTGGTTTTACTAGGACTACTTCCCATCCTTGGTCTTGTGCAACATAACCGTTATGGCCGTTGATAAGACAGCGTGTTGTAACGTCATCAAAGGGACGAGGGTTACGTAATGTCCAACAGTCCCGTAATAATCTAAAAACCTCATTTCTTACCCCAATTACCGACTCCGTCACTTGTGGAAACGTTTTGTTTAATAGTTGTAGCCCGATGTTCTTGTTCTCACTTTGGTGAGAAGCGAACATTACTAATCCGTAAGCATAACATGCTTCTTTATGTTGCATGTTAGCCGCTTTTTCTAAATCACGAAGTCCAATATTCGGATATATTGAGTCAAAATAATTTCTTAACCCGTTGCGTAAAATAGCATTTGGGTTCCCCGCAATATATGCGTCAAAGTAAACACATCGTAACTTATGGGTTTCCCAATGTGATATCCCCCATCTTTCAAACGAAAGTCTCTTATAAACCAAGACATTCTTGGAACGTTCTTCGAATGTCTTACAAACTGATCTCGCCTTAAATAGTTGTGCCGAAGAATTCTGGCCGACTCTAGACAAGATTTCATCAATCATGTCTCCGGGTAGGTCTCTTAAAATATTGGGTTGTCTATCCATTTTGTGTTTTTAAACTGTAAAATAGACAAGAGTTAGATTCATAAAAAAAATACTTATTAATACAAGCAATTTTTACATATATCATAAAGCATAAGAACACTATATTCCATATATTACACCACACGAATACAACTATCTTATTCCGACTCGCTCGTTTCTTCTTCTTCGGTTTTGGTTCGTTTTGCCAAGTTTCTAGGGATATATGATGTTCCCCTAATACGAGCCGTCGTTGTCCACATTGGTTTAGAAAAACCTGGTGGTTTAGAGGTTCCCGGGTCATTGTTACAACTTAAGGACTTCGGGGGTTGACGATACATATAAAGTTCATCGGGGTTGGAATTAGATTTCTCTATTTTTATGCCCTTTCCCTTATTATTTTCTTTTGCCTTTTTAAATTCAGTTGGGGTAATTTCTATAACATCATCGGAATTCTCGTCGGAATCCGATTCATCGGAGAATTGGTAATCCTCCCAATATTTTGCTTCCTTGGCGGAAACACCATTGACCATAATTAACTTTGGTCGGTTGGTTGAGGATTTTCTTTTACTTAACCGTTTTATTATTTCCCCCACCGGTTCTATTTCTTCATCCGGTTCCGATTCTTCTTCCGGTTCCGATTCTTCTTCCGGTTCCGACTCTTCTTCCGGTTCCTCTTCGGGAACTTGTGAATCAGTCCACAAATCATTCCAATTTACATTTGACTCTTCATTATTATTAGGTGAGTCAATGGGACTTGTTCTAGAGGTAGACATCTATCACATAATATCAAACACGTTAAGAGATTAATATATCACATAATATTCATATGTTAAAAATATATAGTTTCCAACAAAAATGTTAAGCAATCATTTTTAAAGAAAACACGGTCGAAGTCCAGACTCACTAATGCATCCTAACAAACTCGATAAGACACACTAATGCAAATTTTCTGGTTCTCTAAGACCAACGCTCGGATACCAACTGAAATGTCCCGTTCTTATTGATTAAAAACGTTCCATATTAATTGATTTCGTTGCGAGGTTTTGACCTCTATATGAGACGTTTTTTAAAGACTGCATTCATTTTAAAACAAACCATAACCTTTATTTCATCAATAAAGGTTTAAAAAGCTTTACGTAGATTATCAAATAATGATAATCTAAAATATCCTGTTTACACACGACCATTACATAATGGTTTACAATACAAATATGTTACAACAAAATAAGTTTCTTGAATGCAGTTTTTACACAATATCATACAAGCATGGACTCCAAATCTTGTCCTTATTTTAGTATGCAACAGCGGAAGCTCTTAATATTCACCTGAGAATAAACATGCTTTAAACGTCAACAAAAATGTTGGTGAGTTATAGGTTTAACCTATATATATCAAATCGTAACAATAGACCACAAGATTTCATATTTCAATACACATCCCATACATAGAGATAAAAATCATTCATATGGTGAACACCTGGTAACCGACAATAACAAGATGCATATATAAGAATATCCCCATCATTCCGGGACACCCTTCGGATATGATATAAATTTCGAAGTACTAAAGCATCCGGTACTTTGGATGGGGTTTGTTAGGCCCAATAGATCTATCTTTAGGATTCGCGTCAATTAGGGTGTCTGTTCCCTAATTCTTAGATTACCAGACTTAATAAAAAGGGGCATATTCGATTTCGATAATTCAACCATAGAATGTAGTTTCACGTACTTGTGTCTATTTTGTAAATCATTTATAAAACCTGCATGTATTCTCATCCCAAAAATATTAGATTTTAAAAGTGGGACTATAACTCACTTTCACAAATTTTTACTTCGTCGGGAAGTAAGACTTGGCCACTGGTTGATTCACGAACCTATAACAATATATACATATATATCAAAGTATGTTCAAAATATATTTACAACACTTTTAATATATTTTGATGTTTTAAGTTTATTAAGTCAGCTGTCCTCGTTAGTAACCTACAACTAGTTGTCCACAGTTAGATGTACAGAAATAAATCGATAAATATTATCTTGAATCAATCCACGACCCAGTGTATACGTATCTCAGTATTGATCACAACTCAAACTATATATATTTTGGAATCAACCTCAACCCTGTATAGCTAACTCCAACATTCACATATAGAGTGTCTATGGTTGTTCCGAAATATATATAGATGTGTCGACATGATAGGTCGAAACATTGTATACGTGTCTATGGTATCTCAAGATTACATAATATATAATACAAGTTGATTAAGTTATGGTTGGAATAGATTTGTTACCAATTTTCACGTAGCTAAAATGAGAAAAATTATCCAATCTTGTTTTACCCATAACTTCTTCATTTTAAATCCGTTTTGAGTGAATCAAATTGCTATGGTTTCATATTGAACTCTATTTTATGAATCTAAACAAAAAAAGTATAGGTTTCTAGTCGGAAAAATAAGTTACAAGTCGTTTTTGTAAAGGTAGTCATTTCAGTCGAAAGAACGACGTCTAGATGACCATTTTAGAAAACATACTTCCACTTTGAGTTTAACCATAATTTTTGGATATAGTTTCATGTTCATAATAAAAATCATTTTCTCAGAATAACAACTTTTAAATCAAAGTTTATCATAGTTTTTAATTAACTAACCCAAAACAGCCCGCGGTGTTACTACGACGGCGTAAATCCGGTTTTACGGTGTTTTTCGTGTTTCCAGGTTTTAAATCATTAAGTTAGCATATCATATAGATATATAACATGTGTTTAGTTGATTTTAAAAGTCAAGTTAGAAGGATTAACTTTTGTTTGCGAACAAGTTTAGAATTAACTAAACTATGTTCTAGTGATTACAAGTTTAAACCTTCGAATAAGATAGCTTTATATGTATGAATCGAATGATGTTATGAACATCATTACTACCTTAAGTTCCTTGGATGAACCTACTGGAAAAGAGAAAAATGGATCTAGCTTCAATGGATCCTTGGATGGCTCAAAGTTCTTGAAGCAAAATCATGACACGAAAACAAGTTCAAGTAAGATCATCACTTGAAATAAGATTGTTATAGTT
Organism: Rutidosis leptorrhynchoides; assembly: GCF_046630445.1. Classification (NCBI taxonomy): domain Eukaryota; kingdom Viridiplantae; phylum Streptophyta; class Magnoliopsida; order Asterales; family Asteraceae; genus Rutidosis; species Rutidosis leptorrhynchoides. The sequence goes on from NC_092337.1 coordinate 62,217,159, forward strand.
ATAGAAATTGAACCAAAGTTTGGATATGATTATTACCTTGTATTAGAATGATAACCTACTGTAAGAAACAAAGATTTCTTGAGGTTGGATGATCACCTTACAAGATTGGAAGTGAGCTAGCAAACTTGAAAGTATTCTTGATTTTATGAAACTAGAACTTTTGGAATTTATGAAGAACACTTAGAACTTGAAGATAGAACTTGAGAGAGATCAATTAGATGAAGAAAATTGAAGAATGAAAGTGTTTGTAGGTGTTTTTGGTCGTTGGTGTATGGATTAGATATAAAGGATATGTAATTTTGTTTTCATGTAAATAAGTCATGAATGATTACTCATATTTTTGTAATTTTATGAGATATTTCTTGCTAGTTGCCAAATGATGGTTCCCACATGTGTTAGGTGACTCACATGGGCTGCTAAGAGCTGATCATTGGAGTGTATATACCAATAGTACATACATCTAAAAGCTGTGTATTGTACGAGTACGAATACGGGTGCATACGAGTAGAATTGTTGATGAAACTGAACGAGGATGTAATTGTAAGCATTTTTGTTAAGTAGAAGTATTTTGATAAGTGTATTGAAGTCTTCCAAAAGTGTATAAATACATATTAAAACACTACATGTATATACATTTTAACTGATTCGTTAAGTCATCGTTAGTCGTTACATGTAAGTGTTGTTTTGAAACCTTTAGGTTAACGATCTTGTTAAATGTTGTTAACCCAATGTTTATAATATCAAATGAGATTTTAAATTATTATATTATCATGATATTATCATGTATGAATATCTCTCAATATGATATATATACATTAAATGTCTTTACAACGATAATCGTTACATATATGTCTCGTTTAAAAATCATTAAGTTAGTAGTCTTGTTTTTACATATGTAGTTCATTGTTAATATACTTTATGATATGTTTTCTTATCATAGTATCATGTTAACTATATATATATATATCCATATATATGTCATCATATAGTTTTTACAAGTTTTAACGTTCGTGAATCACCGATCAACTTGGGTGGTCAATTGTCTATATGAAACATATTTCAATTAATCAAGTCTTAACAAGTTTGATTGCTTAACATGTTGGAAACATTTAATCATGTAAATATCAATCTCAATTAATATATATAAACATGGAAAAGTTCGGGTCACTACAAAATATCTCATAAAATTACAAAAATATGAGTAATCATTCATGATTTATTTACATGAAAACAAAATTACATATCCTTTATATCTAATCCATACACCAACGACCAAAAATACCTACAAACACTTTCATTCTTCAATCTAATTGATCTCTCTCAAGTTCTATCTTCAAGTTCTAAGTGTTCTTCATAAATTCCAAAAGTTCTAGTTTCATAAAATCAAGAATACTTCCAAGATTGCAAGTTTACTTCCAAGTTTTCTAAATCCATTCCAAGTAATCATCCAAGATCAAGAAACCTTTGTTACATACAGTAGGTTATCTTTCTAATACAAGGTAATAATCATATTCAAACTTTAATTCAATTTCTATAACTATAACAATCTTATTTCGAATGGAAATCTTACTTGAAATTGTTTTTGTGTCATGATTCTGCTTCAAGAACTTTCAAGCCATCCAAGGATCCTTTGAAGCTAGATCCATTTTTCTCATTTCCAGTAGGTTTATCCAAGGAACTTGAGGTAATAATGATGTTCATAACATCATTTGATTCATACATAAAAAGCTGTCTTATTCAACGTTATAAACTTGTAATCACTAGAACATAGTTTAGTTAATTCTAAACTTGTTCGCAAATAAAGTTAATCCTTCTAACTATACTTTTAAAATCAACTAAACACATGTTATATATCTATATGATATGCTAACTTAATGATTTAAAACCCGGAAACACGATAAACACCATAAAACTGGATATACGGCGTCGTAGTAAAACTGGGGGCAGTTTTGGTTGGGATAATTAAAAGCTAAGAAGAACTTTGATTTAAAAGCTATACTTCTAGAAAAATGATTTTTCTTATGAACATGAAACTATATCCAAAAATCATGGTTAAACTCAAAGTGAAAGTATGTTTTTCAAAATGGTCATTAAGATATCGTTCTTTCGACGGAAATGACTACCTCTTTCAAAAACGACTTGTAACTTGTATTTCTGACTATAAACTTATACTTTTTCTATTTAGATTCATAAATTTAAGTTCAATACAAAACCGTGGCCACTGGAATCACTCAAAACGGATTAGAAACGAAGAAATGGCGAGTAAAACAAGATTGATAAAAACTACTCATTTTACCTACGTGAAAGTTAGTAATAAATCTATTCCAACCATAACCTAATCAACTTATATTGTATATTATGTAATCTTGAGATACCATAGACACGTATACAATGTTTCGACCTATCATGTTGACCCATCTATATATATATTGCGGAACAACCATAGACACTCTATATGTGAATGTTGGAGTTAGCTATACAGTGTTGAGGTTGATTCCAAAATATATATATAGTTTGAGTTGTGATCAATACTGAGATATGTATACACTGGGTTGTGAATTGATTCAAGATAATATTTATCGATTTATTTCTGTACATCTAACTGTGGACAACTAGTTGTAGGTTACTAACGAGGACAGCTGACTTAATAAACTTAAAACATCAAAATGTATTAAAAGTATTGTAAATATATTTTGATCATACTTTGATATATATGTACATATTTGTATAGGTTCGTGAATCAATCCATGGCCAAGTCTTATTTTCGAGGAAGGAAATATCTGTGAAAGTGAGTTATAGTCCTACTTTTAAAATCTAATATTTTTGGGATGAGAATACATGCAGGTTTTATAAATGATTTACAAAATAGACACAAGTACGTGAAACTACATTCTATGGTTGAATTACTGAAATTGAATATGCCCCTTTTTATTAAGTCTGGTAATCTAAGAATTAGGGAACAGACACCCTAATTGACGCGAATCCTAAAGATAGATCTATTGGGCCTAACAAACCCCATCCAAAGTACCGGATGCTTTAGTACTTCGAAATTTATATCATATCCGAAGGGTGTCCCGGAATGATGGGGATATTCTTATATATGCATCTTGTTAATGTCGGTTACCAGGTGTTCACCATATGAATGATTTTTATCTCTATGTATGGGATGTGTATTGAAATATGAAATCTTGTGGTCTATTGTTACGATTTGATATATATAGGTTAAACCTATAACTCACCAACATTTTTGTTGACGTTTAAAGCATGTTTATTCTCAGGTGAATACTAAGAGCTTCCGCTGTTGCATACTAAAATAAGGACAAGATTTGAAGTCCATGTTTGTATGATATTGTGTAAAAACTGCATTCAAGAAACTGATTTCGATGTAACATATTTGTATTGTAAACCGTTATGTAATGGTCGTGTGTAAACAGGATATTTTAGATTATCATTATTTGATAATCTACGTAAAGCTTTTTAAACCTTTATTTATGAAATAAAGGTTATGGTTTGTTTTAAAAATGAATGCAGTCTTTGAAAAAACGTCTCATATAGAGGTCAAAACCTCGCAATGAAATCAATTAATATGGAACGTTTTTAATCAATAAGAACGGGACATTTCACCCCACACATCAGAATGGATTAAAGCAAAAGGTACTTCTTTCCTAGTATTACTAGGTTTAAACGTACTTCGGTGGCTTTTAGTCAAAATACAAGTTTCACAATTTAAGTTTACATCAGACGAAAAAAGAAATAGGAAATAAAGTGTGTAAATACCCGGCTAATGGGTGACCCAACCTCCTATGCCATAACCAAGCTTTCCTAGTCGGTGTTCCGTGAGCAAGCGTCACAGTACCTTATTGGGTTACTTCATCCACATAGTGAAATGTCCCGTTCTTATTGATTAAAAACGTTCCATATTAATTGATTTCGTTGCGAGGTTTTGACCTCTATATGAGACGTTTTTCAAAGACTGCATTCATTTTAAAACAAACCATAACCTTTATTTCATAAATAAAGGTTTAAAAAGCTTTACGTATATTATCAAATAATGATAATCTAAAATATCCTGTTTACACACGACCATTACATAATGGTTTACAATACAAATATGTTACAACAAAATAAGTTTCTTGAATGCAGTTTTTACACAATATCATACAAGCATGGACTCCAAATCTCGTCCTTATTTAAGTATGCGACAGCGGAAACTCTTAATAATCACCTGAGAATAAACATGCTTAAAACGTCAACAAAAATGTTGGTGAGTTATAGGTTTAACCTATATATATCAAATCATAATAATAGACCACAAGATTTCATATTTCAATACACATCCCAAACATAGAGATAAAAATCATTCATATGGTGAACACCTGGTAACCGACATTAACAAGATGCATATATAAGAATATCCCCATCATTCCGGGACACCCTTCGGATATGATATAAATTTCGAAGTACTTAAGCATCCGGTACTTTGGATGGGGTTTGTTAGGCCCAATAGATCTATCTTTAGGATTCGCGTCATTTAGGGTGTCTGTTCCCTAATTCTTAGATTACCAGACTTAATAAAAAGGGGCATATTCGATTTTGATAATTCAACCATAGAATGTAGTTTCACGTACTTGTGTCTATTTTGTAAATCATTTATAAAACCTGCATGTTTTCTCATCCCAAAAATATTAGATTTTAAAAGTGGGACTATAAGTCACTTTCACAGATTTTTACTTCGTCGGGAAGTAAAACTTGGCCACTGGTTGATTCACGAACCTATAACAATATATACATATATATCAAAGTATGTTCAAAATATATTTACAATACTTTAATATATTTTGATGTTTTAAGTTTATTAAGTCAGCTGTCCTCGTTAGTAACCTACAACTAGTTGTCCACAGTTAGATGTACAGAAATAAATCGATAAATATTATCTTGAATCAATCCACGACCCAGTGTATACGTATCTCAGTATTGATCACAACTTAAACTATATATATTTTGGAATCAACCTCAACCCTGTATAGCTAACTCCAACATTCACATATAGAGTGTCTATGGTTGTTCCGAAATATATATAGATGTGTCGACATAATAGGTCAAAACATTGTATACGTGTCTATGGTATCTCAAGATTACATAATATACAATACAAGTTGATTAAGTTATGGTTGGAATAGATTTGTTACCAATTTTCACGTAGCTAAAATGAGAAAAATTATCCAATCTTGTTTTACCCATAACTTCTTCATTTTAAATCCGTTTTGAGTGAATCAAATTGCTATGGTTTCATATTGAACTCTATTTTATGAATCTAAATAGAAAAAGTATAGGTTTATAGTCAGAAAAATAAGTTACAAGTCATTTTTGTAAAGGTAGTCATTTCAGTCGAAAGAACGACGTCTAGATGACCATTTTAGAAAACATACTTCCACTTTGAGTTTAACCATAATTTTTGGATAAAGTTTCATGTTCATAATAAAAATCATTTTCCCAGAATAACAACTTTTAAATCAAAGTTTATCATAGTTTTTAATTAACTAACCCAAAACAGCCCGAGGTGTTACTACGACGGCGTAAATCCGATTTTACGGTGTTTTTCGTGTTTCCAGGTTTTAAATCATTAAGTTAGCATATCATATAGATATATAACATGTGTTTAGTTGATTTTAAAAGTCAAATTAGAAGGATTAACTTTTATTTGCAAACAAGTTTAGAATTAACTAAACTATGTTCTAGTGATTACAAGTTTAAACCTTCGAATAAGATAGCTTTATATGTATGAATCTAATGATGTTATGAACATCATTACTACCTTAAGTTCCTTGGATAAACCTACTGGAAAAGAGAAAAATGGATCTAGCTTCAACGGATCCTTGGATGGCTCGAAGTTCTTGAAGCAGAATCATGACACGAAAACAAGTTCAAGTAAGATCATCACTTGAAATAAGATTGTTATAGTTATAAAAATTGAACCAAAGTTTGAATATGATTATTACCTTCTATTAGAATTATAACCTACTGTAAGAAACAAAGATTTCTTGAGGTTGGATGATCACCTTACAAGATTGGAAGTGAGCTAGCAAACTTGAAAGTATTCTTGATTTTATGTAACTAGAACTTGTAGAATATATGAAGAACACTTATAAATTGAAGATAGAACTTGAGAGAGATCAATTAGATGAAGAAAATTGAAGAATGAAAGTGTTTGTAGGTGTTTTTGGTCGTTGGTGTATGGATTATATATAAAGGATATGAAATTTTGTTTTCATGTAAATAAGTCATGAATGATTACTCATATTTTTATAATTTTATGAGATATTTCATGCTAGTTGCCAAATGATGGTTCCCACATGTGTTAGATAACTCACATGGGCTGCTAAGAGCTGATCATTGGAGTGTATATACTAATAGTACATACATCTAAAAGCTGTGTATTGTACGAGTACGAATACGGGTGCATACGAGTAGAATTGTTGATGAAACTGAATGAGGATGTAATTGTAAGCATTTTTGTTAAGTAGAAGTATTTTGATAAGTATATTGAAGTCTTTCAAAAGTGTATAAATACATATTAAAACACTACATGTATATACATTTTCACTGAGTCATTAAGTCATCGTTAGTCGTTAAATGTAAGTGTTGTTTTGAAACCTTTAGGTTAACGATCTTGTTAAATGTTGTTAACCCAATGTTTATAATATCAAATGAGATTTTAAATTATTATATTATCATGATATTATTATGTATGAATATCTCTTAATATGATATATATACATTAAATGTCTTTACAACGATAATCGTTACATATATGTCTCGTTTAAAAATCATTAAGTTAGTAGTCTTGTTTTTACATATGTAGTTCATTGTTAATATACTTAATGATATGTTTACTTATCATAGTATCATGTTAACTATATATATATATATATATCCATATATATGTCATCATATAGTTTTTACAAGTTTTAACGTTCGTGAATCACCGATCAACTTGGGTGGTCAATTGTCTATATGAAACATATTTCAATTAATCAAGTCTTAACAAGTTTGATTGCTTAACATGTTGGAAACATTTAATCATGTAAATATCAATCTCAATTAATATATATAAACATGGAAAAGTTCGGGTCACTACAGTACCTACCCGTTAAATAAATTTCGTCCCGAAATTTTAAGTTGTTGAAGGTGTTGACGAATCTTCTGGAAATAGATGCGGGTATTTCTTCTTCATCTAATCTTCACGCTCCCAGGTGAACTCGGGTCCTCTACTAGCATTCCATCGAACCTTAACAATTGGTATCTTATTTTGCTTAAGTCTTTTAACCTCACGATCCATTATTTCGACGGGTTCTTCGATGAATTGGAGTTTTTCGTTGATTTGGATTTCATCTAACGGAATAGTGAGATCTTCTTTAGCAAAACATTTCTTCAAATTCGAGACGTGGAAAGTTTTATGTACAGCCGCGAGTTGTTGAGGTAACTCAAGTCGGTAAGCTACTGGTCCGACACGATCAATAATCTTGAATGGTCCAATGTACCTTGGATTTAGTTTCCCCCGTTTACCAAATTGAACAACGCCTTTCCAAGGTGAAACCTTAAGCATGACCATTTCTCCAATTTCAAACTCTATATCTTTTCTTTTACTGTCCGCGTAGCTCTTTTATCGACTCTGGGCGGTTTTCAATCTTTGTTGAATTTGGATGATTTTCTCGGTAGTTTCTTGTATTATCTCTGGACCCGTAATCTGTCTATCCCCCACTTCACTCCAACAAATCGGAGACCTGCACTTTCTACCATAAAGTGCTTCAAACGGCGCCATCTCAATGCTTGAATGGTAGCTGTTGTTGTAGGAAAATTCTGCTAACGACAGATGTCGATCCCAACTATTTTCGAAATCAATAACACATGCTTGTAGCATGTCTTCAAGCGTTTGTATCGTCCTTTCGCTCTGCCCATCAGTTTATGGATGATAGGCAGTACTCATGTCTAGACGAGTTCCTAATGCTTGCTGTAATGTCTGCCAGAATCTTGAAATAAATCTGCCATCCCTATCAGAGATAATAGAGATTGGTATTCCATGTCTGGAGATGACTTCCTTCAAATACAGTCGTGCTAACTTCTCCATCTTGTCATCTTCTCTTATTGGCAGGAAGTGTGCTGATTTGGAGAGACGATCAACTATTACCCAAATAGTATCAAAACCACTTCCAGTCCTTGGCAATTTAGTGATGAAATCCATGGTAATGTTTTCCCATTTCCATTCCGGGATTTCGGATTGTTGAAGTAGACCTGATGGTTTCTGATGCTCAGCTTTGACCTTAGAACACGTCAAACATTCTCCTACGTATTTAGCAACATCGGCTTTCATACCCGACCTCCAAAAATGTTTCTTGAGATCCTTGTACATCTTCCCCGTTCCAGGATGTATTGAGTATCTGGTTTTATGAGCTTCTCTAAGTACCATTTCTCTCATATCTCCAAATTTTGGTACCCATATCCTTTCATCCCTATACCGGGTTCCGTCATCCCGAATATTAAGATGCTTCTCCGATCCTTTGGGTATTTCATCCTTTAAATTTCCCTCTTTTAAAACTCCTTGTTGCGCCTCCTTTATTTGAGTAGTAAGGTTATTATGAATCATTATATTCATAGATTTTACTCGAATGGGTTCTCTGTCCTTCCTGCTCAAGGCATCGGCTACCACATTTGCCTTCCCCGGGTGGTAACGAATCTCAAAGTCGTAATCATTCAACAATTCAATCCACCTACGCTGCCTCATATTCAGTTGTTTCTGATTAAATATGTGCTGAAGACTTTTGTGATCGGTATATATAATACTTTTGACCCCATATAAGTAGTGCCTCCAAGTCTTTAATGCAAAAACAACCGCACCTAATTCCAAATCATGCGTCGTATAATTTTGTTCGTGAATCTTCAATTGTCTAGACGCATAAGCAATCACCTTCGTTCGTTGCATTAATACACAACCGAGACCTTGCTTTGATGCGTCACAATAAATCACAAAATCATCATTCCCTTCAGGCAATGATAATATAGGTACCGTAGTTAGCTTTTTCTTCAATAACTGAAACGCTTTCTCTTGTTCATCATTCCATACAAATTTCTTCCCTTTATGCGTTAATGCAGTCAAGGGTTTTGCTATTCTGGAAAAGTCTTGGATGAACCTTCTGTAGTAACCAGCTAGTCCTAAAAACTGGCGTATGTGTTTCGGAGTTTTTGGGGTTTCCCACTTTTCAACAGTTTCTATCTTTGCCGGATCCACCTTAATACCTTCTTTGTTCACTATGTGACTGAGGAATTGAACTTCTTCCAACCAAAATGCACACTTTGAAAACTTAGCGTACAATTCTTCCTTCCTCAATACTTCTAACACCTTTCTCAAATGTTCACCGTGTTCTTGGTCATTCTTTGAGTAAATAAGTATGTCATCAATGAAAACAATGACAAACTTGTCAAGGTATGGTCCACACACTCGGTTCATAAGGTCCATGAACACAGCTGGTGCATTAGTTAAACCAAACGGCATGACCATAAACTCGTAATGACCGTAACGTGTTCTGAAAGCAGTCTTTGGAATATCATCTTCTTTCACCCGCATTTGATGATACCCGGAACGTAAGTCAATCTTTGAATAAACAGACGAGCCTTGTAGTTGATCAAATAAGTGGCCAATTCTCGGTAGTGGGTAGCGGTTCTTGATGGTAAGTTTGTTCAACTCTCGGTAGTCGATACACAACCTGAATGTACCATCTTTCTTCTTGACAAACAAAACAGGAGCTCCCCACGGTGATGTGCTTGGTTGAATGAAACCACGCTCTAAAGGTTCTTGTAATTGGCTTTGCAGTTCTTTCATCTCGCTGGGTGCGAGTCTATAAGGAGCACGAGCTATTGGTGTAGCTCCTGGTACAAGATCTATTTAAAATTCAACAGATCGATGTGGAGGTAGTCCCGGTAATTCTTTCGGAAATACATCGGGAAATTCTTTTGCAATGGGAACATCATTGATGCTCTTTTCTTCAGTTTGTACTTTCTCGACGTGTGCTAGAACAGCATAGCAACCTTTTCTTATTAGTTTTTGTGCCTTCAAATTACTAATAAGATGTAGCTTCGTGTTGCCCTTTTCTCCGTACACCATTAAGGGCTTTCCTTTTTCTCGTATAATGTGAATTGAATTTTTGTAACAAACGATCTCTGCTTTCACTTCTTTCAACCAGTCCATACCGATTATCACATCAAAACTCCCTAACTCTACTGGTATCAAATCAATCTTAAATGTTTCGCTAACCAGTTTAATTTCTCGATTCCGACATATATTATCTGCTGAAATTAATTTACCATTTGCTAATTCGAGTAAATATTTACTATCCAAAGGTGTCAATGGACAACTTAATTTAGCACAAAAATCTCTACTCATATAGCTTCTATCCGCACCCGAATCAAATAAAACGTAAGCAGATTTATTGTCAATAAGAAACGTACCCGTAACAAGCTCCGGGTCTTCCTGTGCCTCTGCTGCATTAATATTGAAAACTCTTCCGCGGCCTTGTCCATTCGTGTTCTCCTGGTTCGGGCAATTTCTAATAATGTGGCCTGATTTTCCACATTTATAACAAACTACATTGGCATAACTTGCTCCGACACTACTTGCTCCGCCATTACTCGTTCTGACACCATTTGTTCCTTTCGTTCTATTAACCCCTGGTCCGTAGACCTCACACTTCGCCGCGCTATGACCACTTCTTTTACACTTGTTGCAAAATTTGGTGCAGAACCCCGAGTGATACTTTTCACACCTTTGGCATAGCTGCTTCTGATTGTTGTTGTTGTTGCGGTTATTATTGTTGTTGGGATGATTGTTGTAGTTGCTGTTGTTGTTGTTGTTGTTGTTGTTGGGCTGTTTGTTGTAGTTGCGATTGATGTTGCGATTGTTGGGATAATTGTTGCGATTATTTTTGTAATTGCTGTTGTTGTTGTATTGGTGATTCTTATCACCGTTTTCCTCCCACTTTCTTTTGACTTGCTTCACATTGGCCTCTTCAGCAGTTTGTTCTTTAATTCTTTCTTTAATCTGGTTCACTAGTTTGTGAGCCATTCTACATGCCTGTTGTATGGAGGCGGGCTCGTGTGAACTTATATCTTCTTGGATTCTTTCCGGTAATCCTTTCACAAACGCGTCGATCTTCTCTTCCTCATCTTCGAATGCTCCCGGACACAACATGCACAATTCTGTGAATCGTCTTTCGTACGTGGTAATATCAAATCCTTGGGTTCGTAACCCTCTAAGTTCTGTCTTGAGCTTATTGACCTCGGTTCTGGGACGGTACTTCTCGTTCATCAAGTGCTTAAATGCTGACCACGGTAGTGCGTACGCATCGTCTTGTCCCACTTGCTCTAGATAGGTATTCCACCATGTTAACGCAGAGCCTGTGAAGGTATGCGTAGCGTACTTCACTTTGTCCTCTTCAGTACACTTACTTATGGCAAACACCGATTCGACCTTCTCGGTCCACCGTTTCAATCCGATCGGTCCTTCGGTTCCATCAAATTCCAAAGGTTTGCAGGCAGTGAATTCTTTGTAGGTGCATCCTACATGATTTCCTGTACTGCTAGATCCAAGGTTATTGTTGGTATGTAGCGCAGCCTGTACTGCGGCTATGTTTGAAGCTAGAAAAGTACGGAATTCCTCTTCATTCATATTCATGGTGTGTCGAGTAGTCGGTGCCATTTCCTTCAAAATAGTCAAATGGAACAAGTTAATCATACAGAATATTAAGAGTAGTTAATAGTATTTTGTAGCATAATATGAACTCATTTATAAAAGCTTTTTCTTCATATTAGCGTTTTATAAGTTTAAATTCGGGTAGTACCTACCCGTTAAGTTCATACTTAATAGCTAATATACAATTCAACTACTACAATTCTATATGAAAAACTGATTATAATAATATTTTGCGTTCAAACTTTTACACAATATTTTACAAACTTACAATACCGCTTATTTTACATATAGCATGAAATATAGCACACAATAACTTTGATACAAGATAGTTGTGAAGATAATTCTAGCTAGTACACAAGTCGTTCAGCAAAGGCAATAAAGACACGTAATTCATACGTCCAGAAACAAGTCATGCATTCTGGTTTTACTAGGACTACTTCCCATCCTTGGTCTTGTGGAACATAACCGTTATGGCCGTTGATAAGACAGCGTGTTGTAACGTCGTCAAAGGGACGAGGGTTACGTAATGTCCAACAGTCCCGTAACAATCTAAAAACCTCATTTCTTACCCCAATTACCGACTCCGTCACTTGTGGGAAGGTTTTGTTTAATAGTTGTAGCCCGATGTTCTTGTTCTCACTTTGGTGAGAAGCGAACATTACTAATCCGTAAGCATAACATGCTTCTTTATGTTGCATGTTAGCCGCTTTTTCTAAATCACGAAGTCCAATATTCGGATATATTGAGTCAAAATAATTTCTTAACCCATTGCGTAAAATAGCATTTGGGTTCCCCGCAATATATGCGTCAAAGTAAACACATCGTAACTTATGGATTTCCCAATGTGATATCCCCCATCTTTCGAATGAAAGCCTTTTATAAACCAAGGCATTCTTGGAACGTTCTTCGAATGTCTTACAAACTGATCTCGCCTTAAATAATTGTGCCGAAGAATTCTGACCGACTCTAGACAAGATTTCATCAATCATGTCTCCGGGTAGGTCTCTTAAAATATTGGGTTGTCTATCCATTTTGTGTTTTTATACTGTAAAATAGACAAGAGTTAGATTCATAAAAAAAATACTTATTAATACAAGCAATTTTTACATATATCATAAAGCATAAGCACACTATATTACATATATTACACCACACGAATACAACTATCTTATTCCGACTCGCTTATTTCTTCTTCTTCAGTTTTGGTTCGTTTTGCCAAGTTTCTAGGGATATATGATGTTCCCCTAATACGAGCCGTCGTTTTCCACATTGGTTTAGAAAAACCTGGTGGTTTAGAGGTTCCCGGGTCATTGTTACAACTTAAGGACTTCGGGGGTTGACGATACATATAAAGTTCATCGGGGTTGGAATTAGATTTCTCTATTTTTATGCCCTTTCCCTTATTATTTTCTTTTGCCTTTTTAAATTCAGTTGGGGTAATTTCTATAACATCATCGGAATTCTCGTCGGAATCCGATTCATCGGAGAATTGGTAATCCTCCCAATATTTTGCTTCCTTGGCGGAAACACCATTGACCATAATTAACCTTGGTCGGTTGGTTGAGGATTTTATTTTACTTAACCGTTTTATTATTTCCCCCATCGGTTCTATTTCTTCATCCGGTTCCGATTCTTCTTCCGGTTCCGATTCTTCTTCCGGTTCTGACTCTTCTTCCGGTTCCTCTTCGGGAACTTGTGAATCAGTCCATGAATCATTCCAATTTACATTTGACTCTTCATTATTATTAGGTGAGTCAATGGGACTTGTTCTAGAGGTAAACATCTATCACATAATATCAAACGCGTTAAGAGATTAATATATCACATAATATTCACATGTTAAAAATATATAGTTTCCAACAAAATTTGTTAAGCAATCATTTTTCAAGTAAACACGGTCGAAGTCCAGACTCACTAATGCATCCTAACAAACTCGATAAGACACACTAATGCAAAATTCTGGTTCTCTAAGACCAATGCTCTGATACCAACTGAAATGTCCCGTTCTTATTGATTAAAAACGTTCCATATTAATTGATTTCGTTGCGAGGTTTTGACCTCTATATGAGACGTTTTTCAAAGACTGCATTCATTTTAAAACAAACCATAACCTTTATTTCATCAATAAAGGTTTAAAAAGCTTTACGTATATTATTAAATAATGATAATCTAAAATATCCTGTTTACACACGACCATTACATAATGGTTTACAGTACAAATATGTTACAACAAAATAAGTTTCTTGAATGCAGTTTTTACACAATATCATACAAGCATGGACTCCAAATCTCGTCCTTATTTAAGTATGCGACAGCGGAAGCTCTTAATAATCACCTGAGAATAAACATGCTTAAAACGTCAACAAAAATGTTGGTGAGTTATAGGTTTAACCTATATATATCAAATCATAATAATAGACCACAAGATTTCATATTTCAATACACATCCCATACATAGAGATAAAAATCATTCATATGGTGAACACCTGGTAACCGACATTAACAAGATGCATATATAAGAATATCCCCATCATTCCGGGACACCCTTCGGATATGATATAAATTTCGAAGTACTAAAGCATCCGGTACTTTGGATGGGGTTTGTTAGGCTCAATAGATCTATCTTTAGGATTCGCGTCATTTAGGGTGTCTGTTCCCTAATTCTTAGATTACCAGACTTAATAAAAAGGGGCATATTCGATTTCGATAATTCAACCATAGAATGTAGTTTCACGTACTTGTGTCTATTTTGTAAATCATTTATAAAACCTGCATGTTTTCTCATCCCAAAAATATTAGATTTTAAAAGTGGGACTATAACTCACTTTCACAGATTTTTACTTCGTTGGGAAGTAAGACTTGGCCACTGGTTGATTCACGAACCTATAACAATATATACATATATATCAAAGTATGTTCAAAATATATTTACAATACTTTAATATATTTTGATGTTTTAAGTTTATTAAGTCAGCTGTCCTCGTTAGTAACCTACAACTAGTTGTCCACAGTTAGATGTACAGAAATAAATCGATAAATATTATCTTGAATCAATCCACGACCCAGTGTATACGTATCTCAGTATTGATCACAACTTAAACTATATATATTTTGGAATCAACCTCAACCCTGTATAGCTAACTCCAACATTCACATATAGAGTGTCTATGGTTGTTCCGAAATATATATAGATATGTCGACATGATAGGTCAAAACATTGTATACGTGTCTATGGTATCTCAAGATTACATAATATACAATACAAGTTGATTAAGTTATGGTTGGAATAGATTTGTTACTAATTTTCACGTAGCTAAAATGAGAAAAATTATCCAATCTTGTTTTACCCATAACTTCTTCATTTTAAATCCGTTTTGAGTGAATCAAATTGCTATGGTTTCATATTGAACTCTATTTTATGAATCTAAATAGAAAAAGTATAGGTTTATAGACGAAAAAATAAGTTACAAGTTGTTTTTGTAAAGGTAGTCATTTCAGTCGAAAGAACGACGTCTAGATGACCATTTTAGAAAACATACTTCCACTTTGAGTTTAACCATAATTTTTGGATATAGTTTCATGTTCATAATAAAAATCATTTTCCCAGAATAACAACTTTTAAATCAAAGTTTATCATAGTTTTTAATTAACTAACCCAAAACAGCCCGAGGTGTTACTACGACGGCGTAAATCCGATTTTACGGTGTTTTTCGTGTTTCCAGGTTTTAAATCATTAAGTTAGCATATCATATAGATATAGAACATGTGTTTAGTTGATTTTAAAAGTCAAATTAGAAGGATTAACTTTTATTTGCAAACAAGTTTAGAATTAACTAAACTATGTTCTAGTGATTACAAGTTTAAACCTTCGAATAAGATAGCTTTATATGTATGAATCGAATGATGTTATGAATATCATTACTACCTTAAGTTCCTTGGATAAACCTACTGGAAAAGAGAAAAATGGATCTAGCTTCAACGGATCCTTGGATGGCTCGAAGTTCTTGAAGCAGAATCATGACACGAAAACAAGTTCAAGTAAGATCATCACTTGAAATAAGATTGTTATAGTTATAGAAATTGAACCAAAGTTTGAATATGATTATTACCTTCTATTAGAATGATAACCTACTGTAAGAAACAAAGATTTCTTGAGGTTGGATGATCACCTTACAAGATTGGAAGTGAGCTAGCAAACTTGAAAGTATTCTTGATTTTATGTAACTAGAACTTGTAGAATATATGAAGAACACTTAGAACTTGAAGATAGAACTTGAGAGAGATCAATTAGATGAAGAAAATTGAAGAATGAAAGTGTTTATAGGTGTTTTTGGTCGTTGGTGTATGGATTAGATATAAAGGATATGTAATTTTGTTTTCATGTAAATAAGTCATGAATGATTACTCATATTTTTATAATTTTATGAGATATTTCATGCTAGTTGCCAAATGATGGTTCCCACATGTGTTAGGTAACTCACATGGGCTGCTAAGAGTTGATCATTTGAGTGTATATACCAATAGTACATACATCTAAAAGCTGTGTATTGTACGAGTACGAATACGGGTGCATACGAGTAGAATTGTTGATGAAACTGAATGAGGATGTAATTGTAAGCATTTTTGTTAAGTAGAAGTATTTTGATAAGTATATTGAAGTCTTTCAAAAGTGTATAAATACATATTAAAACACTACATGTATATACATTTTCACTGAGTCGTTAAGTCATCGTTAGTCGTTACATGTAAGTGTTGTTTTGAAACCTTTAGGTTAACGATCTTGTTAAATGTTGTTAACCCAATGTTTATAATATCAAATGAGATTTTAAATTATTATATTATCATGATATTATCATGTATGAATATCTCTTAATATGATATATATACATTAAATGTCTTTACAACGATAATCGTTACATATATGTCTCGTTTAAAAATCATTAAGTTAGTAGTCTTGTTTTTACATATGTAGTTCATTGTTAATATACTTAATGATATGTTTACTTATCATAGTATCATGTTAACTATATATATATATATATCCATATATATGTCATCATATAGTTTTTACAAGTTTTAACGTTCGTGAATCACCGGTCAACTTGGGTGGTCAATTGTCTATATGAAACATATTTCAATTAATCAAGTCTTAACAAGTTTGATTGCTTAACATGTTGGAAACATTTAATCATGTAAATATCAATCTCAATTAATATATATAAACATGGAAAAGTTCGGGTCACTACACATAGTACAACCCACCCCGTTCGGTACCACGCCCAATAATACCCTTGTCTTAATGTCTTGAAGGATACAGAAAGTAGGGTGTAGCAAAACAGAAAAATTTAATTCTTTTGTAACGTGTCTAACGGATAAAATTTTATGAGACAAGGTCGGGATATATATAAACAATTAGACAAATGAATTTGACAAATGAATTTTGGGCTTAAAAGCATGATGGACAGACCAACCTCCTATGGGCTTAAAAGGAGGGTCAGAATTATTATTATTACCCGTATCATCTTTTAAGGTGTGGCTGGAAATAACTTTTGACTTTTCTTTTCTCAAAAGGTTATTTGATCGAGGCTGTTTATCTTCACAGTTTATCCCAACCCTTTTTATCTCCTTGATTTCATTAGGCCGATTAGGGTTCATCCCTTCTTCTCTCATCAGATCTTGTAAGCAATTGAAGGGATTATAATTCGCCCTTTGTTCTCTGGTCAATTTACAGTAATTAGGGTTTATCCTAATTACTTTGTTCGATTGTTGTGTTTTATTAGGGTTTGAAGGTTTAACCTTCACCCATTTGGTCGATTTTTGAGGTAAATTTGAGTTTGAGTTACCTCTTGTTGCTTTCTGGCAAGGATGTAAAACTCGCGACTCGGGGAGAACTCGGCAGGAGGTTTTTGAGGAGTTCTCGGCGACTCGGGGAGAACTCGGGGGAGAACTCGGATGTTGACTTTCGTTGACTTTTTAGTTTTTTTAATATAAATCTATATATATGTATAAGTATTAGTCCATTTATTTCAATATTCAATATTAATATTAATAAAATCTGACTTTGTAGTTCCACATCAATAATACGGAATATGACAAAATTACTCCCGTCGTCCTTGAACTTATATCTATATCACTGACGTCGTCCTTAAACTTTTTTTTTTTGCAAGGGTCGTCACTAAACTTTCAAAATGTAACGCTCGTCGTCTTTCCGTTAACTTGCCGTCTAAACTTACCGTTAACTTGAAGCATGTGCCAAACAAGTGAGGGTAGTTTAGACTTTTTGAACTTTTTAATTAAATAATTTTGTTAATCTTTTTTTTTCTTTTCTTCTTTTTTTTTTCTTTTCTCATTTCTTTTAAAACCCATTTTTTACCCCTCCTCTTTTACCATTTCATATTTCTTCATCAGATGGTGTTCAAGGAAAGAAAAGATAAATTATGAATGGTGATTTAGATACAATTATTATCATTATTAATCAAAATCCCTACAATCAAACTTTACTTTATATCAGATTTTCATATTCATCTTCATTTCTTGCAGGTAAGAATAAAACATTAAAAAAATAGAAACAAATCTGGTACGCAGCAGTAGAGATCGAAGATTAGATGGTGGTGACAGATCTGAAAATACGATTTTACAACCACCATCTTCGGAATTTGGGACTGATCTGGGTGCCTTTGTGTTGTTATGTGTAGTGACCCGAACTTTTCCATGTTTATATATATTAATTGAGATTGATATTTACATGATTAAATGTTTCCAACATGTTAAGCAATCAAACTTGTTAAGACTTGATTAATTGAAATATGTTTCATATAGACAATTGACCACCCAAGTTGACCGGTGATTCACGAACGTTAAAACTTGTAAAAACTATATGATGACATATATATGGATATATATATAGTTAACATGATACTATGATAAGTAAACATATCATTAAGTATATTAACAATGAACTACATATGTAAAAACAAGACTACTAACTTAATGATTTTTAAACGAGACATATATGTAACGATTATCGTTGTAAAGACATTTAATGTATATATATATATCATATTAAGAAATATTCATACATGATAATATCATGATAATATAATAATTTAAAATCTCATTTGATATTATAAACATTGGGTTAACAACATTTAACAAGATCGTTAACCTAAAGGTTTCAAAACAACACTTACATGTAACGACTAACGATGACTTAACGACTCAGTTAAAATGTATATACATGTAGTGTTTTAATATGTATTTATACACTTTTGAAAGACTTCAATACACTTATCAAAATACTTCTACTTAACAAAAATGCTTACAATTACATCCTCGTTCAGTTTCATCAACAATTCTACTCGTATGCACCCGTATTCGTACTCGTACAATACACAGCTTTTAGATGTATGTACTATTGGTATATACACTCCAATGATCAGCTCTTAGCAGCCCATGTGAGTCACCTAACACATGTGGGAACCATCATTTGGCAACTAGCATGAAATATCTCATAAAATTACAAAAATATGAGTAATCATTCATGACTTATTTACATGAAAACAAAATTACATATCCTTTATATCTAATCCATACACCAACGACCAAAAACACCTACAAACACTTTCATTCTTCAATTTTCTTCATCTAATTAATCTCTCTCAAGTTCTATCTTCAAGTTCTAAGTGTTCTTCATAAATTCCAAAAGTTCTAGTTTCATAAAATCAAGAATACTTTCAAGTTTGCTAGCTCACTTCCAATCTTGTAAGGTGATCATCCAACCTCAAGAAATCTTTGTTTCTTACAGTAGGTTATCATTCTAATACAAGGTAATAATCATATTCAAACTTTGGTTCAATTTCTATAACTATAACAATCTTATTTCAAGTGATGATCTTACTTGAACTTGTTTTCGTGTCATGATTCTGCTTCAAAAACTTCGAGCCATCCAAGGATCCATTGAAGCTAGATCTATTTTTCTATTTTCCAGTAGGTTTATCCAAGGAACTTAAGGTAGTAATGATGTTCATAACATCATTCGATTCATACATATAAAGCTATCTTATTCGAAGGTTTAAACTTGTAATCACTAGAACATAGTTTAGTTAATTCTAAACTTGTTCGCAAACAAAAGTTAATCCTTCTAACTTGAATTTTAAAATCAACTAAACACATGTTCTATATCTGTATGATATGCTAACTTAATGATTTAAAACCTGGAAACACGAAAAACACCGTAAAACCGGATTTACGCCGTCGTAGTAACACCGCGGGCTGTTTTGGGTTAGTTAATTAAAAACTATGATAAACTTTGATTTAAAAGTTGTTATTCTGAGAAAATGATTTTTATTATGAACATGAAACTATATCCAAAAATTATGGTTAAACTCAAAGTGGAAGTATGTTTTCTAAAATGGTCATCTAGACGTCGTTCTTTCGACTGAAATGACTACCTTTACAAAAATGACTTGTAACTTATTTTTCCGACTATAAACCTATGCTTTTTCTGTTTAGATTCATAAAATAGAGTTCAATATAAAACCATAGCAATTTGATTCACTCAAAACGGATTTAAAATGAAGAAGTTATGGGTAAAACAAGATTGGATAATTTTTCTCATTTTAGCTACGTGAAAATTGGTAACAAATCTATTCCAACCATAACTTAATCAACTTGTATTGTATATTATGTAATCTTGAGATACCATAGACACGTATACAATGTTTCGACCTATCATGTCGACACATCTATATATATTTCGGAACAACCATAGACACTCTATATGTGAATGTTGGAGTTAGCTATACAGGGTTGAGGTTGATTCCAAAATATATATAGTTTGAGTTGTGATCAATACTGAGATACGTATACACTGGGTCGTGGATTGATTCAAGATAATATTTATCGATTTATTTCTGTACATCTAACTGTGGACAACTAGTTGTAGGTTACTAACGAGGACAGCTGATTTAATAAACTTAAAACACCAAAATATATTAAAAGTGTTGTAAATATATTTTGAACATACTTTGATATATATGTATATATTGTTATAGGTTCGTGAATCAACCAGTGGCCAAGTCTTACTTCCCGACGAAGTAAAAATCTGTGAAAGTGAGTTATAGTCCCACTTTTAAAATCTAATATTTTTGGGATGAGAATACATGCAGGTTTTATAAATGATTTACAAAATAGACACAAGTACGTGAAACTACATTCTATGGTTGAATTATCGAAATCGAATATGCCCCTTTTTATTAAGTCTGGTAATCTAAGAATTAGGGAACAGACACCCTAATTGACGCGAATCCTAAAGATAGATCTATTGGGCCTAACAAACCCCATCCAAAGTACCGGATGCTTTAGTACTTCGAAATTTATATCATATCCGAAGGGTGTCCCGGAATGATGGGGATATTCTTATATATGCATCTTGTTAATGTCGGTTACCAGGTGTTCACCATATGAATGATTTTTATCTCTATGTATGAGATGTGTATTGAAATATGAAATCTTGTGGTCTATTGTTATGATTTGATATATATAGGTTAAACCTATAACTCACCAACATTTTTGTTGACGTTTAAAGCATGTTTATTCTCAGGTGAATATTAAGAGCTTCCGCTGTTGCATACTAAAATAAGGACAAGATTTGGAGTCCATGTTTGTATGATATTGTGTAAAAACTGCATTCAAGAAACTGATTTCGATGTAACATATTTGTATTGTAAACCATTATGTAATGGTCGTGTGTAAACAGGATATTTTAGATTATCATTATTTGATAATCTACGTAAAGCTTTTTAAACCTTTATTTATGAAATAAAGGTTATGGTTTGTTTTAAAAATGAATGCAGTCTTTGAAAAATGTCTCATATAGAGGTCAAAACCTCGCAACGAAATCAATTAATATGGAACGTTTTTAATCAATAAGAACGGGACATTTCAGTTGGTATCCGAGCGTTGGTCTTAGAGAACCAGAATTTTGCATTAGTGTGTCTTATCGAGTTTGTTAGGATGCATTAGTGAGTCTGGACTTCGACCGTGTTTACTTGAAAAATGATTGCTTAACAAATTTTGTTGGAAACTATATATTTTTAACATGTGAATATTATGTGATATATTAATCTCTTAACGCGTTTGATATTATGTGATAGATGTCTACCTCTAGAACAAGTCCCATTGACTCACCTAATAATAATGAAGAGTCAAATGTAAATTGGAATGATTCGTGGACTGATTCACAAGTTCCCGAAGAGGAACCGGAAGAAGAGTCGGAACCGGAAGAAGAATCGGAATCGGAAGAAGAATCGGAACCGGATGAAGAAATAGAACCGGTGGGGGAAATAATAAAACGGTTAAGTAAAAGAAAATCCTCAACCAACCGACCAAGGTTAATTATGGTCAATGGTGTTTCCGCCAAGGAAGCAAAATATTGGGAGGATTACCAATTCTCCGATGAATCGGATTCCGACGAGAATTCTGATGATGTTATAGAAATTACCCCAACTGAATTTAAAAAGGCAAAAGAAAATAATAAGGGAAAGGGCATAAAAATAGAGAAATCTAATTCCAACCCCGATGAACTTTATATGTATCGTCAACCCCCGAAGTTCTTAAGTTGTAACAATGACCCGGGAACCTCTAAACCACCAGGTTTTTCTAAACCAATGTGGATCACGACGGCTTGTATTAGGGGAACATCATATATCCCTAGAAACTTGGCAAAACGAACCAAAACCGAAGAAGAAGAAACAAGCGAGTCGGAATAAGATAGTTGTATTCGTGTGGTGTAATATATGTAATATAGTGTGCTTATGCTTTATGATATATGTAAAAATTGCTTGTATTAATAAGTATTTTTTTTTTATGAATCTAACTCTTGTCTATTTTACAGTATAAAAACACAAAATGGATAGACAACCCAATATTTTAAGAGACCTACCCGGAGACATGATTGATGAAATCTTGTCTAGAGTCGGTCAGAATTCTTCGGCACAACTATTTAAGGCGAGATCAGTTTGTAAGACATTCGAAGAACGTTCCAAGAATGCCTTGGTTTATAAAAGGCTTTCGTTCGGAAGATGGGGGATATCACATTGGGAAATCCATAAGTTACGATGTGTTTACTTTGACGCATATATTGCGGGGAACCCAAATGCTATTTTACGCAATGGGTTAAGAAATTATTTTGACTCAATATATCCGAATATTGGACTTCGTGATTTAGAAAAAGCGGCTAACATGCAACATAAAGAAGCATGTTATGCTTACGGATTAGTAATGTTCGCTTCTCACCAAAGTGAGAACAAGAACATCGGGCTACAACTATTAAACAAAACGTTCCCACAAGTGACGGAGTCGGTAATTGGGGTAAGAAATGAGGTTTTTAGATTGTTACGGGACTGTTGGACATTACGTAACCCTCGTCCCTTTGACGACGTTACAACACGCTGTCTTATCAACGGCCATAACGGTTATGTTCCACAAGACCAAGGATGGGAAGTAGTCCTAGTAAAACCAGAATGCATGACTTGTTTCTGGACGTATGAATTACGTGTCTTTATTGCCTTTGCTGAACGACTTGTGTACTAGCTAGAATTATCTTCACAACCATCTTGTATCAAATTTATTGTGTGCTATATTTCATGCTATATGTAAAATAAGCGGTATTGTAAGTTTGTAAAATGTTGTGTAAAAGTTTGAACGCGAAATATTATTATAATTAGTTTTTCATATAGAATTGTAGTAGTTGAATTGTATATTAGCTACTAAGTATGAACTTAATGGGTAGGTACTACCCGAATTTAAACTTATAAAACGCTAATATGAAGAAAAAGCTTTTATAAATGAGTTCATATTATGCTACGAAATACTATTAACTACTCTTAATATTCTGTATGATTAACTTGTTCCATTTAACTATTTTGAAGGAAATGGCACCGACTACTCGACACACCGTGAATATGAATGAAGAGGAATTCCGTACTTTTCTAGCTTCAAACATAGCCGCAGTACAGGCTGCGCTACATACCAACAATAACCTTGGATCTAGCAGTACAGGAAATCGTGTAGGATGCACCTACAAAGAATTCACTGCCTGCAAACCTTTGGAATTTGATGGAACCGAAGGACCGATCGGATTAAAACGGTGGACCGAGAAGGTCAAATCGGTGTTTGCCATAAGTAAGTGTACTGAAGAGGACAAAGTAAAGTACGCTACGCATACCTTCACAGGTTCTGCGTTAACATGGTGGAATACCTATCTAGAGCAAGTGGGACAAGACGATGCGTACGCACTACCGTGGTCAGCATTCAAGCACTTGATGAACGAGAAGTACCGTCCCAGAACCGAGGTCAATAAGCTCAAGACAGAACTTAGAGGGTTACGAACCCAAGGATTTGATATTACCACGTACGAAAGACGATTCACAGAATTGTGCCTATTGTGTCCGGGAGCATTCGAAGATGAGGAAGAGAAGATCGACGCGTTTGTGAAAGGATTACCGGAAAGAATCCAAGAAGATATAAGTTCACACGAGCCCGCCTCCATACAACAGGCATGTAGAATGGCTCACAAACTAGTGAACCAGATTGAAGAAAGAATTAAAGAACAGACTGCTGAAGAGGCCAATGTGAAGCAAGTCAAAAGAAAGTGGGAGAAAAACGGTGATAAGAATCACCAATACAACAACAGCAATTACAACAATAATCGCAACAATTATCCCAACAATCGCAACATCAATCGCAACTACAACAAACGGCCCAACAACAACAACAACAACAACAACAGCAACTACAACAATCATCCCAACAACAATAATAACCGCAACAACAACAACAATCAGAAGCAGCTATGCCAAAGGTGTGAAAAGTATCACTCGGGGTTCTGCACCAAATTTTGCAACAAGTGTAAAAGAAATGGTCATAGCGCGGCGAAGTGTGAGGTCTACGGACCAGGGGTTAATAGAACGAAAGGAACAAATGGTGTCGGAACGAGTAATGGCGGAGCAAGTAGTGTCGGAGCAAGTTATGCCAATGTAGTTTGTTATAAATGTGGAAAACCGGGCCACATTATTAGAAATTGCCCGAACCAGGAGAACACGAATGGACAAGGCCGCGGAAGAGTTTTCAATATTAATGCGGCAGAGGCACAGGAAGACCCGGAGCTTGTTACGGGTACATTTCTTATTGACAATAAATCTGCTTACGTTTTATTTGATTCGGGTGCGGATAGAAGCTATATGAGTAGAGATTTTTGTGCTAAATTAAGTTGTCCATTGACGCCTTTGGATAGTAAATTTTTACTCGAATTAGCAAATGGTAAATTAATTTCAGCAGATAATATATGTCGGAATCGAGAAATTAAACTGGTTAGCGAAACATTTAAGATTGATTTGATACCAGTAGAGTTAGGGAGTTTTGATGTGATAATCGGTATGGACTGGTTGAAAGAAGTGAAAGCAGAGATCGTTTGTTACAAAAATGCAATTCGCATTATACGAGAAAAAGGAAAACCCTTAATGGTGTACGGAGAAAAGGGCAACACGAAGCTACATCTTATTAGTAATTTGAAGGCACAAAAACTAATAAGAAAAGGTTGCTATGCTATTCTAGCACACGTCGAGAAAGTACAAACTGAAGAAAAGAGCATCAATGATGTTCCCATTGCAAAAGAATTTCCCGATGTATTTCCGAAAGAATTACTGGGATTACCCCCACATCGATCCGTTGAATTTCAAATAGATCTTGTACCAGGAGCTGCACCAATAGCTCGTGCTCCTTACAGACTCGCACCCAGCGAGATGAAAGAACTGTAAAGCCAATTACAAGAACTTTTAGAGCGTGGTTTCATTCGAACAAGCACATCACCGTGGGGAGCTCCTGTTTTGTTTGTCAAGAAGAAAGATGGTACATTCAGGTTGTGTATCGACTACCGAGAGTTGAACAAACTTACCATCAAGAACCGCTACCCACTACCGAGAATCAACGACTTATTTGATCAACTACAAGGCTCGTCTGTTTATTCAAAGATTGACTTACGTTCCGGGTATCATCAAATGCGGGTAAAAGAAGATGATATTCCAAAGACTGCTTTCAGAACACGTTACGGTCATTACGAGTTTATGGTCATGCCGTTTGGTTTAACTAATGCACCAGCTGTGTTCATGGACCTTATGAACCGAGTGTGTGGACCATACCTTGACAAGTTTGTCATTGTTTTCATTGATGACATACTTATTTACTCAAAGAATGACCAAGAACACGGTGAACATTTGAGAAAGGTGTTAGAAGTATTGAGGAAGGAAGAATTGTACGCTAAGTTTTCAAAGTGTGCATTTTGATTGGAAGAAGTTCAATTCCTCGGTCACATAGTGAACAAAGAAGGTATTAAGGTGGATCCGGCAAAGATAGAAACTGTTGAAAAGTGGGAAACCCCGAAAACTCCGAAACACATACGCCAGTTTTTAGGACTAGCTGGTTACTACAGAAGGTTCATCCAAGACTTTTCCAGAATAGCAAAACCCTTGACTGCATTAACGCATAAAGGGAAGAAATTTGAATGGAATGATGAACAAGAGAAAGCGTTTCAGTTATTGAAGAAAAAGCTAACTACGGCACCTATATTGTCATTGCCTGAAGGGAATGATGATTTTGTGATTTATTGTGATGCATCAAAGCAAGGTCTCGGTTGTGTATTAATGCAACGAACGAAGGTGATTGCTTATGCGTCTAGACAATTGAAGATTCACGAACAAAATTATACGACGCATGATTTGGAATTAGGCGCGGTTGTTTTTGCATTAAAGACTTGGAGGCACTACTTATATGGGGTTAAAAGTATTATATATACCGACCACAAAAGTCTTCAACACATATTTAATCAAAAACAACTGAATATGAGGCAGCGTAGGTGGATTGAATTATTGAATGATTACGACTTTGAGATTCGTTACCACCCGGGGAAGGCAAATGTGGTAGCCGATGCCTTGAGCAGGAAGGACAGAGAACCCATTCGAGTAAAATCTATGAATATAATGATTCATAATAACCTTACTACTCAAATAAAGGAGGCGCAACAAGGAGTTTTAAAAGAGGGAAATTTAAAGGATGAAATACCCAAAGGATCGGAGAAGCATATTAATATTCGGGAAGACGGAACCCGGTATAGGGCTGAAAGGATTTGGGTACCAAAATTTGGAGATATGAGAGAAATGGTACTTAGAGAAGCTCATAAAACCAGATACTCAATACATCCTGGAACGGGGAAGATGTACAAGGATCTCAAGAAACATTTTTGGTGGCCGAGTATGAAAGCCGATGTTGCTAAATACGTAGGAGAATGTTTGACGTGTTCTAAGGTCAAAGCTGAGCATCAGAAACCATCAGGTCTACTTCAACAACCCGAAATCCCAGAATGGAAATGGGAAAACATTACCATGGATTTCATCACTAAATTGCCAAGGACTGCAAGTGGTTTTGATACTATTCGGGTAATAGTTGATCGTCTCACCAAATCAGCACACTTCCTGCCAATAAGAGAAGATGACAAGATGGAGAAGTTAGCACGACTGTATTTGAAGGAAGTCGTCTCCAGACATGGAATACCAATCTCTATTATCTCTGATAGGGATGGCAGATTTATTTCAAGATTCTGGCAGACATTACAGCAAGCATTAGGAACTCGTCTAGACATGAGTACTGCCTATCATCCACAAACTGATGGGCAGAACGAAAGGACGATACAAACGCTTGAAGACATGCTACGAGCATGTGTTATTGATTTCGGAAACAGTTGGGATCGACATCTACCGTTAGCAGAATTTTCCTACAACAACAGCTACCATTCAAGCATTGAGATGGCGCCGTTTGAAGCACTTTATGGTAGAAAGTGCAGGTCTCCGATTTGTTGGAGTGAAGTAGGGGATAGACAGATTACGGGTCCGGAGATTATACAAGAAACTACCGAGAAGATCATCCAAATTCAACAACGGTTGAAAACCGCCCAAAGTCGACAAAAGAGCTACGCTGACATTAAAAGAAAAGATATAGAATTTAAAATTGGAGAGATGGTCATGCTTAAAGTTGCACCTTGGAAAGGCGTTGTTCGATTTGGTAAACGAGGGAAATTAAATCCAAGGTATATTGGACCATTCAAGATTATTGATCGTGTCGGACCAGTAGCTTACCGACTTGAGTTACCTCAACAACTCGCGGCTGTACATAACACTTTCCACGTCTCGAATTTGAAGAAATGTTTTGCTAAAGAAGATCTCACTATTCCGTTAGATGAAATCCAAATCAACGAAAAACTTCAATTCATCGAAGAACCCGTCGAAATAATGGATCGTGAGGTTAAAAGACTTAAGCAAAACAAGATACCAATTGTTAAGGTTCGATGGAATGCTCGTAGAGGACCCGAGTTCACCTGGGAGCGTGAAGATCAGATGAAGAAGAAATACCCGCATCTATTTCCAGAAAATTCGTCAACACCTTCAACAGCTTAAAATTTCGGGACGAAATTTATTTAACGGGTAGGTACTGTAGTGACCCGAACTTTTCCATGTTAATATATATTAATTGAGATTGATATTTACATGATTAAATGTTTCTAACATGTTAAGCAATCAAACTTGTTAAGACTTGATTAATTGAAATATGTTTCATATAGACAATTGACCACCCAAGTTGACCGGTGATTCACGAACGTTAAAACTTGTAAAAACTATATGATGACATATATATGGATATATATATAGTTAACATGATACTATGATAAGTAAACATATCATTAAGTATATTAACAATGAACTACATATGTAAGAACAAGACTACTAACTTAATGATTTTTAAACGAGACATATATGTAACGATTATCGTTGTAAAGACATTTAATGTATATATATATATATCATATTAAGAAATATTCATACATGATAATATCATGATAATATAATAATTTAAAATCTCATTTGATATTATAAACTTTGGGTTAACAACATTTAACAAGATCGTTAACCTAAAGGTTTCAAAACAACACTTACATGTAACGACTAACGATGACTTAACGACTCAGTTAAAATGTATATACATGTAGTGTTTTAATATGTATTTATACACTTTTGAAAGACTTCAATACACTTATCAAAATACTTCTACTTAACAAAAATGCTTACAATTACATCCTCGTTCAGTTTCATCAACAATTCTACTCGTATGCACCCGTATTCGTACTCGTACAATACACAGCTTTTAGATGTATGTACTATTGGTATATACACTCCAATGATCAGCTCTTAGCAGCCCATGTGAGTCACCTAACACATGTGGGAACCATCATTTGGCAACTAGCATGAAATATCTCATAAAATTACAAAAATATGAGTAATCATTCATGACTTATTTACATGAAAACAAAATTACATATCCTTTATATCTAATCCATACACCAACGACCAAAAACACCTACAAACACTTTCATTCTTCAATTTTCTTCATCTAATTAATCTCTCTCAAGTTCTATCTTCAAGTTCTAAGTGTTCTTCATAAATTCCAAAAGTTCTAGTTTCATAAAATCAAGAATACTTTCAAGTTTGCTAGCTCACTTTCAATCTTGTAAGGTGATCATCCAACCTCAAGAAATCTTTGTTTCTTACAGTAGGTTATCATTCTAATACAAGGTAATAATCATATTCAAACTTTGGTTCAATTTCTATAACTATAACAATCTTATTTCAAGTGATGATCTTACTTGAACTTGTTTTCGTGTCATGATTCTGCTTCAAGAACTTCGAGCCATCCAAGGATCCATTGAAGCTAGATCTATTTTTCTCTTTTCTAGTAGGTTTATCCAAGGAACTTAAGGTAGTAATGATGTTCATAACATCATTCGATTCATACATATAAAGCTATCTTATTCGAAGGTTTAAACTTGTAATCACTAGAACATAGTTTAGTTAATTCTAAACTTGTTCGCAAACAAAAGTTAATCCTTCTAACTTGACTTTTAAAATCAACTAAACACATGTTCTATATCTGTATGATATGCTAACTTAATGATTTAAAACATGGAAACACGAAAAACACCGTAAAACCGGATTTACGCCGTCGTAGTAACACCGCGGGCTGTTTTGGGTTAGTTAATTAAAAACTATGATAAACTTTGATTTAAAAGTTGTTATTCTGAGAAAATGATTTTTATTATGAACATGAAACTATATCCAAAAATTATGGTTAAACTCAAAGTGGAAGTATGTTTTCTAAAATGGTCATCTAGACGTCGTTCTTTCGACTGAAATGACTACCTTTACAAAAACGACTTGTAACTTATTTTTCTGACTATAAACATATACTTTTTCTGTTTATATTCATAAAATAGAGTTCAATATGAAACCATAGCAATTTGATTCACTCAAAACGGATTTAAAATGAAGAAGTTATGGGTAAAACAAGATTGAATAATTTTTCTCATTTTAGCTACGTGAAAATTGGTAACAAATCTATTCCAACCATAACTTAATCAACTTGTATTGTATATTATGTAATCTTGAGATACCATAGACACGTATACAATGTTTCGACCTATCATGTCGACACATCTATATATATTTCGGAACAACCATAGACACTCTATATGTGAATGTTGGAGTTAGCTATACAGGGTTGAGGTTGATTCCAAAATATATATAGTTTGAGTTGTGATCAATACTGAGATACGTATACACTGGGTCGTGGATTGATTCAAGATAATATTTATCGATTTATTTCTGTACATCTAACTGTGGACAACTAGTTGTAGGTTACTAACGAGGACAGCTGATTTAATAAACTTAAAACACCAAAATATATTAAAAGTGTTGTAAATATATTTTGAACATACTTTGATATATATGTATATATTGTTATAGGTTCGTGAATCAACCAGTGGCCAAGTCTTACTTCCCGACGAAGTAAAAATCTGTGAAAGTGAGTTATAGTCCCACTTTTAAAATCTAATATTTTTGGGATGAGAATACATGCAGGTTTTATAAATGATTTACAAAATAGACACAAGTACGTGAAACTACATTCTATGGTTGAATTATCGAAATCGAATATGCCCCTTTTTATTAAGTCTGGTAATCTAAGAATTAGGGAACAGACACCCTAATTGACGCGAATCCTAAAGATAGATCTATTGGGCCTAACAAACCCCATCCAAAGTACCGGATGCTTTAGTACTTCGAAATTTATATCATATCCGAAGGGTGTCCCGGAATGATGGGGATATTCTTATATATGCATCTTGTTAATGTCGGTTACCAGGTGTTCACCATATGAATAATTTTTATCTCTATGTATGGGATGTGTATTGAAATATGAAATCTTGTGGTCTATTGTTACGATTTGATATATATAGGTTAAACCTATAACTCACCAACATTTTTGTTGACGTTTAAAGCATGTTTATTCTCAGGTGAATATTAAGAGCTTCCGCTGTTGCATACTAAAATAAGGACAAGATTTGGAGTCCATGTTTGTATGATATTGTGTAAAAACTGCATTCAAGAAACTGATTTCGATGTAACATATTTGTATTGTAAACCATTATGTAATGGTCGTGTGTAAACAGGATATTTTAGATTATCATTATTTGATAATCTACGTAAAGCTTTTTAAACCTTTATTTATGAAATAAAGGTTATGGTTTGTTTTAAAAATGAATGCAGTCTTTGAAAAACGTCTCATATAGAGGTCAAAACCTCGCAACGAAATCAATTAATATGGAACGTTTTTAATCAATAAGAACGGGACATTTCATTATGACGGCGTTCTTACAGTGGTGATGGATGACGGATGATGGTGGCGGTGTTACCGTGTGTATTAACGAAAGCGTAATCGACGATTTCGATTACATCTGAAGCGTCGAAACCACCTCCAACCTACCGAAGAAGATGACCTAACGATTAATTGCTCTTGAATGAAATCGAAAATTGCTGTTAGAATCCACCAACGAATTCAGGTTTGTTTGTTTTTGCTTTGTTCTATTTATTTAATTATTGAATGGAATTGATTGAATACTCAGATGCGTATATTTTTGCATTATTGAATGGAATTGATTGAATATTCAATTATTCAATGGAATTGATTAAATACTCAGATGCATATTTATTCAATTACTGTATTTGTTTGTTTGTGGCTGTGAGTGAATGGGTGGAGAAAGGAGGTTTATTAAGTGAAGATGATGATAATTTTGAAGATCTGGTGTTAGTGTGGGTTTCTTCGATCTTTAAATCAAAAAAGAGATGATTAGTAAGAGAAAAGAGATTGGGTGACAGAATTGATAAATCGTATAGTGTAACAATATGTACAACATATAAGTCCAAGAGTCCATCCTTTTCTAAAACCAATTGGTGATAGAGGGACTTCCCCTTTGACTTATATGCATACATTTGTTTTTGTACATGACCGATGTGAGATAACTTCCCAACACGCCCCCTCACATCGAGGCGTGGAACGGTTGTAGAGATGGCGGAAAGAAGAAGGCCTGACTCAATCTCTTTGTAGCGACGGCGGCACACTCATGGGGGCCTGACTCGGACTCGCTGTAGAACAAACCGTCCATCTAAGCTCTGATACCATGACATAATTGATAAATCGTATAGTGTAACAACATGTACAACATATAAGTCCAAGAGTCCATCCTTTTCTAAAACCAATTGGTGATAGAGAGACTTCCCCTTTGACTTATATGCATACATTTGTTTTTGTCCATGACCGATGTGGGATAACTTCCCAACATTGAGTTTTTAAAGAGAAAAGAGAGGAAAAGAGGAAAAAGAAAAAAGATAAGATATATTATTAAAATAAAAAGTGATAAAAAGACTAAAATACCCTCACATGTATGGCACATGTTTAAGGTTAACAGAGCAAAGAGACGCCAAGTTAACAGAAGGACGACGAGCGTTACATTTTGAAAGTTTAGTGACGACCCATGCAAAAAAAAAAAAGTTTAAGGACGACGTCAGTGATTTGAATATAAGTTCATGAGCGACGGGAGTAATTTTGTCACGGAATATTAATCTATATCGTTTAAGCCCATATGACTCAATAGAAACTGACTTCGTTGCCCCACATCTAATAAGAATCTGACTTTGTTGGCCCAATACTCTTTTAAGCCATATTAAAATTAAATTATGAAACCCTAGTTGCTTCAAATAACGGTTGTATTCCCCAAAATTACTCATTCACATGCGCCTCTTTCTTCCTACCACTTTCTTCTTTATGCAAGTAACAAAAAAGACATACAAAATCATATAAACCAGATTTTGAGACCTACGCTTCCTTTTTCATATCAACTCAAAACCTTATAGAACTCGGATTAGTTGCCTCCTATTTTTCTTCCTCATCTTTTCAAGTTTCAGGCAAGATCTAAGTTTTCCGACCCCGTTGACCACCGTTTGACCGGCATTGACCGAGTAATAGAGTGAGTTAGACCCCGATTTTTCGTTTGGAAAATTCTGACGAGTTATCGCCGATTTTGAGATCCCTAATTGCATCTGCTTTTCAATACGTAATGGCGTAACGTTTTATGTGAACCCTAAGCAGTTTTTTGAAGTTCAACCTAGTCCCCGTATTTTCTTTACGCACGGCTTGTATAGGGTAATCTAGTCAACAAACAAATGAAAGAGAGAAGAGAGACAAATGTTGAGTGATCAAGTGAATCT
Organism: Rutidosis leptorrhynchoides; assembly: GCF_046630445.1. NCBI lineage: Eukaryota > Viridiplantae > Streptophyta > Magnoliopsida > Asterales > Asteraceae > Rutidosis > Rutidosis leptorrhynchoides. The sequence continues at coordinate 62,250,606 of NC_092337.1, forward strand.
ATGACTATTATTAAAAGTTGAGAGTTAATCTAATGGTTATTTTTACTCCATCTTAAATTTTTGAAAAATGATTAGGAGAAATTGCTTTGTTATTATATATAATATAAATATAAATATAAATATAAATATAAATATAAATATAAATATAAATATAAATATAAATATAAATATAAATATAATATAGATATAGATATAGATATAGATAGATTATTATTATTAAATAAATTATTAATGTTTTTATCTTCATTGTTTATTTTTTTAATATTCAGTATTTTATATTTTTTTATATTTTAAACCATGATATATCATCAATTAAGCACAAAGTTGACATGGTAAATACCATGAACTTATCAGAATTCGACATGTCAGCTATATGATGTCATCCAAATTATAGTATAAACTAGTGAAATGACTCGCGAAATCACGGGTTTGTTTTAATAAAATAGTTTAATGATATATTTTAGGTATTAAGTGAACGTAAATGTTAAAGTCATTTAGTTTAATGACCCGTGGAACCACAGATTCCAACTAAGAAACTTGTCATTGTTTTTACAAACATATTGATATACTTAACTTGGTCAGAATAAATGAACTACATTTATTCTCCCACGTCTTTCTTTCAATTTTCATCACAATTGCTATTTTCCTTGTCATAAACGTCTACATTACAACATTTTATTGAGATGTGTATTTTGTATACATATGTAACGTAATTAATCCGGTAAAAAAATCCATAGTTAAATAATAATAATAATATAATAATAATAATAATAATAAATTTTGCTCTAAAATTGAGTATTTTTATTTTTAATAATAATTATTAGTAATAACAAATGTCTCTTTATTTTTATTAAAAAAAAAATTAAAATTACAATTATTATATGAAGATGGTATAATATGTTTCAAAGTTTGTACCTGTGCTAATGGGGTCTTTTGTAAAAGATTGTATAATTTTTTAAAAGTTTGTACATGTGGTCACGTGAATGTTTTATCATAATTTTAAAAGTGATCCGATATTTTGTGTTTAAAAAGTTGACTAATAAATGATATTTTGTTGTGTTTAGGAAATTTTATTTTAAGTATGTTATAAGAGATTTGATATTCCCACACAAATATGTCACACAATATCAGTCACAATCTGACTTGGCATTTTAGCCACATAAATTATTTAGTTGTTATGATTGAAGAAAAGAAAAGAATAAGATATGATGCAGAAGATAATAACGTTCGTTAAAATTAATACGGAATAATTATTTAGTTGTTATTATGAAAAGGAAAAACTAATTTATTAATAAAGTAGAAGATAAATAATTACTTCTTTTTAATAAATTTATTTTAATTGGTGTTTATGACATCATCTACATGTCTTCTAATTTTTTCTTTTTTCTTTTGATTTATTTTTATAAAGGATAATGACTTATTTATGACATCACAAAGATAGAGATTTAATATTAACTACTAGTGAAATGACCCGTGGAACCACGAGTTTGGTTAAACGAAACAGTTTAATGATATGTTTTAGGAATTAAGTGAAAATAAATTGTAAAGTCGTTTAGTTTAATGACCGTAAAACCACGGATTCTGACTAAGAAACTTGTCGTTTTTACAAACATATAGAGACATGTATTTTCGCATACATATGTAACGTAATTAATCCCGTAAGGAGAATCCATATTTGAATATTAATATTATAATAATAATTATTATTATTATAATAATAATAATAATAATAATAATAATAATAATAATAATAATAATAATAATAATAATAATTAATAAAAATAATAATAAAGTTTGCTTAAAAATTGAGTATTTATATTTTTAATAATAATAATAATTATAACTAATAACAAATGTCTTTTGAATTTTTTTTAAAAATTGTAAAGATTAAATTATATCTTAATCATAATAATTAAATTATAATTAATTGTAAAGATTAAAATTTAATTGTAAATTAAATTGATTTATGATGTCATCCAAGTGGGTTAGATTTTTTTCTATTTTCTTTTTGATTTTTTTCAATGAAGGAAAATGACTATTTATGATGTCATCATTATAGCATTTTAATATAGACTATAGATATAGATAGAATAGATAGATAGACTATAGATACGATTCCTCGATCAACGATTGCTTTACAAAAATAGACATACCAGCAGCTGGGAATTAATTAAGGCTATAAAAGCCCGCCCCCTTTATTCGCGATAGAACTATAGAAGTGAACTAAATTGAGTCTTTCCTTAAATTTATTAATCGTTCTTAACTGGTCAGTTAGTTGTAATTCATTCGGTTATAAAGCAATTCTGTGTTTTGTTCTTAACTTTCATTGTTATAAATCTAGTAATTAACCTGCTTCTGAAAACAAAATCGCACTTTTGTTCAACATATTACAAACGATGGTGATGGATCAAATTCTCATGCACGAGGAAGAAATATCTGGTTCTTGTTTGCATTCCTCTGTATTTGTTCTTCAATCTATATCACGTTTCGCCAATGGGGCTTTGCCTCATTGGTCACCATGTTAACATGGTGTTCGAGGAGATCAAGGGTTCGAGTCTCGGGGGGGGGGGGGGGGGGGGGGGATTTTCGTGAATTAACTCTAACCACTAACATTGCCTTTCAAAAAAAAAAAAAAAAAAAAAAAAAAAAAAAAAAATCTATATCACGTTTCTGACTAATCAACACCGCGAAAAACATGTTACCACAAAAAAGTTTCTTGCAACCCACGTTTTATCCAACACATCAAACGTTGTTTTCTCGCCGCTTTCTATCGATACAGTCCTGAGGTCAGTTGCGGTGGGTTCGACAGGTGAAACACACAAGCAGTTGTTATCTTATTTGGATGCAAAAAGTATTGATGACGTGAATTCTCGTTCGCAGCATGTGTCCTCTGTTTTGGCTGATGTCAGCCCTTTTGGCGGACCTCTTTTAAGGTTTGCAAATGGAATTTGGGCTGATCAGAGTACGACTTCTTTTCATCCTTCTTTTGAACAAACGGTGAAAACTCTTCATAATGCCGTTTGTAAGCTTGGCGATTTCTGGAATAAGGTTAGTTTTTACAACTTTTTTTGTTAATAGTGATGTACAGTGTGTTAGGCATTAATTCATATTTCCTAAATAGTGTAAGTTTTGGAAGTTGTGGAATATTAGGTAACCAAATTCATCTCGATGGGTAAGTTAACTTGACAGATAAATGACAAATTTTAGTCATTCTAGTAAATATTTGTTTTGTTGATTTATTATTGACATATAGTTAATGTGTTGTGGTGGTGGGATCAATACTAACACATCCCAAATTGTCATTAATCTTTTGTTAGCATATAATTTGTATTTATTGATCAAAATGCAGCCTGCTGAGGTAGCCGATGAAGTGAATGTGTGGGCCGAAAAGCAAACTAGTGGATTGATTAAAGACGTTGTTCCTGCTGTTGGAAGGTGGTCCAATTAGTTGACAAACATTTATGTTGTCAAATTGATGTTTGCATGGGTTTCTATTTTAAATTAGTAGTTGCCTATCATTATTGAATAAATGTTATGTATTACACACTAAGAGTCAAACAAAGAAAAGGAGCATGTGGCTATAATTTATTTAAGTAAAATGTTTGCATGCTTAAATTCAAAAAGGGGGTAGGTGAATTATATGGCCGTATATATGGGTTGTTCAATATATGGCATTCACATGATGATGATTCACTATAAATACATGGCGATATGAAGAATGAGAAGACCATCCGATTTTTTTTTTAAATAGTATTATTTTTTAATATGTTTACAAAACTAGAAATTTTGAAAAAAAACTTTACAAAACTAGTAAAACCGGAGTCTCAAACTCCGGTTTGGCCAAATCGGTGTTCCAAAGTCCGGTTTCTATTTACTTTGACCACATGGCAGAGTGACATGGCAAACCGGACTTTGAAACACCGGTTTGCCACGTGGCTTTTTTTTTTTTTTTTTTAGGAATTATGGGATGAGCTCATTTATTTTTTTAGAAAAAAGTTTTAATTATTTTTGCTAGATTTAGGGGACGAATATCAATTATTAATAAGCTAATTTGAAACTTTTTTTAATGTAGTCTGAGAAGTCATCATGTCATGTACGCATTATTTAACTATATATATATATATATATATATATATATATATATATATATATATATATATATATATATATATATATATATATATATATATATATATAGTGGTAGGATCAAGAGGGAAGTAACCATTCGGGGGGAAGCGGTGGGAATCAAAAACTTTTTTTTTTGTTTTTTGAAAAAACTTTGTTCACGAACATTATAGATGAGATGAAAATATGAACATTTAGTAGAGACACTTTGTGATAAATGTTTTCATTTTGGCGGGAAAACGCTCGAAGAAGTAATATATAACAATTATCGTGTTTTTCGAGTGTATTTTGAGGTTTTAGCTATTGGGATTTAGATATTAGGGTTTAGATATTAGGATTTATAGGGTTTAGATATTAGGGTTTAGAAATTTAGGGTTTAGGGTTTAGATTTAGGGTTTAGATTTAGGATTTAGATTGAGTTTTTAACACAAACGGTTTAGAGTTTAGGGTTTAGGGTTTAGGGTTTAGGGTTTGGTGTTTTAGGTTTATAGAATAAACCCAAAACACCAAACCCTAAACCCTAAACTCTAAATCGGCCTAAATTTTACTTCACAAAACATGAAAAAAAACGTTCATATTCTTCACGAACAATATTATCTTAAATGTTATTTTTGTCGATCGTTTTCCCGCCTAAATAATAACATTCATCACGAAGTGTCTCTTCTAAATGTTCATATTTTCGTGTGATCTTGATGCCGGAAAAAAAATTTCAAAAAAAATAATTTTGCTTCCCCCGCTTCCCCCCGATTGGTTACTTCCCCATTGATCCTGCCCCTATATATATATATATATATATATATATATATATATATATATATATATATATATATATATATATATATATATATATAACTTTTAAAACAATTAAAAAAAAATTTCTAAACAAATAAACGAGCTCATCCCAAAATCCTTAAAAAAAAAAACACGTGGCAAACCGGTGTTTCAAAGTCCGGTTTGCCATGTCACTCTGCCATGTGGACAAAGTAGATAGAAACCGGACTTTGGAACACCGGTTTGGCCCAAACCGGAGTTTGAAACTCCAGTTTTACTAGTTTTGTAATGATTTTTTCCAAATTTCTAGTTTTGTAAACATATTAAAAAATATTACTATTTCAAAAAAAAAATTCAAGACCATCCGGAGAAAGGGATCAAGTGATCCAAGAAAGGATCAAGTGATCCAGAGAAAGGGATCAAGTCACAAATGGGAAAAACATAGTTGATAGAGTTTATCAACGGAGTGTGTTTATTTGTGAGGTTGAGAGTTTTATTCTTGTAAGGAGTGTAAAAGAGTGTACGGGTGAAATGTCCCGTTCATATTGATTATAAACGTTCCATATAAATTGATTTCGCTGCGAGGTTTTGACCTCTATATGAGACGTTTTTCAAAAGACTGCATTCATTTTTAAAACAACCATAACCTTTATTTTATCAATAAAGGTTTTAAAAACATTACGTAGATTATCAAATAATGATAATCTAAAATATACTGTTTACACACGACCATTACATAATGGTTTACAAACGAAATATATTACATCGACATATGTTTCTTGAATGCAGTTTTTACACAATATCATACAAACATGGACTCCAAATTTTGTCCTTATTTTAGTATGCAACAGCGGAAGCTCTTAGTATTCACCTGAGAATAAACATGCTTTAAACGTCAACAAAAATGTTGGTGAGTTATAGGTTTAACCTATATATATCAAATCGTAACAATAGACCACAAGATTTCATATTTCAATACACCTCCCATACATAGAGATAAAAATCATTCATATGGTGAACACCTGGTAACCGACATTAACAAGATGCATATATAAGAATATCCCCATCATTCCGGGACACCCTTCGGATATGATATAAATTTCGAAGTACTAAAGCATCCGGTACTTTGGATGGGGTTTGTTAGGCCCAATAGATCTATCTTTAGGATTCGCGTCAATTAGGGTGTCTGTTCCCTAATTCTTAGATTACCAGACTTAATAAAAAGGGGCATATTCAATTTCAGTAATTCAACCATAGAATGTAGTTTCACGTACTTGTGTCTATTTTGTAAATCATTTATAAAACCTGCATGTATTCTCATCCCAAAAATATTAGATTTTAAAAGTAGGACTATAACTCACTTTCACAGATATTTCCTTCCTCGAAAATAAGACTTGGCCATGGATCGATTCACGAACCTATACAAATATGTACATATATATCAAAGTATGATCAAAATATAATTACAACCATTTTTATTATGTTTTAAAGATTTGAGTGTATTAAGTCAGCTGTCCTCGTTAGTAACCTACAACTAGTTGTCCACAGTTAGATGTACAGAAATAAATCGATATATATTATCTTGAATCAATCCACGATCCAGTATATACACGTCTCAGGCTAGATCACAACTCAAAGTATATATATTTTTGGAATCAACCTCAACCCTGTATAGCTAACTCCAACATTGCTGCATATAGAGTGTCTATGGTTGTTACAAATAATATATATACATGAGTCGATATGATATGTCAAAAAATTTGCATACGTGTCTATGGTATCCCAAGATTACATAATATATTAGAATACATGTATAATACAATATAAGTTAGCTAGGATATGATTTGTATAGATTTGTTAAACATTTCCCGTAGCTAAAAAGATCAAAAATATCCAATCTTGTTTTACCCATAACTTCTTCATTTTAAATCCGTTTTGAGTGAATAAAATTGCTATGGTTTCATATTGAACTATAATTTAAGAATCCAAACAGAAAAAGTATAGGTTTATAGTCAGAAATTTAAGTTACATGTCAATTACTAAAGAGGTAGTCATTTTCGTCGAAAGAACGACATCTTGATGACCATTTTGAAAAACATACTTTCACTTTGAGTTTAACCAAGATTTTTGGATATAGTTTCATGTTCATATGAAAAATCATTTTCCCAGAAGAACAACTTTTAAATCAAAGTTTATCATAGTTTTTAATTATCCAAACCAAAACAGCCCCGGTTTCACTACGACGGCGTATATCCGATTTTATGGTGTTCATCGTGTTTCCAGGTTTTAAATCATTAAGTTAGCTTATCATATAGATATAGAACATGTGTTTAGTTGATTTTAAAAGTCAAGTTAGAAGGATTAACTTTTGTTTACGAACAAGTTTAGAATTAACTAAACTATGTTCTAGTGATTATAAGTTTAAACCTTCGAATAAGATAGCTTTATATGTATGAATCGAATGATGTTATGAACATCATTACTACCTCAAGTTTTCTGGATAAAACTACTGGAAATTAGAAAAATGGATCTAGCTTCAAAGGATCCTGGATGGCTTGAAAGTTCTTGAAACAGAATCATGACACGAAAACAGTTCAAGTAAGATTTTCACTTGAAATAAGATTGTTATAGTTGTAGAAATTGAATCAAAGTTTGAATATGAATATTACCTTGAATTATAAAGATAACCTACTATAAATAACAAAGGTTCCTTAATCTTAGATAATTACTTGGAATGGATTAGAAAGCTTGGAAGTAGACTTGCAAACTTGAAAGTATTCTTGATTTTTATGAAACTATACTTATGGAATTTATGAAGAACACTTAGAACTTGAAGATGGAACTTGAGAGAGATCAATTAGATGAAGAAAATTGAAGAATGAAAGTGTTTGTAGGTGTTTTTAGTCGTTGGTATATGGATTAGATATAAAGGATATGTAATTTTGTTTTCATGTAAATAAGTCATGAATGATTACTAATATTTTTGTAATTTTATGAGATATTTCATGCTAGTTGCCAAATGATGGTTCCCACATGTGTTAGGTGACTCACATGGGCTGCTAAGAGCTAATCATTGGAGTGTATATACCAATAGTACATACATCTTAAAGTTGTGTATTGTACGAGTACGAATACGGGTGCATACGAGTAGAATTGTTGATGAAACTGAACGAGGATGCAATTGTAAGTATTTTTGTTAAGTAGAAGTACTTTGATATGTGTCTTGAAGTCTTTCAAAAGTGTAAGAATACATATCAAAACACAACATGTATATACATTCTAATGGAGTCGTTAAGTCTTCGTTAGTCGTTACATGTAAGTGTTGTTTTGAAACCTTTAAGTTAACGATCTCAATTAATGTTGTTAACCCAATGTTTATTATATCAAATGAGATGTTAAATTATTATATTATCATGATATTATGATGTATGAATATCTCTTAATATGATATATACATTAAAATATCGTTACAACGAAAATCGTTACATATAAGTCTCGTTTCGTAATTCTTGAGTTAGTAGTCTTGTTTTTACATATGTAGTTCATTGTTAACACACTTAATGATATATTTAAATATCATTTTATCATGTTAAATATAGTGTATCAATATCTTAATATGATACATATGTATTTAGTAGACGTTATCATAATGATAATCGTTATATATATCATTTCGAGTTTCTTAACTTAGTAATCTCATTTCTTATGTATATCACACATTGTTAATATGCTTAGTGAGATACTTACTCATCATAATCTTATGTCAACCATATATATATGTCTATATATACCACAACATATAGTTTTTACAATTTTGTAACGTTCGTGAATCGCCGGTCAACTTGGGTGATCAATTGTCTATATGAAACTTATTTCATTTAATCAAGTCTTAACAAGTTTGATTGCTTAACACGTTGGAAACATTTAGTCATGTAAGTATCAATCTCAATTAATATATATAAACATGGAAAAGTTCGGGTCACTACAATACCTACCCGTTAAATAAATTTCGTCCCGAAATTTTAAGCTGTTGAAGGTGTTGACGAATCTTCTGGAAATAGATGCGGGTATTTCTTCTTCATATGATCTTCACGCTCCTAGGTGAACTCGGGTCCTCTACGAGCATTCCATCGAACCTTAACAATCGGTATCTTGTTTTGCTTAAGTCTCTTAACCTCACGATCCATTATTTCGACGGGTTCTTCAATGAATTGAAGTTTTTCATTGATTTGGATTTCGTCCACGGAATAGTGAGATCTTCTTTAGCAAAACATTTCTTCAAATTCGAGACATGGAAAGTGTTATGTACAGCCACGAGTTGTTGAGGTAGCTCCAGTTGGTAAGCTACTGGTCCGACACGATCTATAATCTTGAATGGTCCAATGTACCTTGGATTTAGTTTCCCCCGTTTACCAAATCGAACAACGCCTTTCCAAGGTGAAACCTTAAGCATGACCATTTCTCCAATTTCAAACTCTATATCTTTTCTTTTACTGTCCGCGTAGCTCTTTTGTCGACTCTGGGCGGTTTTCAATCGTTGTTGAATTTGGATGATTTTCTCAGTAGTTTCTTGTATTATCTCCGGTCCCGTAATCTGTCTATCCCCCACTTCATTCCAACAAATCGGAGACCTGCACTTTCTACCATAAAGTGCCTCAAACGGTGCCATCTCAATACTAGAATGATAACTGTTGTTGTAGGAAAATTCTGCTAACGGTAGGTGTCGATCCCAACTATTTCCGAAATCAATAACACATGCTCGTAGCATGTCTTCAAGCGTTTGTATCGTCCTTTCGCTCTACCCATCAGTTTGTGGATGATAGGCAGTACTCATGTCTAGACGAGTCCCCAATGCTTGTTGCAACGTCTGCCAGAACCTTGAATTCATTAAAATTGCTATTGACGCGGCACGTTAATCATTGATTCCACAGTGAGGTTTTGACCTCTATATGATACGTTTTGATAAAATATTGCATTCATTAAAATAAGTGACTTTCTAAACATAGAAAGTTATAAACATGTGGGCGAGTGCTTAGGTATAAGCAAAACCCCAAAATACATAAGTCTTTAATTTATAGGTTGACATCACAGTCCAATTATTTATTACACAACACAGTTTTATTTTAAATGCAATAAACTTTGTACAAAGCATGAGAGACTCCATGCAGGCAACAAGCACATCACAGCGGAAGCAGTCTAAGGACCTGAGAATAAAACATGCTAAAAAGTCAACACGAATGTTGGTGAGATATAGGTTTAATTGCTCGAGTCATAAGTATATAAAGATAGACCACAAGATTTCATCAAAAGTTTAGCAATAGATTCTACGTAACAGAGCACCCTGGTAACTAAACTTAACGCTATAATAATAATTACCCCATTCATTTTAATACACGCAAACCAACGTGCTATAAACTCAAATAACATACGTCCGTTAAAAGGCTAACGCTCTAGCTCGAACGGGGATGTCAAGCCCTATGGATCCATATACAATTATTCGCGCCCACCAGTCCATATCCTATGTACTGGCAGCTACTAGTTACCAAAGCTAAGGGATTTTCGGTTTAACTCGGTGTAGAATTTAGTATGTACTTGTGTCTTATTGCGTTTAAAATAAATTGCATGTATTCTCAGCCCAAAAATATTTAAAGTATTTAAAAAGGGAGACTATAAACTCACAGTTCAATATTGAGACTCAATATTGTAGGCAAATTGCGTAGACGTAATGATGTTAGATGACTGTATGGTTGGCCTTGGATTCAAGAACAATACCCCGAACAATACCCAATATTTCCTTAACTTAAAGCGGTTTGAAACCCGAATTAAAACACCCTCGAATATACTTTATTATTATTAAACTTAAATTATAATTATAATTATAATTATAATTATAAATATAAATATTTATTACAGATTTTTTACTTGTGTGATATTTTCCGTTGAACAAGCTGGCCTTTTATAGGCATATTTCCTGAATTTGGTTCCCATGCGATCGCATGGGTTTTCAGTGTTTTTGCCATGCGATCGCATGGCCGCCTTATCCGTTTTTGTTTGCTAGTTCGTCGACATCAAATAGTGTTGCACTGTAGCAAAATACGGTTTCACTGTAGCAAATAGTATTTACTGTAGCAATTAGTGTTTTACTTGTACATCTTATAATATATATATATATATATATATATATATATATATATATATATATATATATATATATATATATATACATACATAATATTAAATCATATAGAGAATTGGTTTAAATTAGTCGAAATTTTCCGGGTCATCACATAACCTCCCCGTTAAAGAAAATTTCGTCCCGAAATTTTGAGTAGTACCTGTTTCATGAGCGATATCAGTGAACAAATATGGATACTTTTGCTTCATTTGATCTTCACGTTCCCAAGTAAACTCGGGTCCTCGTCTTGCGTTCCAACGAACCCTAACTATCGGTATTTTGCTTTGTTTTAATTGTTTGACCTCACGGTCCATGATATCAACAGGTTCTTCGATAAAATAGAGTTTATCATTGATTCGTATTTCGTCAAGAGGAATTACAACATCCTCTTCAGCTAAACATTTCTTTAAATTTGACACGTGAAATGTGTCATGAAAACTACTAAGTTCTTGTGGTAGTTTTAATTGATAAGCAACTGCTCCAATTCTTTCGGTGATTTCAAAGGGTCCTACATACCTAGGACTTAGCTTTCCTCGTTTACCGAATCGTACAACGCCTTTCCAGGGTGACACTTTCAACATGACTTTGTCACCCACTTGAAATTCTAGCGGTTTTCTTCTTACATCAGCATAACTCTTTTGGCGACTCATGGCCGTTTTCAATCGCTGTTGTATTTGAATGATCTTGTCGGTGGTTTCATGAATAATTTCTGGTCCAGTAAGTTGTCTTTCTCCTACTTCACTCCAACAGATAGGAGATCTGCACTTTCTACCGTAAATTGCTTCAAATGGCGCTGCGTTGATGCTCGTATGATAGCTTTTATTGTATGAAAATTCTGCCAACGGTAAGTGTCGATCCCAACTGGTTCCAAAGTCAATCACGCATGCCCGTAACATGGCTTCCAATGTTTGTATTGTTCTTTCACTTTGACCATCTGTCTGAGGGTGATAAGCGGTGCTCATATCTAATCGAGTTCCCAATACTTTTTGTAATGACTGCCAGAAACGTGATGTGAATCGGGTGTCGCGATCAGATATGATGGAGATAGGTACACCATGCCTGGAAACTACTTCCTTCAAATATAGGCGTGCTAATCTTTCCATACTGTCTGTCACCTTTATTGGTAGGAAGTGAGCTGATTTAGTTAGACGATCAACTATCACCCAAATAGTATCATGACTACTTGCAGTCCTTGGCAATTTCGTAATGAAATCCATGGTTATTCTTTCCCATTTCCACTACAGAATTTCCGGTTGTTGCAGTAATCCTGACGGCTTTTGGTGCTCAGCTTTGACCTTTGCACACGTCAAACATATGCTTACATAAGTAGCAATTTCTGTCTTCATATTAGGCCACCAATAGAACTTCTTGAGATTGTGGTACATTTTTCCATTTCCTGGGTGAATTGAGTACCTCGTTTTGTGTTCTTCATTCAGTACTTGTTGCCTTAGGTTACCATGTCTTGGTACCCATATCCTACCAGCAAAATACAGGGTTCCATCGGCTTTTACTTCAAGCTATTTTTCTAACCCTCTGCTCATTTCGCCTTTTTCATTTTCTTCTTTTAAAGCCTCTAACGGTGCTGCTTGAATTTGCTTTATGAGATCAGTACGAATTGTAATATTCAAAGCTCGGATCCTAAGAGGTTTTACTCTTTCTTTCCGAACTTAGGGCATCAGCTACAACATTAGCCTTTCCGGGGTGGTAACGGATTTCACAATCGTAATCGTTTAACAACTCTACCCAGCGACGTTGCCTCATATTGAGTTGTTTTTGATCAAAAATATGCTGAAGACTCTTATGGTCGGTGTACACTGTACACTTGGTGCCATATAGATAGTGTCTCCATATTTTGAGTGCAAAAACTACTGCTCCTAGTTCCAAATCGTGCGTCGTATAGTTCTTTTCATGAATTTTTAGTTGTCGTGAGGCATATGCGATAACTTTTGTGCGTTGCATTAATACACATCCTAAACCTTGGCACGAAGCGTCACAATAGATCACGAAATCATCATTTCCTTCTGGTAATGACAAAATGGGTGCAGACGTTAACTTCTTCTTTAATAACTGGAATGAGGATTCCTGTTCCGTGGACCAATCATACTTCTTTCCCTTTTGAGTCAATGCAGTTAAGGGTTTGGCGATTCTAGAGAAATCTTGAATGAATCTTCGGTAGTAACCAGCATGACCTAAGAATTGGCGGATTTGTGTTGGAGTCTTCGGTGTTTCCCATTTACTAATGGCTTCGATCTTGGCAGGGTCAATTTTAATTCCATGTTTACTGACAACATGGCACAAAAATTGTACTTCTTGTAACCAGAAATCGCACTTCGAAAATTTTGCGTACAATTCTTCTTTCTTGAGTATCTCTAGTACCAGTCTTAAGTGTTGCTCATGTTCTTCCTTGTTCTTTGAGTAAATCAATATGTCGTCGATAAAAACAATGACAAATTTGTCTAAATACGGTCTACAGATGCGATTCATTAGATCCATAAATACTGCTGAAGCATTAGTCAATCCAAAAGGCATGACTAAAAATTCATAGTGACCGTAACGGGTTCTGAACGCGGTTTTAGGAACATCTTCTTCCTTCACTCTCAGCTGATGATATCCGGAGCGTAGATCAATCTTAGAATAAACACTTGATCCTTGCAATTGATCAAACAAATCATCAATCCTCGGTAATGGGTACCGATTCTTGATCGTTAATTTGTTTAATTCTCGGTAATGTATGCATATTCTCATAGATCCATCCTTCTTCTTGACGAATAGAATAGGAGCACCCCAAGGTGAAAAACTGGGACGAATAAATCCACGGTCTGATAATTCTTGCAACTGGTCTTGTAATTCTTGCATTTCTGAAGGTGCAAGTCTATATGGGGATCAGGCTACAGGTGCGGCTCCTAGTACGAGATCAATCTGGAATTCTACACATCTGTGTGGAGGTAGCCCCGGTAATTCTTCTGGAAATACTCCGGGATACTCTCTTACAACCGGCATGTCATCAATGCTTCTTTCTTCAGTATCGATCTTCTTTACGTGTGCGAGAATAGCATAACAACCTTTTCTTATAAGTTTCTGGGCCTTCATACAGCTGATAAGGTTTAGCTTCGAGTTGCTCTTCTCCCCATAAATCATTAATGAAGTTTTATCTTTACGAGGGATGCGGATTACTTTCTCAGTGCAAACAACTTCCGCTCTTGTTTTGGACATCCAGTCCATGCCAACGATTACGTCAAAACTTCCTAATTCTACGGGTATCAAATCGATTTTGAAGGTTTCACCAGCGAGATTTATTTCGCAACCATGGAAAATTTTATCGGCTTTTATCAGTTTACCATTAGCTAATTCAATAGTATATTTATCGTCTAGAGGCAATGATGCACATTTTAGTTTAGAACTAAAGTCTTTACACATATAACTTCTATCAGCACCCGTATCAAACATAATAGAAGCTAGTTGATTATTAACGGTAAACGTACCCGTGACAAGATTAGGATCCTCACGTGCTTCACTGGTACTAACATTAAATGCCCTCCCACGTGCGGGTTCTGTAACAACCCTCACTTTTCGACTTCTAAATTACTGAATTAACCCTAGGGTTATATGTCTGACTATATGTATTAAGGGTTGTTATATACAATTAAATATTGACCGAATAGTAATTTTTAGTCAACAATGTACGCTTAAATAAATAATATATTATTAATTTATATAATTTGAAATAATTTAACTAAGTATATAAACTTTGTATCACTTTTATTATTTAGTTAATGTATTATATATTTAACTATATAATAAATCCAATTGTATATAAATGTAATAATATTTACAAACTTACTAAAGCTATAGTTTAATAATTAAAATCATAATTATTATTAAAAATACAAAATGCCGAATTATTTATTATTTTTATGCAAAATTTGTATTTATTAATTAAATAAAATAAAATAAAATAAAATATTATTGACAAATATTCTTGGAAAAACATTAAATAAATTTGTTTATTTACAAAAAAAAAAATCCTTAAAATAAATAAAAAATAAAAAATAAATTACTTTTTAATTAAAAATTGTAATGAAAAAAACCTACTTTTATTATTTTATTTTGTGCATTATCCCATGACCTAACATTTAATACTTTTTAATTTTAAAATCCCATTAAGAATTAAATATTTCTTTTTCTTTTAATTATTTTATTCTTTTTACCTAATTTTTTCAAGTATAAATACCCCTCATTTCTCATTCAAACTCACACCAAAATTTCTCTCATTCTCTCTTTGAAGAATTACTACTAGTAAGTATTCTTTTCTTATTTTTTATTTTTTACTTTTTACTTTTTACTTTTTACTTTTTACTTCGGTTATTATTTTTACCGAAACATGTAAATAATGTTATAAATTATATGCAATTAAAAATAAAATAAATAACATGTATACACTATTACTATTACTAGCACCTATAACCTACTACTTATATTGTAACATAAAAACATTTTGGGATATGTATTAGAGATGTATAGATCTTCGAACTTTCTTGACGAATGGTTTCTATGAGATTCTAGGCAGAGGGTTTGGATTTTCGATTTAAAGGGTCCTATGGCTCAAGCCCCTAGATCTAAATTAGCCATTCGAAGGGAAAGGGGTGATTGGAAGCTTATCTAATACGGCAAATATCCTAAAATGGAAAACACTGATAAAAGTAGAAACTCTCTAGTCATAGAAACTTAGTAAAATAAGAAACTTTCTAAAAATGGAAACTTTATAAAAATAGTAACTTACTAGGAATAGAAACTTAGTAAAACAAACTATACTTAAACACATACTTAAACTTAAACATGGGCAAAACACTTAACTACTCTTAAATGTCAATAGGTTGACTTTCCTGCTCACTCGTTCAACTCTTTATTTCGAGGAATAACTCTCTCTCTACTTACTAAGGTGAATTCATAGCCCCTCTTTAATTGCTAGCAAACTTACTTACTTTTACTTGGGGTGAGACACATGCTGTTTTTACTTTTTACACTTTAGACACAAGTACCAAACTATTAAACTATGCTATACTTGGCTATGTCCGACTAGGTCCCTACAGTGATATTTTTAATTGCTGCGGCATGCTTAATTATTAGGAGTAGGCCTATCGGGAGTAACATCCCCGATACATTTGACCAAGTCATTGTATTACTTAATAATGAAATTAAACCGACAAGGACAGACACAACTTGTCATGGGGCAAACTTGAACGTTTAGTCTAAATATCACGCATTGGCATAACTTTTTGATCCTACGGGAGATCAACTTTACAAACTAAATCTTGTGGTCTAAAACAACGATAAACTTTTTGTTAAACCTATGAACTTCACTCAACCTTTTTGGTTGACACTTTAGCATGTTTTGTCTCAGGTGCTGTTTGATTCAAGCTCTTATACTTACTGCTTATGTGATGCTACTTGGACATAGGATCAAGAGATATCGCATTTATTACTTCTGCATGTGAACATTTACGATATTGTTATTCCTGTCATTGTAACGATATTTCATTTTCCGCTGCGTACTCATTAAAGTTAAATTCATCATTTAGTATTGTTCTCGTTTATTATAATATGTTGGTATGTTTTGATATTAGTGACGTTCCTTCCAGACCCAATTGGGAGGACATTACAGATTGGTATCAGAGCATAACCAGGCTATTATAGAGAACCAGGATTGCATTTTTATGTGTGCCTTACTTGTTAGCTAGGGTGCCTTAGCAATCTAGAAAACTATAACCTTTCCTGCCTTAGAATTAAAGGACTTAGGATTGCCCCATAATCTTAACGATTATGCTTTAATAAACTTGACTTAAAGATTCTAATCAAAATATCCTTCCTAATGTTAGGATGTCTAATTATCATCAAACGACCAAAATGAATCTTTTCAAGCCAACCAAAAAAGATACTGAAAGGTCTTCCACAGAAAGACCACTCTAAAGTCCACCTTATGACTTTGGTGGTCCTCCCTCACCAAATTATAACCCAAATACTACCCTAAAGTTACATGGGTCTCCTGAATACTATCCAACCCCGAGGAATAAAGACAAGAGGAAATGTTTTGAAGAAATTGGGCCGTCAAAGAAAAGATCCCGATCTCCTTTCTACGATGAAGCTGATGCCAAGTACGAGCTCATGAATCTGCGAAAAACTACCGATGACCTAATTCGCCATATTGCAAGGATCGATTTTCAAATGAAGGAAAAAGACCTAGCGATCAAGAAGCTCATGGAGAAAAATGCTGAACTAAAGAAGGAGATAAAGTTGGTGAAGTATGAAGGTGATAGAAATACCCGATGGGGGAAGCAATCTCTCTCTTGCCTAAGAGAAGATGTTAACCTTAGATTGAAGATGGAGGAAAAACACGTGAATAATCAACTTTCTATAAGGGACCACAAGTACCATGTAATCAACAATGAAGTTTCTAACCTTTATGATAATCTCGAGTTCCTGCATGAGAAACAAAAGGCGAGGAACGAGAAAGTTGATGAGTTTATGAAGAAGGTGGAGGATGAGAAGAAGAAATATGAAGATTACTTCAATCTTAATATTTCCTAGATTATTTTTTTCAATTCCTTGTCTATGTAAAGGCTATGCCTTAAACTATTTCTATTTCCGAATCGTGTAATAAAGTCTTATTTAATGCCTCGTTCTAATAATATAAAGTGTTTTATTAATATCATGCGATATAAATACTTTATTTTATTCATACTTGTGATTGCTCAAACTTATAACTTGTTAAACTTATCAAACATATGTTCACTTTTATGTAGTGACATCATGGTTCGTTCAGCTGCACCTACCGTTAACACCGTTGTGTTAACTACTGAACAATTCCAACAGTTACTCGCTGCCGCCCAAGGCAACACCCAAGCTAATCATGCTAATACTCAACCGAAATCTTGTTCCTACAAGGATTTTTCAAACTGTCATCCTCCTGCATTTAAGGGGACTGAAGAAGCTGTCGAACTAGTCCGTTGGTTTGAGAAGATGGAATTTATTTTTCGTATTTACAACTGTGGTGATAACGATCGAGTAAAGTATGCCACTAGCTCATTGGGTGGCAATGCTTTAACTTGGTGGACTGCTCATGCCAAGTCTGTAGGAATTGATAATGCTAATGCAATTCCATGGGATGAACTCAAAAGCATGATGGTTAACAAATTCTGTCCTCGAAGTCAAGTTCAGAAACTTGAAGCTGAGTTCTGGGAACTCAAGGTCAAGGGTACTGACATTGAGAACTATACCAATCGTTATCTGGAGCTATCTACTCTATGTCCTGAAATATTTCCTACTGAAGCTAGAAGAATTGAGCGGTATATTGAAGGTCTTCCCGAGGATGTTCAAGGGAATGTTATTGCTGCTGAGAAGGTTACTTTGGATGCTGTTATTCTCATGGCACAAAATCTCATGTTGGCCAAGAGAAGAAGGGCGTCGACCAATAAGCAAGTTGAAACCAAGGGTAATGATGGTAAGAGGAAGTTTGAGTCATCTCAAGGTTCAGCTCAGAATGATAATAAGAAGCCTGCGGATGGTACAAGGTCGAATTATAAGGGTACTTATCCTTTCTGTATTCGTTGTGAGAGGCATCACCCGGGGAAGTGTACTGCGGTTTGTGCGTTGTGTAAGAAAGTGGGATACGTTGCTAAGACGTGTAAGACTCCTCCAAAGGATAAGGCTATTGTTCTGGCCAAAGCTCCTCCTACATGCTATACTTATGGAGAGAAGGGACACATTAGTCCGAATTGTCCTAAGAAGAGAGATAATCCCGCTACTGGAGCTAATGCTACTGCTGCGAAGGGTCGTGCGTTTGTTATTACTACTGCTGAAGCCCGAGATGAAGATGAAGTTATCAAGGGTACGTATCTTGTCAATAATTTCTATGCAACTATTTTATTCGATACTGGTGCCGACAGAAGTTACGTGTCTAGTGATTTTTGTACCCTATTTGCTGAAAAGCCTCAACCCTTAGAAACTAAAAGATTAGTAGAAGTAGCCAATGGAAAGGTCATGCAAGTCGATAAAATCTATAAAAACTGCAACCTAATCTTAGCCGATAAAGAATTTAAGATAGACCTTTTGCCGGTCGCGCTCGGAAGTTTTGACGTCGTAGTTGGAATGGACTGGTTACGTCCATTGAGAGCTGCCATCATGTGTTACGATAAAACTATTCATGTTTCATTGGGAAATGGAGAGACTCTTATCATCCAAGGTGAAAAGAGTGGTTCCAATCTCAATATTATCTCCTGTATTAAAACCCGCAAACACCTTATGAAAGGTTATCCAGCTATTCTAGCCCACGTTAAGATGATCGAATCGAAAGAGAAGTGTATTGAAGATGTACCAGGGTTAAAGGCTTTCCCGATGTGTTTCCCAAAGATCTTCCTGGTCTTCCACCTCCCTGACAAGTTTAATTTCAAATTGATTTAGCTCCCAGTGCTGCTCCTATTGCTAAACCACCATACCGTTTAGCACCTTTCGAAATGAAGGAACTTTCCAACCAGCTCCAAGAACTATTGGATAAAGGTTTCATTCGTCCAATCTCGTCCCCATGGGGAGCTCCTATTTCATTTGTTAAAAAGAAGGATGGTACGTTAAGGATGTGCATTGATTACCGCGAACTTAACAAGCTTACTATCAAGAACCGTTATCCGTTGCCACGTATTGATGATCTATTCGACCAACTTCAAGGGTCAATTGTTTATGCAAAGATTGATTTGAGGTCCGGATATCACCAACTTAGAGTCAAGGAATCTGATATTCCTAAGACTGCTTTTCGAATTCGTTATGGGCACTATGAATTCTGTGTCATGCCTTTTGGTTTGACCAATGCTCCTGCCGTTTTCATGGATCTCATGAACCATGTCTGCAAACCTTATCTCGATAAATTTGTCATTGTTTTCATTGATGACATTTTGATCTACTCCAAGAGTGAGAAGGAACATGAGCAACATATGCGCGTGATTCTTGAACTCTTACGAAAGGAACAACTCTACGCTAAGTTTTCTAAGTGCGAGTTTTGGCTCAAAACCGTACAATTCCTCGGACACGTTGTTGATAGTAATGGAATACATGTCGATCCAGCTAAGATTACCGCAATCCAGAACTGGGAGATACCAAAGACTGCGAAGCATATTCGTCAATTTTTGGGACTTGCCGGTTATTATCGGAGATTCATAAAGGATTTTTCCCTTCTTGCCAAACCTCTTACGAAGCTAACTCAAAAAGGGAAGAAGTTTGAGTGGTCTGAAGAACAGGAATCTGCTTTCAAGATTCTGAAAGAGAAGTTGACCACATCCCCGATTCTATCTTTACCTGAAGGTACTGATGATTTTGTTGTTTACTGCGATGCCTCAAAGCAAGGCTTTGGTTGTGTTTTAATGCAACGTGAAAAGGTTATTGCCTACACATCTAGACAGTTGAAGAAACACGAGGAGAACTATACCACACAAGACCTTGAGTTAGGTGCCGTGGTATTTGCATTAAAGATATGGAGACATTATCTATATGGTACCCAGTTTACGGTGTACACTGACCATAAAAGTCTTCGACACATCTTTGATTAAAAACAGCTGAATATGAGGCAAATCAGATGGCTCGAGTTATTGAACGATTATGACTGTAAGATGGAATATCATCCTGGAAAGGCAAACGTAGTTGTCGATGCCCTCAGTCGAAAAAGCGATGTTAAACGTGTTCGTGCCGTAAACCTGAAAATCAAATCAAATCTTATATCATGAATCTGTGAAGCTCAACTGGAAGCTATTAAACCAACACTCATCGAAGGTGAAGGACCTATCGGTTTTGAGAACCAACTCCAAGTGAAAGCTAATGGTACACGGTACTTTGGCAACAGAATTTGGGTTCCTCGCTTCGGTAATCTCCGTGAACTAGTCTTGGATGAAGCGCATAAGACTAGGTATTCTATTCTTCCGGGTTCCAGTAAGATGTACCAAGATGTGAAGGAATTCTACTGGTGGCCTAATATGAAAGCCGACATTGCCACTTATGTTAGTAAGTGTCTCACTTGTTTGAAAGTCAAGGCTGAACATCAAAAGCCTTCTGGTCAGTTGATACAACCCGATATTCCGCAGTGGAAGTGGTAATGTATCGCTATGGACTTTATTACTAAATTGCCCAAGACTTCTAGTGGCAATGATACTATATGGGTCATAGTAGATCGTCTTACTAAATCTGCTCATTTCTTACCGATCAAGGAGACCGACAAGATGGAGAGATTGTCACAACTGTATATCAAAGAAATTGTCTCTCGTCATGGTGTTCCTATATCAATCATATCCGATCGCGACAGTAGATTCACTTCCAGATTCTGGAAATCCTTACAAACTGCTCTTGGAACTCAACTCGACATGAGTACTACTTATCATCCGCAAACCGATGGTCAAAGTGAACGAACCATTCAAACATTGGAATATATACTTCGTGCTTGTGTTATCGACTTCGGCAAAGGCTGGGATAGACATTTGCCTTTGGTTGAATTCTCTTACAATAATAGTTACCACTCAAGTATTAAGGCTGCACCTTTTGAGGCCTTATATAGGGACGAAAATGTAGATCCCCACTGTGCTGGGATGAATTAGAGGACAGACAGTTAACTGGTCCTGAAATCATACACGAGACAACCGAAAAGATAGTTCAGATTAAGAAACGAATAGAAACTGCCCGCAGTCGACAGAAGAGCTATGCTAATAAAGGTCGGAAAGATTTGGAATTCCAAGTTGGTGACAAAGTCATGTTGAAAGTATCCCCTTGGAAAGGTGTCGTTCGTTTTGGTAAACGAAGCAAACTAAGTCTGCGTTTTGTTGGACCCTTCAAAATTACTGAAAGGATCAGACCCGTGGCTTATCGATTAGAATTACCTGCTGAACTTAGCAGCGTACACGACGTATTTCATGTCTCGAATCTTAAAAAGTGTCTCGCTGATGACACTCTCGTTATTCCTTTAGATGACATTCGCATTGATGATAAAATGCACTTCATAGAGGAACCCGTAGAAGTCATGGACCGATCTACTAAATGCTTAAAACAAAGCACCATACCTATTGTTAAGATCCGTTGGAATTCACGACGTGGCCCCGAGTATACCTGGGAACGTGAAGACCAAATGAAACAGAAATATCCCCATCTCTTCTCAACCGCTGATGCATCCGAGAAGTCTACCTAAATCTTCGGGATGAAGTTTTTATTAACGGGGAGGTACTGTAATAACCCTCACTTTTCGACTTCTAAATTACTGAATTAACCATAGGGTTATATGTCTGACTATATGTATTAAGGGTTGTTATATACAATTAAATATTGACCGAATAGTAATTTTTAGTCAACAATGTACGCTTAAATAAATAATATATTATTAATTTATATAATTTGAAATAATTTAACTAAGTATATAAACTTTGTATCACTTTTATTATTTAGTTAATGTATTATATATTTAACTATATAATAAATCCAATTATATATAAATGTAATAATATTTACAAACTTACTAAAGCTATAGTTTAATAATTAAAATCATAATTATTATTAAAAATACAAAATACCGAATTATTTATTATTTTTATGCAAAATTTGTATTTATTAATTAAATAAAATAAAATAAAATAAAATAAAATAAAATATTATTGACAAATATTCTTGGAAAAATATTAAATAAATTTGTTTATTTACAAAAAAAAAAAATTCCTAAAATAAATAAATAAATAAATTACTTTTTAATTAAAAATTGTAATGAAAAAAAAACTACTTTTATTATTTTATTTTGTGCATTATCCCATGACCTAACATTTAATACTTTTTAATTTTAAAATCCCATTAAGAATTAAATATTTCTTTTTTTTTTAATTATTTTATTCTTTTTACCTAATTTTTTCAAGTATAAATACCCCTCATTTCTCATTCAAACTCACACCAAAATTTCTCTCATTCTCTCTTTGAAGAATTACTACTAGTAAGTATTCTTTTCTTATTTTTTATTTTTACTTTTTACTTTTTACTTTTTACTTCGGTTATTATTTTTACCGAAACATGTAAATAATGTTATAAATTATATGCAATTAAAAATAAAATAAATAACATGTATACACTATTACTATTACTAGCACCTATAACCTACTACTTATATTGTAACATAAAAACATTTTGAGATATGTATTAGAGATGTATAGATCTTAGAACTTTCTTGACGAATGGTTCTATGAGATTCTAGGCAGAGGGTTTGGATTTTCGATTTAAAGGGTCCTATGGCTCAAGCCCCTATATCTAAATTAGCCATTCGAAGGGAAAGGGGTGATTGGAAGCTTATCTAATACGGCAAGTATCCTAAAATGGAAAACACTGATAAAAGTAGAAACTCTCTAGTCATAGAAACTTAGTAAAATAAGAAATTTTCTAAAAATGGAAACTTTATAAAAATAGTAGCTTACTAGGAATAGAAACTTAGTAAAACAAACTATACTTAAACACATACTTAAACTTAAACATGGGCAAAACACTTAACTACTCTTAAATGTCAATAGGTTGACTTTCCTGCTCACTTGTTCAATTCTTTATTCCAAGGAATAACTCTCTCTCTACTTACTAAGGTGAATTCATAGCCCCTCTTTAATTGCTAGCAAACTTACTTACTTTTACTTGGGGTGAGACACATGCTGTTTTTACTTTTTACACTTTAGACACAAGTACCAAACTGTTAAACTATGCTATACCCGGCTATGTTCGACTAAGTCCCTACAGTGATATTTTTAATTGCTGCGGCATGCTTAATTATTGGGGGTAGGCCTATCGGGAGTAACGTCCCCGATACATTTGACCAAGTCATTGTATTACTTAATAATGAAATTAAACCGACAAGGACAGACACAACTTGTCATGGGGCAAACTTGAACGTTTAGTCTAAATATCACGCATTGGCATAACTTTTTGATCCTGCGGGAGATCAACTTTACAAACTAAATCTTGTGGTCTAAAACAACGATAAACTTTTTGTTAAACCTATGAACTTCACTCAACCTTTTTGGTTGACACTTTAGCATGTTTTGTCTCAGGTGCTGTTTGATTCAAGCTCTTATACTTACTGCTTATGTGATGCTACTTAGACATAGGATCAAGAGATATCGCATTTATTACTTCTGCATGTGAACATTTACTATATTGTTATTCCTGTCATTGTAACGACATTTCATTTTCCGCTGCGTACTCATTAAAGTTAAATTCACCATTTAGTATTGTTCTCGTTTATTATAATATGTTGGTATATTTTGATATTAGTGACGTTCCTTCCAGACCCTATTGGGAGGACGTTACAGGTTCTTTGTTCTTCTCCTTATCAGGGCATTGATTTATAAAGTGACCAGACTTCCCGCATCCAAAACATTTCTTGACATCGGTCGGTTTTGTCTTTACTTCAGAAACGGTGGCATAACAATCTTTCGCCACATGTCCTTTCTTGTTGCACTTATCACAGACCACTTGACAATAACCTGCATGATGTGTGTAACATCTTTTGCAGAACGGATGGGGTCCCTTATAGTTTGGACTTGCAGTTGCCCCATCTTTTTTACCTTTAAAAGTTTCTTGTTTCTTCAGGTGAGTACTTTTGCCCTTATAGTCTTCCCATTTTCTCTTTCCTTCAGTTGTCTTGACTTCGGTAATTGGTGCCTTAATTGAACTCTCTGTGATCTGGTCCATGAGTTGGTGTGCCATTGTCATGGCTTCCTGCATCGTATTCGGTTTGGACGATGTAACTTTTCCTTTGATATTGATCGATAAACCGTCAATATACATTTCTATCTTTCGTTTCTCGTTTGACACTAATTCGGGACACAACAAGGCTAGTTCCATGAAACGCTTTTCATAGTTATTGAGATTCGCGCCGAAAACCTTCAGATTACGTAACTCAGATTCCATTTTTCTGATCTCGTTTCCAGGACAGTACTCCTCGATTAGCATCTTTTTCAGTTCATCCCAAGAGATATCATATGCTGTATCTATTCCTTCTGCTTTAGCATAATTGTTCCACCAAGTAAGTGCACCGTCTTGCAACGTGCACGAAGCATACTTTGACTTGTCTCCGTTTGCACAATTACTGATTTTGAAAACGGACTCCATCTTTTCAAACCATCAGGTTAGACCGACTGGTCCCTCGGTTCCACTAAACGTCTGTGGTTTGCATCCTTGAAAAGTTTTGTATGAGCATCCTTTCGTGAGTTTGTGTTCACAGCTGCTGCTTTGGCTGCTGCTTCGGCTGCTGTTTTTGCTGCCTCGGCTGCAGTAATTCTTTCATTCACACATTTCTCGACTAGTTCCTCGAACTCAGCATCCGACATTTGAGACATGTTTCTTCAATAAACACAACAGAGATAATTTAATCATATAGAATATTATAGGTAAAATGAGTTGTCAAAAGTTAATCGTAGCATATTAATAATATGAACCAATTATTATAAAAGCCTTTTCTTCTTATTAGCATTTTATAATTATTTCTAGGGTATTACCTACCCGTTAAGTTCATACATAATAGCTAGTACAAGGAATTAACTACTAAAATCCTAATAATATTCCACTATGAAAAATTATAGCGAGTTACTACATTATTATGTAATAATAATAATAAGAAGTAGTAATAATACAAATAATCATTCCATGCATTTATTATTAATAAACCAAAATAATACAATACCATACAATACTGATATTTTACATATGCTTATTTTACATAACAAGATAGAGTAACACACATAAGCAATAGAATAGCGCATGAAAGATTTATGGTTGCATGGTCGTTTATTCAGAACTATCAGAAACTTCTTCCCATTTGGTTCTCTCTGCCAATTGTTTGTGTGCACATGGTCTTCTGGCAGTGTATTTTATTTTTGGTTGGGGTTTTGAGGTACCCGTTGCCTCAGTGTGTTTAATACAATAAGGGTGGTTACGGATCGAATGGTCCTGTTCCTTTTTAATAATTAAGGACATTTTATTATTGTGGTTGTTTTTATTATCTATAGCAAGTTGGAATTTCTCATTTGTGACTTCTTTTATTTCATTAGCGAAATCCTCTTCCTCACTGATCTCGTCTGATGACGAACTGTCTGAGTCATGTGTAGGAGAATATGATGACGAACCGTCTGAATCATGGGTACGAGAATATGTACCGGTGGTCATGAACCGAAATCTGCCAGGCGTAATCTGCACAACCCGCCCGTCGGCGGTGTATCTGGCCCAATGTCCATGTTCGTTTAGAAATGGAATATCCTCGTTTACTCCAGGGATCATGGGTCCATGCCAACGATACTGTGGCTCCGGAAAACTAAAGCTGGGTGGAGTTGGGACCTCCTCTGGGTTAACCTGAAGTTGAGATTCCCCGGCTAACACAATTTCTTCTTTAATATGTATTGGAACGCCCTTTTCAGTTGTGGATATAATAGATTCAGTGTCCGATTCCGAGTCGTACAAAATGATAGGATTAGAAGAAGTCATCTATCACATAATTGAAACAACAATTACGTTAGCATATAAATATATCACATATAATGTTTTTGACTAAATGATAAGCAAAAATCAGTAAAAACAGATATGGTCATAGTCCAGACTCACTAATGCATCCTAACAATAACCAGTTAAACACATTAATGCATATTCTGGTTCCCTATAACCTCAAGCTCAGATACCAACTGTAACAGCCTGTCAAAATCGCTATTGACGTGGCACGTTAATCATTGATTCCACAGTGAGGTTTTGACCTCTATATGATACGTTTTGATTAAATATTGCATTCATTAAAATAAGTGACTTTCTAAACATAGAAAGTTATAAACATGTGGGCGAGTGCTTAGGTATAAGCAAAACCCTAAAATACATAAGTCTTTAATTTACAGGTTGACATCACAGTCCAATTATTTATTACACAACGCAGTTTTATTTTGAATGCAATAAACTTTGTACAAAGCATGAGAGACTCCATGCAGGCAACAAGCACATCACAGCGGAAGCAGTCTAAGGACCTGAGAATAAAACATGCTAAAAAGTCAACACGAATGTTGGTGAGATATAGGTTTAATTGCTCGAGTCATAAGTATATAAAGATAGACCACAAGATTTCATCAAAAGTTTATAAATAGATTCTACGTAACAGAGCACCCTGGTAACTAAACTTAACGCTATAATGATAATTACCCCATTCGTTTTAATACACGCAAACCAACGTGTCATAAACTCAAATAACATACGTCCGTTAAAAGGATAGCGCTCTAGCTCGGACGGGCATGTCAAGCCCTATGGATCCATATACAATTATTCGCGCCCACCAGTCCATATCCTATGTACTGGCAGCTACTAGTTACCAAAGCTAAGGGATTTTCGGTTTAACTCGGTGTAGAATTTAGTATGTACTTGTGTCTTATTGCGTTTAAAATAAATTGCATGTATTCTCAGCCCAAAAATATTTAAAGTATTTAAAAAGGGAGACTATAAACTCACAGTTCAATATTGAGACTCAATATTGTAGGCAAATTGTGTAGACGTAATGATGGTAGACGACTGTATGGTTGGCCTTGGATTCAAGAACAATACCCCGAACAATACCCAATATTTCCTTAGCTTAAAGCGGTTTGAAACCCGAATTAAAACACCCTCGAATATACTTTATTATTATTAAACTTAAATTATAATTAAAATTAAAATTATAAATATAAATATTTATTACATATGTTTTACTTGTGTGATATTTTCCGTCGAACAAGCTGGCCTTTTATAGGCATATTTTCTGAATTTGGTCCCCATGCGATCGCACGAGTTTTCAGTGTTTTTTCCATGCGATCGCATGGCCGCCTTATCCATTTTTGTTTGCTAGTTCGTCGACATCAAATAGTATTTACTGTAGCAAATAGTGTTACTGTAGCAAATAGTGTTTACTGTAGCAAATAGTGTTTACTGTAGCAAAATACGGTTTCACTGTAGCAAATAGTGTTTTACTGTAGCAAATAGTGTTTTACTGTAGCAAATAGTATTTACAGTAGCAATTAGTGTTTTACTTGTACATCTTATAATATATATATATATATATATATATATATATATATATATATACATAATATTAAATCATATAGAGAATTGGTTTAAATTAGTCGAAATTTTCCGGGTCATCACATAACCTCCCCGTTAAAGAAAATTTCGGCCCGAAATTTTGAGTAGTACCTGTTTCATGAGCGATATCAGTGAACAAATGTGGATACTTTTGCTTCATTTGATCTTCACATTCCCAAGTAAACTCGGGTCCTCGTCTTGCATTCCAACGAACCCTAACTATCGGTATTTTGCTTTGTTTTAATTGTTTGACCTCACGGTCCATGATTTCAAAAGGTTCTTCGATAAAATAGAGTTTATCATTGATTCGTATTTCGTCAAGAGGAATTACGACATCCTCTTCAGCTAAACATTTCTTTAAATTTGACACGTGAAATGTGTCATGAACACTACTAAGTTCTTGTGGTAGTTTTAATCGATAAGCAACTGCTCCAATTCTTTCAGTGATTTCAAAGGGTCCTACATACCTAGGACTTAGCTTTCCTCGTTTACCGAATTGTACAACTCCTTTCCAGGGTGACACTTTCAACATGACTTTGTCACCCACTTGAAATTCTATCGGTTTTCTTCTTACATCAGCATAACTCTTTTAGCGACTCATGGCCGTTTTCAATCGCTGTTGTATTTGAATGATCTTGTCGGTGGTTTCATGAATAATTTCTGGTCCAGTGAGTTGTCTTTCTCCTACTTCACTCCAACAGATAGGAGATATGCACTTTCTACCGTAAAGTGCTTCAAATGGCGTTGCGTTGATGCTCGTATGATAGCTGTTATTGTATGAAAATTCTGCCAACGGTAAGTGTCGATCCCAACTGGTTCCAAAGTCAATCACGCATGCCCGTAACATGTCTTCCAATGTTTGTATTGTTCTTTCACTTTGACCATCTATCTGTGGGTGATAAGCGGTGCTCATATCTAATCGAGTTCCCAATGCTTTTTGTAATGACTGCCAAAAACATGATGTGAATCGGGTGTCGTGATCAGATATGATGGAGATAGGTACACCATGCCTGGAAACTACTTCCTTCAAATATAGGCGTGCTAATCTTTCCATACTGTCTGTCTCCTTTATTGGTAGGAAGTGAGCTGATTTAGTTAGACGATCAACTATCACCCAAATAGTATCATGACTACTTACAGTCCTTGGCAATTTCGTAATGAAATCCATGGTTATTCTTTCCCATTTCCACTGTGGAATTTCCGGTTGTTACAGTAATCCTGACGGCTTTTGGTGCTCAGCTTTGACCTTTGCACACGTCAAACATTTGCTTACATAAGTAGCAATTTCTGTCTTCATATTAGGCCACCAATAGAACTTCTTGAGATCGTGGTACATTTTTCCATTTCCTGAGTGAATTGAGTACCTCGTTTTGTAGCAAAAAGTATTTACTGTAGCAAATAGTGTTTACTGTAGCAAATCATTTTCACTGTAGCACTGTAGCAAAATACGGTTTCACTGTAGTAAATAGTGTTTTACTATAGCAAATAGTATTTATAGTAGCAATTAGTGTTTTACTTGTACATCTTAATATATATATATATATATATATATATATATATATATATATATATATATATATATATATATATATATATATATATAATATTAAATCATATAGAGAATTGGTTTAAATTAGTCGAAATTTTCCGGGTCATCACATTCGTTGCATTAATACACAACCGAGACCTTGCTTTGATACGTCACAATAAATCACAAAATCATCATTCCCTTCAGGCAATGAAAATATAGGTGCCGTAGTTAGCTTTTTCTTCAATAACTGAAATGCCTTCTCTTGTTCATCCTTCCATTCAAATTTCTTCCCTTTATGCGTTAATGCAGTCAAGGGTTTTGCTATTTTGGAGAAATCTTGGATGAATCTTCTGTAGTAACCAGCCAATCCTAAAAATTGACGTATATGCTTCGGAGTTTTTGGGGTTTCCCACTTTTCAACGGTTTCGATCTTTGCCGGGTCCACCTGGATACCTTCTTTGTTCACTATGTGACCGAAGAATTGAACTTCTTCCAACCAAAATGCACACTTTGAAAACTTAGCGTACAGTTTTTCTTTCCTCAATACTTCTAGCACTTTTCTCAAATATTCTTCGTTCTCTTGATCATTCTTTGAGTAAATAAGTATGTCATCGATGAAAACAATGACAAACTTGTCAAGATATGGCCCACACACTCGGTTCATAAGGTCCATGAACACAGCTGGTGTAGTGACCCGAACTTTTCCATGTTTATATATATATATATATATATATATATATATATATATATATATATATATATATATATATATATATATATATATATATATTATGAAATTAATATTTACATGATTAAGTGTTTCCAACATTTTAAGCAATCAAACTTGTTAAGACTTGATTAATTGAAATAGGTTTCATATAGACAATTGACCACCCAAGTTGACCGGTGATTCACGAACGTTAAAACTTGTAAAAACTATATGATGACATATATATGGATATATATATAGTTAACATGATATTATGATAAGTAAACATATCATTAAGTATATTAACAATGAACTACATATGTAAAAATAAGACTACTAACTTAATGATTTTTAAACGAGACATATATGTAACGATTATCGTTGTAACGACATTTAATGTACATATATCATATTAAGAGATATTCATACATCATAATATCATGATAATATAATAATTTAAAATCTCATTTGATATTATAAACATTGGTTTAACAACATTTAACAAGATCGTTAACCTAAAGGTTTCAAAACAACACTTACATGTAACGACTAACGATGACTTATCGACTCAGTTAAAATGTATATACATGTAGTGTTTTAATATGTATTTATACACTTTTGAAAGACTTCAAGACACTTATCAAAATACTTCTACTTAACAAAAATGCTTACAATTACATCCTCGTTCAGTTTCATCAACAATTCTACTCGTATGCACCCGTATTCATACTCGTACGATACACAGCTTTAAGATGTATGTACTATTGGTATATACACTCCAATGATCAGCTCTTAGCAGCCCATGTGAGTCACCTAACACATGTGGGAACCATCATTTGGCAACTAGTATGAAATATCTCATAAAATTACAAAAATATGAGTAATCATTCATGACTTATTTACATGAAAACAAAATTACATATCCTTTATATCTAATCCATACACCAAAGACCAAAAACACCTACAAACACTTTCATTCTTCAATTTTCTTCATCTAATTGATCTCTCTCAAGTTCTATCTTCAAGTTCTAAGTGTTCTTCATAAATTCTACAAGTTCTAGTTACATAAAATCAAGAATACTTTCAAGTTTGCTAGCTCACTTCCAATCTTGTAAGGTGATCATCAAACCTCAAGAAATCTTTGTTTATTACAGTAGGTTATCATTTTAATACAAGGTAATAATCATATTCAAACTTTGGTTCAATTTCTATAACTATAACAATCTTATTTCAAGTGATGATCTTACTTGAACTTGTTTTCGTGTCATGATTCTGCTTCAAGAACTTCGAGCCATCCAAGGATCCGTTGAAGCTAGATCCATTTTTCTCTTTTCTAGTAGGTTTATCCAAGGAACTTAAGGTAGTAATGATGTTCATAACATCATTCGATTCATACATATAAAGCTATCTTATTCGAAGGTTTAAACTTGTAATCACTAGAACATAGTTTAGTTAATTCTAAACTTGTTCGCAAATAAAGTTAATCCTTATAACTACACTTTTAAAATCAACTATACACATTATCTATATCTATATGATATGCTAACTTAATGATTTAAAACCCGAAAACACGATAAACACCATAAAACCGGATTTACGCCGTCGTAGTTACAACCGGGGGCTGTTTTGGTTTGGATAATTAAAAACTATGAAAAACTTTGATTTAAAAGCTATACTTCTGGGAAAATGATTTTTCTTATGAACATGAAACCATATCCAAAAATCATGGTTAAACTCAAAGTGAAAGTATGTTTTTCAAAACAGTCATCAAGATGTCGTTCTTTCGACGGAAATGACTACCTCTTTCAAAAACGACTTGTAACTTGTATTTCTGACTATAAATCTATACCTTTTCTGTTTATTTTCATAAATTCAAGTTCAATACGAAACCGTGGCCGCTTAAATCACTCAAAACGGATTAGAAACGAAGAAATGGCGAGCAAAACAAAATTGGTAAAAACTACTCATTTTAGCTACGTGAAAATTGGTAACAAATCTATTCCAACCATAACTTAATCAACTTATATTGTATATTATGTAATCTTGAGATACCATAGACACGTATACAATGTTTTGACCTATCATGTCGACACATCTATATATATTTCGGAACAACCATAGACACTCTATATGTGAATGTTGGAGTTAGCTATACAGGGTTGAGGTTGATTCCAAAATATATATAGTTTGAGTTGTGATCAATACTGAGATATGTATACACTGGGTCGTGGATTGATTCAAGATAATATATATATCGATTTATTTTCTGTACATCTAACTGTGGACAACTAGTTGTAGGTTACTAACGAGGACAGCTGACTTAATAAACTTAAAATATCAAAATGTATTAAAAGTGTTGTAAATATATTTTGAACATACTTTGATATATATGTACATATTTGTTATAGGTTCGTGAATCGACCAGTGGCCAAGTCTTACTTCCCGACGAAGTAAAAAATCTGTGAAAGTGAGTTATAGTCCCACTTTTAAAATCTAATATTTTTGGGATGAGAATACATGCAGGTTTTATAAATGATTTACAAAATAGACACAAGTACGTGAAACTACATTCTATGGTTGAATTATCGAAATCGAATATGCCCCTTTTTATTAAGTCTGGTAATCTAAGAATTAGGGAACAGACACCCTAATTGACGCGAATCCTAAAGATAGATCTATTGGGCCTAACAAACCCCATCCAAAGTACCGGATGCTTTAGTACTTCGAAATTTATATCATATCCGAAGGGTGTCCCAGAATGATGGGGATATTCTTAAATATGCATCTTGTTAATATCGGTTACCAGGTGTTCACCATATGAATGATTTTTATCTCTATGTATGGGATTGATATTGCTCTAAACATACATATTATTCAACGCAATATCACTTATATTTCATAGGTTTTTATCATCTACAAAGACATTCAATGCGCATTTCACGAGAAAAACGACAAAAGAGTGAAGTTAGAAGAAACGACGATAAAACGATAGTTTTGACTAGATTTATATCAAGAAACGTTTATCCGAATGAAAGTACAAGATTGATGAAGAAAAGAGTTCAAATGTATAGTACCAAGACAGTACACGTCAACACGAGATCAACAAAGAACAAATGAAGAAGAAAAATCAAGAAAACTGGAAATTTGCCTTACACGAATCGTGTACTATTACTGGTCATACACGATTCGTGTATATATACCCGATTCGGGTAATGTTAGGCCACAGCACTATTACAGATTCCAGAAGGTCGGCTGCTTTATTATTTTAAAAACAATACTTTCTCTCAAATTGAAGACAGCAAGGATTTCAACGAATTTTTGAGCTCAACTACTACTACTTGGATCAGTTTAAATACAGAGAAGATATCAACAACACAGAGAGACACATTATTACAACACAAAATTACTATACACACACATATTTTGATACAATTATTATACGCAAGTTATTATTTTGTAATTTTTATTACTCTATTAGTTCAAGGTTAAAAATAGTTGTAATATTAAGGGTGTATTGTTCGTGATAAAGGGTGTTATTGTACGCGTGAAAGGGGTGTTATTATTGTAATTTTTCTACCGTTTGAAGTTAATGCAAGTGAAGATATTTTAGTAAGTTTACTCTGTTAAAATTAGCGTTGTTATTATGTTTGCATATCTATATTTTTATGTCTACCTTAGTGTAATTAATAGCTAAATTTCCCTAGTGTTTGCTTAAATGTAGAGCCCCTAGTGAAATGGATTGTTACCATTAGTAAAGTTAAAATGTAACTTTAGTATTTTTAATATTGAGCCTAGTTAAAAGAACCATTTTTATGTAATTAGGTATTTAACCCTTGCCACTTAATTTAGTAAATGTAAATAACGAAAGTTATATTTATTTACCTAAATTAAGCTTCAACATTAAAAATGATCTAGACGAATTTATGGATAAGTTATTGACACCAATTTAGAAATAAACTTCGGTGGTTTGGGTGATATCAATAAATTATATGAAGGTGAAATTATAAAAAGGGAAACCGTTATAATTTGGGTGTTGGCGAAGGTCAAAACTAGGCTAGGTCTCAATTTAAATGCTTAGGGAAGAGTAGCTTTCTAAAAAGAATCCAATGAAAATTAGATTTTATTTAGTTAAGTTGTAACTTTATATTTATTCGAGAGAAAAATGTAAAGTTTGATACTAGAACATTTTAATAGGGCGTAAAACTTAAAACAATCCATGGACCTAGGGGTGACACAATTAAGTAAACACTCCCATTTACCTCATTTATACTTCTTATAAAAGTTTTATCATTTTTATTTACGAATACTATTTTTAAAATATAAAAAGAAACCATAAAAATATTTCTTTTTCGAACAGTTAATTGTCACATAATTTTAGCCGTACACGAATCGTGTAGCCTCACACGAATCGTGTAAGACCTTGACGCGGCTACAGTACCAGCTAGGGTAAAAATTAGGGTTTTGATTAATTAATTATATATAATTTAGGTTATTAGTTATTTTTATTATATAATTAGTTTTAATTAATATAAAATACTTAAATATATGTTTTAATCCTAAAATTAGCATTAATTAGTATAAGTTTATAAATTGTAACTAGTTTATAATTAGTAAATTAATTAATTTTCCTTTTAATTTGTATTAGTTTTACTAAAAATGCATTTTAGTTAATTTAAATAAGTTTCTATTATAATTGCTCAAAACAAAATTCTAAACATATAGTTTTATTAAAAATTACTATTTTACTAATTACCATCTAGTAATATAATTGTCGCATCATAATTAGTATACTTTCATTTAGTACCTTTTTAAGTTAATTATTGTAATCTTGTAATTTTATTTAGTAAATTAGTTAAGTTATTTTCTTTTACTGTTACCATAAATTGCCTAATCCAAAACCCTCTTTAATTAAGTATGACATCAAAGACTATAAAAAAAAACCATTAAACACTCCATCTCCCTGTGGAACGAATCGGATTTACCAACAAACTAAACTACACGGATAGGACTAGTTGCCTATATATATGTGTGAAATCAACCTAAAATCAATAAAATACCACATATACAATAAATCAATTCGTGTAACAAAACAACTCAAATCCGTTCAAAATAAAGGTCTCGATCCAGCACATCAACTTTTTGGCGCCGCTGCCGGGGAGTTGGCAGTAAATAAATAGATAATTTTTCTGGTTCGTAGTAATAGTTGGATTTGTACGTGGACCGGGTTGTTGGATCACCAATTTTATTGGTCTTTGAAGGATCCTGCCCCTCTGCTGCATCTTTTGGCTATTCGAAACGTGGGCAAAAATCAGAAGGATAATCTGTTTGTTTAAAGGTTTTTATCATTGTTTTTATGTTATTCGATCCTCTCGAGGAAATTTATTTCCAAGAAAGTTCAAAGTTTTTGAATAAATCCTTTAATTCTTTGTACAATTTCCCAAATTGTATGATCCGTTCAATCCTAAACTCGTTAAACTTAATCCAGAACCTCAAAGAATTAATAAAGGACAAAAACAACAAAAAGAAATAGGAAGTACTTTTAAAACACCGAAAAACACTAAAAAAGAGAAACAAATAGGTAACCCTAGATAAACCTTTAGTAAAGTGATCTCATAATAGAAATTAATGTATGAACTTACGTTCCTCCAACGCTGAATTAACTCCCTCACATCCTGAACCCGAAAGAAAATTCCACGAACGCTTAAGAGCTCAAGACGTAGAAACTCTTGCTAAAAATTTAGAGTCACTTTCCTTAGAATCCGACTCTGAACCGATTATTCAACCAATCATAGAGCCAATTATTAAAGAAGAAGATAAAATGACCGAGACAAACCTAACAATGGAAGCATTAATGAAGGCCACAAGAAAAGGTCAAGGCCACGCAATCATCCAACCCCCGATGACTGATGGCTTTGAAATAAAAGGTCAATTTTTACACATGGTAACTAATACATGCCAATTCGGTGGAGCTCCAAACGAGGATGCTAACGAGCATCTTCGTAAGTTTGTAAGCATTTGCAAACTATTCAAAATTAAGGATGTCACCGATGATGTCGCATGTTTAAAAATCTTTCCATGGTCATTAAAAGATGAAGCTAGAGATTGGCTAGACTCATTACCTGAAGGCTATATTGAAGACTGGAATGATATGATGGACAAATTTTTGTCAGAATTCTTTCCTGCTTCAAAAGCAGCAAAATTACAAACTGATATAAATCACTTTAAACAAAAGCCTAATGAAACTCTTTATGAAGCTTGGACTCGATTCAATAAAATGCTTCGAATATGTCCTCAACACGGGTTGAGTACATTCCAAAAAGTCTGTGTATTTTATAAAGGAGTCAATGTTGCAACTAGAAAAGATATAGATGTTGCAGCCGGAGGTTCGGTTATGAAGAAAACACCTGAAGACGCTCATACAATCATTGCTGATTTAGCGTCCCATTCTCATAACTGGCATCAAGAAATAGAATTCTCTAGATCATCAAATGTTGCTAGTATTGAAAGCAATGATGAAATTTCTTCTTTAAAAGTTCAAATAGCAAATCAAGCAAGGCAAATCGAGAAAGTAACCAAGGAAATGCATGCTATTAGAGTAGGATGTGAACTATGCCAAGGTCCCCATCTTACTAGAGATTGTGATCAAAGTACAATGGAAGAGCAAGCGAATTTCTTAGGTTACTTACGAAAAGGTGAAATGAACTTTAGTGATTTTCCAGCTATAGAAGCAAACAACCGAAAATATCCTCCTATAAACAGCTATCAAGTAGGAGGACCTTCAAGATCTAATAACTATCAGAATAATAACTATCAAGGAGGAAATCCAGGTTACCAAAATAACCGGAATTTCCCAAATCAAAATCAAAGAAATCCGCCACCAGGTTATAATAACCGAAATCAACCTCAAAGAAATTATCAAAATAATTTCCAACCCAATCAACCACAACCACTAGCACTCATGCAACCACAACCATTAGCAATTATGCAACCTCAACCCGAGAGGAAATCCGGTATAGAAGATCTCTTAAGAGATTTTATGGTTAAGCACGAGCAAAATGCAGAGCTCCAAACTCAGCAAATCCGAAATCAACAAGCCACGATTCAGATTTTAGAAAGAGATGTTGGAAGGATCTCACAGTTACTAGCAGAGAGACCACCAATTGCAAGTAACCCTCCGTTTATACTAAAGAAGAATGATCCTCAAGCCCCAGCATATTCACAAGTGAATGCTATTTATAGTTTCTGTGAGGATGAAGCAAGTTTCAAAACACCGGAGCATAGTCCTATTTTTACTCTTGGGTGTGAAGATGATGATGAAGAGTGTGATGAGTTTATATTTTCTGATTTATCCAATATGGCGGATTACACTCCTTATCAAGAGATGGATGATACCCGAGTTGAAAGTGTGAAAAGTATAACATGTGAAGATGAAGAGATCCGAGTTGGTGCAATAACTCCCGAGTATGGTGACTATTTGATGAGGTTGATGTCGGGAAATCATGCGGAAGTGCAGATAATTAAAACCACTGAGCCTTCCGAATTTAGGGTTGATGATGATTTGAAGATGATCAAAGAAGAAGCGGAAGATACGGTGAAGCAAGCACCTAAAGTGGAAGACTATAAAGAACCCATTCCATACCCACAAGCACTTGCATCCGAAAAACCAAAGGAGAATCATTGTAAGCCTTTAAATACGGATAATATCTGTGTAAATGTACCTTTGGTTGATGTTGTTGCAGGTATGCCAAACTATGGGAAATTCTTGAATGATTTGATGGCAAAAGAAGGAGTGTGTGAGCAGGCATCATCTGCGTTTCTTGAAGCAGAATGTGCTGCTATTATGAAGAAGAATGAGTTGCCACCTAAGTTAGGTGATCCCGGACCGTTCATAATACCTTGTAAGCTTAATGAATCTAAAACTCTTAGATCATTAGCTGACTCAGGTGCAAGTATAAATCTTATGCCTTATTCAATTTACTCACATTTAAACTTAGGTGAACTTAAACCAACCAATTCAGGCCTTAGATTCATTGATCAGTCGGTTAATAAACCTATAGGGATTGCTGAAAACATAGTAGTAAAAACAGGTGAACTTGAGCTTCTAGCTGACTTTGTAGTTGTAGACATGAAAGAAGATAAGTTTGTACCTATTATTTTAGGTAGACCATTCTTAGCAACTGCAAGTGCTTTAACAGATTGGAAAACAGGAAAACTAGTTTTGAAGGATAGAGGAAAGAGTGTAACCTATCAAACTGAGTTTAGTATGAACCCACCACCCACACCGATAGTTTCAGTGAATATCATTGACAATGTCAAACCCATTAGTCAACAAGCTAAGTGTGGGGAGGGTGATGAGGAGAAACTAGATAGTAAACCGCCCAATGATAGTGTTGTTGAGAAAACCATGAAGAAGTTATATGGTAGGGTTAGAAATGCTATGTCGAAAAAAGATGAACCTTTGAGAGAGAGATTGGTGTCAAACTTATCAAAATTTGAGAAAGATAAGTTAAAAAATTTAGTTAAAGAGTCAAGATTTTCGGACTCTTGGTTATTGTCAAAAATTAATGGCGAGAATGGTTGCGGTAATGGTTCTATTGGAGTAAAGAAGGGTGATGTTTATCACCCCGACGTTAGTTAAAATTGGGATGGAGTCGCGTGAACGACTCGCTAATAAACTTCACACATTGTAAATAGTCCCATTCGTGTGTCTCGTTTTTATTTTAAATTCCTTTTTATTTGTATTCTTCATATACTTGTTTTAAAATTTAAAAATGTTAATCTTTTTAACACAAAAATAGAGTGTTTTTATTTTATTTTAAATTTGTTTTCGAAAAACATTAAAAACTTTAACTTTTAATGAATTGAATTTTATAAATTGAATTTAAAAATTTATAAACGGATTAAGATCAGGTATAACAACCGAATTTCCGTTACAAATATAAATTTATAAAAGATATTTTAAATTTAATTGATTATAAGTTATATAAAAAAAATATAAAATGAAAAAAGTAAAAAAAAAAAATTTAGTTTGTAATAACATAACTTTTTGGTGTGTATTGAAACTTATTATGTTTTTATTTTTTTATATATTAGCAAGAAAATATAGTGTGGGGTAAAAAAATGTGTTGTACGATTGAATTAAAACCCCATATTTTGTGTGTTTTTAACATGGTTTTGACAGGTACAGACGAAAATGCAATTAGACGAAACGAAACATCAAATTACATTGTGATACAAACATTGGATATGATCATAGGTAAAACAATTTGAAAATCCAAATCGGTTAACAAAGGAAGTTCCAAATACTCTACACTTTTTGTCCTCTCAAATTTATACATTATTATCTGATTTTATGTAATGAGGGCATTACATAATCTTAAGTGTGGGGTGGGAATATATAAATTCTCGAGAACTTATAAGTTATTGGTTTTTATGAAAATTTGAAAATTTTTAAACAAATGTATCTAATCAATTTTTAAGGTAACTACGAGCAATTAAAGATCAGGTGTAAAAACCGAAATTGTTGTCTCCATACATTAAAAATACATAAGTTTATTTGTTTAAAACTTATAAAAGAAAACCATTTATAACAAGAATTTATAAATCCTTATATTGAGAACCATTTATCACATGTTTCTTTGAAGTTTATTGCAGATATCATTGCTAAGGAACGTATAAACCTGAATATTCCATTATCACGAGTAATAGAGGATGAATCAAGTCCATCCCGTAAGGAAGTAAAGTCTTCCGAATTGACACACTTGCCAACTTATGTTAGAAGATGTAGTCCAGAACAGCTGTAGGTTGACGAAAAATCTTGTAAAGTCATCCCTAAAATCGGCTGGAAATCCACCTAACCTCAGCATCAAACAGGGTTTTTGGTGGTCAGACTTATCCTAACCATGAGAAGGATATGTCCCGTACAATGGGGGGGCACAATGCAAATTAGCTTTTAAGACTAATGAATCTAATCCCCAGATGGATGATCTCCGTAAAGATCAACTGCATCTATGTTTGACCGCGGTCAACATACATATGCCATAACAAATTGAGGTGTGCAAACTCATGGTTCACCGATGATATTTGGACACGATATAATTTTGTTCTAAAACTTATGCTATTTTATGAATTATATTTGTGTAAAACTATTTTTGGACATTTGGCTTCAAGTTCCATGATACTACAATCATGGGGGCGAATAGCTTACTAATCGCCGACTGAGACTTCGGTTTTCAGTTACCCTCAACCGGAATTTGAGGTTAAAACCGGAAAACGTGTCTAGTGTAAAAACTAGCATGACATTTTATAAAATCATAAAACGTTTTCACAAGGTCCAATTTTCCCTAAGGATCCAAATTTTTAAACCCTAATCACGAGTTTCATGTTTGTTTCTGTTGTCAGAATTTCATTTCGTGTGGTGTGCGTGTGATCCAATAAATACTGTGTTGTGTAATATATTTCATATAGCGTGTGTTTCATTTCGTGTAGTGTGTGTTGTGTGATCTAAATGTTCGATAAGAAAGATATATAATGTTTTAACTCTGTTAAAAGATGTAATTGCTTGAGGACAAGCAACGTTCTAGTGTGGGGTATTTTGATATTGCTCTAAACAAACATATTATTCAACGCAATATCACTTATATTTCATAGGTTTTTATCATCTACAAAGACATTCAATGCGCATTTCACGAGAAAAACGACAAAAGAGTGAAGTTAGAAGAAACGACGATAAAACGATAGTTTTGACTAGATTTATATCAAGAAACGTTTATCCGAATGAAAGTACAAGATTGATGAAGAAAAGAGTTCAAATGTATAGTACCAAGACAGTACACGTCAACACGAGATCAACAAAGAACAAATGAAGAAGAAAAATCAAGAAAACTGGAAATTTGCCTTACACGAATCGTGTACTATTACTGGTCATACACGATTCGTGTATATATACCCGATTCGGGTAATGTTAGGCCACAGCACTATTACAGATTCCAGAAGGTCGGCTGCTTTATTATTTTAAAAACAATACTTTCTCTCAAATTGAAGACAGCAAGGATTTCAACGAATTTTTGAGCTCAACTACTACTACTTGGATCAGTTTAAATACAGAGAAGATATCAACAACACAGAGAGACACATTATTACAACACAAAATTACTATACACACACATATTTTGATACAATTATTATACGCAAGTTATTATTTTGTAATTTTTATTACTCTATTAGTTCAAGGTTAAAAATAGTTGTAATATTAAGGGTGTATTGTTCGTGATAAAGGGTGTTATTGTACGCGTGAAAGGGGTGTTATTATTGTAATTTTTCTACCGTTTGAAGTTAATGCAAGTGAAGATATTTTAGTAAGTTTACTCTGTTAAAATTAGCGTTGTTATTATGTTTGCATATCTATATTTTTATGTCTACCTTAGTGTAATGAATAGCTAAATTTCCCTAGTGTTTGCTTAAATGTAGAGCCCCTAGTGAAATGGATTGTTACCATTAGTAAAGTTAAAATGTAACTTTAGTATTTTTAATATTGAGCCTAGTTAAAAGAACCATTTTTATGTAATTAGGTATTTAACCCTTGCCACTTAATTTAGTAAATGTAAATAACGAAAGTTATATTTATTTACCTAAATTAAGCTTCAACATTAAAAATGATCTAGACGAATTTATGGATAAGTTATTGACACCAATTTAGAAATAAACTTCGGTGGTTTGGGTGATATCAATAAATTATATGAAGGTGAAATTATAAAAAGGGAAACCGTTATAATTTGGGTGTTGGCGAAGGTCAAAACTAGGCTAGGTCTCAATTTAAATGCTTAGGGAAGAGTAGCTTTCTAAAAAGAATCCAATGAAAATTAGATTTTATTTAGTTAAGTTGTAACTTTATATTTATTCGAGAGAAAAATGTAAAGTTTGATACTAGAACATTTTAATAGGGCGTAAAACTTAAAACAATCCATGGACCTAGGGGTGACACAATTAAGTAAACACTCCCATTTACCTCATTTATACTTCTTATAAAAGTTTTATCATTTTTATTTACGAATACTATTTTTAAAATATAAAAAGAAACCATAAAAATATTTCTTTTTCGAACAGTTAATTGTCACATAATTTTAGCCGTACACGAATCGTGTAGCCT
Source organism: Rutidosis leptorrhynchoides (assembly GCF_046630445.1). Lineage (NCBI taxonomy): Eukaryota > Viridiplantae > Streptophyta > Magnoliopsida > Asterales > Asteraceae > Rutidosis > Rutidosis leptorrhynchoides. The sequence goes on from NC_092337.1 coordinate 62,293,195, forward strand.
CACACGAATCGTGTAAGACCTTGACGCGGCTACAGTACCAGCTAGGGTAAAAATTAGGGTTTTGATTAATTAATTATATATAATTTAGGTTATTAGTTATTTTTATTATATAATTAGTTTTAATTAATATAAAATACTTAAATATATGTTTTAATCCTAAAATTAGCATTAATTAGTATAAGTTTATAAATTGTAACTAGTTTATAATTAGTAAATTAATTAATTTTCCTTTTAATTTGTATTAGTTTTACTAAAAATGCATTTTAGTTAATTTAAATAAGTTTCTATTATAATTGCTCAAAACAAAATTCTAAACATATAGTTTTATTAAAAATTACTATTTTACTAATTACCATCTAGTAATATAATTGTCGCATCATAATTAGTATACTTTCATTTAGTTCCTTTTTAAGTTAATTATTGTAATCTTGTAATTTTATTTAGTAAATTAGTTAAGTTATTTTCTTTTACTGTTACCATAAATTGCCTAATCCAAAACCCTCTTTAATTAAGTATGACATCAAAGACTATAAAAAAAAACCATTAAACACTCCATCTCCCTGTGGAACGAATCGGATTTACCAACAAACTAAACTACACGGATAGGACTAGTTGCCTATATATATGTGTGAAATCAACCTAAAATCAATAAAATACCACATATACAATAAATCAATTCGTGTAACAAAACAACTCAAATCCGTTCAAAATAAAGGTCTCGATCCAGCACATCAGGGATGTGTATTGAAATATGAAATCTTGTGGTCTACTATTATGATTTGATAATATATAGGTTAAACCTATAACTCACCAACATTTTTGTTGACGTTTTAAGCATGTTTATTCTCAGGTGATTATTAAGAGCTTCCGCTGTTGCATACTTAAATAAGGACGAGATTTGGAGTCCATGCTTGTATGATATTTTGTAAAAACTGCATTCAAGAAACTTATTTCGTTGTAACATATTTGTATTGTAAACCATTATGTAATGGTCGTGTGTAAACAGGATATTTTAGATTATCATTATTTGATAATCTACGTAAAGCTTTTTAAACCTTTATTGATGAAATAAAGGTTATGGTTTGTTTTAAAATGAATGCAGTCTTTGAAAAACGTCTCATATAGAGGTCAAAATCTCGCAACGAAATCAATTAATATGGAACGTTTTTAATCAATAAGAACGGGACATTTCAACTGGTGCGTTAGTCAATCCAAACGGCATAACCATAAACTCGTAATGACCATAACACGTCCTAAAAGCAGTTTTTGGAATATCATCCTCCTTTAATCGCATTTGATGATATCCAGAACGTAAATCGATTTTCGAATAAATCGACGAGCCTTGTAGTTGATCAAATAAGTCGTCAATTCTCGGCAGTGGATAACGGTTTTTTATGGTAAGTTTATTCAACTCTCTGTAGTCAATACACAACCTAAATTACCATCCTTTTTCTTGACAAACAAAACAGGATCTCCCCATGGTGATGTGCTTGGTCGAATGAATCCACGTTCTAATAGTTCTTGCAGTTGGCTTTGCAGTTCTTTCATCTCGCTGGGTGCGAGTCTGTAAGGAGCACGAGCTATTGGTGCAGCTCCTGGTATAAGATCTATTTAAAATTCAACAGATCGATGTGGAGGTAGTCCCGGTAATTCTTTCGGAAATACATCGGGAAATTCTTTTTCGACGGGAATATCATTGATGCTCTTTTCTTCAGTTTGCACTTTCTCGACGTGTGCTAGAACATCATAGCAACCTTTTCTTATTAGTTTTTGTGCCTTCAAATTACTAATAATGTAACGACCCGATTTTTTCGACTAGCTTTCGTGCCTTGTATTTTAGCGAAACTGCGATTTTGTGCATACTGTGTTACTTTATACTCTGAAAACTTGATATACGTGGTTTACTTCCAATTATATGTTAAAACGTGCCTTAGAGTACGTAGGATACTTAACTTGTTCACCGGATGCTTTTATAACCGTTAGTGTTATTTAACGTTTCGAATAAACCGCGAACTGCGCGCACGTTTAACTTTTATCGTAACCAAAATATTATGACTGCGAAATATTAATTATTATTTTATAATAATAATTGCCTGGGTTTTTGAATGCTTAATTTTAATTAATTATTTACTAGATCACAATAGTTAGTCTTGTTGGACTTTCTACCTTATTGGACCTTAGCCCACCCTACACTAGCTAGTGGCCCAATTAATTAGCCCAAGTATTATTACTAGTGACCCATAATAAATAAAATAAATAAAATTAATTAATTAATGAGTCATACTAGCCATATGGATAAGGATTATCCATATTGTTGTAGAGACCCGTCCTAATCCATCCGGACGAAGTCCATATCGATTATAAACGATTCACAATAGTTGATTACATCGCGAGGTATTTGACCTCTATATGATACATTTTACAAACATTGCATTCAATTTTTAAAAGACAATCTTTCTTTACAACGAAAATTGACGACATGCATACCATTTCAGAATATATATCCGACTATAATTGACTTAATAATAATCTTGATGAACTCGACGACTCGAATGCAACGTCTTTTGAAATATGCCATGAATGACTCCAAGTAATGTTTCTAAAATGAGCAAATGCACAGCGGAAGATTTCTTTTGTACCTGAGAATAAACATGCTTTAAAGTGTCAACCAAAAAGTTGGTGAGTTCATTAGTTTAACATAATAATCATTTCATAATTTTAATAGACCACAAGATTTCATATTTCTATTTCTCATAAACATACGTCCCATGCATAGAGACAAAAATATCATTCATATGGATTGAACACCTGGTAACCGACATTAACAATATGCATATAAGAATATCCCCATCATTCCGGGATCCTCCTTCGGACATGATATAAATTTCGAAGTACTAAAGCATCCGGTACTTTGGATGGGGCTTGTTGGGCCCGATAGATCTATCTTTAGAGTTCGCGTCAATTAGGGTGTCTGTTCCCTAATTCTTAGATTACCAGACTAAATAGGGTGATATTCGATTCGATAATCCAACCATAGAATGTAGTTTCGATTACTTGTGTCTATTTCGTAAAACATTTATAAAAGCAGCACATGTATTCTCAGTCCCAAAAATATATATATTGCAAAAGCATTTAAAAAGGAATTAATGAAACTCACCATACTGTATTTTGTAGTAAAAATACATATGACGACATTGAACAAGTATAGGGTTGGCCTCGGATTCACGAACCTATACCATGTATATATATTAAAACATTGTACTATTAATCAACTAAGTTTACATATGGTTTATAATATATATGAGTGAATGTGCTTATCTATGATTATTTTTAATCATTATAATTTGTTATCATAATCATATGATATATATTCTTATATAATATAATATCATTTAATATATTAAAAATCTATTATTAGTATACTTAAGATATAAATATATATCTTATATAAATATCTTTGGTTTATATTAATTATAATAATAATACAATAATAATAATAATAATAATAGTTATATTTAAAAATAATACTAATAATAATAATAGTGAATATAATATAAATGATATTAATGATAGTAATAATAATAATTATCTTTACAATAAAAACAATAATTAATAATAGAAAACTACCTCAAAGATTAAGTTTCAAAAAAAAAAATTGCTCTTGCCCAGACTCGAAACCGGGACCATATGCTAACCCAACACACCCTCGAACCATTCCTCCATGCTACATTGTCTTATTATTTTGTATATCATTATTTTTAATTCGTTATTAATGTTCACAGAATCATCATCGTAACATCTCAGTCTTCATTCATCAACCATAATTAATATCATCATCATTTTCGTTATCATTTCAACAAATGGGTGACGGGTTCGGCCAAAACGATTTAGAGCATGGCCCAACCGAAAACATTTTCGGCCCAGCATAGAATTCTTATAAAAATTGAGTTTATATGCAAGGGGGTTTTGTATAATGAAGCAGCCCAATTTGGCAAGTCCAAGAACAAACAAAAAAAATAAGAACCCACAACATAGCAGCAGCCCACAAACAAATGAAGGGTTTCGTTGCTTTAAATCTATCATTGGAAAAAGAAAATGAGGGGAAAGGATAGAGGAAGGAGTGCTCGTAAGTTGTAATTAACCTGGTCCACCATTTTCTCTTGTCCTACAAGTGGGGTTGTTTATTGAAGAAAACAAAAACAAAAAAATGTCGGCAACAAAAGGGAAAGGAAAACAAGGGACGTGAAATTATCATCAATAATTCATGCTCACCATCCTTTTGTGTCTTCTCATGACCCGAAACAGAAAAGAAATTATGCAGCAGTCAAGTGTTCGTTTAACCAAGAAAACATAAGAATATAGGAGTAAATACAGCTGGTCAGTCGATAAATACAAGAAATATAGTAGCAGCATGATGAAGATGATAATTGCAGTGGTGGTATTTATTTGTTTGAGGTGGTGAGAGTGGCGGTTTGTGGATTGAATATATGGGTTTATATGACAATAGTGGTGATGATTGTTGGGTGAGTGTTACATCGATTGAAACAGAAACATAACTGCAGAAGTAGATGTGATATAGCAGTAGCCTTTTTCAAGCAAATAATAGCATTTAAGGGTTGGTTTATGGTGTGGCGTGTGTGGTTGCTTATGACCGAGAAACAAAAAGTAGTGAGGGCTTTCAAGGTGGTGATCATGGTGGTGATCGATTAAGAATAGGAGAGATCGATGGAGAGATAGAGAGATAGATAGTTGTTTGGTCCTCAGTTTGTATTTGCAAGATGGGTAGTAATAACAAATGGTTTTCGTTCTTTTGGGTTTGAATTCGAATAGGAACAACAATCAAAACCAAAGAAATGGTGTGAGGATGATGGGTTTGTTCTTGACGGTCATAGAAAACGAATAGCAGCAAAGGATATCGATGATGATGATGTTTTAATGGGTTTTAATGTCGGGTTGTTTAATGATCGAAAGGTGGTGGTGTCTAGGATTGGGATTGTTCTTAGTTCAAGCATAATCAGCAAGCAGGTGAGGGTGTCATTCTTGATTGTAGTCCGAAGGTTTAGAGGGTGGTTGACGAAAGGTGTTGTAGGTGGTGGCGGTGTTCTTGAACCGAAAACAAAACAGAATGATGGTGGTGTTTAATGTTGTAGTAGTGGTGAAGGTGGTGATCAAACGTATCGATGGTTTAATGGGTTTCGAGCTTTTGGTAATCATCATAGGTGGTGGTGATGAGTGGTCTCATTTAATAGCAGAGAAGAGAAGGAGAAAGTGATAAGTTTAATGAAGATGATCAAGTTAGAAGTTAATGATCATGATCAATGACTTATGGAGTGAAAGCCTTAGGACTAATAGTAATAGAGATATATGATATAGATTGATCGATGGATGTATATGATAGTGTGCATATATGTTAGTTTGTTTTTCTTCTGCATTAGTACATGTATAATAATATATCTCAAATTAGATAGTAGAGATTTGTGTGTGATTTAGTGTCATAACCCGTCCTTAACCATAAGAACGTGTTAGATAACGTATGATTTCATTGCGAGGTATTGACCTCTATATGCGACATTTTTAAAAAGGAAAACTGCATATATTATACATTACAAACCAAACCATTATTTTTGTTACAAGCTTTAGACAATAAAAAGATGATTATCGTTTAACGATAATCTTCGACTTACAAACTTTACAAATGATAATAACAACACGATTTCTAGCATATTTTACAACACACGTCCTCGGATATGCAGTTTTATTTTTGACACAAATATGAGTACGCATGATCCTGCTTAGATTCAACATAATGCAGCGGAAGCTTTAATTATCACCTGAGAATAAACATGTTTAAAAACGTCAACATAAAGTTGGTGAGATATAGGTTTAGTGCGCAGCAATATATATATATATAGACCACAAGATTTCGTATATAAACATTTCAATAAAAATATTCTAAGTGGTTGAGCACTTGGTAACCATACTTAACATTTTCACGTCGCATATTCCCTTTAATATGAAATCTTACTACACCGTACCAAGTGTAGTCACAAAACGAAGTACTGTGCAACCGTTGAATACTGGTCGTCCAGTCCGATTGGGGTTGTCAGGCCCGATAGATCTATCAACAGGATTCGCGTTTACAATACCGCTGTAAATATTAGTTACCAAGCTACAGGGAAGTATGCCAGTGGTACAACTCAACGTAGAATATATTTTTCAGTTACTTGTGTCCATATTGTAAAACATAAAATACATGTATTCTCATCCCGAAATATTTAGAGTTTAAAAGTGGGACTATATACTCACTCTTGTCTTGATGATATATATATTTTGACTCGGTCTTCCGGTTGATATCACGAACCTATCCATATATAATATATCAATATGTTTTCATTTTTAAACAAACGTTATAAATATATACTTGTTATACTTTTAATACTTTGAATAATTCCTTAGTCCGTAGTTAGCAGTCCGATGTTAGTAATTCAATTTTAATGGTTCATTTTTAGATGTTTAATATACCCGCAATGAAATAAATAAAACCCCCAACGAAATCAATAAAACCCCATCGTATATGTGTTGGTCGAGATTAATCTTGACCCATGGTACCGGTGTTGTCAAATGACGTGTTGCGTACATAAAGTACCGGTGTTGTCAAATGACGTGTTGCGTACAAACATGGGATCTTATGATTAATCTTCTCGTATTGTTTACGGGTGATCCTGAACCATATAAAATTGAATTATAAGTACATATATATAAAATATCATGTTATCTTAGAAATATGTGATTTATATCATTTTTTTCCAATTGATCCCGTAGTTGAAATGATCTAGGATAACCAATTTTGTTTCGGTCATAGTTTCTTCGTTACATATCCGTTTTCGTTGATTCAAATTGCCATCTTCTTGGATCGAGTTCTTCTTTAAGACTATGAACTGTAAATACCTTGGTTTGTATTCAAAATCATACGGCATAAGTGAAACATTAGTGAAACATATGAAGTTAAACATTTTTGTTACAACAAAATCATTTAATGACCATTTTTCTAAAAATACTTATACTTTGAAAAACCAAGTTTTACCTTGTTAAATTAGCATATACATAAGTTATATTACAGGTCTTGAAGTATTTTAAAAGTTAAGTTAGAAGGATCTATTTAGTTTGCAAACAAGTTTGAAAACATTCAAACTATGTTCTTGTTGTTAAACTTTTGTACCACAAAATAAGATAGCTATATATATATGAATCGAATAAGGTTATGAACATAGTTACTACCTCAAGTTCCTTGGATAAGTTTGCTGTAAAAGAGGAGTAAGAAGCTAGAATCAAAAGGGTGATAGAAGTGGATGAAAGATTGGAAGTAAGTTGGTGTTCTTGGAGGGTTTTCTTGAAGTGTTTTTGTATGGTTTTCTTATGGTGTTTTAGTATGGTTTTTGAAGCTAGATCTTCAAGGTAAGTTGCTGAATTGTTATGGAGTTTAAGACTCTTGAATGTGTGTGTGTTTTTAGCTAGAGAATGGAAGTAAAAATGAACTAAAATGATGATACATATATACACCATAAAAAACGTGTTTCATGGGCATACATGGACAAATTTTAGTTTGTAATCTTGCTAATTAGTCTTGCAATCATACAAAAGTAATTACCTAGCTCTAAGGGCATGAATAATGGCTGGTTAGGTGGTGATTTTGATGTGTATTTACTATTAGTAAATACGTATAGGAGCTAGGTATGATACGAGTACAAATACTCTAGGTATACGTATAGAAATTTTGTGAAAAATGAAATGAGGATTCAAATATAGCTATCTTTTGTGAATACACTTATATGGTTTTATGTATTTAAGTTCTTTAAAAGTAATTAAATACATTACTTATACAATATATGTATAACATTATAAGTCTTAAGTATATATGTCAAATAACGTTACGTATTGTTATCGTTTTGAAAACTTAAGTTAGTAGTTTCAAAATACACATATAACTTGTTGTTATTAATATAAAATGAGGTATTAAATCATTCTTTAATCATGTTAAATATGTATATATACATATATATACACAGACGTATAATTATCATATATTGTATAGTTCGTGATATCATCGGTCAAACTAGACGGTCAAACGTTGTATAAAACTCTTTTCGGAAATATAAGTCTCAACAATTTGGATTACTTATCATGTTGGTAAGGTTTAATTTATGTAAATATCAATCTTATAAGTATAGAACGATCGAAAAAGTGCGGGTCGTTACATTACCTCCCCGTTAAATAAATTTCGTCCCGAAATTTTAAAATTGTACCTATTTTGCGTTATCGAGAAACAAGTGCGGATACTTTCGTTTCATCTGATCCTCGCGTTCCCAAGTAAACTCGGGACCTCTTCTAGCATTCCAACGAACCTTAACAATCGGTATATTACTCTGTTTGAGCTGTTTAACTTCACGGTCCATGATTTCGATTGGTTCTTCGACGAATTGTAGTTTCTCGTCGACATGGATTTCTTCAAGAGGAATGGTGAGGTCTTCCTTTGCAAGACACTTCTTAAGGTTTGAGACGTGAAAGGTATTATGTACTCCGGCGAGTTGTTGTGGTAACTCGAGTCGATAAGCTACCGGTCCAATGCGTTCGATGATCTTAAACGGACCTACGTATCTTGGGTTCAGTTTACCCCTTTTGCCGAAACGTATTACACCTTTCCAAGGTGACACCTTTAGCATAACCATGTCCCCGACCTGAAACTCTAATGGTTTCCTTCGAACATCGGCGTAGCTCTTTTGGCGACTACGGGCTGTTTTCAATCTCTCCTTGATTTGCACTATCTTCTCAGTCGTTTCATGTATGATCTCGGGACCAGTTAAATGTCGATCTCCTACTTCATTCCAACAGATAGGAGATCTACACTTCCTTCCGTACAATGCTTCGAATGGCGCAGCTCCAATGCTCGCATGATAACTATTATTATACGAGAATTCTGCTAACGGTAGATATTTATCCCATCCGTTTCCAAAATCGATCACACATGCCCTGAGCATGTCTTCGAGAGTCTGAATCGTTCTCTCACTCTGTCCATCGGTTTGTGGATGATATGCGGTACTCATATCCAACCGAGTTCCTAGTGCCTCCTGTAGTGATTGCCAAAATTTTGAAGTAAATCTACTATCACGATCGGATATAATGGAAATAGGTATTCCATGCCTTGAAACTATTTCCTTTATATATAATCGTAATAATTTCTCCATTCTATCTGTTTCCTTTATAGGCAAGAAATGTGCAGATTTGGTAAGACGATCAACAATTACCCAAATGGTGTCGTATCCCCAGGCAGTCTTTGGTAACTTCGTGATGAAATCCATGGTAATACCATCCCATTTCCATTCTGGGATTTCTGGTTGTTGAAGTAACCCTGACGGCTTTTGGTGTTCTGCTTTGACTTTGGAACAAGTTAAACATTCCCCAACATATGTTGCAACGTCTGTCTTCAAATTAGGCCACCAATAATGCGTCTTAAGATCTTGGTACATCTTTCCAACTCCAGGATGTATCGAATATCTTGTCTTATGTGCCTCGTTCAATATCAACTTCCTTAATCCACCCAACTTCGGTACCCAAATACGATTTGCAAAATATCGAATTCCATCTTCCCGCATAACGAGTTGCTTCTCATACTTCTTCATTATTTCATTTCCTATATTTTCTTTAGTAAGTGCTTCTCGTTGAACTTCTTTGATTTGTGAGTTGAGATTCATGCGAATTTTTATGTTCATCGCTCGTACTCGAATTGGTTCTCGTTCCTTTCTGCTAAGAGCGTCGGCCACCACGTTCGCTTTCCCGGGATGATAACGAATTTCACAATCATAGTCATTTATTAACTCAACCCACCTACGTTGCCTCATGTTCAGCTGTTTTTGATCGAAAATATGTTGAAGGCTTTTATGATCAGTAAACACAGTGAATTTAACCCCATACAAGTAATGTCTCCACATCTTCAATGCAAACACGACTGCTCCCAGTTCTAGATCATGCGTCGTATAATTCCGCTCGTGAATCTTCAATTGTCGGGATGCAAATGCAATTACTTTCTTTCGTTGCATAAGAACACAACCAAAACCTTGTCGCGAAGCGTCACAATATATTTCAAAATCATCGTTCCCTTCTGGTAACGATAATATAGGTGCCGTAGTTAACTTCTTCTTCAGTATTTGAAATGCGTTCTCCTGCTCCGAGGTCCATTCGTATTTCTTCCCTTTTTGCGTTAATGCTGTCAACGGCTTAGCTATTCGAGAAAAATCTTGAATAAACCTTCTATAATAACCGGCTAAACCCAAAAATTGGCGTATCTGCATTGGTGTCTTAGGAGTCTCCCATTTTTCAATGGCTTCAATTTTTGCTGGATCAACCTGAATTCCTTTGCTACTAATAACGTGGCCAAGAAATTGTACTTCTTTCAACCAGAAAGCACACTTAGAAAATTTAGCATATAGCTGTTCTTTTCTCAACAACTCTAATATCAACCTTAAATGCTGCTCATGCTCTTGCTCACTCTTGGAATAGATAAGAATATCATCAATGAAAACGATAACAAACTTATCTAAATACGGACTACAAACTCGATTCATGAGGTCCATGAATACAGCTGGCGCATTCGTCAATCCAAACGGCATAACCAAAAATTCGTAATGACCATAACGTGTCCGAAAAGCAGTTTTCGGAATATCCTCTTCTTTGACGCGTAGTTGATGATAGCCCGATCTTAAGTCGATTTTTGAATAAACACATGATCCTTGCAATTGATCAAATAAGTCATCAATTCTCGGTAGTGGATACCGATTCTTGATAGTTAACTTATTTAATTCACGATAGTCTATACACATCCTAAAAGATCCATCTTTCTTCTTAACAAACAAAATTGGAGCTCCCCACGGTGAAGTACTCGGTCGTATGAATCCACGGTCCAGTAATTCTTTTAACTGACTTTGAAGTTCTTTTAACTCGGACGGTGCAAGTCTATATGGAGCACGAGCCACTGGTGCAGCTCCTGGTACTAAATCTATTTGAAATTCTACCGATCTAAATGGAGGTAATCCCGGCAATTCTTCCGGAAAAACTTCAGGAAAATCTCTTGCCACAGGCACGTCGTTGATGCACTTTTCTTTCTTTTCGACTTTATTAACATGTGCTAAAATAGCGTAACATCCCTTTTCTAAACACTTCTTGGCTTTCAAACAGCTAATGAGTTTTAGCTTTGAATCACCCTTCTCTCCGTAAATCATCACCGGCATTTTATCCTTACCAGGAATACGAATTGCCTTCTTGGCACAAACAACTTCCGCTCCTATTTTGGACATCCAGTCCATGCCAACTATTACATCAAAACCTCCTAATTCTACGGGTATTAAGTCGATTTTAAACGTTTCTCCGGCTAGATTTATTTCACAATCACGACAAATTTTATCGGCTTTAATTAGCTTACCATTAGCTAACTCAATCAAGTACTTAGCATCTAGAGGTAATGATGAACAATTCAATTTAGTGTAAAAAATTTCTACACACATAACTTCTATCGGCGCCAGTATCAAATAAAATAGATGCTGATAAGTTATTAATGGTAAACGTACCCGTAACAAGCTCCGGGTCTTCTCGTGCCTCTCTAGCATTAATAACAAACGCTCTTCCACGTGCAGGTCCGCCATTCTGATTCGGGCACTGGCTCTTATAATGACCTTGTTTTCCACACCCAAAACAAGTAATGTTAGCCAAAGCAGTTCTATTTGCGTTGGTGGCAGGAGTCTTGTTACCATTTGCATTTGTAACGAGAGCCTTACAATCTTCAGCAAGATGTCCCTGTCTATTGCATTTAGTGCACAACACACTACAGTAACCAAAATGATGTTTGTGACAACGGTTGCATAAAGGACTTTGTCCTTTGTAACCAAAGCCTGAACCGCTACCCGCACCTTTCGTGGTTTCTTGTTTCTTATAAGGTTGTTGTTGGTTACCTTGATCATAACCTCCATTCCACTTTTTCTTGTTCCCCAATACCTTCACCTCAGTATTGAATGCTTTCTTGTCCAAAATGACCTGATCCATTAGCTCGTTTGCCATGGTTATAGCTTCATGAATTGTCTTAGGTTTCGATGCTGTAACGTTTGCCTTGACCTTTTTGGGCAAACCACCTTTGTACATTTCAATCTTCCGTGCTTCGGTTGGAACCAATTCAGGACATAGCAAAACTAATTCCATGAATCGCTGGTTGTAGTTGGTGATTTCAGTACCAACCACCTTCAAACTTCGTAACTCATCTTCTAACTTAATAACTTCATTCCTTGGACAATACTCGGTGATTATCATTGCTTTGAATTCTTCCCATGGAGTATCATAAGCTACATCTCCTCCTACCGCCTTCACATAATTCTTCCACCATGTGAGTGCACTATCTTGTAAAGTGCACGATGCAAACTTGGTCATGTCTTTTTCATCACAACCGCTGATTTTGAACACCGTCTCCATCTTTTCTATCCATCGGGTTAAACCGATAGGTCCTTCCGTTCCACTGAATGATGATGGCTTGCAAGCTTGAAACGTCTTGTAGGAGCATCCTACACGAGGATTTGGATTAACTGCAGCAGCTCTTGCAGCCTCAACCCATAACATTCTGTCGTTCACTCGCTGGTTGATGAGTTCCTCGAGTTCTTGTTCCGTCATTCGATTCAATCGCGCCATTTCCTAATGAAAGAAAATAATTATTCACATGGATTATTATAGATGTAGTGTGTGTTTATAGTACATTATAGCTTATTAATAATATGAACTAGGTATTATTATAAAAGCCTTTTCTTCTTATTAGCGTTTTATAATTATATCTTGGGTAGTACCTACCCGTTAATGTTCATACTTAATAGCTTAGTACAGAATCAATTACTACAATCTAAATAATACTTAACCATGGAAAATTATTGCATTTCATACTTCAATATTTTACATATGCTTATCTTACATCGAACATTAAGCAAACCACACTATTAATATTATACAAAACATTATTCGGTTCCATGGTTTGACACAGCAGCGCATCGTTTGATCTATTTTCTAGGACGTTTAGACACAAAGATTTGCTTAACGCTTATCCTAACTGTCTGCCTATATTTTGGCTGTGGGACTGAAGAACTGGATGCCGGGACAGAACGAATAGGAATAGCGGGGATAGGGGTGGTAGTGTTGAGTGGAATTGGTGTCACATCATTCTCATTAAACTCGGGATTTGGATTTTCTAATTCATTAGCCTTTCGTTTCTTTCCTAGTTCGAACTCGTCTTTTGTAATTTCCTGTATTTCTTCCTCGGGTTCACTTTCCTCCTCGGGTTCACTTTCCTCCTCGGGTTCACTTTCCTCCTCGGGTTCACTTTCCGATATTTCTATAGTTGGTTCATCCGGAAATTGTGAGTCTTCCCCAAGGATATCATTTTCGTCATCGGACAGGTTAATGACTGGAACGCCATCTGAAGATTCTGATTCGGAGTCGTTGATTGTGATAACAATTTTTGAGCTCGACATCTATCACACAACAACTAACCCATTAGTACTTATATAATATTTACATATAAATTTTAACCAACAGTGATAAGCAATGGTTTTTTTTTTTTTTTTAAATCAGACCCGGTCAAAGTCCAGACTTACTAATGTATCCTAACGGCTTCTCGGTTAGACACACTAATGCAGACCTGGTTCGCTAAGACCAACGCTCTGATACCACATGTCATAACCCGTCCTTAACCATAAGAACGTGTTAGATAACGTATGATTTCATTGCGAGGTATTGACCTCTATATGCGACATTTTTAAAAAGGAAAACTGCATATATTATACATTACAAACCAAACCATTATTTTTGTTACAAGCTTTAGACAATAAAAAGATGATTATCGTTTAACGATAATCTTCGACTTACAAACTTTACAAATGATAATAACAACACGATTTCTAGCATATTTTACAACACACGTCCTCGGATATGCAGTTTTATTTTTGACACAAATATGAGTACGCATGATCCTGCTTAGATTCAACATAATGCAGCGGAAGCTTTAATTATCACCTGAGAATAAACATGTTTAAAAACGTCAACATAAAGTTGGTGAGATATAGGTTTAGTGCGCAGCAATATATATATATAGACCACAAGATTTCGTATATAAACATTTCAATAAAAATATTCTAAGTGGTTGAGCACTTGGTAACCATACTTAACATTTTCACGTCGCATATTCCCTTTAATATGAAATCTTACTACACCGTACCAAGTGTAGTCACAAAACGAAGTACTGTGCAACCGTTGAATACTGGTCGTCCAGTCCGATTGGGGTTGTCAGGCCCGATAGATCTATCAACAGGATTCGCGTTTACAATACCGCTGTAAATATTAGTTACCAAGCTACAGGGAAGTATGCCAGTGGTACAACTCAACGTAGAATATATTTTTCAGTTACTTGTGTCCATATTGTAAAACATAAAATACATGTATTCTCATCCTGAAATATTTAGAGTTTAAAAGTGGGACTATATACTCACTCTTGTCTTGATGATATATATATTTTGACTCGGTCTTCCGGTTGATATCACGAACCTATCCATATATAATATATCAATATGTTTTCATTTTTAAACAAACGTTATAAATATATACTTGTTATACTTTTAATACTTTGAATAATTCCTTAGTCCGTAGTTAGCAGTCCGATGTTAGTAATTCAATTTTAATGGTTCATTTTTAGATGTTTAATATACCCGCAATGAAATAAATAAAACCCCCAACGAAATCAATAAAACCCCATCGTATATGTGTTGGTCGAGATTAATCTTGACCCATGGTACCGGTGTTGTCAAATGACGTGTTGCGTACATAAAGTACCGGTGTTGTCAAATGACGTGTTGCGTACAAACATGGGATCTTATGATTAATCTTCTCGTATTGTTTACGGGTGATCCTGAACCATATAAAATTGAATTATAAGTACATATATATAAAATATCATGTTATCTTAGAAATATGTGATTTATATCATTTTTTTCCAATTGATCCCGTAGTTGAAATGATCTAGGATAACCAATTTTGTTTCGGTCATAGTTTCTTCGTTACAAATCCGTTTTTGTTGATTCAAATTGCCATCTTCTTGGATCGAGTTCTTCTTTAAGACTATGAACTGTAAATACCTTGGTTTGTATTCAAAATCATACGGCATAAGTGAAACATTAGTGAAACATATGAAGTTAAACATTTTTGTTACAACAAAATCATTTAATGACCATTTTTCTAAAAATACTTATACTTTGAAAAACCAAGTTTTACCTTGTTAAATTAGCATATACATAAGTTATATTACAGGTCTTGAAGTATTTTAAAAGTTAAGTTAGAAGGATCTATTTAGTTTGCAAACAAGTTTGAAAACATTCAAACTATGTTCTTGTTGTTAAACTTTTGTACCACAAAATAAGATAGCTATATATATATGAATCGAATAAGGTTATGAACATAGTTACTACCTCAAGTTCCTTGGATAAGTTTGCTGTAAAAGAGGAGTAAGAAGCTAGAATCAAAAGGGTGATAGAAGTGGATGAAAGATTGGAAGTAAGTTGGTGTTCTTGGAGGGTTTTCTTGAAGTGTTTTTGTATGGTTTTCTTATGGTGTTTTAGTATGGTTTTTGAAGCTAGATCTTCAAGGTAAGTTGCTGAATTGTTATGAAGTTTAAGACTCTTGAATGTGTGTGTGTTTTTAGCTAGAGAATGGAAGTAAAAATGAACTAAAATGATGATACATATATACACCATAAAAAACGTGTTTCATGGGCATACATGGACAAATTTTAGTTTGTAATCTTGCTAATTAGTCTTGCAATCATACAAAAGTAATTACCTAGCTCTAAGGGCATGAATAATGGCTGGTTAGGTGGTGATTTTGATGTGTATTTACTATTAGTAAATACGTATAGGAGCTAGGTATGATACGAGTACAAATACTCTAGGTATACGTATAGAAATTTTGTGAAAAATGAAATGAGGATTCAAATATAGCTATCTTTTGTGAATACACTTATATGGTTTTATGTATTTAAGTTCTTTAAAAGTAATTAAATACATTACTTATACAATATATGTATAACATTATAAGTCTTAAGTATATATGTCAAATAACGTTACGTATTGTTATCGTTTTGAAAACTTAAGTTAGTAGTTTCAAAATACACATATAACTTGTTGTTATTAATATAAAATGAGGTATTAAATCATTCTTTAATCATGTTAAATATGTATATATACATATATATACACAGACGTATAATTATCATATATTGTATAGTTCGTGATATCATCGGTCAAACTAGACGGTCAAACGTTGTATAAAACTCTTTTCGGAAATATAAGTCTCAACAATTTGGATTACTTATCATGTTGGTAAGGTTTAATTTATGTAAATATCAATCTTATAAGTATAGAACGATCGAAAAAGTGCGGGTCGTTACATTTAGACAGGAAACAGAAAGTAGTAAAACTCCAAAGAGTGTAGGGTTGATTGAGTTGTTTTTAACCATAAAGAAAATTTTAGTCAACTGAATGTTCTATCCAAGAAATAGAATACAAATTAAAATAAAATCAAAAAATGATTGTTAACAGATCAGATACTTTGTTCATAAAATTCAACTCTGATTTGTACGATTTTGATTTAGTGAATCAATCTTCTATAGATGGACAATGATTGGAAATAGAATAAATATTTCCTTATATTTAATTAAGTATTTATACTTATATACCTATATATATATATATATATATATATATATATATATATATATATATATATATATATATATATATATATATATATATATATATATATATATCTATTTTTGTATATAAAAAAATATATATATATATATATATATATATATATATATATATATATATATATATATAAATCTGTAATTTATATATATATATTTATTAGTATTTATATAAATCTGTTTATATATAATTCATAAAATTTAATATTTATAATGTTATTACTAATATAAAATGCTCATACTAATAATAACTATAAAAATTTCGAGATATTAATAAAAGTAATAATAATGATATTATTTATGTTTAGAGTTCATATATATAAATATATATATTTTAATAGTAACTTATCTATTATGTACTTTATTTTCCATATTTAAATTTGAATGTTTAAATTATATTTTTATAATTTCGAGTTATAATATAACATTACATTTAAATATAAACATATTTATTTATAAGCAATTGTTCGTGAATCGTCGGGAATGGTCAAAGGGTAATTAAACAAATGAACATAGTTCCAAAGTTTTCGAGACTCAATATTACAAATTTTTACTTATCGTGTCGGAATTATATAAAGATTAAAGTTTAAATTTGGTCGGAAATTCCCGGGTCATCACAGTACCTACCCGTTAAAGAAATTTCGTCCCAAAATTTGAGTGAGGTCGTCATGGCTAACAATAAATATGTTTTCCTGACGAATATGAGCTGATAAATAGAGTTTTATCATTACTGAATAATTTGGATAAAACGATTCGATTACTCGAAGAGCACGAATGAAACTATCATAAGTGAGGTCCCAACGGGCATCGTCCACCTTCGCCCAAAAACTTGCCCAAATTTTTAGCCGTTAGTAGAATAAAAAAAAATTCCAACGGCTATCCCAACGGTCACTTTTACTCTATAAAAACACCAATCATATACTTCATTTTTATACACCTAAACATATATTTCTTTTATATTTCCACCTTTCTCAAAATCAAAATCAAACACTCCCAAACTGCAAAATGTTAACACTTCCCCCAATGATTGTTTCATTCATTGTTCATTACGGAGGTGATTTCTGTAATCAAATGAAGGAATATAAGTGGGGCGACAGTATTTCGTTTGAAGATATTGACATTCGTGATGTTGGTTTACAAGACTTGCTATCTTTTCTGAAGAAAAAAGTTCCGTGTGAATTCACGTCTGTGTTCTTTTATAAAGACGATTATGATGCAGATTGTAGGGTAAGTTTTCTGTGTACCGATGATCAATGGCACTTTATAAAAGATACCATTGAAGATCGCGGTAAACGCATTTCTTTGTATGCGGTTCTTGAAGATGAAGAGACATTGAGTTATCGTTACCTCGATGAATCAGCTGAAGCAGCAGTTGAGGCATCAAGAGAAATACCGATGTCTCCAGAGTACCTCACGGATGGTGAAATGACTGGTGAATGCTACTTTGGAGATGACAATTGACGACGACGAGTAGTTTGATTGTAATCTTTTAATTTTTAATTGTCGTGATGTTTTAATTTTTAATTATTGTAATTTCAGTTTTGTTGTCAAGTTTTATATCTTCCTTTATGTTTCGGAGCTCTTCGTCTTTTTAATCTCCTCTCGATCTCTAGTAAAACGAGTAATGGTCTAGAATTTGTAAGTATGGAGTTTCGAATGAATTTAATGTTATAATCAAGAAAGAACGTTACCGCACGATTTGATTTGTCAAATTACCCGAATCACTAAGAATAGAACTATCAAGAATATATTTTTCTTGATATGTTCAGAAGTTAAGCAGAACGAAAAAGTTATGTAACATGGCACCTGATGAAGTTATGGTATGTGAATCATCAAGTTTCATTAGAAACTCAGCATGACTTACTGTAATATAATCACGTTGATCAAGTGTCATTATATTATACTAATTCATGTATCAATTTCTTTACATTTCTCCAGGATTCATTCATAAATTAAATTTAGATTTTACAGAAGTTTCTAATATAATGAAACACAGGAAACACGAAGAGGTATATAATTTTGGACGAGAATATTTATGAAAATATCTTCAGAAATATCGAAGATATTTATGATGATATTTTGGAATTTCTAAGTTCGATGGTTGATGAAGAAAGATTTTACGCAAGATTTTAACATGAATACGGAGCAAGATATTCGTTGAAGGTTTCATCGGATCCAGAATTACCTGGATTCTTTGAATATATGGTATGGTCCTTGTATTTGTCCTTGGTCTCCTTCGTGGTTAGCTCAATCCGTTTTCCAGTTCCAATTTTTCTGAGCTTTTTCAACATACTATTCTTTATCATCAAACTTCCGATGATTAAGGTCGTTTATGGTTGTCTATGGTTTCTGCTGCTTCATTCAGCTTTTTCAACATTCAGAGTATTGATTTGTGACTGAGTGCTTTTCAGAATTTCAGAATGAGAGATCATAATTCTAAGAGATAAATGTCATACATATAACTGTTGATGTAGATATGATGTGAGTTTTCAAAATACTGATTGCTGATTCCCGGTAATTGGTATGGCATTTCTCGTTACAAGATGCGTATAAGTATATGATAGGGTTTCAATGAATAAATATAATGATTTGTCAGAGAGATTTAAGCTAAGAAGCAAAGAGGTTGCTGGTACGTCTACTGGTAATATGGTGGAATATAAAAGAATTCTCCGGTATTAAAAGGGTAATCGTATATATATCAGGATTATAGTAAGGCTACTTCGAATGAAAATTCGAAGTTGACTTGCTGGAGCTGTGACAAAATTGGCTACTTTGAAAAGGGATCGCAAAAATTATTATTATTATTTTTTTTTTAATAAATGCCAAAGGATCTAACGCGGCTACGTGTTAAACTTTTACTCAGTTGCCGAGCATTTCTCAGGTGCATAACTATAAGCATAAATCTTTCCTTCCGTAGATAAGGTGCGGTTGATTCATCCTATCGATTGAGGTGTTTTCAAGAATCATGAAAGGTTTGAACGCAGATTGAAATCGTCAAGATACAAATGAGGTTTAAGATGAAATCAAGTGGCAACTTGAGGAAATATTTAACTGTAAAAGATGAAATTTATTTACAATCTTTTAAGTTGAAATGTGTTGTATTTAATATTTCCTACTCTTTTAATAATTTTTAATTGTCCATAATAGTAGTCCAATAGTTCAATAGCTCCACCAAAACTAGTATATTTTAAGAAAATAGTCATATAGTAACAGTTAGCTAGGAACAGTTAACATAGTTTTAAAGTTTTACGTAGTTAATTAATTGGTTACTATTAAATTTTATTTTGTTCATTATTTTCTTCATTATGCCACTTGTCAAATCTTGACTTGGGTTTTGATCGGCAGAAACTCGTATGTGAAATTTAATTGGAATGAAAATGGTTATACTTTGGTGAACAGATACGTATATCTGTGGAGTAAGTAGAATAGTAAATGACTGTTGAATCAGATTCGAAGAATGTACATTGTAACTTATTAATGCGAAATCTAAATATTCCTCGGGTATTACCTACCCGTTAAAATATTTTCATCATTAATAGTTTGTACGAAAGACTTTTTAATCACAATCTTTATGAAAATATATATACATATATATATATATATATATATATATATATATATATATATATATATATATATATATATATATATATATATATATATATATATATATATATATATATATATATATATATATTTAGATGTAATCATGGATTTAATAAGTCAATATTATATTAGACTCATTTGATTTTTCGGTTCGAGCTGGAATAAGTAATCCCTAAAACTATTAGGATCCACATATTCTTCGCAGAATATTGATGAAGTTAAGAATCAATACTTCATCGTTAATTGATGTTGGTAATCCTTGGTATCTATGGTGAGTATGATGTTGATGTTCGTGGGACAGATTATGAAATTTAGGCTTGGGATGCGGATGTTGTTGTTGGTGGTACTGTTGCTGTCGGTACTATTGTTGGTGGTACTGTTGGTGCTGGTGATGTTGCGGAAGCTGGTACATTTTGCACCATACTTTTCAAGACTACAACTCGGGTGCGAAGCTCGTTGACTTATTACTCCGGGATGATTGTCGGTCGGAACGAACAGATGTATAAGGTTTTGAATTTGAGATAATATATAATCATGGCGAGATGTTCGGGTAATGAGGAAAAAAATATGGTGTCTCGAACAGGTTTGCCGGTGAATGCTTCAGGTTCATCAACAAGAGGAGAATGTGGTGGATGGAAGGGATCGCCTTCCTCTTGTCTCTAATGATTTAGTATATTACGAATCCCATCAGATGAATTGATGATGGCTGATTGATTGATTCATTCTGATGACGCTGCTTTCGGAGCTGGAGTGGGACTCCATATCGGAATCCGATGGACTTGAACTAGTGGTGAGTTCAATTGCGTACGATTGAATAAAGGATTTTTCGATATGAAATGATTTTAGGATATCCGATGATATTCTTATTACATAGAATATCTATAAATAGTACAGAAGATCCCGTAGATTACGAAGGGAATTAAGGAAACGTGTCAGATATAGTCTACAGTAACAGATACGCCAAGATATGAATTAGCAGATACGCTAAGATATGAATTAGCATATATGCTAAGATATGAATTAGCAGATACGCTAAGATATGAATTTTGTCTATACATTATTCATGCAATAGAGGCAGTAAGACGTGTCTAGACTTTAAGGATGATAAGAAAATAATTTTCGACACTAAATGATAAGCAAAACTTTTGACATGCAGACATGGTCGAAGTCCAGACTCACTAATGCATCCTAACGACTTATCAATTAGACACACTAATGCAGACCTGGTTCGCTAAGACCACCGCTCTGATACCAACTGTAGAGACCCGTCCTAATCCATCCGGACGAAGTCCATATCGATTATAAACGATTCACAATAGTTGATTACATCGCGAGGTATTTGACCTCTATATGATACATTCTACAAACATTGCATTCAATTTTAAAAGACAATCTTTCTTTACAACGAAAATTGACGACATGCATACCATTTCAGAATATATATCCAACTATAATTGAATTAATAATAATCTTGATGAACTCGACGACTCGAATGCAACGTCTTTTGAAATATGCCATGAATGACTCCAAGTAATGTTTCTAAAATGAGCAAATGCACAGCGAAAGATTTCTTTCGTAACTGAGAATAAACATGCTTTAAAGTGTCAACCAAAAGGTTGGTGAGTTCATTAGTTTAACATAATAATCATTTCATAATTTTAATAGACCACAAGATTTCATATTTCTATTTCTCATAAACATACGTCCCATGCATAGAGACAAAAATATCATTCATATGGATTGAACACCTGGTAACTGACATTCAATATGCATATAAGAATATCCCCATCATTTCGGGATCCTCCTTCGGACATGATATAAATTTCGAAGTACTAAAGCATCCGGTACTTTGGATGGGGCTTGTTGGGCCCGATAGATCTATCTTTAGAGTTCGCGTCAATTAGGGTGTCTGTTCCCTAATTCTTAGATTACCAGACTAAATAGGGTGATATTCGATTCGATAATCCAACCATAGAATGTAGTTTCGATTACTTGTGTCTATTTTGTAAAATATTTATAAAAGCAGCGCATGTATTCTCCGTTCCAAAAATATATATATTGCAAAAGCATTTAAAAAGGAATTAATGAAACTCACCATACTGTATTTTGTAGTAAAAATACATATGACGACATTGAACAAGTATAGGGTTGGCCTCGGATTCACGAACCTATACCATGTATATATATTAAAACATTGTACTATTAATCAACTAAGTTTACATATGGTTTATAATATATATGAGTGAATGTGCTTATCTATGATTATTTTTAATCATTATAATTTGTTATCATAATCATATGATATATATTCTTATATAATATAATATCATTTAATATATTAAAAATCTATTATTAGTATACTTAAGATATAAATATATATCTTATATAAATATCTTTGGTTTATATTAATTATAATAATAATACAATAATAATAATAATAATAATTAAATTTAAAAATAATACTAATAATAATAATAGTGAATATAATATAAATGATATTAATGATAGTAATAATAATAATTATCTTTACAATAAAAAGAATAATTAATAATAGAAAACTACCTCAAAGATTAAGTTTCAAAAAAAAAATGCTCTTGCCCAGACTCGAACCCGGGACCATATGCTAACCCAAAACACCCTCGAACCATTCCTCCATGCTACATTGTCTTATTATTTTGTATATCATTATTTTTAATTCGTTATTAATGTTCACAGAATCATCATCGTAACATCTCAGTCTTCATTCATCAACCATAATTAATATCATCATCATTTTCGTTATCATTTCAACAAATGGGTGATGGGTTCGGCCAAAACGATTTAGAGCATGGCCCAACCGAAAACATTTTCGGCCCAGCATAGAATTCTTATAAAAATTGAGTTTATATGCAAGTGGGTTTTGTATAATGAAGCAGCCCAATTCGGCAAGTCCAAGAACAAACAAAAAAAATAAGAACCCACAACATAGCAGCAGCCCACAAACAAATGAAGGGTTTTGTTGCTTTAAATCTATCGTTGGAAAAAGAAAACGAGGGGAAAGGATAGAGGAAGGAGTGCTCGTAAGTTGTAATTGACCTGGTCCACCATTTTCTCCTGTCCTACAAGTGGGGTTGTTTATTGAAGAAAACAAAAAAAAAATGTCGGCAATAAAAGGGAAAGGAAAACAAGGGATGTGCAATTATCATCAATAATTCATGCTCACCATCCTTTTGTGTCTTCTCATGACCCGAAACAGAAAAGAAATTATGCAGCAGTCAAGTGTTCGTTTAACCGAGAAAACATAAGAATATAGGAGTAAATACAGCTGGTCAGTCGATAAATACAAGAAATATAGTAGCAGCATGATGAAGATGATAATTGCAGTGGTGGTATTTATTTGTTTGAGGTGGTGAGAGTGGCGGTTTGTGGATTGAATATATGGGTTTATATGACAATAGTGGTGATGATTGTTGGGTGAGTGTTACATCGATTGAAATAGAAACATAACTGCAGAAGTAGATGTGATATAGCAGTATCCTTTTTCGAGCAAATAATAGCATTTAAGGGTTGGTTTGTGGTGTGGCGTGTGTGGTTGCTTATGACCGAGAAACAAAAAGTAGTGAGGGCTTTCAAGGTGGTGATCATGGTGGTGATCGGTTAAGAATAGGAGAGATCGATGGAGAGATAGAGAGATAGATAGTTGTTTGGTCCTCAGTTTGTATTTGCAAGATGGGTAGTAATAACAAATGGTTTTCGTTCTTTTGGGTTTGAATTCGAATAGGAACAACAATCAAAACCAAAGAAATGGTGTGAGGATGATGAGTTTGTTCTTGACGGTCATAGAAAACGAATAGCAGCAAAGGATATCGATGATGATATTGTTTTAATGGGTTTTAATGTCGGGTTGTTTAATGATCGAAAGGTGGTGGTGTCTAGGATTGGGATTGTTCTTAGTTCAAGCATAATCAGCAAGCAGGTGAGGGTGTCATTCTTGATTGTAGTTTGAAGGTTTAGAGGGTGGTTGACGAAAGGTGTTGTAGGTGGTGGCGGTGTTCTTGAACCGAAAACAAAACAGAATGATGGTGGTGTTTAATGTTGTAGTAGTGGTAAAGGTGGTGATCAAACGTATCGATGGTTTAATGGGTTTCGAGCTTTTGGTAATCATCATAGGTGGTGGTGATGAGTGGTCTCATTTAATAGCAGAGAAGAGAAGGAGAAAGTGATAAGTTTAATGAAGATGATCAAGTTAGAAGTTAATGATGATGATCAATGACTTATGGAGTGAAAGCCTTAGGACTAATAGTAATAGAGATATATGATATAGATTGATCGATGGATGTATATGAGAGTGCGCATATATGTTAGTTTGTTTTTCTTCTGCATTAGTACATGTATAATAATATATCTCAAATTAGATAGTAGAGATTTGTGTGTGATTTAGACAGGAAACAGAAAGTAGTAAAACTCCAAAGAGTGTAGGGTTGATTGAGTTGTTTTTAACCATAAAGAAAATTTTAGTCAACTGAATGTTCTATCCAAGAACTAGAATACAAATTAAAATAAAATCAAAAAATGATTGTTAACAGATCAGATACTTTGTTCATAAAATTCAACTCTGATTTGTACGATTTTGATTTAGTGAATCAATCTTCTATAGATGGACAATGATTGGAAATAGAATAAATATTTCCTTATATTTAATTAAGTATTTATACTTATATACCTATATATATATATATATATATATATATATATATATATATATATATATATATATATATATATATATCTATTTTTGTATATAAAATATATATATATATATATATATATATATATATATATATATATATATATATATATATATATATATATATATATATATATATATATATATATATATATATATATTAGTATTTATATAAATCTATTTATATATAATTCATAAACTTTAATATTTATAATGTTATTACTAATATAAAATGCTCACACTAATAATAACTATAAAAATTTCGAGATATTAATAAAAGTAATAATAATGATATTATTTATGTTTAGAGTTCATATATATAAATATATATATTTTAATAGTAACTTATCTATTATGTACTTTATTTTCCATATTTAAATTTGAATGTTTAAATTATATTTTTATAATTTCGAGTTATAATATAACATTACATTTAAATATAAACATATTTATTTATAAGCAATTGTTCGTGAATCGTCGGGAATGGTCAAAGGGTAATTAAACAAATGAACATAGTTCCAAAGTTTTCGAGACTCAATATTACAAATTTTTACTTATCGTGTCGGAATTATATAAAGATTAAAGTTTAAATTTGGTCGGAAATTCCCGGGTCATCACAATTGTTACATGGGATTCTAGCATAAGTACATGCTTTAGACAACCATTATCCAAAAAGCAAAATGGTGTCCCCTCCCCTCCCCTTTGAAAATCACGGCCCTGGGCCCTTCCAAGTCATCAATCCATGTCAATTTTTGCTTATAAATACTAGCCAATTTCCCTCATTCAAACACTAGCTCTCATTTGGTTTTCACACACAATTATTCTTTCTTTCTTTCCTTTCTAGTATTACTTGTAAGTTTTCTCTTTTTCTTCTTCTTTTCCCTTCCAATTTCGTTTATCATCATCATTCTTTCATGGAGATCAAGTTCCTTTAACTTGATCTTGATTATATCTTGTTGATTCAAGCATGAATCCTTCAAGAACATGGAAGATTCAAGCTTTCTAGCTTTGAATCTTCACCAACTTTGTAGATCTACTTCTTTTATGCTTTAATCTTGTTATTTTATGATATAGATTCAAACTTTTGTTTGTAATCTTCATGTATCTTCAAGATCTAAGCTTTATGCTTCAAGATCTTCAAGAACAACCAAGATGCAAGCTTTCTAGCTTGAATCTTCATATCTTATTGATGGATCTAAGTTTTCTAACTTATGATCTTGTTATCTTGTTAAAAAGATTCAAACTTGTGTTTGTCATCTTCATATATCTTAAAAATCCAAGCTTTATGCTTCAAGATCTTCAAGAACATCAAAGGTTCAAGCTTTCTAGCTTTGCAACCTTGTAACTTGTGTGAATAGGATCCAAGCTCTCTAGCTTAGGGTTCCATCACCTCAATTGACTTAGATTGTGCTCATACTTGTTTGATTGATGTAAAGTTTGTAACTTTGTTTATAAATAGGACTTGTATTTGTGTTAAGACTAAGGATATAATGTAACCTTGGTTCATCATCCATCTAAGACTCTTAAATGAGTTATGTTACCACTTGGTCTTAATATATTGTGTATTGATGGTAGAATATTGGTCAAAAGTAATGCTAAACCATCAACGAGTTGTACACTTGAAGTTACAAGCATCAAGGATGAGAACCGTGATGAGCATCAAGCACCAAGAACCCCACCGGAGCACTTGTCCACTGATTTTCGTATCTGATCATACCACCTGGGCTACTGGAAAGATGATTTTCAGTTAGTATGGTTTGAGTAGATGATTTTCCGTTTAGGCCTCGTCTTAATTCGAGTTACGGTTTAGGATTTATGGCCCTCCGAGAGTCACTACACCCTATTAACGTTGTGCTAAAATTTCTGACCTACTCGCACTTAAACCGTCACCACGGTCTAACGAAGACGAGTTAGGTTCTGAAAATTGGTCAGCTGTTAGGGGACTCATATACGGAGCCATAGCCACTGACTATGTGTCTTTTCGATTTACGTAGAGGTCGTAGCAGCTGACCGAATTCAGCCTATTGTTTCGATCTCTATTCTTGTCGAACTTACTTAGCTTTTATGATGATGAATGATGATGATGGTGACACTTAAACTTATTTTATGCACTATTAGAATTTATAAAGACAACCTACTGACCTAGTAACCTTTGATTTAGGTTGACGACCTTTCGGACCGACTTACTACTTGCGTACTTTCATTACCGACTTTACCACTTTTATCACTGTGAGTTATAGCATCCCTTTTTACTTTAACTATTTTGGGACTGAGAATACATGCGCTTTTTACATTTTACATGTTAGGCACGAGTACTTAAACTTTATATGTGTGTGGGTTATACAACTGCATAAACATTCCCTTTAGCACGGTAACGTTTAGTCATTGGTTTTTGAACCGGTGAATGCGAATCTTAGATATGGATCCATAGGGTTTGACATCCCCACTCAGGCTATTCGCGCTAGCATTTAACGGGTGTTTAATACTTCGTGAACATACGCACTCGCTAAGTGTACTTTCAGGGGGTTATAAACGTTAAGTCTAGTTACCGGGTGCCCACGGTTATACATATACTTTTCATACTATTTTGTTACACTGAAATCTTGTGGCCTATCTTACGTTGATGTTACAACTTAAACTATAGCTCACCAACATTTGTTTTGACCTTTAAGCGTGTATTTCTCAGGTGCCTAGAGGTTTCTTGCTTCCGCTGTTAGATTTGCTGTCTTGCTGTTAAGGACCTGCTGTATTAGTTATCCGCTGCATTACTAGAGATGTCTCAATCATGGAACTTTTCTTTGGCATTCATAGTTTATTTTAATTTTAAACAATGTCTTTGTAACGACCTTAGGGTCAAATAATTATGTTTATGCTCCTATTCGTAGGATGCGCGCTATCTTTTGTAAAACGTTATATTTTTATGAATGCAAACCGGTTTTCAAACAGCATGTAGTATTCAACCGTGTAAATATCCTGTTGTTGACGAATCGCACACGATGGTTTTTTACGGGGCGTCACAAATAAGATGTAGCTTCGTGTTGCCCTTTTCTCCGTACACCATTAAGGGTTCTCCTTCTTCTCGTACAATGCGAATTGCATTTTTGTAACATACGATCTCTGCTTTCATCTCCTTCAGCCAGTCCATGCCAACTATTACATCAAAACTCTCTAACTCTACTGGTATCAAATCAATCTTAAATATTTCGCTACCCAGTTTAATTTCTCGATTCCGGCATATATAATCTGCTGAAATTAATTTACCGTTTGCTAATTCGAGTAAAAATTTACTATCCAACAGCGTCAATTGACAACTTAATTTAGCACAAAAATCTCTACTCATATAGCTTCTATTCGCACCCGAATCAAATAAAACGTAAGCAGATTTATTGTCAATAAGAAACGTACCCGTAACAAGCTCCGGGTCTTCCTGTGCCTCTGCCGCATTAATATTTAAAACTCTTCCGCGGCCTTGTCCATTCGTGTTCTCCTGGTTCGGGCAATTTCTAATAATGTGGCCCAGTTTTCCACATTTATAACAAACTACATTGGCATAAGTTGCTCCGACACTACTTGCTCCGCCATTACTCGTTCCGACACCATTTGTTCCTTTCGTTCTGTTAACCCCTGGTCCGTAGACCTCACACTTCGCCGCGCTATGACCATTTCTTTTACACTTGTTGCAAAATTTTTTGCAGAACCCCGAGTGATACTTTTCACACCTTTGGCATAGCTGCTTCTGATTGTTGTTGTTGTTGCAGTTGTTATTGTTGTTGGGATGATTGTTGTAGTTGTTGTTGTTGTTGTGCCGTTTGTTGTAGTTGCGATTGATGTTGCGATTGTTGGGATAGTTGTTGTTGTTTTGGTGACTCTTATCACCGTTTTCCTCCCACTTTCTTTTGACTAACTTCACGTTGGCCTCTTCGGCCGCCTGTTCTTTAATTCTTCCCTCAATCTGGTTCACTAGTTTGTGAGCCATTCTACATGCCTTTTGTATGGAGGCAGGCTCGTGTGAACTTATATCTTCTTGGATTCTCTCCGGTAACCCTTTCACAAATGCGTCGATCTTCTCTTCCTCAGCTTCGAACGCTCTCGGACACAATAGGCACAATTCTGTGAATCATCTTTCGTACGAAGTAATATCGAATCCCTGTGTTCGTAACCCTCTAAGTTCTAACTTGAGCTTATTGACCTCGGTTCTGGGACGGTACTTCTCGTTCATCAAGTGCTTGAATGCTGACCACGGTAGCGCGTAAAAAGCATCTTGTCCCACTTGCTCTAGATAGGTATTCCACCATGTTAACGCAATACCTGTGAAGGTATGCGTAGCGTACTTCACTTTGTCTCCTTCAGCACACTTACTTATGGCAAACACCGATTCAACTTTCTCGGTCCACCGTTTCAATCCGATTGGTCCTTCGGTCCCATCAAATTCTGAAGGTTTGCAGGCAGTGAATTCCTTATAGGAGCATCCTACACGATTTCTTGCGCCGTTAGCTGTATTGCTAGATTCAGAGTTATTGTTGGTATGTAGCGCGGCCTGTACTGCGGCTATGTTTGAAGCAATAAAGGCACGAAATTCCTCTTCGCTCATATTCAAGGTGTGTCGAGTAGTCGGTGCCATTTCCTTCAAAATAGTCAAATGAAACAAATTAATCATACAGAATATTAAGAGTAGTCAATAGTATGTCGTAGCATAATATGAACTCATTTATAAAAGCTTTTTCTTCATATTAGCATTTTATAAGTTTAAATTCGGGTACTACCTACCCGTTAAGTTCATACTTAGTAGCTAATATACAATTCAACTACTACAATTCCATTTGAAAAACTGATTATAATAATATATCACATACAAATATTCTTCAAACTTACAACTTCGCTATATTACATATAACATGCAATATAGTACACTATGATACAGGACAGTTTTGAAGATAAATCTAGTTAATACGCAAGTTGTTCAGCAAAGGAAATAAAGACACGTAACTCATAAGTTCAGAAACAAGTCATGCATTCTTGTTTTACTAAGACGACTTCCCATCCTTGGTCTTGTGGAAAATAACCGTTATGACCATTAACTAGGCAGCATGTTGTAATTTCATCAAAAGGACGAGGGTTTCGTAATGTCCAACAACCCCGTAATAATCTAAAAACCTTGTTTCACACCCCAACTACTGAATCCGTCACTTGTGGGAAAGTTTTATTTAAAAGCTGCAATCCAATGTTCTTTTTCTCACTTTGGTAAGAAGCGAACATCACTAACCCGTAAGCATAACATGCTTCTTTATGTTGCATGTTAGAAGCTCTTTCCAATTCACAAAATCCTATGTTGGGATATGTTGAGTCAAAATAGGTTCTTAACCCGTAGCGTAAAATTGCGTTTGGGTTCCCCACATTTAACGCTTTAAAGAAAACACGGCGTAACTTAAAGTCTCCCCAATGTGATATACCCCACCTATCAAAGGAAAGCCTTTTATAAACTAAGGCATTTCTGGAAAGTCTTTCAAATGTTTGACAAGTTAATTTCGCCATAACTAAATGTGCTGATGAATTCTGACTGACTCTAGACAAGATTTCCTCAATCATATCCTCTGGTAGGTCTTCTAAAATATTCGGTTGTCTACCCTTAACGTCCATTTTGTTTTTATACTGTAAAATAGACAAGGATTAGATTCGTAATAACAAACAATACAAGCAATTTTTACATAGAACATAAAAGTACAAGCATACTACAATACATTTATTACACAACATGCTCACACCCCTCTAATCTGAATCACTGGTTTCTTCTTCTTCAGACTTGGTTCTTTTTCCTAATCTTCTAGGGATATATGATGTTCCTCTAATACGAGTCGTCGTTTTCCACATTGGTTTAGAAAAACCTGGTGGTTTAGAGGTTCCCGGGTTATTATCACGATATTGAAAATACGGGTGTTGACGGTACATAAAAAGTTCATCGGGGTCGGATTTAGATTTCTCTATTTTTATGCCTTTTCCCTTATTATTTTCTTTTGCCTCATTAAATTGGGTCGGGGTAATTTCTATAACATCATCGGAATCCTCATCAGGATCCGATTCATCGGAAAATTGGTAATTTTCCCAATATTTTGTTTCCTTAGCGGAAACACCATTGACCATTATTAACTTTGGTCCATTGGTTGAGGATTTTCTTTTATTTGACCGGTTTTCTGTGGTTCCTACTATTTTCCCCTCTGGAACCTCTTCTTCTTCCGGTTCCTCTTCTTCTAGTTCCTCTTCTTCCGGTTCCTCTTCTTCCGGTTCCGTTTCCTCTTCTTCCGGTTCTTCGGGAACTTGTGAATCTTGCCAATATATATTCGACACTTCGTTATTATTAGGTGAGTCAATGGGACTTGTTCTAGAGGTAGACATCTATCACACAATATCAAATATGTTAAGAGATTAATATATCACATAATATTTACATGTTAATAATATATAGTTTTCAACAAAAATGTTAAGCAATCATTTTTAAAGAAAACACGGTCGAAGTCCAGACTCACTAATGCATCCTTACAAACTCGATAAGACACACTAATGCAAATTTTCTTGTTCTCTAAGACCAACGCTCTGATACCAACTAAATGTCCCGTTCATATTGATTATAAACGTTCTATATTAATTGATTTCGTTGCGAGGTTTTGACCTCTATATGAGATGTTTTTCAAAGACTGCATTCATTTTTAAAACAACCATAACCTTTATTTTATCAATAAAGGTTTTAAAAACATTACGTAGATTATCAAATAATGATAATCTAAAATATACTGTTTACACACGACCATTACATAATGGTTTACAATAAAAATATATTACATCGACATATGTTTCTTGAATGCAGTTTTTACACAATATCATACAAACAAGGACTCCAAATCTTGTCCTTATTTTAGTATGCAACAGCGGAAGCTCTTAGTATTCACCTGAGAATAAACATGCTTTAAACGTCAACAAAAATGTTGGTGAGTTATAGGTTTAACCTATATATATCAAATCGTAACAATAGACCACAAGATTTCATATTTCAATACACATCCCATACATAGAGATAAAAATCATTCATATGGTGAACACCTGGTAACCGACATTAACAAGATGCATATATAAGAATATCCCCATTATTTTGGGACACCCTTCGGATATGATATAAATTTCGAAGTACTAAAGCATTCGGTACTTTGGATGGGGTTTGTTAGGCCCAATAGATCTATCTTTAGGATTCGCGTCAATTAGGGTGTCTGTTCCCTAATTCTTAGATTACCAGACTTAATAAAAAGGGGCATATTCGATTTCGATAATTCAACCATAGAATGTAGTTTCACGTACTTGTGTCTATTTTGTAAATCATTTATAAAACCTGCATGTATTCTCATCCCAAAAATATTAGATTTTAAAGGTGGGACTATAACTCACTTTCACAGATATTTCCTTCCTCGGAAATAAGACTTGGCCACGGATCGATTCATGAACCTATACAAATATGTACATATATATCAAAGTATGATCAAAATATAATTACAACCATTTTTATTATGTTTTAAAGATTTGAATGTATTAAGTCAGCTGTCCTCGTTAGTAACCTACAACTAGTTGTCCACAGTTAGATGTACAGAAATAAATCGATATATATTATCTTGAATCAATCCACGACCCAGTGTATGCACGTCTCAGGCTAGATCACAACTCAAAGTATATATATTTTTGGAATCAACCTCAACCCTGTATAGCTAACTTCAACATTACTGCATATAGAGTGTCTATGGTTGTTCCAAATAATATATATACATGGGTCGATATGATATGTCAAAACATTTGCATACATGTCTATGGTATCCCAAGATTACATAATATATTAGAATACATGTATAATACAATATAAGTTAGCTAGGATATGATTTGTATAGATTTGTTAAACATTTCTCGTAGCTAAAAAGATTAAAAATATCCAATCTTGTTTTACCCATAACTTCTTCATTTTAAATCCGTTTTGAGTGAATCAAATTGCTATGGTTTCATATTGAACTCTAATTTAAGAATCCAAACATAAAAAGTATAGGTTTATAGTCGAAAATTTAAGTTACATGTCAATTACTAAAGAGGTAGTCATTTTCGTCGAAAGAACGACATCTTGATGACCATTTTGAAAAACATACTTTCACTTTTAGTTTAACCAAGATTTTTGGATATAGTTTCATGTTCATATGGAAAATCATTTTCCCAGAAGAACAACTTTTAAATCAAAGTGTATCATAGTTTTTAATTATCCAAACCAAAACAGCCCCCGGTTTCACTACGACGGCGTATTTCCGATTTTATGGTGTTCATCGTGTTTCCAGGTTTTAAATCATTAAGTTTGCATATCATATAGATATAGAATATGTGTTTAGTTGATTTTAAAAGTCAAGTTATAAGGATTAACTTTTGTTTACGAACAAGTTTAGAATTAACTAAACTATGTTCTAGTGATTACAAGTTTAAACCTTCGAATAAGATAGCTTTATATGTATGAATCGAATGATGTTATGAACATCATTACTACCTCAAGTTTTCTGGATAAAACTACTAGAAATGAGAAAAATGGATCTAGCTTTAAAGGATCCTTGGATGGCTTGAAAGTTCTTGAAACAGAATCATGACACGAAAACATTTCAAGTAAGATTTTCACTTGAAATAAGATTGTTATAGTTATAGAAATTGAATCAAAGTTTGAATATGAATATTACCTTGAATTAGAAAGATAACCTACTATAAATAACAAAGGTTTCTTGATCTTAGATGATTACTTGGAATGGATTAGAAAGCTTGGAAGTAGACTTGCAAACTTGAAAGTATTCTTGATTTTTATGAAACTATACTTATGAAATTTATGAAGAACACTTAGAACTTGAAGATGGAACTTGAGAGAGATCAATTAGATGAAAAAAATTGAAGAATGAAAGTGTTTGTAGGTTTTTTTGGTCGTTGGTATATGGATTAGATATAAAGGATATGTAATTTTGTTTTCATGTAAATAAGTCATGAATGATTACTAATATTTTTGTAATTTTATGAGATATTTCATGCTAGTTTCCAAATGATGGTTCCCACAAGTGTTAGGTGACTCACATGGACTGCTAAGAGCTAATCATTGGAGTATATATACCAATAGTACATACATCTAAAAGCTGTGTATTGTACGAGTACGAATACGGGTGCATACGAGTAGAATTGTTGATGAAACTGAACGAGGATGTAATTGTAAGCATTTTTTTAAGTAGAAGTACTTTGATATGTGTCTTGAAGTCTTTCAAAATTGTAAGAATACATATCAAAACACAACATGTATATACATTCTAATGGAGTCGTTAAGTCTTCGTTAGTCGTTACATGTAAGTGTTGTTTTGAAACCTTTAAGTTAACGATCTCAATTAATGTTGTTAACCCAATGTTTATTATATCAAATGAGATGTTAAATTATTATATTATCATGATATTATGATGTATGAATATCTCTTAATATGATATATACATTAAAATATCGTTACAACGATAATCGTTACATATAAGTCTCGTTTCGTAATTCTTGAGTTAGTAGTCTTGTTTTTAATATGTAGTTCATTGTTAACACACTTAATGATATATTTAAATATCATTTTATCATGTTAAATATAGTGTATCAATATCTTAATATGATACATATGTATTTAGTAGACATTATCATAACGATAATCGTTATATATCATTTCGAGTTTCTTAACTTAGTAATCTCATTTCTTATGTATATCACACATTGTTAATATACTTAGTGAGATACTCACTCATCATAATATTATGTCAACCATATATATATATATATATATATATATATATATGTCTATATATACCACAACATGTAGTTTTTACAATTTTGTTACGTTCGTGAATCGCCGGTCAACTTGGGTGATCAATTGTCTATATGAAACTTATTTCATTTAATCAAGTCTTAACAAGTTTGATTGCTTAACACGTTGGAAACATTTAGTCATGTAAGTATCAATCTCAATTAATATATATATAAACATGGAAAAGTTCGGGTCACTACAACGGGAAACTTAGATTTTATACTAAAATCTAAGGGGCTTGGGTTTGGGTTTACTCATAGTGTACTTTTTCTTGTAACGGGTTCTTTTATATTATAAGAATAAAGGAGACTCTTGGGGTGGACGTAGGCAGGGTTTGCCGAACCACGTTAAATCATCTTGTTATCAGTTACTTTATTTGCTTTGTATTATTTCTCGCATGTTTGTCTCAAACAAATTATATCCACGCTTCCGCTGGTGTGGGTGCGCTAGGCAAATTGTCATAACACCTGCTGATGCTGTTAGCGATCAAACTGCATTATTGTTCGCAAATGCTCTCTATTTTAAGGGGGTATGGAAGGAGAAGTTTGACCGGTCAATGACAAAACTACACGATTTCCATCGTCTCGATGGAAGCACAATTCAAGTACCCTTTATGAGGACTAACAGTGAACAAATTCTACGTCAATACAACGGTTTCAAAGTCTTGGGCCTACTTTATGAACAAGGCGAAGATAATCGTCGTTTCACAATGTATTTTTATCTCCCAGATAAACAGGATAGCCTTCAAAGTTTAGTTGAGAAAATAGATTCAGAATCTGATTTCTTTGAATCTTATATTCCAAGCGAAAAAGTAGAAGTAGAGGAGGTTATGATCCCAAAATTCAAGATCTCGTATGGGTTTGAAGCTTCTAATATGTTAAAGGAATTAGGTCTAGTGTTGCCTTTTAGAGGTGGAGGTCTAACTAAAATGGTGAACTCTTTCAGGGACAAAGGCATAGGTATTTCGTGTATTCATCATAAATCGTTTGTGGAGGTAAATGAAGAAGGCACAGAAACTGCAGCAGCAACTACAATCGATGGCGCAGATTGCATAAAAATGGAGTTTGTTGCAAGTCATCCATTTTTGTTTGTGATTAGAGAAGATACGAGTGGAACTGTATCCATTTTTGTTGCAAGTCATCCATTATTGCACAAATGTTTCTTGATCAGGTTATTGCAATCTTGGTGCGTATTATGATTGTATTTAGATTGGCTTTTAATTAGGTGTCTAGTTAATGCACATTATGCAGTGCTTTATTATTGTTATGTTTAGTTAAATAGGGAATTTGTGGTTTTATTTGACAGTTTTTAAGTATTAGCTACTAATTGTTTCATATATGCTGTTACAAATGTAGTGACCCGAACTTTTCCATGTTTATATATATTAATTGAGATTGATATTTACATGATTAAATGTTTCCAACATGTTAAGCAATCAAACTTGTTAAGACTTGATTAATTGAAATATGTTTCATATAGACAATTGACCACCCAAGTTGACCGGCGATTCACGAACGTTAAAACTTGTAAAAATGACATGACGATATATATATGGATATACATATGGTTAACATGAGATTATGATAAGTAAGTGATAGTGCTCCAAATGAACATATATTTAGTAGCAATATCGTTCCAATATGTAAAGTTTTTAAATGTAATTTCCTTATTTTTAGTTGTAATAGTTAAATAAATAAGTGCGAAGACGAAAGACGCAAATCGCTCGAAAATGAAGATTTAAAGACAAAAACGAAGATTTGAAAGACCAAAACGTCCAAAATGGTCAAACGTACAAGTTACACTCCAAGTGGTTCAATATATTGATGAGAAACGTCTCAAAATTACAAAAGTACAAGCCGCAAAATGCAAAGTACAAGATATTAAATTATACGAAAAGGCGTTAGAAAATTCGGAACCGAGACATGAACCAACTTTCAACGCTCGACGCAACGGAGCTAAAATTACAAGTTAACTATGCTCAAGAATATAATATAATATTTAAATAATTCATAATAAGAATAATAATAAATAATAAAAAGTTGTTAATTGAGCATAGTTAAGGGGTCATAAGTGAAAATTTCAAATCACCAATTGCCTATAAAATGGAATTCACGGAGTAATGAAAAAAAACACCTTTCTTCATATTTCTTTCTCTCTTCTGTAATATGTAATATATATTTATATTATAATTTTAATATAAGTTAATTTTAATAATAAAGTTATGGTTTAGTTGGGTTATTGTAAGAAATATTTTACGGGTTTTAAGTCGAAATTCTGTCCGTGCAACGCTACGCGATTAATCACCACTGTAAGCTATGTTCTTCCTTTTTAATTTAATGTCTCGTAACTAAGTTATTATTATGCTTATTTTAGCCGAAGTAATCGTGATGTTGGGCTAAAATATTAAGAAGGGGTTATTGAATTTTGTACCATAATTAAGGTTTGGGCAAAAGACCGACACTTGTGGAAATTGGACTATTGACTATTAATAGATGAGGGGTATTGTCTAATTGAGTGACAACTCATTGGAGTCTGTCGAACCTATCTTCAAATTAATTAACCTAATAATTAATAATGATTATGGTTGTCCTATTTAGTGACGTTCATATGAAATCTGTTATAATCATTTAATTAATCAATTGGGTTGGGTAATTGATTATTCATTCTGATCAAGTGGATGAATTAATATTCATAAACTAATTAAAACATGGGTGGATTACATACAGTGATAACTGGTGTAATTGTTGACAGAAGTGATAACTGCGTCACAGTTTAAATCCTTAATCAGTTGGAATATTTGACTTCGGGTATAAGGGTAATTTGACGAGGATACTCGCACTTTATATTTATGATCGATGGACTATTATGGACAAAAACCAGATAGACGTATCAAATAAACCAGGACAAAGGACAATTAACCCATGGTAATAAATTAAAATCAACACGTCAAACATCATGATTACGGAAGTTTAAATAAGCATAATTCTTTTATTGTATTTCTCATCGTATCTTTATTTACTGTCATTTTATTACTCGCAATTTTATTTACTGTCATTTTATTTATTGTCATTATTTTACGCACTTTAATTATCGTCATTTATCTTTGAGCTTAAAATATAGAATCGACAAACCGGTCATTAAACGGTAAAATCCCCCTTTTATAATAATATTACTACTTATATAATTATATATATTTTGTATAAATATAGTTGTTAAAAATATAGTAAGTAATCACTAGCTCCCTGTGGAACGAACCGGACTTACTAAAAACTACACTACTCTACGATTAGGTACACTGCCTATAGTGTTGTAGCAAGGTTTAGGTATATCCCATCCGTAAATTAATAAAACTTGTGTAATATTTTGTAGTATTTTGTATTAAAAATAATACTATTTCGTACCCTCACGCTACATCACCAAGTTTTTGGCGCCGCTGCCGGGGAGCGCTAAAACGCTATATTTTTAATTTATATCTGTAAAAATATAGTTATAAAAAAAGTAATTTCGGGGACACTTTTTGTGTTTTCACGGGGTATTTAAGTTTTTTTTTTTTTTGTTTTTGATTGATTAAAGATATATTAATTTAAATATAATAATTTAATAAATATAATAATATAATAATATTGAAATAAAATATAATAATATAATAATAGTTTAGAATCAAATTTGATACGTAAAAGTTTTAAAAGTTTTAAAAAGTCGTATTTATTAAATATTTCAGGGGTATATTATGTAACTTATAATTAATAATTTTCTATAATGTCGTTTTCATGTGAATAGTAAATTAATTAATTTCTTTCCTTTACTATTTTGAATCGTAAAAGTTTTAAAAGTTTTAAAAAGTCGTATTTATTAAATATTTTAGGGGTATATTATGTAACTTGCAATTAATAATTTCTATCATGTCGCTTTCATGTGAATAGTAAATTAATTAATTTCTTTTCATTTACTATTCATGAATAGTAAATGAGTTAAAAAAAAGTTTTGAAAAAATAATAATAATAATAATAATAAAAAAATTATTAATTCCTTTAAAAAAAAATTTTAAGTTGTGTAAAAAAAATCGTTTTTTTAAAGAAAAAAAAATTCGTTTTAAAAAAAAAATTGTACAAAAAAATCGTTTTTTTAAAGAAATTTTTTTTTTAAAAGTTTTTAAAAAAAAAATATATATAAAAAAATTTTTAAAAAAATTTTTAAAATCCTTAAAAAATGAAATATAAAAAAAAAATTAAAAAAAAAGTTTTTTTTTTATTACCTTTAGATCTTTAGACTCTAGTTACAATTTTTAGTATTAAGTTTAGTTTTGCCATAGTTATTTTTATTTCTAGAATTTTTAGGTTTGCCGTAAAATCCCTTAAGTGCTTATTCCTTAGACAAAGATTTATGTGATTTAGAATTTTGCGACGCCGTTTTTCGCGCTACTTTCTTATTTTTATTTTTCGACGCCTATTTTTCGACCTTTTTCGACGCGCAATCTTTTTCTTTCTTATTTCTCGCTATTCTAGTTTTAGGACATAGATTTTTATTCTACTTCTTATCTAATTTTCTTAAAATTACGAAAATTTATTTTAAGTGGTTAAATTGATAGACATCAAAATTTTCTGGTTCGTAGTAATAGTTGGATTTGTACGTGGACCGGGTTATTGGAGCCAAACAGTACTCAATTATATTGAGACCAAACGAATCCTGCCCCTCTGCTGCATCTTTTGGCTATTCGAAACGTGGGCAAAATCAGAAAAGTCTATTAATTGGATAACTTATATAATTTTTCTTTCCTTTTAAAAACTAATAGGATATTCAGTGAATGCACCGAGTAAAACGTTCACCGCCTTTCATACGTTCACCACCTATAACTCGATCAAGACATCTAGCCAATATTGTCGCCGTTGATTTTTCTTTAGAATCATCATCTAGTCGACCAAGAACTCCAACTCAAATTTCCGATAATCCATCTTTTGAACCCGACCTCACAATTGAGAATCCGGAGAATATTCAGGGACAATTCCAAGATCCAGAACCACTAATCATTCCTCCTGAACCACAAACCATTAAATCAGAATCTTCTAGTGATTCGTATTCAACAAATTCAATTATGAAAAATCTGGAACCTCTAAGTATGGAAGACCGAATGAGAGCCACACGCACGGTCCAAGGTCACGCCATTATTAAGCCAGACATTAATGCGCCAGATTATGAAATCAAAGGACAAATCCTACACATGGTAACTAATCAGTGCCAATATAGTGGTGCGCCGAAGGAAGATCCAAACGAACATCTTCGTACGTTTAATAGGATCTGTACACTATTCAAAATCCGAGAAGTTGAGGATGAACAGATCTATCTCATGTTGTTTCCCTGGACTTTAAAGGGAGAAGCCAAAGATTGGTTAGAATCGTTACCTGAAGGGGCGATTGACACATGGAATGTTTTAGTTGAGAAATTTCTTAAAAGATTCTTTCCGGCATCTAAAGCCGTGAGACTTCAAGGAGAAATTGTTACGTTCACACAAAAGTCAAATGAAACTCTATATGAGGCGTGGACAAGATTTGGAAAGTTGTTGAGAGGATGTCCTCAACACGGTTTAGACACTTATCAAATAGTACAAATATTCTACCAAGGTGTCAACGTTGCTACACGAAAAGACATCGACATAACAGCTGGTGGTTCCATTATGAAGAAAACCTCAACTGAAGCTTACAAAATTATTGATAACACAGCCTCCCACTCTCATGAGTGGCACCAAGAGAAAGATATATATAGTTCATCTAAAGCGGCTAGAGCCGATTCTAGCCATAACTTTGATTCCGTTTCCGCAAAAATAGATGCT
This sequence comes from Rutidosis leptorrhynchoides, assembly GCF_046630445.1. NCBI lineage: Eukaryota > Viridiplantae > Streptophyta > Magnoliopsida > Asterales > Asteraceae > Rutidosis > Rutidosis leptorrhynchoides. Next base: position 62,334,066 of record NC_092337.1, read on the forward strand.
TTCGAGAGACGAATGGAAAAGATGAATAAAGATATTCACGCAATACGAATCAGTTGTGAGCAATGCGGTGGACCACACTTAATGAAAGACTATCACATTGAACAAACGATGGAACAACGTGAGAATGTTGTCTACATGAACCAAAGGCTAGAAAATAGTTATCAGAATAATTATCAACCGCCAAGGCCAAACTTCAATCGAAATCAAAACATTCTTTACAATCCAAAAGGACCCGACAATAACTCGTATAACCAACAAGGTCCGAATAACCAACCAACTCAAAACAACACTTTCAATCAACAAAGACCTGGCTTGTATAAACCACCACAACAAACCGAAGAGAAAAAGTCAAATCTGGAAGAAGTGGTATTTAAGCTAGTTGAATCTCAAACACAATTTATTGAAACTCAAACTCAAACGAATGAGAGGTTTGATCAGTCATTTAGAACTCAACAAGCTTCTATTTTGAATCTAGAAAAACAAGTAGGTACTCTTGTTAGATTGATGAGTGAAAGGAAACAAGGAAAGCTACCGAGTAATACTGAAGTAAATCCTCGGAATGAAAATGCTAATATGGTTTCAACAAATTCTGAAAAACCAGCATCAGAAGATGGGGAGGTTTTAGATGTAAGTAACAATGAAGAAGTTACACCACCACCACCACCACCCGAGTATGTAAAGCCAGTGGTGGCACCATACAGACCACCCATCCCGTTTCCAAGAAAAGGAGTTGAGTATGAGCAAGTAATAGGTAATAAAGTTTGTGTTACCTCTGTAAAGAAGAAGAAGAAGAATAAAAAAGTGCAAGAAACAAAAACAGTAGAAGTAAACCAGGTGAAGACAGTTCCACCAAATCCTCCACCTAGGGTAGGTGATCCGGGTGAATTTATTGTTCCTTGTCTACTTAGTGACTGTGTCATGTATGATGCACTAGCAGATTTAGGTTCAAGTGTGAGTGTTATGCCTCTTTCATTATATAAGAGATTAGGTGTAGGTGAGTTAACTCCAACGGATATGAGTGTTCGACTCCTTGATCAAACCATTAAGCACCCAGTTGGAATTGCTGACAACCTACCCGTTCAAGTAGGTAATTTAACCTTTCTAGTCGAATTCATTGTCATTGACATAGAAGAGGACTCAAACGTTCCTCTAATTTTAGGTCGACCATTCTTAGCGTCCACCGGGGCGTTATTTGATGTAAGAAAGGGTAGAATGACACTTAGTAATGATGAGAAATCGATCACCTTTATGATTCGAAAATCTAAATATTCACAAACCAAAACCGTTGAACCGACAAAAACGATTGGTAAGAACCATGTTGTTTTACCAACTCCAACGGTAATGCTTAACAATAATAGAACACCTAAGTGTGGGGAAAATGAAGTAACACCTAATGATGACTTGATAATAAAGAACCCCATAGTTGATACGAAATTAAATGACCCCGTTATTAACAGTTCAATGAAGAAACTTTTTAAACGGGTTATTGATGCTAAAAGTAAGGGGAACTTTAAGTTATATAATCGGTTAGTATCCAATCTGTCGCCTAAAGAAAAGGCGAAGCTAGTTGAATTTGTGGATATTACGGAAAAAGCTGGTCACTGGCTTAAAGCAAAAGTCACAGATATGCAAGTTGATTATGGTCCAAGAGAAATTGACGATGAAGTTAATCACAATTTCGACACCACATCTACCTAAGTGTGAGGAGATTCAAATATTCTAAAAAGAAAATGCTGTTTGGAGTTAGTTGTTCTGTTCTCGTGTAGTTCCGAGAATGGAATCCAATTGGTCTTTTCCACTAGCAGACACTAAAGAACTAGTTTTCTCCCCCCATTCTGAATTTTTTTGTTTTTTAGGTTTTATATGAAATTAATATGTTTTCTTTTAAAGTTTTGTGTGAATTTAAAAACAAAATTTACTTTATTTCATTAAGTAAAAAAATGATTTCTAAAATTCATCGTGAGTTGAAGATTAGGTAGTTGAACCGAAATTACTTTAACCGAGAGCGGGACGAGAAATTTTGTTATCATTATTTTTAATTTAATTGATTTAAAGTATGCCAAAAAAAATATTAGATTTTATAAATTTTTGAACGTGAGGTAATATACCCAACTTCAAAATTATGTATGTTTGTATTTTATGTTATATACAAAACAGGGTAAAACAACGTACTTTCAAAGACTGTCATTAAGTTCAGAAAAAGGTACTAATTTTGACGACAAGAAACAAAATATCAAATGTGAAATAACAACAATATGTTTGCAAACTCGGTATTTTTAATCATTTTTCTACACTAATCACCCTCATGAATTTAAATTTTTACTGATTTCTTGCAAATGAGGGCATTGCAAGATCTCAAGTGTGGGGAAGGGTTATAAATTCTTTCAGGTTTACACTTGTTTTAATTGCCAAATTTTGTGAAAATTTGAAAAAATTTCAACTAAATGAATTCAAAATCATGTTTATACATATTTATGAACGATAAAACTAGGTGTTAATGCTGAAATTATTGTTACCTCGAGGACATAAATTGAGAAACAACCCAAAACGCTTGAATTCATTTAAAATGGGATAGAAGAGAATAAAAAGGCAAAGAAAAGAATAAATAAAAGCTAAGTGTGGGGAGAATGTACCAAGTTATTCAATTAAAAACTATCTATCACATTTTTGTATAAGAATTATTGCAGGTACTTTTGCTTTGGACGATACTAATCAGTTTTACCCGGTTTACTGTAATATATTTTAAAGAAAGATGGATCTACACTATGAATCAATTCCATCATTAAAAGGAAGTAAAGTCTTCCGAAAAAGACACGCGCTTCTTGATTTAGGTCAAGAAGTTGTCGTCCAGACCAGCTGTAGGTTGACGAAAAATCTAGAAAAGTCATCTCTAAAATCAGCAGGAAATCCACGGACCTCAGCATCAAACAGGGTCGCCATGTGGTCAGATTTATCCTAACCATGAGAAGGATTTATCTCGTACAATGGGGGGCACCGTGCAAATTAGCTTGATAAGACTAATGAATCAAATCCCCAGAAAGGATAATCTCCTTAAAGATTAAAAATCAGCTTTTAAGACTGATATTACTCAATACTTAAGATTGACCTTAAAGATTGAGAATTCAAACTCATGGAATTCGATGATATCTAAACTCGAGCTTGAACGAGAAAATATTTTGATCAAAATACAAACTGATTTGTTTTCTTAAAACCTATTTTCAATGCGTTCATTACCATTGAACGTAAAATCCTGAGAATTCATTGGAATTCATTAGGTCACCTGAACCAAATCGGGTGTCAACCGTAAGAACGGTGGTTGCATAGTATGGTCGGAGACAGGACCTTGTGCCAAACCAACAAATTATAAGGGTGAGCTTTACTATTGCTCCTACAAAGGATAGTAAAAGCATCCGCCACGTTTTTGGACCATAATTAAAAGCATGTCACGGGACATTGCCTTAACAGTTTCTTGTTCATCGCTTTCCTTTACAACCGGACGGAAGTTTGCCGAAAGGTAATATACGGGACAAGTAAACTGGACGTGTTGCTTTCCTAATACAAGGTTAGCAAGTGGGTAACACAAAACCACATGTGTTGAGCTAAAATTTTCAAATCTGAAACCCACACAACCCACAAAAATATTTTGCAAACACCGGTGAAGGGTTATTCCGGAAAACTTATCTAGGGTAAAAGCTAGATTAAATTTTTAAAAAGATCAAATGTTTTCATAAAGATTCAATTTCCTTAAGGATCTACATTTTCATAGTCATGTGGGACTGTAAACCACCTTTCAAATGTGCACTTTGCTTTGGAAACCGAAAGTAAATCGGCTATTTGATTGCAAGTGTCGTTGACCTAAACCCGAGGCAACTTTGGATGACACACCCACCTTTAACCATGGTTCTATCGTTACTATCATTGTTTATACCACCATATCAAAATCACTGATGTACAAAGTGTGATGAATAAAAAAGTGATTCATGTATGTTTTTATTTCAAGTTCTGTATTGCTTGAGGACAAGCAACGTTCAAGTGTGGGGATATTTGATAGTGCTCCAAATGAACATATATTTAGTAGCAATATCGTTCCAATATGTAAAGTTTTTAAATGTAATTTCCTTATTTTTAGTTGTAATAGTTAAATAAATAAGTGCGAAGACGAAAGACGCAAATCGCTCGAAAATGAAGATTTAAAGACAAAAACGAAGATTTGAAAGACCAAAACGTCCAAAATGGTCAAACGTACAAGTTACACTCCAAGTGGTTCAATATATTGATGAGAAACGTCTCAAAATTACAAAAGTACAAGCCGCAAAATGCAAAGTACAAGATATTAAATTATACGAAAAGGCGTTAGAAAATTCGGAACCGAGACATGAACCAACTTTCAACGCTCGACGCAACGGAGCTAAAATTACAAGTTAACTATGCTCAAGAATATAATATAATATTTAAATAATTCATAATAAGAATAATAATAAATAATAAAAAGTTGTTAATTGAGCATAGTTAAGGGGTCATAAGTGAAAATTTCAAATCACCAATTGCCTATAAAATGGAATTCACGGAGTAATGAAAAAAAACACCTTTCTTCATATTTCTTTCTCTCTTCTATAATATGTAATATATATTTATATTATAATTTTAATATAAGTTAATTTTAATAATAAAGTTATGGTTTAGTTGGGTTATTGTAAGAAATATTTTACGGGTTTTAAGTCGAAATTCTGTCCGTGCAACGCTACGCGATTAATCACCACTGTAAGCTATGTTCTTCCTTTTTAATTTAATGTCTCGTAACTAAGTTATTATTATGCTTATTTGAGCCGAAGTAATCGTGATGTTGGGCTAAAATATTAAGAAGGGGTTATTGAATTTTGTACCATAATTAAGGTTTGGGCAAAAGACCGACACTTGTGGAAATTGGACTATTGACTATTAATAGATGGGGGGTATTGTCTAATTGAGTGACAACTCATTGGAGTCTGTCGAACCTATCTTCAAATTAATTAACCTAATAATTAATAATGATTATGGTTGTCCTATTTAGTGACGTTCATATGAAATCTGTTATAATCATTTAATTAATCAATTGGGTTGGGTAATTGATTATTCATTCTCATCAAGTGGATGAATTAATATTCATAAACTAATTAAAACATGGGTGGATTACATACAGTGATAACTGGTGTAATTGTTGACAGAAGTGATAACTGCGTCACAGTTTAAATCCTTAATCAGTTGGAATATTTGACTTCGGGTATAAGGGTAATTTGACGAGGATACTCGCACTTTATATTTATGACCGATGGACTATTATGGACAAAAACCAGATAGACGTATCAAATAAACCAGGACAAAGGACAATTAACCCATGGTAATAAATTAAAATCAACACGTCAAACATCATGATTACGGAAGTTTAAATAAGCATAATTCTTTTATTGTATTTCTCATCGTATCTTTATTTACTGTCATTTTATTACTCGCAATTTTATTTACTGTCATTTTATTTATTGTCATTATTTTACGCACTTTAATTATCGTCATTTATCTTTGAGCTTAAAATATAGAATCGACAAACCGGTCATTAAACGGTAAAACCCCCCTTTTATAATAATATTACTACTTATATAATTATATATATTTTGTATAAATATAGTTGTTAAAAATATAGTAAGTAATCACTAGCTCCCTGTGAAACGAACCGGACTTACTAAAAACTACACTACTCTACGATTAGGTACACTGCCTATAGTGTTGTAGCAAGGTTTAGGTATATCCCATCCGTAAATTAATAAAACTTGTGTAATATTTTGTAGTATTTTGTATTAAAAATAATACTATTTCGTACCCTCGCGCTACATCATCAAGTTTTTGGCGCCGCTGCCGGGGAGCGCTAAAACGCTATATTTTTAATTTATATCTGTAAAAATATAGTTATAAAAAAAAGTAATTTCGGGGACACTTTTTGTGTTTTCACGGGGTATTTAAGTTTTTTTTTTTAGTTTTTGATTGATTAAAGATATATTAATTTAAATATAATAATTTAATAAATATAATAATATAATAATATTGAAATAAAATATAATAATATAATAATAGTTTAGAATCAAATTTGATACGTAAAAGTTTTAAAAATTTTAAAAAGTCGTATTTATTAAATATTTCAGGGGTATATTATGTAACTTATAATTAATAATTTCTATAATGTCGTTTTCATGTGAATAGTAAATTAATTAATTTCTTTCCTTTACTATTTTGAATCGTAAAAGTTTTAAAAGTTTTAAAAAGTCGTATTTATTAAATATTTCAGGGGTATATTATGTAACTTGCAATTAATAATTTCTATCATGTCACTTTCATGTGAATAGTAAATTAATTAATTTCTTTTCATTTACTATTCATGAATAGTAAATGAGTTAAAAAAAGTTTTGAAAAAATAATAATAATAAAAAAAAATTATTAATTCCTTTAAAAAAAATTTTAAGTTGTGTAAAAAAAATCGTTTTTTTTAAAGAAAAAAAAATTCGTTTTAAAAAAAAAATTGTACAAAAAAATCGTTTTTTTAAAGAAATTTTTTTTTTTAAAAAAGTTTTTAAAAAAAATATATAAAAAAAAATTTTTTAAAAAAAATTTTAAAATCCTTAAAAAACGAAATATAAAAAAAAAATTAAAAAAAAAGTTTTTTTTTATTACCTTTAGATCTTTAGACTCTAGTTACAATTTTTAGTATTAAGTTTAGTTTTGCCATAGTTATTTTTATTTCTAGAATTTTTAGGTTTGCCGTAAAATCCCTTAAGTGCTTATTCCTTAGACAAAGATTTATGTGATTTAGAATTTTGCGACGCCGTTTTTCGCGCTACTTTCTTATTTTTATTTTTCGACGCCTATTTTTCGACCTTTTTCGACGCGCAATCTTTTTCTTTCTTATTTCTCGCTATTCTAGTTTTAGGACATAGATTTTTATTCTACTTCTTATCTAATTTTCTTAAAATTACGAAAATTTATTTTAAGTGGTTAAATTGATAGACATCAAAATTTTCTGGTTCGTAGTAATAGTTGGATTTGTACGTGGACCGGGTTATTGGAGCCAAACAGTACTCAATTATATTGAGACCAAACGAATCCTGCCCCTCTGCTGCATCTTTTGGCTATTCGAAACGTGGGCAAAATCAGAAAAGTCTATTAATTGGATAACTTATATAATTTTTCTTTCCTTTTAAAAACTAATAGGATATTCAGTGAATGCACCGAGTAAAACGTTCACCGCCTTTCATACGTTCACCACCTATAACTCGATCAAGACATCTAGCCAATATTGTCGCCGTTGATTTTTCTTTAGAATCATCATCTAGTCGACCAAGAACTCCAACTCAAATTTCCGATAATCCATCTTTTGAACCCGACCTCACAATTGAGAATCCGGAGAATATTCAGGGACAATTCCAAGATCCAGAACCACTAATCATTCCTCCTGAACCACAAACCATTAAATCAGAATCTTCTAGTGATTCGTATTCAACAAATTCAATTATGAAAAATCTGGAACCTCTAAGTATGGAAGACCGAATGAGAGCCACACGCACGGGCCAAGGTCACGCCATTATTAAGCCAGACATTAATGCGCCAGATTATGAAATCAAAGGACAAATCCTACACATGGTAACTAATCAGTGCCAATATAGTGGTGCGCCGAAGGAAGATCCAAACGAACATCTTCGTACGTTTAATAGGATCTGTACACTATTCAAAATCCGAGAAGTTGAGGATGAACAGATCTATCTCATGTTGTTTCCCTGGACTTTAAAGGGAGAAGCCAAAGATTGGTTAGAATCGTTACCTGAAGGTGCGATTGACACATGGAATGTTTTAGTTGAGAAATTTCTTAAAAGATTCTTTCCGGCATCTAAAGCCGTGAGACTTCAAGGAGAAATTGTTACGTTCACACAAAAGTCAAATGAAACTCTATATGAGGCGTGGACAAGATTTGGAAAGTTGTTGAGAGGATGTCCTCAACACGGTTTAGACACTTATCAAATAGTACAAATATTCTACCAAGGTGTCAACGTTGCTACACGAAAAGACATCGACATAACAGCTGGTGGTTCCATTATGAAGAAAACCGCAACTGAAGCTTACAAAATTATTGATAACACAGCCTCCCACTCTCATGAGTGGCACCAAGAGAAAGATATATATAGTTCATCTAAAGCGGCTAGAGCCGATTCTAGCCATAACTTTGATTCCGTTTCCGCAAAAATAGATGCTTTCGAGAGACGAATGGAAAAGATGAATAAAGATATTCACGCAATACGAATCAGTTGTGAGCAATGCGGTGGACCACACTTAATGAAAGACTATCACATTGAACAAACGATGGAACAACGTGAGAATGTTGTCTACATGAACCAAAGGCTGGAAAATAGTTATCAGAATAATTATCAACCGCCAAGGCCAAACTTCAATCGAAATCAAAACATTCTTTACAATCCAAAAGGACCCAACAATAACTCGTATAACCAACAAGGTCCGAATAACCAACCAACTCAAAACAACACTTTCAATCAACAAAGACCTGGCTTGTATAAACCACCACAACAAACCGAAGAGAAAAAGTCAAATCTGGAAGAAGTGGTATTTAAGCTAGTTGAATCTCAAACACAATTTATTGAAACTCAAACTCAAACGAATGAGAGGTTTGATCAGTCATTTAGAACTCAACAAGCTTCTATTTTGAATCTAGAAAAACAAGTAGGTACTCTTGTTAGATTGATGAGTGAAAGGAAACAAGGAAAGCTACCGAGTAATACTGAAGTAAATCCTCGGAATGAAAATGCTAATATGGTTTCAACAAATTCTGAAAAACCAGCATCAGAAGATGGGGAGGTTTTAGATGTAAGTAACAATGAAGAAGTTACACCACCACCACCACCACCCGAGTATGTAAAGCCAGTGGTGGCACCATACAGACCACCCATCCCGTTTCTAAGAAAAGGAGTTGAGTATGAGCAAGTAATAGGTAATAAAGTTTGTGTTACCTCTGTAAAGAAGAAGAAGAAGAATAAAAAAGTGCAAGAAACAAAAACAGTAGAAGTAAACCAGGTGAAGACAGTTCCACCAAATCCTCCACCTAGGGTAGGTGATCCGGGTGAATTTATTGTTCCTTGTCTACTTAGTGACTGTGTCATGTATGATGCACTAGCAGATTTAGGTTCAAGTGTGAGTGTTATGCCTCTTTCATTATATAAGAGATTAGGTGTAGGTGAGTTAACTCCAACGGATATGAGTGTTCGACTCCTTGATCAAACCATTAAGCACCCAGTTGGAATTGCTGACAACCTACCCGTTCAAGTAGGTAATTTAACCTTTCTAGTCGAATTCATTGTCATTGACATAGAAGAGGACTCAAACGTTCCTCTAATTTTAGGTCGACCATTCTTAGCGTCCACCGGGGCGTTATTTGATGTAAGAAAGGGTAGAATGACACTTAGTAATGATGAGAAATCGATCACCTTTATGATTCGAAAGTCTAAATATTCACAAACCAAAACCGTTGAACCGACAAAAATGATTGGTAAGAACCATGTTGTTTTACCAACTCCAACGGTAATGCTTAACAATAATAGAACACCTAAGTGTGGGGAAAATGAAGTAACACCTAATGATGACTTGATAATAAAGAACCCCATAGTTGATACGAAATTAAATGACCCCGTTATTAACAGTTCAATGAAGAAACTTTTTAAACGGGTTATTGATGCTAAAAGTAAGGGGATCTTTAAGTTATATAATCGGTTAGTATCCAATCTGTCGCCTAAAGAAAAGGCGAAGCTAGTTGAATTTGTGGATATTACGGAAAAAGCTGGTCACTGGCTTAAAGCAAAAGTCACAGATATGCAAGTTGATTATGGTCCAAGAGAAATTGACGATGAAGTTAATCACAATTTCGACACCACATCTACCTAAGTGTGAGGAGATTCAAATATTCTAAAAAGAAAATGCTGTTTGGAGTTAGTTGTTCTGTTCTCGTGTAGTTCCGAGAATGGAATCCGATTGGTCTTTTCCACTAGCAGACACTAAAGAACTAGTTTTCTCCCCCCATTCTGAATTTTTTTGTTTTTTAGGTTTTATATGAAATTAATATGTTTTCTTTTAAAGTTTTGTGTGAATTTAAAAACAAAATTTACTTTATTTCATTAAGTAAAAAAATGATTTCTAAAATTCATCGTGAGTTGAAGATTAGGTAGTTGAACCGAAATTACTTTAACCGAGAGCGGGACGAGAAATTTTGTTATCATTATTTTTAATTTAATTGATTTAAAGTATGCCAAAAAAAATATTAGATTTTATAAATTTTTGAACGTGAGGTAATATACCCAACTTCAAAATTATGTATGTTTGTATTTTATGTTATATACAAAACAGGGTAAAACAACGTACTTTCAAAGACTGTCATTAAGTTCAGAAAAAGGTACTAATTTTGACGACAAGAAACAAAATATCAAATGTGAAATAACAACAATATGAGTATATATCAATAGGAACTAGCTTAACGAAAATGGTTACAGTTACTTTTCCATTCTTTTCTTTCATCAAGAATTCTAGTCGTATTCTTACCCGTATTATACACAGCTTCAAAACGTACTTACTATGAGTATATACCAATAGGAACTAGCATGGGATTCCACTCTTGATTATGTCATGTATGACTAATCAATTTTAACTTCTACCATGAGCTAGTCAACTAACTAGAACTCCTTTTAACCCCACTCACCACTCACCAATTACCACTCATCATTCACTCCATTTCACTTCCAATTCTCTTTCTAATTCTCTCTCAACACACGCACACACTATTATGAACGTATTTTTCTAGTAGTTAATCATCATCTTCATCAAAAATCACTTCAAGAATCAAGCTATAATCATCATAGGAAGAACACTTCAAGAACACTTCAAAAATCCATTCAAGTTTACTAATTTACTTCCAAGATTTCTAATCCATTCCAAGTAATCATCTAAGATCAAGAAACCTTTGTTATATACAGTAGGTTATCTTTCTTATTCAAGGTAATATTCATATTCAAACTTTGATTCAATTTCTATAACTATAAACTATCTTAATTCGAGTAAAAATCTTACTTGAACTTGTTTTTGTGTCATGATCCTACTTCAAGAACTTTCAAGCCATCCAAGATCCTTTGAAGCTAGATCATTTCTTGTCACTTCCAGTAGGTTTACCTACTAAACTTGAGGTAGTAATGATGTTCATAACATCATTCGATTCATATATATAAAACTATCTTATTCGAAGGTTTAAACTCGTAATCACTAGAACATAGTTTAGTTAATTCTAAACTTGTTCGCAAACAAAAGTTAATCCTTCTAACTTGACTTTTAAAATTAACTACACACATGTTCTATATCTATATGATATGCTAACTTAATGATTTAAAACCTGAAAACACGAAAAACACCGTAAAACCGGATTTACGCTGTCGTAGTAACACCGCGGGCTGTTTTGGGTTAGTTAATTAAAAACTATGATAAACTTTGATTTAAAAGTTGTTATTCTGAGAAAATGATTTTTATTATGAACATGAAACTATATCCAAAAATTATGGTTAAACTCAAAGTGGAAGTATGTTTTCTAAAATGGTCATCTAGACGTCGTTCTTTCGACTGAAATGACTACCTTTACAAAAACGACTTGTAACTTATTTTTCCGACTATAAACCTATACTTTTCTGTTTAGATTCATAAAATAGAGTTCAATATGAAACTATAGCAATTTGATTCACTCAAAACGGATTTAAAATGAAGAAGTTATGGGTAAAACAAGATTGGATAATTTTTCTCATTTTAGCTACGTGAAAATTGGTAACAAATCTATTCCAACCATAACTTAATCAACTTGTATTTTATATTATGTAATCTTGAGATACCATAGACACGTATACAATGTTTCGACCTATCATGTCGACACATCTATATATATTTCGGAACAACCATAGACACTCTATATGTGAATGTTGGAGTTAGCTATACAGGGTTGAGGTTGATTCCAAAATATATATAGTTTGAGTTGTGATCAATACTGAGATACGTATACACTGGGTCGTGGATTGATTCAAGATAATATTTATCGATTTATTTCTGTACATCTAACTGTGGACAACTAGTTGTAGGTTACTAACGAGGACAGCTGACTTAATAAACTTAAAACATCAAAATATATTAAAAGTGTTGTAAATATATTTTAAACATACTTTGATATATATATGTATATATTGTTATAGGTTTGTGAATCAACCAGTGGCCAAGTCTTACTTCCCGAAGAAGTAAAAATCTGTGAAAGTGAGTTATAGTCCCACTTTTAAAATCTAATATTTTTGGGATGAGAATACATGCAGGTTTTATAAATGATTTACAAAATAGACACAAGTACGTGAAACTACATTCTATGGTTGAATTATCGAAATCGAATATGCCCCTTTTTATTAAGTCTGGTAATCTAAGAATTAGGGAACAGACACCCTAATTGACGCGAATCCTAAAGATAGATCTATTGGGCCTAACAAACCCCATCCAAAGTACCGGATGCTTTAGTACTTCGAAATTTATATCATATCCGAAGGGTGTCCCGGAATGATGGGGATATTCTTATATATATGCATCTTGTTAATGTCGGTTACCAGGTGTTCACCATATGAATGATTTTTATCTCTATGTATGGGATGTGTATTGAAATATGAAATCTTGTGGTCTATTATTATGATTTGATATATATATATATAGGTTAAACCTATAACTCACCAACATTTTTGTTGACGTTTTAAGCATGTTTATTCTCATGTGATTATTAAGAGCTTCCGCTGTTGCATACTTAAATAAGGACGAGATTTGGAGTCCATGCTTGTATGATATTGTGTAAAAACTGCATTCAAGAAAATTATTTTGTTGTAACATATTTGTATTGTAAACCATTATGTAATGGTCGTGTGTAAACAGGATATTTTAGATTATCATTATTTGATAATCTACGTAAATCTTTTTAAAACCTTTATCTATGAAATAAAGGTTATGGTTTGTTTTAAAAATGAATGCAGTCTTTGAAAAACGTCTCATATAGAGGTCAAAACCTCGCAACGAAATCAATTAATATGGAACGTTTTTAATCAATAAGAACGGGACATTTCAGTTGGTATCCGAGCGTTGGTCTTAGAGAACCAGAAAATTTGCATTAGTGTGTCTTATCGAGTTTGTTAGGATGCATTAGTGAGTCTGGACTTCGACCGTGTTTTCTTTAAAAATGATTGCTTAACATTTTTGTTGGAAACTATATATTTTTAACATATGAATATTATGTGATATATTAATCTCTTAACGTGTTTGATATTATGTGATAGATGTCTACCTCTAGAACAAGTCCCATTGACTCACCTAATAATAATGAAGAGTCAAATGTAAATTGGAATGATTCGTGGACTGATTCACAAGTTCCCGAAGAGGAACCGGAAGAAGAGTCGGAACCGGAAGAAGAATCGGAACCGGAAGAAGAATCGGAACCGGAAGAAGAAATAGAACCGGTGGGGGAAATAATAAAATGGTTAAGTAAAAGAGAATCCTCAACCAACCGACCAAGGTTAATTATGGTCAATGGTGTTTCCGCCAAGGAAGTAAAATATTGGGAGGATTACCAATTCTCTGATGAATCGGATTCCGACGAGAATTCCGATGATGTTATAGAAATTACCCCAACTGAATTTAAAAAGGCAAAAGAAAATAATAAGGGAAAGGGCATAAAAATAGAGAAATCTAATTCCAACCCCGATGAACTTTATATGTATCGTCAACCCCCGAAGTCCTTAAGTTATAACAATGACCCGGGAACCTCTAAACCACCAGGTTTTTCTAAACCAATGTGGACAACGACGGCTCGTATTAGGGGAACATCATATATCCCTAGAAACTTGGCAAAACGAACCAAAACCGAACAAGAAGAAACGAGCGAGTCGGAATATGATAGTTGTATTCGTGTGGTGTAATATATGTAATATAGTGTGCTTATGCTTTATGATATATGTAAAAATTGCTTGTATTAATAAGTATTTTTTTATGAATCTAACTCTTGTCTATTTTACAGTATAAAAACACAAAATGGATAGACAACCCAATATTTTAAGAGACCTACCCGGAGACATGATTGATGAAATCTTGTCTAGAGTCGGTCAGAATTCCTCGGCACAACTATTTAAGGCGAGATCAGTTTGTAAGACATTCGAAGAACGTTCCAAGAATGCCTTGGTTTATAAAAGGCTTTCGTTCGAAAGATGGGGGATATCACATTGGGAAATCCATAAGTTACGATGTGTTTACTTTGACGCATATATTGCGGGGAACCCAAATGCTATTTTACGCAACGGGTTAAGAAATTATTTTGACTCAGTATATCCGAATATAGGACTTCATGATTTAGAAAAAGCGGCTAACATGCAACATAAAGAAGCATGTTATGCTTACGGATTAGTAATGCTCGCTTCTCACCAAAGTGAGAACAAGAACATTGGGCTACAACTATTAAACAAAACGTTTCCACAAGTGACGGAGTCGGTAATTGGGGTAATAAATGAGGTTTTTAGATTGTTACAGGACTGTTGGACATTACGTAACCCTCGTCCCTTTGACGACGTTACAACACGCTGTCTTATCAACGGCCATAACGGTTATGTTCCACAAGACCAAGGATGGGAAGTAGTCCTAGTAAAACCAGAATGCATGACTTGTTTCTGGACGTATGAATTACGTGTCTTTATTGCCTTTGCTGAACGACTTGTGTACTAGCTAGAATTATCTTCACAACTATCTTGTATCAAAGTTATTGTGTGCTATATTTCATGCTTTATGTAAAATAAGCGGTATTGTAAGTTTGTAAAATATTGTATAAAAGTTTGAACGCGAAATATTATTATAATCAGTTTTTCATATAGAATTGTAGTAGTTGAATTGTATATTAGCTACTAAGTATGAACTTAACGGGTAGGTACTACCCGAATTTAAACTTATAAAACGCTAATATGAAGAAAAAGCTTTTATAAATGAGTTCATATTATGCTACGAAATACTATTAACTACTCTTAATATTCTGTATGATTAACTTGTTCCATTTGACTATTTTGAAGGAAATGGCACCGACTACTCGACACACCGTGAATATGAATGAAGAGGAATTCCGTACTTTTCTAGCTTCAAACATAGCCGCAGTACAGGCTGCACTACATATCAACAATAACCTTGGATCTAGCAGTACAGGAAATCGTGTAGGATGCACCTACAAAGAATTCACTGCCTGCAAACCTTTGGAATTTGATGGAACCGAAGGACCGATCGGATTGAAACGGTGGACCGAGAAGGTCGAATCGGTGTTTGCCATAAGTAAGTGTACTAAAGAGGACAAAGTGAAGTACGCTACGCATACCTTCACAGGTTCTGCGTTAACATGGTGGAATACCTATCTAGAGCAAGTGGGACAAGACGATGCGTACGCATTACCGTGGTCAGCATTCAAGCACTTGATGAACGAGAAGTACCGTCCCAGAACCGAGGTCAATAAGCTCAAGACAGAACTTAGAGGGTTACGAACCCAAGGATTTGATATTACCACGTACGAAAGACGATTCACAGAATTGTGCCTATTGTGTCCGGGAGCATTCGAAGATGAGGAAGAGAAGATCGACGCATTTGTGAAAGGATTACCGGAAAGAATCCAAGAAGATATAAGTTCACACGAGCCCGCCTCTATACAACAGGCATGTAGAATGGCTCATAAACTAGTGAACCAGATTGAAGAAAGAATTAAAGAACATACTGCTGAAGAGGCCAATGTGAAGCAAGTAAAAAGAAAGTGTGAGGAAAACGGTGATAAGAATCACCAATACAACAACAACAGCAATTACAACAATAATCGCAACAATTATCCCAACAATCGCAACATCAATCGCAACTAAAACAAACGGCCCAACAACAACAACAACAACAACAACAACAACAACAACAACAACAGCAACAGCAACTACAACAATCATCCCAACAACAATAATAACCGCAACAACAACAACAATCAGAAGCAGCTATGCCAAAGGTGTGAAATGTATCACTCGGGGTTCTGCACCAAATTTTGCAACAAGTGTAAAAGAAATGGTCATAGCGCGGCGAAGTGTGAGGTCTACGGACCAGGGGTTAATAGAACGAAAGGAACAAATGGTGTCGGAACGAGTAATGGCGGAGCAAGTAGTGTTGGAGCAAGTTATGCCAATGTAGTTTGTTATAAATGTGGAAAACCGGGCCACATTATTAGAAATTGCCCGAACCAGGAGAACACGAATGGACAAGGCCGCGGAAGAGTTTTCAATATTAATGCGGCAGAGGCACAGGAAGACCCGGAGCTTGTTACGGGTACGTTTCTAATTGACAATAAATCTGCTTACGTTTTATTTGATTCGGGTGTGGATAGAAGCTATATGAGTAGAGATTTTTGTGCTAAATTAAGTTGTCCATTGAAGCCTTTGGATAGTAAATTTTTACTCGAATTAGCAAATGGTAAATTAATTTTAGCAGATAATATATGTCGGAATCGAGAAATTAAACTGGTTAACGAAACATTTAAGATTGATTTGATACCAGTAGAGTTAGGGAGTTTTGATGTGATAATCGGTATGGACTGGTTGAAAGAAGTGAAAGCGGAGATCGTCTGTTACAAAAATGCAATTCGTATTATACGAGAAAAAGGAAAACCCTTAATGGTGTACGGAGAAAAGGGCAACACGATGCTACATATTATTAGTAATTTGAAGGCACAAAAACTAATAAGAAAAGGTTGCTATGCTGTTCTAACACACGTCGAGAAAGTACAAACTGAAGAAAAGAGCATCAATGATGTTCCCATTGCAAAAGAATTTCCCGATGTATTTCCGAAAGAATTACCGGGATTACCCCCACAGCGATCCGTTGAATTTCAAATAGATCTTGTACCAGGAGCTGCACCAATAGCTCGTGCTCCTTACAGACTCGCACCCAGCGAGATGAAAGAATTGCAAATCCAATTACAAGAACTTTTAGAGCGTGGTTTCATTCGACCAAGTACATCACCGTGGGGAGCTCCTGTTTTGTTTGTCAAGAAGAAAGATGGTACATTCAGGTTGTGTATCGACTACCGAGAGTTGAACAAACTTACCATCAAGAACCGCTACCCACTACCAAGAATCGACGACTTATTTGATCAACTACAAGGCTCGTCTGTTTATTCAAAGATTGACTTACGTTCCGGGTATCATCAAATGCGGGTGAAAGAAGATGATATTCCAAAGACTGCTTTCAGAACACGTTACGGTCATTACGAGTTTATGGTCATGCCGTTTGGTTTAACTAATGCACCAGCTGTGTTCATGGACCTTATGAACCGAGTGTGTGGACCATACCTTGACAAGTTTGTCATTGTTTTCATTGATGACATACTTATTTACTCAAAGAATGACCAAGAACACGGTGAACATTTGAGAAAGGTGTTAGAAGTATTGAGGAAGGAAGAATTGTACGCTAAGTTTTCAAAGTGTGCATTTTGGTTGGAAGAAGTTCAATTCCTCGGTCACATAGTGAACAAAGAAGGTATTAAGGTGGATCCGGCAAAGATAGAAACTGTTGAAAAGTGGGAAACCCCGAAAACTCCGAAACACATATGCCAGTTTTTAGGACTAGCTGGTTACTACAGAAGGTTCATCCAAGACTTTTCCAGAATAGCAAAACCCTTGACTGCATTAACGCATAAAGGGAAGAAATTTGAATGGAATGATGAACAAGAGAAAGCGTTTCAGTTATTGAAGAAAAAGCTAACTACGGCACCTATATTGTCATTGCCTGAAGGGAATGATGATTTTGTGATTTATTGTGACGCATCAAAGCAAGGTCTCGGTTGTGTATTAATGCAACGGACGAAGGTGATTGCTTATGCGTCTAGACAATTGAAGATTCACGAACAAAATTATACGACGCATGATTTGGAATTAGGCGCGGTTGTTTTTGCATTAAAGACTTGGAGGTACTACGGGTCAAAAGTATTATATATACCGACCACAAAAGTCTTCAACACATATTTAATCAGAAACAAGTGAATATGAGGCAGCGTAGGTGGATTGAATTATTGAACGATTACGACTTTGAGATTCGTTACCACCCGGGGAAGGCAAATGTGGTAGCCGATGCCTTCAGCAGGAAGGACAGAGAACCCATTCGAGTAAAATCTATGAATATAATGATTCATAATAACCTTACTACTCAAATAAAGGAGGCGCAACAAGGAGTTTTAAAAGAGGGAAATTTAAAGGATGAAATACCCAAAGGATCGGAGAAACATCTTAATATTCGGGAAGACGGAACCCGGTATAGGGCTGAAAGGATTTGGGTACCAAAATTTGGAAATATGAGAGAAATGGTACTTAGAGAAGCTCATAAAACCAGATACTCAATACATCCTGGAACGGGGAAGATGTACAAGGATCTCAAGAAACATTTTTGGTGGCCGGGTATGAAAGCTGATGTTGCTAAATACGTAGGAGAATGTTTGACATGTTCTAAGGTCAAAGCTGAGCATCAGAAACCATCAGGTCTACTTCAACAACCCGAAATCCCGAAATGGAAATGGGAAAACATTACCATGGATTTCATCACTAAATTGCCAAGGACTGCAAGTGGTTTTGATACTATTTGGGTAATAGTTGATCGTCTCACCAAATCAGCACACTTCCTGCCAATAAGAGAAGATGACAAGATGGAGAAGTTAGCACGACTGTATTTGAAGGAAGTCGTCTCCAGACATGGAATACCAATCTCTATTATCTCTGATAGGTATGGCAGATTTATTTCAAGATTCTGGCAGACATTACAGCAAGCATTAGGAACTCGTCTAGATATGAGTACTGCCTATCATCCACAAACTGATGGGCAAAGCGAAAGGACGATACAAATGCTTGAAGATATGCTACGAGCATGTGTTATTGATTTCGGAAATAGTTGGGATCGACATCTACCGTTAGCAGAATTTTCCTACAACAACAGCTACCATTCAAGCATTGAGATGGCGCCGTTTGAAGCACTTTATGGTAGAAAGTGCAGGTCTCCGATTTTTTGGAGTGAAGTGGGGGATAGACAGATTACGGGTCCGGAGATTATACAAGAAACTACCGAGAAGATCATCCAAATTCAACAACGGTTGAAAACCGCCCAAAGTCGACAAAAGAGCTACGCTGACATTAAAAGAAAAGATATAGAATTTGAAATTGGAGAGATGGTCATGCTTAAAGTTGCACCTTGGAAAGGCGTTGTTCGATTTGGTAAACGAGGGAAATTAAATCCAAGGTATATTGGACCATTCAAGATTATTGATCGTGTCGGACCAGTAGCTTACCGACTTGAGTTACCTCAACAACTCGCGGCTGTACATAACACTTTCCACGTCTCGAATTTGAAGAAATGTTTTGCTAAAGAAGATCTCACTATTCCGTTAGATGAAATCCAAATCAACGAAAAACTCCAATTCATCGAAGAACCCGTCGAAATAATGGATCGTAAGGTTAAAAGACTTAAGAAAAACAAGATACCAATTGTTAAGGTTCGATGGAATGCTCGTAGAGGACCCGAGTTCACCTGGGAGCGTGAAGATCAGATGAAGAAGAAATACCCGCATCTATTTCCAGAAGATTCGTCAACACCTTCAACAGCTTAAAATTTCGGGACGAAATTTATTTAACGGGTAGGTACTGTAGTGACCCGAACTTTTCCATGTTTATATATATTAATTGAGATTGATATTTACATGATTAAATGTTTCCAACATGTTAAGCAATCATACTTGTTAAGACTTGATTAATTGAAATATGTTTCATATAGACAATTAACCACCCAAGTTGACCGGCGATTCACGAACGTTAAAACTTGTAAAAATGACATGACGATATATATATGGATATACATATGGTTAACATGAGATTATGATAAGTAAGTATCTCCATAAGTATATTAACAATGAGTTATATACATATAAACAAGACTACTAACTTAAGGATTTCGAAACGAGACATATATGTAATGATTATCGTTGTAACGACATTTAAATGTATATATATCATATTAAGATATATTAATATATCATAATATCATGATAATATAATAATTTAACATCTCATTAGATATAATAAACAATGGGTTAACAACATTAATTGAGATCGTTAACTTAAAGGTTTCAAAACAACACTTACATGTAACGACTAACGATGACTTAACGACTCAGTTAAAATGTATATACATGTAGTGTATTTAGATGTATTAAAATACTTTTGGAAGACTTCAAGACATATATAAAAACACTGATACTTAACGAAAATGGTTACAGTTACTTTTCCATTCTTTTCTTTCATCAAGAATTCTAGTCGTATTCTTACCCGTATTATATACAGCTTCAAAACGTACTTACTATGAGTATATACCAATAGGAACTAGCATGGGATTCCACTCTTGATTATGTCATGTATGACTAATCAATTTTAACTTCTACCATGAGCTAGTCAACTAACTAGAACTCCTTTTAACCCCACTCACCACTCACCAATTACCACTCATCATTCACTCCATTTCACTTCCAATTCTCTTTCTAATTCTCTCTCAACACACACACACACACTATTATGAACGTATTTTTCCAGTAGTTAATCATCATCTTCATCAAAAATCACTTCAATAATCAAGCTATAATCATCATAGGAAGAACACTTCAAAAATCCATTCAAGTTTACTAATTTACTTCCAAGCTTTCTAATCCATTCCAAGTAATCATCTAAGATCAAGAAACCTTTGTTATATACAGTAGGTTATCTTTCTTATTCAAGGTAATATTCATATTCAAACTTTGATTCAATTTCTATAACTATAAACTATCTTAATTCGAGTAAAAATCTTACTTGAACTTGTTTTTGTGTCATGATCCTACTTCAAGAACTTTCAAGCCATCCAAGATCCTTTGAAGCTAGATCATTTCTTGTCACTTCCAGTAGGTTTACCTACTAAACTTGAGGTAGTAATGATGTTCATAACATCATTCGATTCATATATATAAAACTATCTTATTCGAAGGTTTAAACTCGTAATCACTAGAACATAGTTTAGTTAATTCTAAACTTGTTCGCAAACAAAAGTTAATCCTTCTAACATGACTTTTAAAATTAACTACACACATGTTCTATATCTATATGATATGCTAACTTAATGATTTAAAACCTGGAAACACGAAAAACACCGTAAAACCGGATTTACGCCGTCGTAGTAACACCGCGGGCTGTTTTGGGTTAGTTAATTAAAAACTATGATAAACTTTGATTTAAAAGTTGTTATTCTGAGAAAATGATTTTTATTATGAACATGAAACTATATCCAAAAATTATGGTTAAACTCAAAGTGGAAGTATGTTTTCTAAAATGGTCATCTAGACGTCGTTCTTTCGACTGAAATGACTACCTTTACAAAAACGACTTGTAACTTATTTTTTCGACTATAAACCTATACTTTTCTGTTTAGATTCATAAAATAGAGTTCAATATGAAACCATAGCAATTTGATTCACTCAAAACGGATTTAAAATGAAGAAGTTATGGGTAAAACAAGATTGGATAATTTTTCTCATTTTAGCTACGTGAAAATTGGTAACAAATCTATTCCAACCATAACTTAATCAACTTGTATTGTATATTATGTAATCTTGAGATACCATAGACACGTATACAATGTTTCGACCTATCATGTCGACACATCTATATATATTTCGGAACAACCATAGACACTCTATATGTGAATGTTGGAGTTAGCTATACAGGGTTGAGGTTGATTCCAAAATATATATAGTTTGAGTTGTGATCAATACTGAGATACGTATACACTGGGTCGTGGATTGATTCAAGATAATATTTATCGATTTATTTCTGTACATCTAACTGTGGACAACTAGTTGTAGGTTACTAACGAGGACAGCTGACTTAATAAACTTAAAACATCAAAATATATTAAAAGTGTTGTAAATATATTTTAAACATACTTTGGTATATATGTATATTGTAACATCCCGCGTTTTTCCGTTAAATTTAATTTTAACACCGTCTTTTTTTTTAGGAACATAATCCTTTGTATTTAAATTAATAGTTTCCGTGAGTAACGTTCATTATATTCCCGCTATTTAATTTTGACATCACCCGTTACTCGAGCGTTTTAAAATATTCGTTTGGTTAATTACCGCACCCGCTTTGAAACTTGAGGGACCAATCTCGTCACTTGGCCAAATTGGGGCAACTAGCCACCACCTCCCCACCTTCCTCACCATTCAATCACCCCCATCTCTCTCTCTTTCTCTCTAGCAAGAACACACACACAAACACCCAATTCAAACATTCATCATCTAAATTCGGATCGGGAAGCAAACTTCAAAACAAATTACATATTCGTGATCCTCTCTTCATCCTCTACATTTTGATACCAATTTCATCAAGTTTGGGTAACTTTCTAAAAACTCTAGATTTCTTTAAATTCGTGTTTTTGACTTGAAATGTTGTTAGTTAGTGTCTATGGCTCGTGTATAACATGAATATATGATTTGTATGCTCGATCTTGATGTTTTGGCGTAACTAGCTTGAAAATGAAAAGTGTATGCTTAATCTTTGATTTTGGATGATCAAATGTGTTAGATTGTTAAAGTTCATGTTTTAAAAGTGTTACTAGCATCATTAGCTCCATGTTGATGTATAGATTGATTGAAGAAACTTCATAAACGTGATTATTGATTTTGTGAACTTTTGGTTAGGGTTTGATAGCTTTAAAACGAACTTTTGATGCGTTGAATGCTTGTTAATGTTGTTAGTAAGTGTTTAGATGCAATGTATGCTTAATTACCTTCGAAACGGCATATCGTATGTGTAAATTGGATTCCCGAATCATAAAATACGTTTTACGAACTTGAAACTTTGAAAATAAACCTTTCTTGATCAATTGACGAGTTTTCGGTTATTGTAATCGATGTTTTTGCTTGTGAAAGGTAGTTAATTGTATTCCTTGTCGAAATAGCTTTCCGATGATATAAAATACATGTTCTAATTGTTTGCGGGTCAAGTGTTGTGTTAGAAAATGTTTTGGTTCGTGCATACTTTGAAAAACTGACCAGAAATCTCTGCCCAGATGGTGGCGCGGCGCGCCCCATCCCCGCGCGGCGCGCGGATTGGCCTGGCCAGATTCTGCTTTGTTTGGCGCATTTCACGCGAAATGTTTGACTAGCTATCGACCTCCGATTCACATGAAACTTGTTTTAATATACTTATATATGAATAAAAACCTCAGAAAAATAGTTCGGGACCCGACCCGAACGCGTTGACTTTTTCGTTGACTTTGACCAAGTTTGACTTTTAGTCAAACTTAACCAAACTTTTATACAATCATTCTAACATGCTTTTATACTTGTTTCTTGTATGAAACTTGACAACGTGATTCACATGCTATACTTAATCGAGTCGTAACGAGCCATAGGACTAATTGAACACATTTCACCCGACCTTGTGTCGTAACCGGTTAATTGATACAACTTACTTGTTTAGGTCAAGGCTAAGCAACTTTCATGCATACGTTACTTTGTGAAGTACTTTTATACTCGTGCACTCGAGGTGAGATCATAGTCCCACCTTTTCAACAACTTTTTATACTTTTAAATTGTGGGCTGAGAAACATATACTTTGTTACATTTTGTACTACTTACTTTTATACTTTGAACACAAGTACAAGGAAAACAAACATTCCACAGCGAGTTAGAACAAAAATCCTCAATTCGATTATCATTAGTTACACTTGCAGGGTGTAAGCGAGAACTTATATTGTGTGGCCATACGGGTTTGACAAACCCTCATTACGGACGGTTCGCTACCGTCTACGGATGAAATATATTTTCGAGAATCAGTGTTTGTTCTAGCACTATGGATGGGGTATACAATGGAGGAAACGTTAAGTCTTGATAATTGAGTGCTCGCGAACAATACTTTTGGAATGCAAACGATTTTGATAATCAACTATGGGAATACTAAATCTTGTGGTTCAAAAACAACGTTTACAAACACCTATGATTTCACCAACGTTTTTCGTTGACAGTTTTCTATATGTTTCTCAGGTTCATACTCGGCTATTTGATACATGCTTCCGCACTCTTTGATTTCTTGCTTGAGGTCAAGCATACATGCATACGCTAGTGATAGCACCTTTGGATTCAAACATTTGTTTACATACTTACGCTATTTATAGCAACCGTGACTTTCAACTTATATTATGTCGCAAGTTTATTTCATTTATACATTATACTTTTGTAAACTTAAACTTGTTGTCGATCCGTTTGGTAAACTAAACTTTGTAAGTCTTGTACTTTTCAAATGAATGCGACATAATTTTGGTCAAACGAGTCTCATATAGGGACTACGACCACGTAATGGGACCTAAGTAGCGGCGCCGTCAATGACGATTTGGTCGGGTCGTTACAGATGGTATCAGAGCGTTGGTTGTAGGGAACTAGGACGTGCATTAGTGTGTCTAACAGAGTCGTTAGGACGCATTAGTGAGTCTAGACTACAACCGGATAGTTAGCCATTGCATTCTGACATACATTTGCTATAGATAGCACTTACTTGACTACTTGTGCATTATACTTGAATCATTCTTAGGCAAACTTTTTAATGGTGCTCAACCTTCATCATACGAACTCGTATTCCGCCACTTTTTGGTAACACACGTGAATTCAAGGTTTATACGCGTACGGATGACCACGACTTCGTTAGTCACTCTAGTTCGGGAATTCTGACTCCTTGGTTGTTATCCACCCCGTCTCAGCTTACTATCCACAAGTGTTGTAAAGTTACCACCACTACTCTAGATGAGTATCGTCATCACTATTTATCACTACGGTTGCGTACTACTCGTTATCATGACTCGTTACTCTTTTCATACCTAAGTACATTTTTGTCTGACTCGAATCGCATTGACGTGAATAATCATTTATACACTTCTCTCGGGGAACGCTTCCTTAGAGTTGCAGAAATTCTTTCGATTTAATACGAGTCACGTTTGAGACATCGTTACATTTTGTTCATTTTAGATCTTCACGGTTACACGAACTTGATTCTATGGAGTGATGTGAGAATGGAAGTATGAGTTAGCGTAATATAACGACACTCGATCAACGTGGTTATATTACGGTAAGACATACCAAAGTTCTAGTGACACGTGATGGTGGTTAGACTCGATCAACCTAAACACCACCATGTGCCATGTACATGACTTCATTTTTCTTGTTTGAACATCCGACAACTCCGAGAATACTGATAACAACCATACCCGGGACACATCTTCGATTATTGTCAAACCATATTGATGCTTCCGAATGAATGACAAATTCTTCCGACTTCAAACATATGTTACACGTGTGTACTATCTCGTTTTCTTATAGTTTTTATAGACGAACTACAAAATGCTTGGTATGCTCACATCGGGGCGGAAACTTCTCTTGCATCACCCTCGTACTTCCGGTTCAGGAGGTCCTTATTCTAAATTCTCAATGGAGAGAGACTCTTCACGTTATACTAGTATTCGCCTCGAGGGTGAATAGTCTCGACGAACGTATTTGGAAACCGATAAATCTTCCGCGACGCGAATTTTCTTGAGAAACTTGTCCTAGCTAACGTTTTCAATTCCTAGCAAACTTGTTCAAATATACCTTACGGAATGTACTCCGTTTCGGACCGAGATCCTCGTTTCACTTCTAGATTTTGGAGTGCCTCACAAAAAGTCTCGGGACCACGTTTAGACATGAGTACCGCGTACCATCCAAAACCCGACGGACCGAGCAAACATACGATTCAAACCTTGGAAACCATAAAACGAATTTGCGTTATCAACTTCAATTTACTTGAGAAAAGTAGTTTCCTTTAGCCAAATTCTCTTACTACAATAATTTTCATTCGAGTATTAACGTCACACTTTTCGAGGACCCGTATAGCCGCTATCATCATTTTCTAAATCGTTGAACCGAAGTAGGTGACAAGCGAACCACCGGACCCGAAATCATTCATGAAACAACCGGAAAATTTTTCAATTCCAAGAAAGACCCAACGCGACTCGTTGTCGCCAAATGAGCTACGCCGATTTAGACGTAAACATTTCAAATTCCACGTGGGAAACCGCGTCACGTTAAGAGTCGCACCTTGGAAAGGTGCAATCCGTTTCGGGAAAACGTAGGAAGCTAAATCCGCGATATTTTGATCCTTTAAATTCTTGGGGTGTTTTGGACCCGTCGCTAGCCGTTTAGATTTTTCCGACTCATTTTGGGTCTCCGTTTATCCTACATTCGATGTATCAACTCAAAGACGTGTTTTGCGAAACGAGAACTTGTTATCTCCTTTGATGAACTCACTGTCGACGATAACCCTCACTTCCTAGGAGGACCGGTTGAAACCATAAATCGTGAAGCCAAACCTTAAAACAACATATGATCCCGACCGTCAAAATTCGTTGAAATACCCTAGGACGTACTTCTCCCTCACTCGTAGAATTGGCAACGCAAGATCTCGAGGAAGATTCAACAACTACTACTTCCAACTAAATTTCGGGACGAAATTTCTTTTGAGGCGTGGATAATGTAACATCCCGCGTTTTTCCGTTAAATTTAATTTTAACACCGTCTTTTTTTTTAGGAACATAATCCTTTGTATTTAAATTAATAGTTTCCGTGAGTAACGTTCATTATATTCCCGCTATTTAATTTTGACATCACCCGTTACTCGAGCGTTTTAAAATATTCGTTTGGTTAATTACCGCACCCGCTTTGAAACTTGAGGGACCAATCTCGTCACTTGGCCAAATTGGGGCAACTAGCCACCACCTCCCCACCTTCCTCACCATTCAATCACCCCCATCTCTCTCTCTTTCTCTCTAGCAAGAACACACACACAAACACCCAATTCAAACATTCATCATCTAAATTCGGATCGGGAAGCAAACTTCAAAACAAATTACATATTCGTGATCCTCTCTTCATCCTCTACATTTTGATACCAATTTCATCAAGTTTGGGTAACTTTCTAAAAACTCTAGATTTCTTTAAATTCGTGTTTTTGACTTGAAATGTTGTTAGTTAGTGTCTATGGCTCGTGTATAACATGAATATATGATTTGTATGCTCGATCTTGATGTTTTGGCGTAACTAGCTTGAAAATGAAAAGTGTATGCTTAATCTTTGATTTTGGATGATCAAATGTGTTAGATTGTTAAAGTTCATGTTTTAAAAGTGTTACTAGCATCATTAGCTCCATGTTGATGTATAGATTGATTGAAGAAACTTCATAAACGTGATTATTGATTTTGTGAACTTTTGGTTAGGGTTTGATAGCTTTAAAACGAACTTTTGATGCGTTGAATGCTTGTTAATGTTGTTAGTAAGTGTTTAGATGCAATGTATGCTTAATTACCTTCGAAACGGCATATCGTATGTGTAAATTGGATTCCCGAATCATAAAATACGTTTTACGAACTTGAAACTTTGAAAATAAACCTTTCTTGATCAATTGACGAGTTTTCGGTTATTGTAATCGATGTTTTTGCTTGTGAAAGGTAGTTAATTGTATTCCTTGTCGAAATAGCTTTCCGATGATATAAAATACATGTTCTAATTGTTTGCGGGTCAAGTGTTGTGTTAGAAAATGTTTTGGTTCGTGCATACTTTGAAAAACTGACCAGAAATCTCTGCCCAGATGGTGGCGCGGCGCGCCCCATCCCCGCGCGGCGCGCGGATTGGCCTGGCCAGATTCTGCTTTGTTTGGCGCATTTCACGCGAAATGTTTGACTAGCTATCGACCTCCGATTCACATGAAACTTGTTTTAATATACTTATATATGAATAAAAACCTCAGAAAAATAGTTCGGGACCCGACCCGAACGCGTTGACTTTTTCGTTGACTTTGACCAAGTTTGACTTTTAGTCAAACTTAACCAAACTTTTATACAATCATTCTAACATGCTTTTATACTTGTTTCTTGTATGAAACTTGACAACGTGATTCACATGCTATACTTAATCGAGTCGTAACGAGCCATAGGACTAATTGAACACATTTCACCCGACCTTGTGTCGTAACCGGTTAATTGATACAACTTACTTGTTTAGGTCAAGGCTAAGCAACTTTCATGCATACGTTACTTTGTGAAGTACTTTTATACTCGTGCACTCGAGGTGAGATCATAGTCCCACCTTTTCAACAACTTTTTATACTTTTAAATTGTGGGCTGAGAAACATATACTTTGTTACATTTTGTACTACTTACTTTTATACTTTGAACACAAGTACAAGGAAAACAAACATTCCACAGCGAGTTAGAACAAAAATCCTCAATTCGATTATCATTAGTTACACTTGCAGGGTGTAAGCGAGAACTTATATTGTGTGGCCATACGGGTTTGACAAACCCTCATTACGGACGGTTCGCTACCGTCTACGGATGAAATATATTTTCGAGAATCAGTGTTTGTTCTAGCACTATGGATGGGGTATACAATGGAGGAAACGTTAAGTCTTGATAATTGGGTGCTCGCGAACAATACTTTTGGAATGCAAACGATTTTGATAATCAACTATGGGAATACTAAATCTTGTGGTTCAAAAACAACGTTTACAAACACCTATGATTTCACCAACGTTTTTCGTTGACAGTTTTCTATATGTTTCTCAGGTTCATACTCGGCTATTTGATACATGCTTCCGCACTCTTTGATTTCTTGCTTGAGGTCAAGCATACATGCATACGCTAGTGATAGCACCTTTGGATTCAAACATTTGTTTACATACTTACGCTATTTATAGCAACCGTGAATTTCAACTTATATTATGTCGCAAGTTTATTTCATTTATACATTATACTTTTGTAAACTTAAACTTGTTGTCGATCCGTTTGGTAAACTAAACTTTGTAAGTCTTGTACTTTTCAAATGAATGCGACATAATTTTGGTCAAACGAGTCTCATATAGGGACTACGACCACGTAATGGGACCTAAGTAGCGGCGCCGTCAATGACGATTTGGTCGGGTCGTTACATATATATTGTTATAGGTTCGTGAATCAACCAGTGGCCAAGTCTTACTTCCCGACGAAGTAAAAATCTGTGAAAGTGAGTTATAGTCCCACTTTTAAAATCTAATATTGTTGGGATGAGAATACATGCAGGTTTTATAAATGATTTACAAAATAGACACAAGTACGTGAAACTACATTCTATGGTTGAATTATCGAAATCGAATATGCCCCTTTTTATTAAGTCTGGTAATCTAAGAATTAGGGAACAGACACCCTAATTGACGCGAATCCTAAAGATAGATCTATTGGGCCTAACAAACTCCATCCAAAGTACCGGATGCTTTAGTACTTCGAAATTTATATCATATCCGAAGGGTGTCCCGGAATGATGGGGATATTCTTATATATATGCATCTTGTTAATGTCGGTTACCAGGTGTTCACCATATGAATGATTTTTATCTCTATGTATGGGATGTGTATTGAAATATGAAATCTTGTGGTCTATTATTATGATTTGATATATATAGGTTAAACCTATAACTCACCAACATTTTTGTTGACGTTTTAAGCATGTTTATTCTCAGGTGATTATTAAGAGCTTCCGCTGTCGCATACTTAAATAAGGACGAGATTTGGAGTCCATGCTTGTATGATATTGTGTAAAAACTGCATTCAAGAAAATTATTTTGTTGTAACATATTTGTATTGTAAACCATTATGTAATGGTCGTGTGTAAACAGGATATTTTAGATTATCATTATTTGATAATCTACGTAAAGCTTTTTAAAACCTTTATCTATGAAATAAAGGTTATGGTTTGTTTTAAAAATGAATGCAGTCTTTGAAAAACGTCTCATATAGAGGTCAAAACCTCGCAACGAAATCAATTAATATGGAACGTTTTTAATCAATAAGAACGGGACATTTCAGTTGGTATCCGAGCGTTGGTCTTAGAGAACCAGAAAATTTGCATTAGTGTGTCTTATCGAGTTTGTTAGGATGCATTAGTGAGTCTGGACTTCGACCATGTTTTCTTTAAAAATGATTGCTTAACATTTTTGTTGGAAACTATATATTTTTAACATATGAATATTATGTAATATATTAATCTCTTAACGTGTTTGATATTATGTGATAGATGTCTACCTCTAGAACAAGTCCCATTGACTCACCTAATAATAATGAAGAGTCAAATGTAAATTGGAATGATTCGTGGACTGATTCACAAGTTCCCGAAGAGGAACCGGAAGAAGAGTCGGAACCGGAAGAAGAATCGAAACCAGAAGAAGAATCGGAACCGGAAGAAGAAATAGAACTGGTGGGGGAAATAATAAAATGGTTAAGTAAAAGAGAATCCTCAACCAACCGACCAAGGTTAATTATGGTCAATGGTGTTTCCGCCAAGGAAGTAAAATATTGGGAGGATTACCAATTCTCTGATGAATCGGATTCCGACGAGAATTCCGATGATGTTATAGAAATTACCCCAACTGAATTTAAAAAGGCAAAAGAAAATAATAAGGGAAAGGGCATAAAAATAGAGAAATCTAATTCCAACCCCGATGAACTTTATATGTATCGTCAACCCCCGAAGTCCTTAAGTTATAACAATGACCCGGGAACCTCTAAACCACCAGGTTTTTCTAAACCAATGTGGACAACGACGGCTCGTATTAGGGGAACATCATATATCCCTAGAAACTTGGCAAAACGAACCAAAACCGAACAAGAAGAAACGAGCGAGTCGGAATATGATAGTTGTATTCGTGTGGTGTAATATATGTAATATAGTGTGCTTATGCTTTATGATATATGTAAAAATTGCTTGTATTAATAAGTATTTTTTTTATGAATCTAACTCTTGTCTATTTTACAGTATAAAAACACAAAATGGATAGACAACCCAATATTTTAAGAGACCTACCCGGAGACATGATTGATGAAATCTTGTCTAGAGTCGGTCAGAATTCCTCGGCACAACTATTTAAGGCGAGATCAGTTTGTAAGACATTCGAAGAACGTTCCAAGAATGCCTTGGTTTATAAAAGGCTTTCGTTCGAAAGATGGGGGATATCACATTGGGAAATCCATAAGTTACGATGTGTTTACTTTGACACATATATTGCGGGGAACCCAAATGCTATTTTACGCAACGGGTTAAGAAATTATTTTGACTCAGTATATCCGAATATAGGACTTCATGATTTAGAAAAAGCGGCTAACATGCAACATAAAGAAGCATGTTATGCTTACGGATTAGTAATGTTCGCTTCTCACCAAAGTGAGAACAAGAACATTGGGCTACAACTATTAAACAAAACGTTTCCACAAGTGACGGAGTCGGTAATTGGGGTAATAAATGAGGTTTTTAGATTGTTACAGGACTGTTGGACATTACGTAACCCTCGTCCCTTTGACGACGTTACAACACGCTGTCTTATCAACGGCCATAACGGTTATGTTCCACAAGACCAAGGATGGGAAGTAGTCCTAGTAAAACCAGAATGCATGACTTGTTTCTGGACGTATGAATTACGTGTCTTTATTGCCTTTGCTGAACGACTTGTGTACTAGCTAGAATTATCTTCACAACTATCTTGTATCAAAGTTATTGTGTGCTATATTTCATGCTTTATGTAAAATAAGCGGTATTGTAAGTTTGTAAAATATTGTATAAAAGTTTGAACGCGAAATATTATTATAATCAGTTTTTCATATAGAATTGTAGTAGTTGAATTGTATATTAGCTACTAAGTATGAACTTAACGGGTAGGTACTACCCGAATTTAAACTTATAAAACGCTAATATGAAGAAAAAGCTTTTATAAATGAGTTCATATTATGCTACGAAATACTATTAACTACTCTTAATATTCTGTATGATTAACTTGTTCCATTTGACTATTTTGAAGGAAATGGCACCGACTACTCGACACACCGTGAATATGAATGAAGAGGAATTCCGTACTTTTCTAGCTTCAAACATAGCCGCAGTACAGGCTGCACTACATACCAACAATAACCTTGGATCTAGCAGTACAGGAAATCGTGTAGGATGCACCTACAAAGAATTCACTGCCTGCAAACCTTTGGAATTTGATGCAACCGAAGGACCGATCGGATTGAAACGGTGGACCGAGAAGGTCGAATCGGTGTTTGCCATAAGTAAGTGTACTGAAGAGGACAAAGTGAAGTACGCTACGCATACCTTCACAGGTTCTGCGTTAACATGGTGGAATACCTATCTATAGCAAGTGGGACAAGACGATGCGTACGCATTACCGTGGTCAGCATTCAAGCACTTGATGAACGAGAAGTACCGTCCCAGAACCGAGGTCAATAAGCTCAAGACAGAACTTAGAGGGTTACGAATCCAAGGATTTGATATTACCACGTACGAAAGACGATTCACAGAATTGTGCCTATTGTGTCCGGGAGCATTCGAAGATGAGGAAGAGAAGATCGACGCATTTGTGAAAGGATTACCGGAAAGAATCCAAGAAGATATAAGTTCACACGAGCCCGCCTCTATACAACAGGCATGTAGAATGGCTCACAAACTAGTGAACCAGATTGAAGAAAGAATTAAAGAACAGACTGCTTAAGAGGCCAATGTGAAGCAAGTCAAAAGAAAGTGGGAGGAAAACGGTGATAAGAATCACCAATACAACAACAACAGCAATTACAACAATAATCGCAACAATTATCCCAACAATCGCAACATCAATCGCAACTAAAACAAACGGCCCAACAACAACAACAACAACAACAACAACAACAGCAACAGCAACTACAACAATCATCCCAACAACAATAATAACCGCAACAACAACAACAATCAGAAGCAGCTATGCCAAAGGTGTGAAATGTATCACTCGGGGTTCTGCACCAAATTTTGCAACAAGTGTAAAAGAAATGGTCATAGCGCGGCGAAGTGTGAGGTCTACGGACCAGGGGTTAATAGAACGAAAGGAACAAATGGTGTCGGAATGAGTAATGGCGGAGCAAGTAGTGTCGGAGCAAGTTATGCCAATGTAGTTTGTTATAAATGTGGAAAACCGGGCCACATTATTAGAAATTGCCCGAACCAGGAGAACACGAATGGACAAGGCCGCGGAAGAGTTTTCAATATTAATGCGGCAGAGGCACAGGAAGACCCGGAGCTTGTTACGGGTACGTTTCTAATTGACAATAAATCTGCTTACGTTTTATTTGATTCGGGTGTGGATAGAAGCTATATGAGTAGAGATTTTTGTGCTAAATTAAGTTGTCCATTGACGCCTTTGGATAGTAAATTTTTACTCGAATTAGCAAATGGTAAATTAATTTCAGCAGATAATATATGTCGGAATCGAGAAATTAAACTGGTTAACGAAACATTTAAGATTGATTTGATACCAGTAGAGTTAGGGAGTTTTGATGTGATAATCGGTATGGACTGGTTGAAAGAAGTGAAAGCAGAGATCGTCTGTTACAAAAATGCAATTCGCATTATACGAGAAAAAGGAAAACCCTTAATGGTGTACGGAGAAAAGGGCAACACGATGCTACATATTATTAGTAATTTGAAGGCACAAAAACTAATAAGAAAAGGTTGCTATGCTGTTCTAGCACACGTCGAGAAAGTACAAACTGAAGAAAAGAGCATCAATGATGTTCCCATTGCAAAAGAATTTCCCGATGTATTTCCGAAAGAATTACCGGGATTACCCCCACAGCGATCCGTTGAATTTCAAATAGATCTTGTACCAGGAGCTGCACCAATAGCTCGTGCTCCTTACAGACTCGCACCCAGCGAGATGAAAGAACTGCAAAGCCAATTACAAGAACTTTTAGAGCGTGGTTTCATTCGACCAAGTACATCACCGTGGGGAGCTCCTGTTTTGTTTGTCAAGAAGAAAGATGGTACATTCAGGTTGTGTATCGACTACCGAGAGTTGAACAAACTTACCATCAAGAACCGCTACCCACTACCGAGAATCGACGACTTATTTGATCAACTACAAGGCTCGTCTATTTATTCAAAGATTGACTTACGTTCCGGGTATCATCAAATGCGGGTGAAAGAAGATGATATTCCAAAGACTGCTTTCAGAACACGTTACGGTCATTACGAGTTTATGGTCATGCCGTTTGGTTTAACTAATGCACCAGCTGTGTTCATGGATCTTATAAACCGAATGTGTGGACCATACCTTGACAAGTTTGTCATTGTTTTCATTAATGACATACTTATTTACTCAAAGAATGACCAAGAACACGGTGAACATTTGAGAAAGGTGTTAGAAGTATTGAGGAAGGAAGAATTGTACGCTAAGTTTTCAAAGTGTGCATTTTGGTTGGAAGAAGTTCAATTCCTCGGTCACATAGTGAACAAAGAAGGTATTAAGGTTGATCCGGCAAAGATAGAAACTGTTGAAAAGTGGGAAACTCCGAAAACTCCGAAACACATACGCCAGTTTTTAGGACTAGCTGGTTACTACAGAAGGTTCATCCAAGACTTTTCCAGAATAGCAAAACCCTTGACTGCATTAACGCATAAAGGGAAGAAATTTGAATGGAATGATGAACAAGAGAAAGCGTTTCAGTTATTGAAGAAAAAGCTAACTACGGCACCTATATTGTCATTGCCTGAAGGGAATGATGATTTTGTGATTTATTGTGATGCATCAAAGTAAGGTCTCGGTTGTGTATTAATGCAACGGACGAAGGTGATTGCTTATGCGTCTAGACAATTGAAGATTCACGAACAAAATTATACGACGCATGATTTGGAATTAGGCGCGGTTGTTTTTGCATTAAAGACTTGGAGGTACTACGGGTCAAAAGTATTATATATACCGACCACAAAAGTCTTCAACACATATTTAATCAGAAACAAGTGAATATGAGGCAGCGTAGGTGGATTGAATTATTGAACGATTACGACTTTGAGATTCGTTACCACCCGGGGAAGGCAAATGTGGTAGCCGATGCCTTCAGCAGGAAGGACAGAGAACCCATTCGAGTAAAATCTATGAATATAATGATTCATAATAACCTTACTACTCAAATAAAGGAGGCGCAACAAGGAGTTTTAAAAGAGGGAAATTTAAAGGATGAAATACCCAAAGGATCGGAGAAACATCTTAATATTCGGGAAGACGGAACCCGGTATAGGGCTGAAAGGATTTGGGTACCAAAATTTGGAAATATGAGAGAAATGGTACTTAGAGAAGCTCATAAAACCAGATACTCAATACATCCTGGAACGGGGAAGATGTACAAGGATCTCAAGAAACATTTTTGGTGGCCGGGTATGAAAGCCGATGTTGCTAAATACGTAGGAGAATGTTTGACATGTTCTAAGGTCAAAGCTGAGCATCAGAAACCATCAGGTCTACTTCAACAACCCGAAATCCCGGAATGGAAATGGGAAAACATTACCATGGATTTCATCACTAAATTGCCAAGGACTGCAAGTGGTTTTGATACTATTTGGGTAATAGTTGATCGTCTCACCAAATCATCACACTTCCTGCCAATAAGAGAAGATGACAAGATGGAGAAGTTAGCACGACTGTATTTGAAGGAAGTCGTCTCCAGACATGGAATACCAATCTCTATTATCTCTGATAGGGATGGCAGATATATTTCAAGATTCTGGCAGACATTACAGCAAGCATTAGGAACTCGTCTAGATATGAGTACTGCCTATCATCCACAAACTGATGGGCAAAGCGAAAGGATGATACAAACGCTTGAAGACATGCTACGAGCATGTGTTATTGATTTCGAAAATAGTTGGGATCGACATCTACCGTTAGCAGAATTTTCCTACAACAACAGCTACCATTCAAGCATTGAGATGGCGCCGTTTGAAGCACTTTATGGTAGAAAGTGCAGGTCTCCGATTTGTTGGAGTGAAGTGGGGGATAGACAGATTACGGGTCCGGAGATTATACAAGAAACTACCGAGAAGATCATCCAAATTCAACAACGGTTGAAAACCGCCCAAAGTCGACAAAAGAGCTACGCTAACATTAAAAGAAAAGATATAGAATTTGAAATTGGAGAGATGGTCATGCTTAAAGTTGCACCTTGGAAAGGCGTTGTTCGATTTGGTAAACGAGGGAAATTAAATCCAAGGTATATTGGACCATTCAAGATTATTGATCGTGTCGGACCAGTAGCTTACCGACTTGAGTTACCTCAACAACTCGCGGCTGTACATAACACTTTCCATGTCTCAAATTTGAAGAAATGTTTTGCTAAATAAGATCTCACTATTCTGTTAGATGAAATCCAAATCAACGAAAAACTCCAATTCATCGAAGAACCCGTCGAAATAATGGATCGTGAGGTTAAAAGACTTAAGCAAAACAAGATACCAATTGTTAAGGTTCGATGGAATGCTCGTAGAGGACCCGTGTTCACCTGGGAGCGTGAAGATCAGATGAAGAAGAAATACCCGCATCTATTTCCAGAAGATTCGTCAACACCTTCAACAGCTTAAAATTTCGGGACGAAATTTATTTAACGGGTAGGTACTGTAGTGACCCGAACTTTTCCATGTTTATATATATTAATTGAGATTGATATTTACATGATTAAATGTTTCCAACATATTAAGCAATCAAACTTGTTAAGACTTGATTAATTGAAATATGTTTCATATAGACAATTGACCACCCAAGTTGACCGGCGATTCACGAACGTTAAAACTTGTAAAAATGACATGACGATATATATATGGATATACATATGGTTAACATAAGATTATGATAAGTAAGTATCTCCGTAAGTATATTAACAATGAGTTATATACATATAAACAAGACTACTAACTTAAGGATTTCGAAACGAGACATATATGTAACGATTATCATTGTAACGACATTTAAATGTATATATATCATATTAAGATATATTAATATATCATAATATCATGATAATATAATAATTTAACATCTCATTAGATATAATAAACAATGGGTTAACAACATTAATTGAGATCGTTAACTTAAAGGTTTCAAAACAACACTTACATGTAACGACTAACGATGACTTAACGACTCAGTTAAAATGTATATACATGTAGTGTATTTAGATGTATTAAAATACTTTTGGAAGACTTCAAGACATATATCAAAACACTCATACTTAACGAAAATGGTTACAGTTACTTTTCCATTCTTTTCTTTCATCAAGAATTCTAGTCGTATTCTTACCCGTATTATACACAGCTTCAAAACGTACTTACTATGAGTATATACCAATAGGAACTAGCATGGGATTCCACTCTTGATTATGTCATGTATGACTAATCAATTTTAACTTCTACCATGAGCTAGTCAACTAACTAGAACTCCTTTTAACCCCACTCACCACTCACCAATTACCACTCATCATTCACTCCATTTCACTTCCAATTCTCTTTCTAATTCTCTCTCAACACACACACACACACTATTATGAACATATTTTTCCAGTAGTTAATCATCATCTTCATCAAAAATCACTTCAAGAATCAAGCTATAATCATCATAGGAAGAACACTTCAAAAATCCATTCAAGTTTACTAATTTACTTCCAAGCTTTCTAATCCATTCCAAGTAATCATCTAAGATCAAGAAACCTTTGTTATATACAGTAGGTTATCTTTCTTATTCAAGGTAATATTCATATTCAAACTTTGATTCAATTTCTATAACTATAAACTATCTTAATTCGAGTAAAAATCTTACTTGAACTTGTTTTTGTGTCATGATCCTACTTCAAGAACTTTCAAGCCATCCAAGATCCTTTGAAGCTAGATCATTTCTGGTCACTTCCAGTAGGTTTACCTACTAAACTTTAGGTAGTAATGATGTTCATAACATCATTCGATTCATATATATAAAACTATCTTATTCGAAGGTTTAAACTCGTAATCACTAGAACATAGTTTAGTTAATTCTAAACTTGTTCGCAAACAAAAGTTAATCCTTCTAACATGACTTTTAAAATTAACTACACACATGTTCTATATCTATATGATATGCTAACTTAATGATTTAAAACCTGGAAACACGAAAAACACCGTAAAACCGGATTTACGCCGTCGTAGTAACACCGCGGGCTGTTTTGGGTTAGTTAATTAAAAACTATGATAAACTTTGATTTAAAAGTTGTTATTCTGAGAAAATGATTTTTATTATGAACATGAAACTATATCCAAAAATTATGGTTAAACTCAAAGTGGAAGTATGTTTTCTAAAATGGTCATCTAGACGTCGTTCTTTCGACTGAAATGACTACCTTTACAAAAATGACTTGTAACTTATTTTTCCGACTATAAACCTATACTTTTCTGTTTAAATTCATAAAATAGAGTTCAATATGAAACCATAGCAATTTGATTCACTCAAAACGGATTTAAAATGAAGAAGTTATGGGTAAAACAAGATTGGATAATTTTTCTCATTTTAGCTACGTGAAAATTGGTAACAAATCTATTCCAACCATAACTTAATCAACTTGTATTGTATATTATGTAATCTTGAGATACCATAGACACGTATACAATGTTTCGACCTATCATGTCGACACATCTATATATATTTCGGAACAACCATAGACACTCTATATGTGAATGTTGGAGTTAGCTATACAGGGTTGAGGTTGATTCCAAAATATATATAGTTTGAGTTGTGATCAATACTGAGATACGTATACACTGGGTCGTGGATTGATTCAAGATAATATTTATCGATTTATTTCTGTACATCTAACTGTGGACAACTAGTTGTAGGTTACTAACGAGGACAGCTGACTTAATAAACTTAAAATATCAAAATATATTAAAAGTGTTGTAAATATATTTTAAACATACTTTGATATATATGTATATATTGTTATAGGTTCGTGAATCAACCAGTGGCCAAGTCTTACTTTCCGACGAAGTAAAAATCTGTGAAAGTGAGTTATAGTCCCACTTTTAAAATCTAATATTTTTGGGATGAGAATACATGCAGGTTTTATAAATGATTTACAAAATAGACACAAGTACGTGAAACTACATTCTATGGTTGAATTATCGAAATCGAATATGCCCCTTTTTATTAAGTCTGGTAATCTAAGAATTAGGGAACAGACACCCTAATTGACGCGAATCCTAAAGATAGATCTATTGGGTCTAACAAACCCCATCCAAAGTACCGGATGCTTTAGTACTTCGAAATTTATATCATATCCGAAGGGTGTCCCGGAATGATGGGGATATTCTTATATATATGCATCTTGTTAATGTCGGTTACCAGGTGTTCACCATATGAATGATTTTTATCTCTATGTATGGGATGTGTATTGAAATATGAAATCTTGTGGTCTATTATTATGATTTGATATATATAGGTTAAACCTATAACTCACCAACATTTTTGTTGACGTTTTAAGCATGTTTATTCTCAGGTGATTATTAAGAGTTTCCGCTGTCGCATACTTAAATAAGGACGAGATTTGGAGTCCATGCTTGTATGATATTGTGTAAAAACTGCATTCAAGAAAATTATTTTGTTGTAACATATTTGTATTGTAAACCATTATGTAATGGTCGTGTGTAAACAGGATATTTTAGATTATCATTATTTGATAATCTACGTAAAGCTTTTTAAAACCTTTATCTATGAAATAAAGGTTATGGTTTGTTTTAAAAATAAATGCAGTCTTTGAAAAACGTCTCATATAGAGGTCAAAACCTCGCAACGAAATCAATTAATATGGAACGTTTTTAATCAATAAGAACGGGACATTTCAACAAATTTGTTTTGCATCACTTAATTATATGAAATTAGCTTCTTTCATTAGCTCTTTATTGGTTTTTGCAGCCTCTTTTGTAATTCTATTATGGAAATTTTACGAATTTTATGCACCTTAGATTCAGAATCTAAAAAGTAGTTTTGAAATTTAAACCTAATTGATTCTAACCTGCATTAAAGATTGTTAAACTTGATGACAAAGAATTCCAAAAGTCTTTGAGATCACGTGCTAGATCTTCCCAATTACTAAGTACATCATTTTGCAACTTCTGTGCAAACTTGTGTTACTCAGATGCAAGAACAATCGTCATCATTTGCATTTCAATTTCAAATATAGAAATTTACGTTTTCAAACTTGTAATCTCTTTCTCCTAATTCTCAAATTGATTTTCATTGGCAAATAAATACATTGTTTTTAACATCGGAGAATATTGATTGAGCGAGTCATTAACTTCGAGTACAAAGATTTTCTTACTTAAAGTGATGTTTTTCACTCGCTTTCTAACAAATTATCATTTAGAGACATAAGTTGAGTTTGTATTCGACCTTTCTCAACTTTGACCTTCTGAATAAGAAGAGAAGAACTTTTAGCCTTGAATTTTGATGCATCAGTCTCAACTTGGCTTCTTGCAAGTCATTGCTCGAGATTGCAAATCTTCTTGAAGAGTAGATATTTTTCGTTGAGGGTTTTGTTCTCTTGATTTACTTTGAGAAAGATGTAAATCTATTTCTTCAATCTTAGCTTTCAACTGATATTTTGATTCCCATTGAGCATTTAATTCATTTTCAACTTGTGAACCCGTTCTTTCAACTTATTCTCATTTGTTGCTTGATGAGAATTCGAATTCTTGTAAGAAATCCCTTTATGCTTCTGGCACTAACAATGATTTTGAAAATGAGATCCTATATCTCCATCTAATGGTTACTCAAGTTCCATCATTAACATAGGTGATTCAATCTCCTTCGTTTGAATTGCTTGTGTAAAGGCTCAAACTTCTGATACAAGTTCTTAATGGTCACGTGTTATGCACGAGGGTTTAATTCAAATTGATGGCACGTGAGTTACATGTGAGCTGATTTGGGAAAGCCTGCAACTAATTCAAAATTAGTCAAACGGCTATTGGTGACAACGATTGCTACAATCAACAGAATCTGTTAGGAATTAGTTGCAGTTAGCTCACAATAGCATCATATAAGTAGAATTAGTTACTCTGTGATAGTTAGTTTTTGATTAATCATTGTAATCACTTCTTCCTTATTCTCTGTATAATCGATTCGTTCAATAAAACTCGACATATCAATTTCAGAATCTATTCTTGTTCATTGGATTCTTGATTGACTTGTTAGATTGTTCTCCAATTCAATTCAAATTCGGAATAATCATATCATTTGGTATCAGAGCTGATGTTCCTCCATTGGTTGTTCTTGAAATTTGACCTAAAAATTTCAACAATG
Organism: Rutidosis leptorrhynchoides; assembly: GCF_046630445.1. Taxonomy (NCBI): domain Eukaryota; kingdom Viridiplantae; phylum Streptophyta; class Magnoliopsida; order Asterales; family Asteraceae; genus Rutidosis; species Rutidosis leptorrhynchoides. Next base: position 62,375,488 of record NC_092337.1, read on the forward strand.
GTGACAAATACTCGCAGCTCAGATGAAGTTACAAAGGAATTAGACGTGATGAGGTCATCAATTGCAGATGTTACAAAGGCGATTGCTGATCTAACTTCACAAATTAGTAGTGTGTTGGTTCAACAGAACTACTTGACGACTGAAATGCAAAAGGTTAAAGGTGGGAAAGGAGTAAGCAGGAAAGGATCATTGCAGCTCACCAGAATCACCAAACTAGAGTTTCCTAAGTTTGATGGTGAAGATGTGAAGGGATGGATCTACAGATGCAACCAATTCTTCTTTGTTGATGGAATTGAAGATGAAGAAAAAGTAAAAGTAGCTTCAATTCATCTCTTCAGTAAAGCTCTAACATGGCATCAACACTTTGTGAAGATCTATGGTGAAGAAGTGGATTGGGAAACATATTCTGAAGCTATCTTGAAACGATTTGGATCTACAATTGAGGATCCAATGGCTGAACTCAAGAATTTGAAGCAGACCACTACTGTGCAGATCTATCAAGATGAGTTTGAAGTCCTGCTTAGCAAGGTGGATATAAGTGAGAAACAAGCAATCAGTCTATTCTTGGCTGGGTTGCAGAAGGAAATCGAATTACCTGTAAGAATGTTTAGGCCAAAAACATTAGAAGATGCCTACTGTTTGGCCAAGTTACAGGAGGACACCATAGCTGCAACCAAGAAGAAGTTTACTCCACTGTTACCAACCCCAAGAACCAATTATGGAAATTACAATTCAAGAACTACACCACAACAGCAGAGTAGCATTACAAACCCTGTTACAAGTGGGTTAGCATTACCATCAGTACCTTACAATGCTAACAATATAAACTATAAAAGTCCAGCACCTAGAAGACAACTAACACCAAAAGAAGTAGAAGAAAAGAGGTTGAAGGGATTGTGCTTTTATTGTGACCAAAAGTATGGTCCTGGACACAAGTTCAGTGGCCAAATTTACTCACTAGAGGTGTTAGTGGGTAATGAATTGGGAGATGAGGAAGAGTTAGATGTACCTGCATTAGGAGATGATACAGAAATGGAAGTCAATGATGAGGTAATAGAATACACACCTCAGATTTCCTTACATGCTTTGACTGGTACCACTGCATATCAAACCATGAGAGTCTTTGGTCATGTGAATAAGAAACCAGTCCATATTTTGATTGACTCGGGTAGTACACATAATTTTCTGGATATGGAGACTGCAAAAAGGCTAGGGTGTTTTACTAACAAAACAAGCTCTATGCAAGTACAGATTCCAGGTGGTAACAAAATCACTAGTTTAGGTGATTGTAAAGACTTTAAGTGGCAAATGAATGGAATAACTTTTGTGGATGATATGGTAGTAATTCCTATAGGAGGATGTGAAATGGTTCTTGGAATCCAATGGCTCAAGAAATTAGGGGACATCAAATGGAATTTTGAAGAGCTTAAAATGGTGTTTATGTATAAGGGTGACAGAGTCATTTTAAGGGGTAACAAAAAGGGAATGATGCAATGGGTAGCTGGTAAGAGTATGGATAAATCTTGTGTTCAACAAGGGGCATCCTTAGCTTGCATGTGTTTAGGTGTATACCGTATAACCTGCTACAGTGCTGAAACTCAAATGGATAATGCAAGTATGCAAAGTTCACCTATAACACACCTTTTGAGCAAAAATGCTGATGTATTTAATATACCCACTAGCTTACCACCTAAAAGATCCCATGATCACAAAATCCCTTTAAAAGAAGGAACATTACCCATCAACACCAGACCATACAGACACCCACCTGCTCAAAAGGATGCAATTGAAACCATGGTGGCTGAGTTACTGGATACAGGAGTCATAAGGGCTAGTCAAAGTCCTTTCTCTGCTCCTATTGTCATGGTTAAAAAAAAGGATGGTAGCTGGAGGATGTGTGTGGACTATAGAGAGTTGAACAAACAAACTATCAAAGATAAGTTTCCTATTCCCATAATTGAGGAGCTTATTGATGAATTACATGGGTCTGTGGTGTTTTCTAAGCTTGACCTAAGGTCTGGCTATCATTAAATAAGGATGTTTGATGATGATGTTGCCAAAACAGCATTCAGAACCCATGAGGGTCATTATGAGTTTTTAGTAATGCCCTTTGGGCTTACAAATGCACCTGCCACTTTTCAATCTCTCATGAATGAGGTTTTCAAATGCTATTTGAGAAAGTTTGTGTTGGTATTTTTTGATGATATCTTAGTATATAGCTCCAGTTTACAAGAGCACATACAGCATTTAGAATTGGTGCTACAATTGATGAGGGTTAACACCCTATATGCAAAACAATCTAAATGTGTGTTTGCTACACCAAAAGTGGAGAATTTGGGGCATGTGATTACAGCTGAAGGGGTCTCTACTGACCCATCTAAAATTGCAGTTATGAAGGAATGGCCCACACCTAAGTCTTTAAAGCAATTGGGGGGATTTTTAGGCCTAACAGGGTACTATAGAAGATTTATTAAGGGTTATGCACTCATTAGTCAACCCTTGACTAATCTGTTGAAGAAAGATGGGTTCAGTTGGAATGATAAGGCTACAGAGGCATTTGAGAAATTGAAGTTGGCTATGCAACAATCTCCTGTGTTGCAACTACCAGATTTCTCAAAAGAATTTGTGATTGATACAGATGCTTCAGGTGTGGGAATTGGGGCTGTTTTACACCAAAATGGTCATCCCATAGCTTATCTTAGCAAGACATTAGCTCCCAGGCATCAAGCATTATCTACTTATGAAAAAGAATTCATAGCAGTGATTTATGCTCTAGAGAAATGGAGGGGTTACTTATTGGATAAACATTTTATCATAAGGACTGACCATGTGAGTTTAAAGTACCTGTTGGATCAAAGAATGTCTACTCCAACACAAATGAAGTGGCTACCTAAACTACTAGGGTTTAACTATGAGATAGTATACAAGAAAGGAGTGGACAATGCTGCTGCAGATTCACTTTCAAGGTTACAGTCTAGTGGTCAATTGTTTCAACTTTTATTGACCACTATTACTACTGACCTACCTCAAAGAATCAAGTTAATTGTGGAACAGGATGTGGATCTGCAATAACTCATAGCTAAGTTGCAGACCAACCCTGCAGCCTCTAAAAACTATACTTGGAGTGATGGACAACTAAAAAGGAAGGGTAATTTCTGGGGAGTGGGTGTAAACCTACAACTCAGAAAAGAATTAATGGGCCACTTCCATGCTGACTCTTCTGGTGGACACTCTAGGGTTAATGCTACTATCCAAAGGTTAACAATCACATTTTATTGGAAAAAGATGAGAAGACGGGTGAAACAGTATGTGAGAGAATGTACTATCTGTCAAAGGTTTAAACCTAATTTGGCAGCTTCACCTGGGTTGTTGCAACCTTTACCTATTCCAACAAGGGTGTGGAATGACATTTCCATGGACTTCATTGAAGGCTTGCCTAATTCTAGTGGTTACATTGTCATTTTAGTAGTTGTGGACAGGCTTAGTAAATATGGCCACTTTATTCCATTATCTCATCCATTTACTGCTGCTCAAGTTACTGAAGCATTTATGAATGGGGTGTACAAGTTACATGGGTTGCCAAGCTCCATTGTGTCTGATAGAGATAAGGTTTTCTTAAGTAAATTCTGGCAAGAGCTTTTTAAGGTTTTGAGGGTTAGTTTACACATGTCTACATCCTATCACCCTCAGTCCGATGGTCAAACAGAGGTGGTTAACAGATGCTTGGAGTGCTACTTAAGGTGCATGACTGGGGACAAACCAAAAGTGTGGTCCAAATGGTTATCTCTTGCTGAATTTTGGTACAACACTAGTTACCATACATCTATTCATACCACTCCATATGAGGTATTGTATGGTCAACCTCCACCAACTCCAATTGTATACACTAAAGGTGATAGTTTGGTGGATTCAGTAGACAGGACACTAGTGGCAAGAGAGGAGGTTATTAAGATGTTGACTTTCCATCTTAAGAGGGCCCAGGATCGAATGAAGAATAAAGCTGATAAACATAGGAGTGATAGATCTTTCAACATTTCAGATTGGGTGTATGTAAAGTTGCAACCTTACAGAGAAATGACTGTTAGAGGGGAAAGATTTCACAAGTTATCTCCTAAGTACTATGGTCCATTTCAAGTAATTTCTAAGATTGGTGCAGTTGCCTATAAACTCAGTTTACCCCATGAAGCTCTTATTCATCCAGTCTTTCATGTATCTCAATTGAAATTACACAAAGGTGCTGTGCCGGTCACCAGTCCAGTGTTACCTAGATTGGATCAAAATGGGTTGTTGGCGACACTTCTATATAAGATCTTAGCAAGGAAGATGACTAAACGTAACAATGGTGTGGGAATCTACTTACTGGTACAGTGGACACATGGCACCGAAGATGATGTAACCTGGGAATTAGCAGATGATTTGATCAAACGTTACCCAGATCTTGATTTTGAAAAATTACATCCTTGAGGGCAAGGATGATTTAAAGGAGGAGGTATTGATACGAGTTCTTAATGGTCACGTGTTATGCACGAGGGTTTAATTCAAATTGATGGCACGTGAGTTACATGTGAGCTGATTTGGGAAAGCCTGCAACTAAGTCAAAATTAGTCAAACGGCTATTGGCGACAACGATTGCTACAATCAACAAAATCTGTTAGGAATTAGTTGCAGTTAGCTCACAATAGCAGTCATATAAGTAGAATTAGTTACTCTGTGATAGTTAGTTTTTGATTAATCATTGTAATCACTTCTTCCTTATTCTCTGTATAATCGATTCGTTCAATAAAACTCGACATATCAATTTCAGAATCTATTCTTGTTCATTGGATTCTTGATTGACTTGTTAGATTGTTCTCCAATTCAATTCGAATTCGGAATAATCATATCAACTTCACATGGGATTGATGTTGAATTAAAACAGGAACATAAAACTCATATGTAGAGCTCATTCGTAAAACTCACGTTTTGGAGGAATTGACAAAGAAGAAATCGACATTATGAAGCCAATAAAACCTACAATCTGCACAACACACAAAAATACGCGGAATACTGAAATACGAACAATATATCGAATATCGGTCTAGTATTGACTTTTGGAGTCAACTGAAAAAGTGTATCATGATTTCGCGTGAAAACCAGATAAAACCTGCAAAACCGGAATATCGCGAAATTTATTGCAAAACTTAACTTTTTGGTCATAGGTTGACTTTTTGGTGAAAGTGAAAATCAACTTGTCAAAGTCTGGTTAATACAAGTCAAACTTGGGTCAATGTTTTGTGAACTTGTCAAAAAGCAGTTAAAGTAACAAAACTTTTTACAATTTGTCCTTTCAGGTTAACTCTAACTGACTCAGTTAAGTACACAGTCGGGCCTGAACAGAACTGAATCTAAATAATTTGGGCCTAGTTTAATTTATTTGTATTTACATGGTTTGATCCGAATTTAATTAGCCTACTTTATTTGGGTTGAACTAAGGTTTTTATTCCTTTTAACCTAAACAAAATAAATTGCGTCTTCTTCTTCTTCGTACTGCACCCGATTCAGAAATTAACTCAATAAAATCCAAACCTGCAACTACGAAAAATTATCGGTTAAAAGTTTTCTCGGTTGAATATAAAGATTTCCGGTTGTGATGGTGATCAGATCTGGATCAAATTCTCATACGCTAAAAAGAAATATTGGGTTCTTGTTTGTATCATTATGTATTTTTTATTCAATATATGTTGCGTTTCTTATACATACTCCTACCACTCTTAACGACCTTGAGTTTTCAACAACTCATAATCACCTCTTTCGACTTCTGACAAATCAACACAACAAAAAACATGTCACCACATCAAATATTGTTTTCTCGCCGCTTTCTATCGATACAGTCCTGAGGCCAGTTGCGGTGGGTTCGTCAGGAGAAACACTCAAGCAGTTTCTATCTTATTTGAAAGCACAAAGTATTGATGAAATCAATTTTCGTTCACTGCGTGTGTCCTCAGTTTTGGGTGATGGCAGCCCTTTTGGCGGACCTCGTTTAAGCTATGCAAATGGCGTTTGGGTTGATCAAACGATTTCTTTTCATCCTTACTTTGAACATGCGGTGAAAATTCTTCATAATGCTACTTGTATGCAAGGTGATTTCAAGAATAAGGTCAGTTTTGAAAAATTTGTACTTGTTAATACTCGTAGAAACTCCCCTCTTATGACTAAATTTTAGATTTAGCAATGTACATCAATACTAAAATTGTGATATGGTCTTTATTTAATGATTACATCTTTGAGCCCGTCCGTTGCGGGAAGTATTTGTGTTATGTTTGGAATGTAAGAAATAGGAGGTTATGTATATTATTTGAGGAAGAGAGGATTGATGATTTAGAAGTTTGATTGTTCTTGAAAGCTTATCTTTTTATTGCTTATTGCTTTGCTTACTTACAAATGAGGGGTGAAGCCCTCTATTTATACTACACAATGGAATAGTCTAGAACACTTCATCATATACTAGTATCTAGATATTTCCTAAGTATTATCTTAGATATTTTACAAGATTGTTCTACACATTTTGAGTACTACATATTACAAGAAGTTTCTACATAATGGATTACAATCTTGATCAAGTGACTTCGCGTACTTTATCTGCACCTCTTTATTTGTAACACACTCCCTTATGTAATGGTATTTTGTATCGATGTGTTTGCTTCGATCATGGAAGACTGGATTCTTTGCTAGAGCAATCGCAGACTTGTTATCTACATATATCTCTGTAGGTTCCTTTTGAAAAAACTTAAGCTCATTTAGTAACTTCCTGAGCCATATTGCATGATAGGTGCACGATGTTGCTGCTACAAACTCGGCTTCACACGTTGACAGAGTCATAATGGGTTGCTTCTTCGAGCTCCATGTGAACGCCGTATCTCCCATATAGAACACGAAACCACTCGTACTCTTACGATCATCTATGTCTCCAGCCCAATCACTATCACTGTATCCAACTAGCTTGAAGTGATCAGAAGGCGAATAAAACAGGCTATAGTCAATCGTACCTTTGATGTAGCGAAGTATCCTCTTGGCCGCCTTCAAATGATTTATTGTAGGTGCTTCCATGTATCGACTTACTAGTCTAACTCCGTAGAGAATATCTGGCCTCGTGCAGGTTAGGTACCTCAGACTTCCAACCAAACTCTTGTATTGTGTTGGGTCCACCAAGTATCCTTCATCATCTTTTGGACAATTTGAGATTGCAATCCACCGGTGTGTTCATTGACTTGCAGTCATTCATCTTAAACTTCTTGAGCACCTCATTCGCATAACCTTCTTGGGATATGAATATTCCTTCTTTCATTTTTTTTACCTCGATCCCAAGATAGTAGTAAGCCATAAGTCCAATCTCGGTCATCTCGAACTCCCGAACCATTGATTTCTTGAACTCCTCAAACATTTTGGGATTACTACCGGTGAATATCAAGTCATCCACGTATAGGCACACAATCATAACATCTCCATCATTGCTAACTTTGGTGTAGAGGGCATGCTCATGGGGGCATTTCGTAAAGTCATTCTTCTGGAAATACTTGTCTATACTGCTATTCCATGCCCGAGGCGCTTGCTTCAACCCGTATAAGGCTTTTTTCAATTTTAGCACCTTATTCTCTTGACCTTTCACGATGTATCCCAAAGGTTGTTCTATATAGACTTCTTCTTCTAAGTGGCCATTAAGGAACGCTGATTTGACATCCATTTGATAAATCTTCCAATTATGTTGAGCCGCAAGTGAGATTATCAATCTTATAGTTTCTAGACGAGCGACGGGAGCAAATACCTCGTCATAGTCTATGCCGGCTCGTTGACTATATCCCTTCGCCACCAACCTTGCCTTATATCTTTCAACTTCACCTTTGGAATTCTTCTTGGCCTTGTACACCCATTTTACACCAATAGCCTTATGTCCCTTTGGTAGTGTGGCAAGATCCCACGTATTATTCTTCTCGATTGCTTGAATCTCTTCGTCCATAGCACGTTTCCACTTTTGGCTTTTTGCTGCGTCTTCATAACTTATTGGCTCACAATCGGCAAGAAGGCAGAACAATGATAGATCCTCCATAGGCTGGATTACCTCGTACAACTCCCTAATGCTCCTTGTGTAATGTTGTAGCCTACTTGATTCTCCTCCTAATGTTGGTGTCACTTCATTAGGTGTAGTGGTTGGAGTGCGTGGAAAGTGCGGAGATGGTGTACTAGAAGGTTCTTGAACTTCTGGATATTCTTCGTTCCTTGCAGGACTCTTGAATAGATAAAGGAGAAAGTCGTAGTTCTCCTCTTCGGGAACATTCCAATCCCATGTTGCTTCTTCATCGAACACCACATCTCGACTTGAGATTACTTTACCGGTCTTGGGATTGTATAACTTGTAACCTTTCGAACTTGAGTCATAGCCCACGAATATGAGTTTCTCGCTTTTATCATCGAGCTTCGTCCTCTTCTGATTTGGCACATGAGCATATGCCACACTTCCGAACACTCGAAGGTGTGAGATGTCGGGCTTCCTTCTACTCCAAGCTTCAATGGGCGTTTTGTTCTTGGCGCTTCTAGTGGGCGAGCGATTTGCTAGATAGATCGCACAGTCCACTGCCTCAGCCCAAAACTCCTTAGGCATCCTTTTGCTCTTTAACATACTTCGGGCCATATCAAGAATGGTCCTATTTTTTCTTTCCGCAACACCATTTTGTTGAGGTAAATACGGAAGAGTTAGAGGACGTCGTAACCCATTGTTGTCGCAAAATTCCTTGAATTCCTTGGATGTGAACTCTCCTCCACGATCGGATCTCATCGCCTTTATGGTGAGACCACTTTGATTTTCCACAAACGCTTTAAACTTCTTGAACATTCCAAAAACTTCCGACTTCTCTTTTAGAAAATAGACCCATGTCTTTCGGCTAAAATCATCAATGAATAGAAGAAAATATCTATTTTTACCGAAAGACGGTGGGCTTTAAACTTCTGATGGGTCCACATACATCCGTGTGAATAAGTTCTAGAGGTTTCTTCGCTCTACTAGAAGCCTCTATTAGAAAACTGTTTCGGAAGTGCTTTCCTAGAAGGCATCCCTCAAAAATTTGATCCGGATGATTAATTGGAGGCAAACCCTTTACCATTCCTTTACTTGATAATAATTTTAAGCCTCTAAAATTTAAGTGCCCGTATCTCATGTGCCAAAGCCAAGAATTATCTTGAAACATGCTTTTAAACATCTTGGAATGTCATGTTGAATATTTAGCAGAAACATCCTATTCGTTGACATTGGCACTTTAGCAATCAAACCTCCTTTTTGGTCTCTTAAAGAAAGAGTACGATTTATCATGTGAATATCATAGCCTTTCTCTAAGAGTTGTCCAATACTCAGTATATTCGTCTTCATATTGGGCACATAATACACGTTAGTGATAAATTGATGCCTTCTATTTTTCAAGCGGATGAGGATCTTACCTTTGCCTTTAATCGGGACTTTAGAGGAATCTCCGAAGGGGATATTTCCACTTATTACCTCGTTTAACTCCACAAACATGTTTTTGTCACCGCACATATGGTTGCTTGCACCCGTGTCGAGATACCACAAATTTGATTCCCCGTTATCTTCACCTTTGCATGCTAGTAACAAAGTGTTTTCCACGGCTTCGGTATCTTCTTGCACTAAATTTGCTCTTTCTTGCACGTAATTGTTTGACTTCTCGCATTTTGAAGCATAGTGGCCAAATTTATGACAATTATAGCATTTAGTTTGAGAGTTGTCATACCTTGGCCTTCTACTTGTGTAGCCTCTCCCGCGACCTCTTGTTGAGTGAAAATCTTGCATTCTTTCTTCATTTTTTAAGAACTGTAGCCTCCACGTTTGGAATATCCTTGCCCTCGTCCTCGGCCACGTACTTAACCACGACCTTGTTGACTCGGTTGATGAGTCTTTTCACTGCTCTCTTCCTTGAAAGTCAGTTTTGCTTGTAAAGCTTGCTCCAAAGGCTCCTCATTTTTCTTATTGAACCTCTCTTCATGGGCTTGTACTGAACCCATGAGTTCATCGATAGTCATTGATTCTAGATCTTTAGATTCTTCGATGGCTACGACTATATAGTCGAATTTTGAATCTAATGATTTAAGAATCTTTTCAATGACTCTTACATCACTTAGAGTTTCACCATTCCTCTTTAATTGATTGACAATCGCCAAGACTCTTGTAAAATAATCGGAAATTGATTCTGAGTCTTTCTTATTTAAGGATTCGAACTCACCTCGTAGTGTTTGTAGTCGAACCTTTTTCACCTTTTCAACTCCCTTGTGAGAATTCTCCAAGATCTCCCATGCTTTCTTGGCGGTGGTTGCACTTGCAATTTTCTCAAAAGCTCCATCATCTACACTTTGTTGGATAATGGAAAGAGCCTTTTAATCGTTGGTCTTCAATAGTTTTTTCTCCTTACTGAGAGGACCTTTTTCTGCAGGTTCCTCATAGCCATCCTCCACAATCTCCCATAAGTCTTGTCCATCTAGGAAGGTCTTCATTTGGATGTTCCATCGATCATAATTATCCTTTGTGAGGCGAGGAAACGTGATGACATTGTTGGCCATCATCTTGTCGAACCAAGCTCTTGATACCAATTTGTTAGAAATAGGAGGTTATGTATATTATTTGAGGAAGAGAGGATTGATGATTTAGAAGTTTGATTGTTCTTGAAAGCTTATCTTTTTATTGCTTATTGCTTTGCTTACTTACAAATGAGGAGTGAAACCCTCTATTTATACTACACAATGGAATAGTCTAGAACACTTCATCATATACTAGTATCTAGATATTTCCTAAGTATTATCTTAGATATTTTACAAGATTGTTCTACACATTTTGAGTACTACATATTACAAGAAGTTTTTACATAATGGATTACAATCTTGATCCAAAACACTTGAATACTTGCAAGCCCAAATCTAAAATACATAGCCCAAAATCAAGTTTAGTTTCCAACATAGAAACACAAATTAACGATTTATATATACACTTCAATGGCCGAGTACCATTGTGCATCCATTGGCTTGTAAGAGAAAATAAAAATAAATAGTTACTGACGTAAGCGTTACGTCATATTGCTGACGTCATCAACTACTGTTCATCGGGATGTTTGGTTTTAGTATTATATGGTTAATGGTTAATGGTTAATGGTTAATGGTTAATGGTTAGTATTATATGGTTTATGGTTAATGTAGCCTGCTGAAGTAGCCGATGAAGTGAATCTATGGGTCGAAAAGCAAACTAGTGGCATGATTAAAGACATACTTCCAGCTGATGCGGTTAGCACTGAAACCGCATTAATGTTGGCAAATGCTCTCTATTTTAAGGGAGTCTGGAAGGAGAAGTTTGACCGGTCAATGACAAAACTACACGATTTCCATCGCCTCGATGGAACCACAGTGCAAGTACCCTACATGACGACTAATAGTAAACAAATTCTTTGTCAATACGATGGTTTTAAAGTCTTGGGCCTACCTTATGAACAAGGAGAAGATAAACGTCATTTCACAATGTACTTTTATCTCCCAGATAAATCTGATGATCTTCAAAATTTAGTTGAGAAAATAGATTCAAAAGCTGACTTCTTCAAATCTTATATTCCAAGCAAAAAAGTAGAAGTAGAGGAGGTTATGATCCCAAAGTTCAAGATCTCCTATGGGTTTGAAGCTTCTAATATGTTAAAGGAATTAGGTCTAGTGTTACCTTTTATACCTGGAGGTCTAACTAATATGGTGAACTCTTCTTCGAGGGGGAAAGATCTATATATTTCAAGTATTCATCATAAATCGTTTGTGGAGGTGAACGAAGAAGGTACAGAAGCTGCAGCAGCAACTACAGTCTCTATTGTAAATAGCTTAAAAATGGAGTTTATTGCAAGTCATCCATTTTTGATTGTGATTAGAGAAGATATGAGTGCAACTGTTCTGTTTATCGGACAGGTGGTTGACCCCAGTGTTTCTTGATCACGTGAATTCAATCTTAGTGCATATTATGATTGCAATTACTTTTGCTTTTGATTACGAGTCTAGTTGATGCACATTATGCAGTGCTTTATTTTCGTTAGGTTTGGGTAAACAGGGAATTTGTGGTTTTATTTGACAGAATTTAAGTATTAAGTATCTACTAATTGCTTCATACCTGTTACATATTTGTTTTGTAGCACTTAATTGTACGAAATTAGCTTCTTCCAGTAATTACTTCTTATTGTTTTATAGTATTATATTATATATTATGGCTCATTGCAACCGCTTCTGTAATTATATTATGGAAATGCTTTCATATCTGTACCTACATCAAATTGCAGATTAATGTGGCAAAAAATGGGATGTGGTAGTTTGGGTATGAGCTTGTTTCCCTTTACATTAAGGTGGCAAGTCTTTTTTAGGCTATATTTTGTTGACTTCAATATCAAAAGTTCAAAGTCAAATTCTATGTAGGAGGTATTGTTTGGTTGTATTTTCTTTGAATAATAATCATAATTAATATTAATTAATTAATATTAGTATTATAACAATTTTAATGATGATAATAATAATTGTTGGGGTGCAAACCTATCCCACATAGGAGAGAGACAAAAACAAATGTATGTATATAAGTCTAAGGGGAAGTCCCTCTAATACCAATTGGTTTTAGAAAAGGATGGACTCTTGGACTTATATTGCAGGACATTGTGTTTGGGCTATGCGATCTTACAAATGGCATCAGAGCTAGGCTATAGCCCGATGTGGTGAACAACGCAGTGGTGGCGCACCCCTAAGCGCACGGTGCGACATGGCACACCCCTCAGTTTGCTAACGATACTGGAGCAATGGTGCCTTATATCGAAAGTCTTCCTTCCCAAGACGTGGAAGTGCGGCGTGTCCCGATGGTGAAAGAAAAGTGAAAGAAAGAGATCGGCGGTATAAGAGGCGTGTCCCGGTAGTGAAAGAAAAGAGACCGGTGATATAAGATGGCGGGAGGCTCGGTGATGTGGTCTTCGGTTTGAGGGGAGGATTGTTGGGGTGCAAACCTATCCCACATAGGAGAGAGACAAAAACAAATGTATGTATATAAGTCTAAGGGGAAGTCCCTCTAATACCAATTGGTTTTAGAAAAGGATGGACTCTTGGGCTTATATTGCCGGACATTGTGTTTGGGCTATGCGATCTTACAATAATAATATAAAATGATGACTAATATCTTATTTAAATCATGTTAATCAAAATTTCATCTGAATGAATCTTAGGGAAGAAGTATATTTAAATAAGTCAAAGCCAGGTTGCTTAACAGTGTTGCCAAAACATCAAATATATATAGTGTTTCCACCACCACAATATCAGTCACACAATCTCATCAATTAATCAGTTTCTTTTGTTTATAACAAAAAATGAACACTCAACAATCAATCAAAAACCAAACCCATGTTTCAATCACACTTTCAAACCACCTCTTGAACAAATCTTACAACTCAAACGTTGTTTTCTCTCCGCTTTCAATCCATGTCGTTCTTAACTTGATCGCGTCAGGTTCCAAAGGCCAAACACTTGACCATTTGCTATCTTTTTTGAAAGCTAAAAATATGGATGAACTTAATGCTCTCTCTTCACAACTTGTGTCCATGATCATGATAGATGGTAGCCCAGCTGTGAAATGTCCCGTTCTTATTGATTAAAAACGTTCCATATTAATTGATTTCGTTGCGAGGTTTTGACCTCTATATGAGACGTTTTTCAAAGACTGCATTCATTTTTAAAACAAACCATAACCTTTATTTCATAGATAAAGGTTTTAAAAAGCTTTACGTAGATTATCAAATAATGATAATCTAAAATATCCTGTTTACACACGACCATTACATAATGGTTTACAATACAAATATGTTACAACAAAATAAGTTTCTTGAATGCAGTTTTTACACAATATCATACAAGCATGGACTCCAAATCTCGTCCTTATTTAAGTATGCGACAGCGGAAGCTCTTAATAATCACCTGAGAATAAACATGCTTAAAACGTCAACAAAAATGTTGGTGAGTTATAGGTTTAACCTATATATATCAAATCATAATAATAGACCACAAGATTTCATATTTCAATACACATCCCATACATAGAGATAAAAATCATTCATATGGTGAACACCTGGTAACCGACATTAACAAGATGCATATATAAGAATATCCCCATCATTCTGGGACACCCTTCGGATATGATATAAATTTCGAAGTACTAAAGCATCCGGTACTTTGGATGGGGTTTGTTAGGCCCAATAGATCTATCTTTAGGATTCGCGTCAATTAGGGTGTCTGTTCCCTAATTCTTAGATTACCAGACTTAATAAAAAGGGCATATTCGATTTCGATAATTCAACCATAGAATGTAGTTTCACGTACTTGTGTCTATTTTGTAAATCATTTATAAAACCTTCATGTATTCTCATCCCAAAAATATTAGATTTTAAAAGTGGGACTATAACTCACTTTCACAGATTTTTACTTCGTCGGGAAGTAAGAGTTGGCCACTGGTTGATTCACGAACCTATAACAATATATACATGTATATCAAAGTATGTTCAAAATATATTTACAACACTTTTAATATATTTTGATGTTTTAAGTTTATTAAGTCAGCTGTCCTCGTTAGTAACCTACAACTAGTTGTCCACAGTTAGATGTACAGAAATAAATCGATAAATATTATCTTGAATCAATCCACGACCCAGTGTATACGTATCTCAGTATTGATCACAACTCAAACTATATATATTTTGGAATCAGCCTCAACCCTGTATAGCTAACTCCAACATTCACATATAGAGTGTCTATGGTTGTTCCGAAATATATATAGATGTGTCGACATGATAGGTCGAAATATTGTATACGTGTCTATGGTATCTCAAGATTACATAATATACAATACAAGTTGATTAAGTTATGGTTGGAATAGATTTGTTACCAATTTTCACGTAGCTAAAATGAGAAAAATTATCCAATCTTGTTTTACCCATAACTTCTTCATTTTAAATCCGTTTTGAGTGAATCAAATTGCTATGGTTTCATATTGAACTCTATTTTATGAATCTAAACAGAAAAAGTATAGGTTTATAGTCGGAAAATAAGTTACAAGTCATTTTTGTAAAGGTAGTCATTTCAGTCGAAAGAACGACGTCTAGATGACCATTTTAGAAAACATACTTCCACTTTGAGTTTAACCATAATTTTTGTATATAGTTTCATGTTTATAATAAAAATCATTTTCTCAGAATAACAACTTTTAAATCAAAGTTTATCATAGTTTTTAATTAACTAACCCAAAACAGCCCGCGGTGTTACTACGACGGCGTAAATCCGGTTTTACGGTGTTTTTCGTGTTTCCAGGTTTTAAATCATTAAGTTAGCATATCATATAGATATAGATAATGTGTTTATTTGATTTTAAAAGTCAAGTTAGAAGGATTAACTTTTGTTTGCGAACAAGTTTAGAATTAACTAAACTATGTTCTAGTGATTACAAGTTTAAACCTTCGAATAAGATAGCTATATATGTATGAATCGAATGATGTTATGAACATCATTACTACCTTAAGTTCCTTGGATAAACCTACTGGAAAAGAGAAAAATGGATCTAGCTTCAACGGATCCTTGGATGGCTCGAAGTTCTTGAAGCAGAATCATGACACGAAAACTAGTTCAAGTAAGATCATCACTTGAAATAAGATTGTTATAGTTATAGAAATTGAACCAAAGTTTGAATATGATTATTACCTTGTATTAGAATGATAACCTACTGTAAGAAACAAAGATTTCTTGAGGTTGGATGATCACCTTACAAGATTGGAAGTGAGCTAGCAAACTTGAAAGTATTCTTGATTTTATGTAACTAGAACTTGTAGAATATATGAAGAACACTTAGAACTTGAAGATAGAACTTGAGAGAGATCAATTAGATGAAGAAAATTGAAGAATGAAAGTGTTTGTAGGTATTTTTGGTCGTTGGTGTATGGATTAGATATAAAGGATATGTAATTTTGTTTTCATGTAAATAAGTCATGAATGATTACTCATATTTTTGTAATTTTATGAGATATTTCATGCTAGTTGCCAAATGATGGTTCCCACATGTGTTAGGTGACTCACATGGGCTGCTAAGAGCTGATCATTGGAGTGTATATACCAATAGTACATACATCTAAAAGCTGTGTATTGTACGAGTACGAATACGGGTGCATACAAGTAGAATTGTTGATGAAACTGAACGAGGATGTAATTGTAAGCATTTTTGTTAAGTAGAAGTATTTTGATAAGTGTATTGAAGTCTTTCAAAAGTGTATAAATACATATTAAAACACTACATGTATATACATTTTAACTGAGTCGTTAAGTCATCGTTAGTCGTTACATGTAAGTGTTGTTTTGAAACCTTTAGGTTAACGATCTTGTTAAATGTTGTTAACCCAATATTTATAATATCAAATGAGATTTTAAATTATTATATTATCATGATATTATCATGATATTATCATGTATGAATATCTCTTAATATGATATATATACATTAAATGTCTTTACAACGATAATCGTTACATATATGTCTCGTTTAAAAATCATTAAGTTAGTAGTCTTGTTTTTACATATGTAGTTCATTGTTAATATACTTAATGATATGTTTACTTATCATAGAATCATGTTAACTATATATATATATCCATATATATGTCATCATATAGTTTTTACAAGTTTTAACGTTCGTGAATCACCGGTCAACTTGGGTGGTCATTTGTCTATATGAAACATATTTCAATTAATCAAGTCTTAACAAGTTTGATTGCTTAACATGTTGGAAACATTTAATCATGTAAATATCAATCTCAATTAATATATATAAACATGGAAAAGTTCGGGTCACTACAGTACCTACCCGTTAAATAAATTTCGTCCCGAAATTTTAAGCTGTTGAAGGTGTTGACGAATCTTCTGGAAATAGATGCGGGTATTTCTTCTTCATCTGATCTTCACGCTCCCAGGTGAACTCGGGTCCTCTACGAGCATTCCATCGAACCTTAATAATTGGTATCTTGTTTTGCTTAAGTCTTTTAACCTCACGATCCATTATTTCGACGGGTTCTTCGATGAATTGAAGTTTTTCGTTGATTTAGATTTCATCTAACGGAATAGTGAGATCTTCTTTAGCAAAACATTTCTTCAAATTCGAGACGTGGAAAGTGTTATGTACAGCCGCGAGTTGTTGAGGTAACTCAAGTCGGTAAGCTACTGGTCCGACACGATCAATAATCTTGAATGGTCCAATATACCTTGGATTTAATTTCCCTCGTTTACCAAATCGAACAACGCCTTTCCAAGGTGCAACTTTAAGCATGACCATCTCTCCAATTTCAAATTCTATATCTTTTCTTTTAATGTCAGCGTAGCTCTTTTGTCGACCTTGGGCGGTTTTCAACCGTTGTTGAATTTGGATGATCTTCTCGGTAGTTTCTTGTATAATCTCCGGACCCGTAATCTGTCTATCCCCCACTTCACTCCAACAAATCGGAGACCTGCTAACGGTAGATGTCGATCCCAACTATTTCCGAAATCAATAACACATGCTCGTAGCATGTCTTCAAGCGTTTGTATCGTCCTTTCGCTCTGCCCATCAGTTTGTGGATGATAGGCAGTACTCATGTCTAGACGAGTTCCTAATGCTTGCTGTAATGTCTGCCAGAATCTTGAAATAAATCTGTCATCCCTATCAGAGATAATAGAGATTGGTATTCCATGTCTGGAGACGACTTCCTTCAAATACAGTCGTGCTAACTTCTCCATCTTGTCATCTTCTCTTATTGGCAGGAAGTGTGCTGATTTGGTGAGACGATCAACTATTACCCAAATAGTATCAAAACCACTTGCAGTCCTTGGCAATTTAGTGATGAAATTCATGGTAATGTTGAAGTAGACCTGATGGTTTCTGATGCTCAGCTTTGACCTTAGAACACGTCAAACATTCTCCTACGTATTTAGCAACATCGGCTTTCATATCCGGCCACCAAAAATGTTTCTTGAGATCCTTGTACATCTTCCCCGTTCCAGGATGTATTGAGTATCTGGTTTTATGAGCTTCTCTAAGTACCATTTCTCTCATATCTCCAAATTTTGGTACCCAAATCCTTTCAGCCCTATACCGGGTTCTGTCTTCCCGAATATTAAGGTGCTTCTCCGATCCTTTGGGTATTTCATCCTTTAAATTTCCCTCTTTTAAAACTCCTTGTTGCGCCTCCTTTATTTGAGTAGTAAGGTTATTATGAATCATTATATTCATAGATTTTACTCGAATGGGTTCTCTGTCCTTCCTGCTCAAGGCATCGGCTACCACATTTGCCTTCCCCGGGTGGTAACGAATCTCAAAGTTGTAATCATTCAATAATTCAATCCACCTACGCTGCCTCATATTCAGTTGTTTCTGATTAAATATGTGTTGAAGACTTTTGTGGTCGGTATATATAATACTTTTAACCCCATATAAGTAGTGCCTCCAAGTCTTTAATGCAAAAACAACCGCGCCTAATTCCAAATCATGCGTCGTATAATTTTGTTCGTGAATCTTCAATTGTCTAGATGCATAAGCAATCACCTTCGTTCGTTGCATTAATACACAACCGAGACCTTGCTTTGATGCGTCACAATAAATCACAAAATCATCATTCCCTTCAGGCAATGACAATATAGGTGTCGTAGTTAGCTTTTTCTTCAATAACTGAAACGCTTTCTCTTGTTCATCATTCCATTCAAATTTCTTCCCTTTATGCGTTAATGAGTCAAGGGTTTTGCTATTCTGGAAAAGTCTTGGATTAACCTTCTGTAGTAACCAGCTAGTCCTAAAAACTGGCGTATGTGTTTCGGAGTTTTCGGGGTTTCTCACTTTTCAACAGTTTCTATCGTTGCCGGATCCACTTTAATACCTTCTTTGTTTACTATATGACCGAGGAATTGAACTTCTTCCAACCAAAATGCACACTTTGAAAACTTAGCGTACAATTCTTCCTTCCTCAATACTTCTAACACCTTTCTCAAATGTTCACCGTGTTCTTGGTCATTCTTTGAGTAAATAAGTATGTCATCAATGAAAACAATGACAAACTTGTCAAGGTATGGTCCACACACTCGGTTCATAAGGTCCATGAACACAGCTGGTGCGTTAGTTAAACCAAACGGCATGACCATAAACTCGTAATGACCGTAACGTGTTCTGAAAGCAGTCTTTGTAATATCATCTTCTTTCACCCGCATTTGATGATACCCGGAACGTAAGTCAATCTTTGAATAAACAGACGAGCCTTGTAGTTGATCAAATAAGTCGTCGATTCTCGGTAGTGGGTAGCAGTTTTGATGGTAAGTTTGTTCAACTCTCGGTAGTCGATACACAACTTGAATGTACCATCTTTCTTCTTGACAAACAAAACAGGAGCTCCCTACGGTGATGTGCTTGGTCGAATGAAACCACGCTCTAAAAGTTCTTGTAATTGGCTTTGCAGTTCTTTCATCTCGCTGGGTGCGAGTCTGTAAGGAGCACGAGCTATTGGTGCAGCTCCTGGTACAAGATCTATTTGAAATTCAACGGATCTATGTGGGGGTAATCCCGGTAATTCTTTCGGAAATACATCGGGAAATTCTTTTGCAATGGGAACATCATTGATGCTCTTTTCTTCAGTTTGTACTTTCTTGACGTGTGCTAGAACAGCATAGCAACCTTTTCTTATTAGTTTTTGTGCCTTCAAATTACTAATAAGATGTAGCTTCCTGTTGCCCTTTTCTCCGTACACCATTAAGGGTTTTCCTTTTTCTCGTATAATGCGAATTGCATTTTTGTAACAAACGATCTCTGCTTTCACTTCTTTCAACCAGTCCATACCGATTATCACATCAAAACTCCCTAACTCTACTGGTATCAAATCAATCTTAAATGTTTCGCTAACCAGTTTAATTTCTCGATTCCGACATATATTATCTGCTGAAATTAATTTACCATTTGCTAATTCGAGTAAAATTTACTATCCAAAGGCGTCAATGGACAACTTAATTTAGCACAAAAATCTCTACTCATATAGCTTCTATCCGCACCCGAATCAAATAAAGCGTAAGCAGATTTATTGTCAATAAGAAACGTACCCGTAACAAGCTCCGGGTCTTCCTGTGCCTCTGCCGCATTAATATTGAAAACTCTTCCGCGGCCTTGTCCATTCGTGTTCTCCTGGTTCGGGCAATTTCTAATAATGTGGCCCGGTTTTCCACATTTATAACAAACTACATTGGCATAACTTGCTCCGACACTACTTGCTCCGCCATTACTCATTCCGACACCATTTGTTCCTTTCGTTCTATTAACCCCTGGTTCGTAGACCTCACACTTCGCCGCGCTATGACCATTTCTTTTATACTTGTTGCAAAATTTGGTGCAGAAGCCCGAGTGATACTTTTCACACCTTTGGCATAGCTGCTTCTGATTGTTGTTGTTGTTGCGGTTATTATTGTTGTTGGGATGATTGTTGTAGTTGTTGTTGTTGTTGTTGTTGTTATTGTTGGGCCGTTTGTTGTAGTTGCGATTGATGTTGCGATAGTTGGGATAATTGTTGCGATTATTGTTGTAATTGCTGTTGTTGTTGTATTGGTGATTCTTATCACCGTTTTCCTCCCACTTTCTTTTGACTTGCTTCACATTGGCCTCTTCAGCAGTCTGTTCTTTAATTCTTTCTTCAATCTGGTTCACTAGTTTGTGAGCCATTCTACATGCCTGTTGTATGGAGGCGGGCTCGTGTGAACTTATATCTTCTTGGATTCTTTCCGGTAATCCTTTAACAAACGCGTCGATCTTCTCTTCCTCATCTTCGAATGCTCCCGGACACAATAGGCACAATTCTGTGAATCGTCTTTCGTACGTGGTAATATCAAATCCTTGGGTTCGTAACCCTCTAAGTTCTGTCTTGAGCTTATTGATCTCGGTTCTGGAACGGTATTTCTCGTTCATCAAGTGCTTGAATGCTGACCACGGTAGTGCGTACGCATCGTCTTGTCCCACTTGCTCTAGATAGGTATTCCACCATGTTAACGCAGAACCTGTGAAGGTATGCGTAGCGTACTTCACTTTGTCCTCTTCAGTACACTTACTTATGGCAAACACCGATTCGACCTTCTCGGTCCACCGTTTCAATACGATCGGTCCTTCGGTTCCATCAAATTCCAAAGGTTTGCAGGAAGTGAATTCTTTGTAGGTGCATCCTACACGATTTCCTGTACTGCTAGATCCAAGGTTATTGTTGGTATGTAGCGCAGCCTGTACTGCGGCTATGTTTGAAGCTAGAAAAGTACAGAATTCCTCTTCATTCATATTCACAGTGTGTCGAGTAGTTGGTGCCATTTCCTTTAAAATAGTCAAATGGAACAAGTTAATCATACAGAATATTAAGAGTAGTTAATAGTATTTCGTAGCATAATATGAACTCATTTATAAAGCTTTTTCTTCATATTAGCGTTTTATAAGTTTAAATTCGGGTAGTACCTACCCGTTAAGTTCATACTTAGTAGCTAATATACAATTCAACTACTACAATTCTATATGAAAAACTGATTATAATAATATTTCGCCTTTAAACTTTTACACAATATTTTACAAACTTACAATACCGCTTATTTTACATATAGCATGAAATATAGCACACAATAAATTTGATACAAGATGGTTGTGAAGATAATTCTAGCTAGTACACAAGTCGTTCAGCAAAGGCAATAAAGACACGTAATTCATACGTCCAGAAACAAGTCATGCATTCTGGTTTTACTAGGATTACTTCCCATCCTTGGTCTTGTGGAACATAACCGTTATGGCCGTTGATAAGACAGCGTGTTGTAACGTCGTCAAAGGTACGAGGGTTACGTAATGTCCAACAGTCCCGTAACAATCTAAAAACCTCATTTCTTACCCCAATTACCGACTCCATCACTTGTGGAAACGTTTTGTTTAATAGTTGTAGCCCGATGTTCTTGTTCTCACTTTGGTGAGAAGCGAACATTACTAATCCGTAAGCATAACATGCTTCTTTATGTTGCATGTTAGCCGCTTTTTCTAAATCACGAAGTCCAATATTCGGATATATTGAGTCAAAATAATTTCTTAACCCATTGCGTAAAATAGCATTTGGGTTCCCCGCAATATATGCGTCAAAGTAAACACATCGTAACTTATGGATTTCCCAATGTGATATCCCCCATCTTTCGAACGAAAGTCTTTTATAAACCAAGGCATTCTTGGAACGTTCTTCGAATGTCTTACAAACTGATCTCGCCTTAAATAGTTGTGCCGAAGAATTCTGACCGACTCTAGACAAGATTTCATCAATCATGTCTCCGGGTAGGTCTCTTAAAATATTGGGTTGTCTATCCATTTTGTGTTTTTATACTGTAAAATAGACAAGAGTTAGATTCATAAAAAAAAATACTTATTAATACAAGCAATTTTTACATATATCATAAAGCATAAGCATACTATATTACATATATTACACCACACGAATACAACTATCTTATTCCGACTCGCTTGTTTCTTCTTCTTCGGTTTTGGTTCGTTTTGCCAAGTTTATAGGGATATATGATGTTCCCCTAATACGAGCCGTCGTTTTCCACATTGGTTTAGAAAAACCTGGTGGTTTAGAGGTTCCCGGGTCATTGTTACAACTTAAGGACTTCGGGGGTTGACGATACATATAAAGTTCATCGGGGTTGGAATTAGATTTCTCTATTTTTATGCCCTTTCCCTTATTATTTTCTTTTGCCTTTTTAAATTCAGTTGGGGTAATTTCTATAACATCATCGGAATTCTCGTCGGAATCCGATTCATCGGAGAATTGGTAATCCTCCCAATATTTTGCTTCCTTGGCGGAAACACCATTGACCATAATTAACCTTGGTCGGTTGGTTGAGGATTTTCTTTTACTTAACCGTTTTATTATTTCCCCCACCGGTTCCGATTCTTCTTCCGGTTCCGATTCTTCTTCCGGTTCCGATTCTTCTTCCGGTTCCGACTCTTCTTCCGGTTCCTCTTCGGGAACTTGTGAATCAGTCCACGAATCATTCCAATTTACATTTGACTCTTCATTATTATTAGGTGAGTCAATGGGACTTGTTCTAGAGGTAGACATCTATCACATAATATCAAACGCGTTAAGAGATTAATATATCACATAATATTCACATGTTAAAAATATATAGTTTCGAACAAAATTTGTTAAGCAATCATTTTTCAAGTAAACACGGTCGAAGTCCAGACTCACTAATGCATCCTAACAAACTCGATAAGACACACTAATGCAAAATTTTGGTTCTCTAAGACCAACGCTCGGATACCAACTGAAATGTCCCGTTCTTATTGATTAAAAACGTTCCATATTAATTGATTTCTTTGCGAGGTTTTGACCTCTATATGAGACGTTTTTCAAAGACTGCATTCATTTTTAAAACAAACCATAACCTTTATTTCATAGATAAAGGTTTTAAAAAGCTTTACGTAGATTATCAAATAATGATAATCTAAAATATCCTGTTTACACACGACCATTACATAATGGTTTACAATACAAATATGTTACAACAAAATAAGTTTCTTGAATGCAGTTTTTACACAATATCATACAAGCATGGACTCCAAATCTCGTCCTTATTTAAGTATGCGACAGCGGAAGCTCTTAATAATCACCTGAGAATAAACATGCTTAAAACGTCAACAAAAATGTTGGTGAGTTATAGGTTTAACATATATATATCAAATCATAATAATAGACCACAAGATTTCATATTTCAATACACATCCCATACATAGAGATAAAAATCATTCATATGGTGAACACCTGGTAACCGACATTAACAAGATGCATATATAAGAATATCCCCATCATTCCGGGACACCCTTCGGATATGATATAAATTTCGAAGTACTAAAGCATCCGGTACTTTGGATGGGGTTTGTTAGGCCCAATAGATCTATCTTTAGGATTCGCGTCAATTAGGGTGTCTGTTCCCTAATTCTTAGATTACCAGACTTAATAAAAAGGGGCATATTCGATTTCGATAATTCAACCATAGAATGTAGTTTCACGTACTTGTGTCTATTTTGTAAATCATTTATAAAACCTGTATGTATTCTCATCCCAAAAATATTAGATTTTAAAAGTGGGACTATAACTCACTTTCACAGATTTTTACTTCGTCGGGAAGTAAGACTTGGCCACTGGTTGATTCACGAACCTATAACAATATATACATATATATCAAAGTATGTTCAAAATATATTTACAACACTTTTAATATATTTTGATGTTTTAAGTTTATTAAGTCACCTGTCCTCGTTAGTAACCTACAACTAGTTGTCCACAGTTAGATGTACAGAAATAAATCGATAAATATTATCTTGAATCAATCCACGACCCAGTGTATACGTATCTCAGTATTGATCACATCTCAAACTATATATATTTTGGAATCAACCTCAACCCTGTATAGCTAACTCCAACATTCACATATAGAGTGTCTATAGTTGTTCCGAAATATATATAGATGTGTCGACATGATAGGTCGAAACATTGTATACGTGGCTATGGTATCTCAAGATTACATAATATACAATACAAGTTGATTAAGTTATGGTTGGAATAGATTTGTTACCAATTTTCACGTAGCTAAAATGAGAAAAATTATCCAATCTTGTTTTACCCATAACTTCTTCATTTTAAATTCGTTTTGAGTGAATCAAATTGCTATGGTTTCATATTGAACTCTATTTTATGAATCTAAACAGAAAAAGTATAGGTTTATAGTCGGAAAATAAGTTACAAGTCGTTTTTGTAAAGGTAGTCATTTCAGTCGAAAGAACGACGTCTAGATGACCATTTTAGAAAACATACTTCCACTTTGAGTTTAACCATAATTTTTGGATATAGTTTCATGTTTATAATAAAATTCATTTTCTCAGAATAACAACTTTTAAATCAAAGTTTATCATAGTTTTTAATTAACTAACCCAAAACAGCCCGCGGTGTTACTACGACGGCGTAAATCCGGTTTTACGGTGTTTTTCGTGTTTCCAGGTTTTAAATCATTAAGTTAGCATATCATATAGATATAAAACATGTGTTTATTTGATTTTAAAAGTCAAGTTAGAAGGATTAACTTTTGTTTGCGAACAAGTTTAGAATTAACTAAACTATGTTCTAGTGATTACAAGTTTAAACCTTCGAATAAGATAGCTTTATATGTATGAATCGAATGATGTTATGAACATCATTACTACCTTAAGTTCCTTGGATAAACCTACTGGAAAAGAGAAAATGGATCTAGCTTCAACGGATCCTTGGATGGCTCGAAGTTCTTGAAGCAGAATCATGACACGAAAACAAGTTCAAGTAAGATCATCACTTGAAATAAGATTGTTATAGTTATATAAATTGAACCAAAGTTTGAATATGATTATTACCTTGTATTAGAATGATAACCTACTGTAAGAAACAAAGATTTCTTGAGGTTGGATGATCACCTTACAAGATTGGAAGTGAGCTAGCAAACTTGAAAGTATTCTTGATTTTATGTAACTAGAACTTGTAGAATATATGAAGAACACTTAGAACTTGAAGATAGAACTTGAGAGAGATCAATTAGATGAATAAAATTGAAGAATGAAAGTGTTTGTAGGTATTTTTGGTCGTTGGTGTATGGATTAGATATAAAGGATATGTAATTTTGTTTTCATGTAAATAAGTCATGAATGATTACTCATATTTTTGTAATTTTATGAGATATTTCATGCTAGTTGCCAAATGATGGTTCCCACATGTGTTAGGTGACTCACATGGGCTGCTAAGAGCTGATCATTGGAGTGTATATACCAATAGTACATACATCTAAAAGCTGTGTATTGTACGAGTACGAATACGGGTGCATACGAGTAGAATTGTTGATGAAACTGAACGAGGATGTAATTGTAAGCATTTTTGTTAAGTAGAAGTATTTTGATAAGTGTATTGAAGTCTTTCAAAAGTGTATAAATACATATTAAAACACTACATGTATATACATTTTAACTGAGTCGTTAAGTCATCGTTAGTCGTTACATGTAAGTGTTGTTTTGAAACCTTTAGGTTAACGATCTTGTTAAATGTTGTTAACCCAATATTTATAATATCAAATGAGATTTTAAATTATTATATTATCATGATATTATCATGTATGAATATCTCTTAATATGATATATATATACATTAAATGTCTTTACGACGATAATCGTTACATATATGTCTCGTTTAAAAATCATTAAGTTAGTAGTCTTGTTTTTACATATGTAGTTCATTGTTAATATACTTAATGATATGTTTACTTATCATAGTATCATGTTAACTATATATATATACCCATATATATGTCATCATATAGTTTTTACAAGTTTTAACGTTCGTGAATCACCGGTCAACTTGGGTGGTCATTTGTCTATATGAAACATATTTCAATTAATCAAGTCTTAACAAGTTTGATTGCTTAACATGTTGGAAACATTTAATCATGTAAATATCAATCTCAATTAATATATATAAACATGGAAAAGTTCGGGTCACTACAAGCTGGTGGGCCACGGTTGTCTTTTGCAAATGGGGTTTGGGTTGAGCAAACCGTTTCTCTTAAACCTTCTTTTAAACAGGTTGTGGAAACTGTTCATAAAGCTGCTTGTAATCATGTCAATTTCCAAACCAGGGTCAGTTCTATTTTAATTGCATTTATTTCTTTATTATTTGGAATGTTTGAATTTTCAAATACTTGGTTTGATTCCTGCTAAAAGATATAAAACTCATAGAAGTAGAATTGTAATAATAGGAATGTGTAGTTAAAATTTAGTACGGAATAATAGTCTATAAAGCACCGGATCAATAATTATGTGAGTTTCTTCCTCATATAGTCCTGTTAATTAGAGAAAGTATAAATAAATAACTTTTAAACATCCATGGAATTCCCCGACTCGTTCTAGCTAGGCGGGATTTTAAAGTAGTACGACTAGTCCCGAACTAGTCTGCAGTCGATTTATTTGGTCAAAGTTGTCAGAATTTCATTTTAGCCGGTTAAAGTCGGATTTATTAGTTCAAAGTCATTTTATTCGGTCAAAGTAAGTCAATTATAACGAAAGTCAAAGTTGGTCAACGTCCGACTAGTATCAGGTCTCCAACTTTTCCGATTAGTTTCTACATGGTCTCAATTGACTACTTTTAAAACTTGAGAAATAACTGCCTTATATATATGGTGATAGCTAATAGTTTTATGTATGTTTCTGATTATTAAAGGCTGCTGAGGTTGTTGAAGAAGTGAATTTGTGGGCCGAAAAACAAACTAACGGTCTCATTCAAGACATCCTTCCAGCTGGCGCGGTTGACAACTCTACGAGGCTCATATTTGCAAATGCAATCTATTTTAAGGGATCCTGGAGTGAAAAGTTTGACCCGTTAAAGACTAAAGACTTTGACTTTCACCTTCTTGATGGTAGCAAAGTTCTAGTACCCTTCATGACAAGCAAGAAAAAACAGTTCTTGCGCAAATATGAAGATTTCAAAGTATTAGGTCTTCCGTATGAAAATGGTAATGATAAACGACGTTTTACAATGTACATCTTCCTCCCAGATGCAAAAGATGGCATATCATCTTTAATACAAAAAGTCGGCTCCCTATCTGACTTTTTGGAGCGTCACATTCCACGCCGAAAAGGCGAGGTCGGGAAATTTTTGATCCCAAAGTTTAAGATTTCATTTGGGTTTGAAGCGTCTGAGACGTTGAAAGAATTAGGCCTCTTGTTGCCTTTTAGCAACACACAAGGTTTGAGTGAAATGTCTTACGTGGATGAAAAGTTGTATGTTTCGAGCATTCAACATAAATCATTCGTGGAGGTGAATGAAGAAGGTACCGAAGCTGCAGCAGTCACTGGAGCTGTCATTATGTTACAATCTGCCGAGATTACTTATGCTAAGGTTGACTTTGTGGCAGATCATCCGTTTTTGTTTGTGATTAAAGAAGATACAAGTGGAGCCGTGCTATTCATGGGTCAGATTGTTGATCCAACTATCAACTGATTCCGATGTTTACATCTTTGTGTATCGATCCACCCAAAAGTGACTTAGAGTGCGACTTTCAAGGAAACCACCACTTTACACCCCGATCCCATCGAGATAGTTCTCTTAAGAGTGGTAAATAGGTGATGAGAGGCAACATATGTTGTATATGAGAGTTTCGAATTCGGATTTCTGAGAGTCGTGTAATCACTTTCAGATCAAAGTATTTCGATGGTACTATCGAAATCTTCAATCGGATAAAACTCAGAATATTTGAACAATGAATCTGTGTTTTTTGTGTGTATAAATTTGATTAAAACGTACCAAATAAATAACCAAAAACCGGGTGTTTTATAACTACCGAATGGCAGTTCCATAACTGCCGAATGGCAGTTTCATAACTGCTAAAAAATGGGTGTTTTATCCGGGCTTTTTATTTTGGGTCAAACCGGGTCAAAATCGAATTTCAACACATTTTTAATAAAGCAATGTTAACCCAGCCAGGGGCTCTGCCCCTTGGACCCTGCCAGGGGTTGCCACCCCTTCGACCCCGCTATTGGGGGCGCTGCCCCCGAACCCCCGTCATCAGTGTTGTAAATCTCCCGAGATCTCTCCGAGATCTCCCCCGAGATCTCGTTTTTCGAAGGCAACCGAGACGAGATGTTCATCTCTCGAGATTTCTCGGTCAACGGGGTCAAACTTAGTCAAAGCCACGATTTCTCAGATTTTCTTGCTAATTTGTAAGATTTTCTTATAAAATTCATAATTTCTAAGATTTTCTCGCTCATTTCTCGGATATTTTTGTAAAATCTAGTAAAAACGTATATAAATATACATATTTATGTTTTTATGTACATTTTTATTAAAAAAAACTATAACGTCAACGTAAGTCAACGTCCGAGATCTCCCCGAGATTATTCCGAGATGCCGAGATCTCCCTAAAAAGTCCAAACGAGATCTCCCCGAGATCCGAATTCTCCAACCTTGCCCGTCATAATCAAGATAAGTTCAAACAAGTGTGGACTCCACACTTTCCTTAACTTGTTCGATATTTATCAAGATTATTTTGGTTAACAAATTAATCCCATTACACTTAAATCATATTGGTGACACAAATCACCAACAACATATAAAAGGTTCTCACAAGTCGCATTTAAGTCACTTTTGATTTGATCTATGACGGTTGTATTTGTTTCTAAGTAAGTTATTCTATATAAGTTGCATTCGACGTAGTATCATATGTACAATGCGTGGTGGTATCCTGACTTCCCATACAGGTGATAGGGGTTCGACACTCACTTACTGCAAAGTTAAAAAAGAAAATAGAACGAGATGATCTACTAAAGAACATACGAACATACGGATATGTATATATGTTTCTCAACTAGATTTAAGAGTCCGTGCGTTGCACGGGGATTTGTAATCAAACTAAATCGAAACATAAGATCAAAACAATTACTATCTAATATTAGTGTGATAATATTAGTGTAATGGGGGTAAGTAATTACCACTTAAGTTAGGTAGAAGTGGCAAGAGCAATGTCCTCAAGCTCCTTTTCACGTTTTGCCTCCAAAGATAGTGATGCATAATAGTAAGCCTAGCAGTCACAAATGTAAAAAGTAATTTCAAGCATATTAACTAATGGTTGGTTTGTTGGACTGTTAGTATCATTTGATAGTTATGTTAATCTTGTAGTTACAACTGAATATGAAACATCATATTTAAATATACACTAAAATCTGATTCACTACAAAAGATATTGCATAATGGCGAACAAAGTGCAACCTAGTGACCATATATCATTTCATTCATCAATGTAAGTATGGTTGGGCAATCCCACAATGCAGGAGCTCGAAAGGATGTTGAAACGTACGGCGATGCCCATTCCTGAGGAATACTTGAACACACAGATGATCACATGTAATGCAATACGAAGTGAGCAACCGAAAACGATTAACTATATAGTTAAAATGACAACATGCAGTTGCATTGCCGCTAACCGAGAGCGTATTTGCCTCCGAGCAGGTCGAGCATTTTGAAAATCCATTAATATCGCCAAATGTGGTTGACCTTTACGATGCGTAAGTACATTTCCTGGTTTGACATCATTATGTGCATATGGAGGCTCGAGGGTATGCAAATGCTCAAGTCCTGCACAAAGCTGCAATCCAGATTCTTCTAAAGAGGAAGTGCAATAATATTGACACGTATATAATGAAAAAAGTGTCTTATTCCAGAATCATGGGACTATATCATTTAGTAAATAGAGATGTCACATGCACAAACATACGTGTGTATGTTTGTGTATGTGTGTTGTATGGTTATGTCCACTTCTATTTAATCTTTTATAGGAAATGCTTAATAACAAAAGTAGTGCAATACAAAATAGACATGTGTATCAAAATGGTCAACCATCAGGTGACAAATTATAAAGGTCGAAACAGTTCGGTCTGGATTAGCTTGACCCAAAGGCCACAACACTCTAAAAATTTAAAAATAGGAGTGAGCCAAACACAAACATAAATGTTTTTTTATCTTCAAAAAAGACCATCTTTTTAAATTCTTGACCAAATTGACCCGTATCCTTTTTAACTGATTTGTTTATTGCAACTTTGGCCAACTAAAGAATATAAATGCAGTGTGTTAGTTCTTGACTCACAGAGATCATATTCAGTACCTGTCTGAAAATTTGAAGACCGTCAGAAGTACAAAAGAAGTCCGATTTAGATTTTGTTGTTTTTGCATTGTCCAACAACGCCCCATACAAATGTACCCTAACATTCAAATATTCAGTTGTTGTCAAGCAAATAAAGAAGATATACATACCAAATAATCAATTATCAAGTAATTCATACCATGACCCTTAAATAATAACTAAAATAATATACTATATAAATAATGACCGTTTCGACTCGTTAGCCAACCCGACATATCCTAGCCCATTTGTACCCGTTTAAGAATCTGTCCTATTTAAATAATGACCCATGACCCATTTCAACAAAAAAATCGTTTGACCCATTACCCAAACCTACTCAACCTGACCCGTTTTCCAGGTACAGTAAAAACATGTAAATTAAGTCACAAGAGGTTGGGGGTTATTATATTAAGGTTGATAAATGAGTGTGTAATATCCTAACAGTTTACATGGGATGAAACATGACCTTAGAATCCATATAGTTGCACTACTACCATCACGAGAACGTGTAAGTTTTCATGGTTATAATCGCAGATTGGTTAGAAATAAGAAAGAACTCAAAACGTGTAATTATTATACAATAGTAATGGTGTTGCCACATTTTGACCTACTTAATAACACTTTGACTTTGATAAAGTTTGACACTTTGGCTTTGCAAATGTTACTTTGCAACACTTTGACAGTTTGGTTGGAGTTTACACTTTGACTTCTATTCTTTGATTTGCAATGGACAATTACATTTGCAATTACTGAATTCATAACAACTCACAAGAAATACAACAGATCGACTTTGCAACAACTACATAAGTTTGACTTTTATAAGCTTCTTAAAATAGCATCAACAACTTTTTATACCGAATTCAGTTTGACTTGCAGTTTATTCCATTACTATTATTTCCAAGAAATACTCAGTTTTATAACCCAATATGACAAAAAAAAAAAAAAAAAAAAATACCAAAACAGTATAACCCAAATTTGCATTCAAAAACCATGTTAACCCATTATGACTTTTAAAACACATAGTAACCCATTATACCTTTTACTTTTAAAAGCCATTATAACCATAATTTGACTTTTAAAACCGATTATAACCCATTATAATCATGTTGACCCATTATGACTTTTAAAACCTATTATAACCCTAATTTGACTTTTAAAATCCATTATAGCCCATTATGACTGTTAAACCCCATTAAAATCATGTTGACCCATTATGACTTATAAAACCTATTATAATCCTATATTGACTTTTATGACCCATTATGACTTTTAAACCCCATTATAGCCTGTAAATTGACTTTTCAATTTACAGGTTGACTTGTTATCTTGCTTGACTTTTACAATTACATTCAGACCATATAATATAACATAGCAGCAGCAACAATTTAATCAAAAATAGTAGCAGTTTAATTACAAATAGAAGCAGCAGTTCAATTACAGCAAATTTACTTTTATAGCAACTATAGTTTGACTTTAATTGACTACAAATAGCTGCAGCAACAGTTTGACTTTGTAGCTACAGTTTGAATTACATGTAAAATTGAATTAATAACAATTCATTACATTTAAAATCAAATATACTCCTAAATGTGAAGAGACTATGCAAAGAAACATTTATGGTAACTGCAAGACACAAATTTCATCATCACACAGGTGCAAAGAGCAATAAAAAAAACAAACAATTTAACCACTGCAAATGAAAACTATGACATCCGAATCTAACTAAATACCAGAGTGATCAAAAGGGTAGCATTTTACTTTTTTATTTTTTGTTTAAACCTTGGAACGTATAACTATTATTCTGTTCAAATCACCCTTATTTAGTTACTAATTTTCTGATGTAACATACTTGATGCCCATGTGTTTGTTGTACCTTTACCTGTTTGACCCATTTAGAAGTAATTCTCAGGTTGTCAAAAGAATAGCGATAAGCATCACACCTTGGTACGTTATGATATTTCGTTTATTGTTACTATTTTAGTTAAGCAAACCACAATATGCACAAAAAATTACAATCATAACAACCAAAATCATTTATATTCCAAACAAAAGTAACTAACCTAAAATACTAAAATGACTGGAAAAAAAAATTAAAAGTTTGTAAACACTTACTTTGAGGTGAACGGGCCGATAGAGATAACGTCAGCAACAACCATAACGACAACAATTGGTAAGGGTTTGAGGGTTTGAGATCAACATCTTCAAACCCTAATTTCTATTGACGGCCGCATCACCATATCAATCGAACAACCTTCTGAACCACAACTGGCACAAAGGCTGCAAAGTCAGGAGCAGATTGAATAGAAATCCTAACAGGAAAAGACATTTGAATAGTTATCTGTATTAATATACTACGGAGAGATGATATTGACTGTCTTAAACACTCTCTTTTTAGGAAATTGTTTTAGAGACCTAAACCGATTCAGAATTCCGTGCCATGACTTAAACAATGAAAGGAATAAAGCATAATCCAACTGACTCATATGCATAAGTTTAATTATAACCTGATTCTTTCTTAATATAAATAAAAGATGCCACAAAAAATACGTATTGTTTGGCTGAATGGTCAAAACTGTTGAGAAAATGGGATCGTGCAATCATTCCCAACACTAAAAGACACTGGTGGTACCTGTTTGGTAGCAGGAACCAATACATAGGCTACAACTTCACCATCACCAACTAAATAATATCAGCTGCCAAAACACAAAACAAACAAAATTATATATATAAAAAATAGCCTGTTAATACAAAGAAAGGAATGATACCGATGGTAGATGAAGGTTGTTGACAAAAGCTACTGGAACACATGCTACATATAAAAGGGAACAATATGTAGAACTTATAACCTCTAATCGTAATCTACTTCTGTCGAAAATAATACAAACAATCAAATAGCAAATATCATCACACTAAATAATTCACACTTCTCAAGATATAAATCCCTAAAACTTGAACTTTGAAAGCAATTTAACCATTTCTTCATCAACGTATTACACATAAAGCATAACTTAAACAACATATGCCAAATAATTATAAGAGTGATCAAAAGAATGATTATAATAATAATAATAATGTCATCATAATAATAACTCATGTGTAACAGTTAAACATGTATACAATTCACACATCAACCAAAAACGATATGAGGTGTACAAAAGCGAATCTTAATTGAGCAAGTAGATAACAAATCAATTTAATGGATACACAAATTAATTATAGTACCGACTGATATGACTAAACAGCATCGAATTACATGGAGTATATAACATGGTGAATAAATGAACATACCGCAATCGATGCAGGAAATAGCAAAGCGATTCAGATTCAGATACCTAAATCGATGTAGGCTCAAATACCCCAACCGATATAGGTTCGAATGCCGCAATCGAAGCATGAATGTGGTGATACACGATTTTCTGCATCTGAAATCCAAGAACCCTAATTTAATTTCGTACAGGAACGATATGCATCTCACAAATAAAACCATAATTTAATTTCAAACGATGGATGAATCTTCATTTGTGATTGAATTGCATCTGATTACTGATTACGGTTTGATGGTTTGTTTGAATGTTTCAATTGAAGAAGGAGAATGAAAATGGTTTAATTAACCCTAAAACAGAAATTTTCAATGTTGCTGTGATTAATTAGGGACGCGTGTCAGATCAACATAATTAGCGAATTTTTTAATTCAAAATTAGGAGAAAATTAGAATTAGTGAGGATGAATATGGTGTGACACGTGTCTGAATTATGTATGTGATTTATATAGATAAATGAATGATACTAGAAAATCTAAAACTTTGACAAACGTATGGCCTACTGACCCCCCATAATTAAGTAGTGGGTACAATTAACTAGTTAATCTTCATTTAATACTTAATAATCCGGTTTAATATTTGTCTTTTATAACTTTAGGTTTACTCAATTCGCGGGCACACAGGGGCGGTTATATGGGGGCGCCTGTTCCCAGTGGATTTGCAATTTTCAGTGTTAAAATTTGGATTTTTCGATTTTGCCCGGTGGATTTTTTGTTTGCCCCAAAACATACATATTTTGCTTCAAAACCTTCAAATTTTGCTCAAACTTCTCCAAATTTTGCCCCAAAAGCTTCAAATTTTGCCCACAAACATTCAATTTTTGTCCAAAAATCTCAATATTTTTTCAAAATCTCCAATTTTTGCCACAAAAACTCCGTATTTTGTTCAAAAAAAAATGCTACGGTTTTAAACAATTTTTCGCCCCCGGTGAAGAAAAATCCTGCTTCCGCCACCAGCACACATGAGTTCACCTGCGTATTTATTAAATCTAATCAATAGACGATTTCTAGATTTATCCATTTCACATTTCATTCGATGAAATGGACGTAATATATAATATTATAAATGATTAATTAACGAAAAAACAATGTTATCTTTACTTTATTATAATGATGATCATGTTAACATGTTGGAAACCTTGAGTAACCTAAATATTAAGAGAGAAATACATTGTGAGGACACCACCTAGCTACTATAAGTAGGTAAAGTTTGACTATAAAACATTGCTCATATTATTATATTATGTAAGTATTACGGAGTAATATTTTTCCAAAAAACGATAATATAAATAAGTAGACTCGAAGATAAAAAAAAAAAAGTTATTTATTAGTAGATATTTAAGTAGTAGATACTAGAATTAGTAAGTTAAGAACTTTTTGGAAGGTCCATAACAAACATATGAGCCTATAAATAGGCAAGTTGATGGCAAAGTTGATGTACAAAAAAAAAAAAAAAACAAAAAAAAGGAAAAATGACCCGAAAAGTTAACCTATGTTACTTAATTTGACAATGAAGGTAACCCTCAATTTGCCTAAACCCAAAAAGAACTTCAATTTTATTTTTGGAACTTTTTTCTTAGTTGGTTCCTCTATTATACACCAAATCGCTACTTTGGTCCTTCGGTTTTTAATTTGACAATCAGCGTCTCTTAATTATTTTAATTTTGCAATTCGAGTCCCTCCGTCAAATTTTTGTTAAAAAGGTCCGTTAACCCTTGTCATGTGCAATGCATGTGAGGGTATAATTGTCTTTTTTACTCTTTTATACTAAAAACAAGGGACCACCGGCGCAAAAAATTCTTAAAATTTTTGTTTTTTAATTTATAAATTTATGATATAATTATATTATATTTAATTTAAAAATTCTTATAATATAATTATATTTACTTTTCTTTAATTTAATCTATTTTTTACTTTAAAAATTCTTTAAAATTTTTTATCTCCAACATCATTGATGAACATCTAGCGAACTTCATGAACTTCATCCGTAATTGATTTTGCGATTTAGTACGTTTTAGATACTGATTCGTTCATAAAATCGATTGTAAATCCATCACTGTGGTGACCCGGAAATTTCGACTAAATTTAAAATTAATCTTTAACGTTTCCGACACGATAAGCAAAGCCTATGAAGTTGAATCTCAAAATTTTGAACTATTCAATTACCCTTCGGTTGTTCTCAACGATTCGCAAACCATTATATGTAAATAGATACATATATATACTATAACTTGAAAACGTAACAAAGTTTTAATTGCATGATACCGTACATTAAACGTATTGGTTTATATATCTATTTGAATATATATGATTTCAAGTTATTTAGTAAACGATAGTAACATTCGTTTATTTATTCGATTGATATTTAGATAAGTTAACTAAAGCGTTTAAGATGAACCAGTAAAACACTAATTTGCTACAGTGTTTTCAAATAACCACATTACTCAAAATGCTACAGTGTTTTCGAAAATCACTATTTGCTACAGTGAAATTGACTTTGCTACAGTGAATTGCTACAGTAAAAATGACTTTGCTACAGTAACTTTGCTACAGTAACACTATTTTAAAATGTATTTTAACAAATAGTGAGACGATGATTTATAGAAGTAAATGAACAAAACACTCAAACGTATAAGATACACTTTGAGTGACATAGTTTATGGATAATTTAAGGCTATATTTTAACAAAGGTACGAGTCACGAAATGTAAAATGCAAGTTTTCTTAGCGTACGAAAGGACATTTGAAAAACCGGAACCGGGACATAAGTCGAGTGATGACGTACGACTTATCGGAACAAAAATTACAAGTCAACTATGCACGTGAATTTAATATAATATATAATTAATTATTTAAATTATATATATTATATTAATATAAAATTATGTCGACAAACAAGAAGTTAAACAAATGTGAGCTGTAAAACATCCCCATGCGATCGCATGGGAAAAGGCCTTGGGAGCCATGCGATCGCATGGCAGACCTGGCCTGACCACATCTATAAATTAGATCGAAATCTGTTTTGTAAAACACATATATTACTCCGTATAATATTTATTATTATTATTATTATTATTATTATTATTATTATTATTATTAAGATTAATATTATTATTATTAATATTATTATTATTAGTAGTATTATACATAAAATACTACGACGAGATTATAAGCTTGTCACTTTCAAAATGGTTTCCAAGCGAGCTAGAGCTAAGGAAATTATGGGTTATTGCTAAGGAAATTATGGGTAATGTTCGGAGGTATTTTTGTGAATCAAACCTCGTATTTATCATCTCCGATGCGTCTACGTACTTTCCTACAATATTGTATATCAATATTAAACAGTGAGTTTCATAAGATCCCTTTTACTCTCTACATTTTTGGGCTGAGAATACATGCAAATGCTTTATTAACCGATATACAATATTTATATGCGTGAGTTTCATTTGCTCCCTTTTTAATTGCTTTTGCAATCTATATTTTTGGGCTGAGAATACATGCACTTTATTTTAAACGCAATGGATAAAAGTACATACTAAATTCTACACTGAGTTTGAACCGAAAATCCCTTAGCTTTGGTAACTAGTAACTGTCAGTTATAAGAACTGGTGGGCGCGAGTAGTTGTATATGGATCCATAGGGCTTGACATCCCCGTCTGTTCCAGGTATAGAAACCCTAGCCTGAACTATAAAACAGACGTATGCTATTTGAGTTTAGTACATGCTGGTTCGCGTGTATTGTACATGTTGGTTGCATGTATGTTAAAACAGGGGTACTTATAATAACGTTAAAGCTTAGTTACCAGGGTGCTCAATCTTGTAGAATATTTTGATAAACGTTTCTGGATGAAACAACTGAAATCTTGTGGTCGACATTTTATGTAAAACCTATTGATAAACGTTTTGGATAAAACAACTGAGATCTTGTGATCAACCTTTACATACAGATGATTTGAAATGTTAAAACATATTGATAAAAGTTTTGAATGAAACAACTGAACTTTTGTAATCCACATTGATATACGGATTATGTGTAATATTAAAACTATGAACTCACCAACCTTTGTGTTGACACTTGAAGCATGTTTATTCTCAGGTTTCTAGAAGTCTTCCGCTGTTTGCTGATACGTGATACAAGTTATGTACTTGGAGTCATACATGCTATATACAAGAAACTTGCATTCACCAAACCATTACCATGTACCATATTTTGACTGTATTGTCAACAAATGTATTATTGTAAACCATTTAAATGGTGATTGTCTATACGTAGGAATCATCAGATGTTAAAAACCTGGAATTTATATATTCATTTATGAATTACCTTTTAAAACGAATGCAATGTTACAAAACGTATCACATAGAGGTCAAATACCTCGCAATGGGACCAAATGTTGATGTATTCGTCCAGGTGGATTAGGACGGGTCATCACAATCACCTAATACTCGTCAACCATCAATCGGTCCAGAAACAACATACTAAACTTGAATTTGATGAAATCATATTCGTTTGACTTTTTCTCGTGAAGTTTGACTTCGCGAATTCGAGATCTGAGTTGAAATTTAAGCCAAACTAATGCTTCTCGTAGCTTCATTGAGTAATTATGAATCATAACATATCCTCAATTTGATCAGAGATTTGCTAGATTATTCCGGAGACCAAAACGGGCATGTTTTTGAAGAAACATAGAGCTTGAATCAATCAGGCGTGATTTTGTTGTTGTTATTCATAATACATGATGCACATAGCATAAGTGATCATCCAGAAACTCGAAACTCTGTTTAATTTGAGATGAGATAGACCGACATACTACGAGGACCTCAACGACTTGATGTTGTCGAATAATGAAGAACACGAAGTAATTTGGTAACAATCTGAAACTTTTGTTTGAAATTGAAGATCTTCGAAGTTGCGTTGTTTGTATAGAATCATGAAATTAAGCTTGATTCGATATGAGATCTGCCAGATTGATATAAACAGATCGATTTCTCCTTTTTGGTTAAATACTAAGAACACAATTGAGATCTCCTATAATCTGAAACTGTGAATCGAAAGTGATGATTCTTAAACATTCGTTTTAGGTTCAAAATCACAAAATTGAACTCAGAGTGAATTTTGGACAACAATTTGAATTATCAAATTAGGAGTTCATGTAGGATATATCGGTAATGTAGAAGAAAAATAATATAGGAAAATGAATTTGTTCGTGTACAGTAGCATATATCATGAAACTGAATTATTTTTTTTGGTTTTGATGTCTGAATGCAGTGTGATAATCGGATGATGAATTGTTTTAATATAATTATATCATAAATTTATAAATTAAAAAATAAAAATTTTAAGAATTTTTTGCGCCGGTAGTCCCTTGTTTTTAGTGAATAAAAGAGTAAAAAGACGATTATACCCTCACATGCATTGAACATAACAAGGGTTAACGGACCTTTTTAACAGAAATTTGACGGAGGGACTCGAATTGAAAAATTAAAATAACTAAGGGACGCTGATTGCCAAATTAAAAAACCGAGGGACCAAAGTAGCGATTTAGGGTATAATAGAGGGATCAACTGAGCAAAAAAGGTCTATTTTTGCTTAAGAAAAAGATTACGTGTTAAAAAATTTTAAAATTGAGGTAATCTTCGTCAAAATTATTAACGATCGTTAGTCAAAAATACAAAATTGGTTTCCGAAGTTTCTTAAAAAATTTCATCCATAATCTTCTTCATCATCAGATCATTATACTTTAGCACTCATAATGGCACCTCTACTTCTTGATCTTTACTTTTCAATAGCATTGCTTGATGTTAATCGGTGTATGCCATCTTTTTTTCTTTTCTTTGATAGTGAACTATATTGTTCACATAAGTTTATTTTGAACATATGAGGCCTCAAAGTCAATTTTCGCAAAAGTAAACTTTATAGTATTGGAACATCTACCATCAAAACCGAACAAATAGCCAACTATATTAACTGTTCTGCGGGTTCTACCCCGTTCTCCTATCTCGGTTTCCCTATTGGTGTACCCACCTCACATGCATCCTCTTGGCAGCCAATCATAGAAAAATTCGACAAAAGATTATCGGATTGGGCTGCCAAATCTATCTCCTTCGGGGGTCGTCTTACGATCATCAAATCCATTTTAAGTAGTATCCCATTATACTACTTCTCACTATTCCATGCACCCGCCGCTATCCTTAAGGTTCTTGAATCTAAAAGACGGAAATTCTTCTGGGGGGGTTCTTCAAATGATAATAAAATTAACTGGATTAAATGGGATCAAATAATTTTGCCATATGAAAATGGAGGTCTAAACGTGGGGTCCCTCTTTGCTAAAAACATTTCACGACTATGCAAATGATGGTGGCGCTTTAAAAACGAACATAATGCTCTCTGGGTTAAAATCATAAAAAGTATTTACGGGTCGGGGGGGGGGGGGGGGGGGTTGGATACTAATGTTTCATGCAGGAATATTTCAGGTCGCACTATTTGGAAAGAGATCATTAAAGCCGGGAAAGTCGTAGACAAACTAGGCACCTTCTTTACATCTTCGATTTCAAAACGTATCGAAAACGGCACATCGATTAGTTTCTGGCACGACATATGGATCGGATCTGAAAGGCTCAAAACACTATTTCATAGATTATTCATGTTGGAATCTCATAAAGACGCAACTGTTGCCGACAGAATTTTAAATGTCAACTCGATTTCAATCGGAAATTGGGAGTGGTCCCGTTCACCTGGTGGTCGGGCATTAGATGAACTTACGAAACTCAACAATCTAATTTCATCCGTAAGTATTACGGATCGCCCTGATTCATGGAAATTCTCCCTTGACACATCCGGCACCTTCACTACATCGTCATTATCGAAGTTAATTAACAACCTAAAATATGGCATCCACTCTCGAAACATACTACTATCCCGCAACAAATTCGTCCCACAAAAGGTTTTCATATTCTCATGGAGAGTCATCCAACTAAAAATCCCGGTTAGAAGTGAACTAGATAAAAAAGGAATTGATCTACACACCATCTTATGTCCCTTATGCGACCACCATATCGAAACCATTGATCACGTTTTAGTTAATTGTCATCATGCGTCTTCAATTTGGACACAACTGCTCGACTGGTGGAACCAAAATAACACAACAATCTCTAGTATCAACGATGTCATCATCTCCAACCAAGGATTTTCACATAACTCCATCGGATCTTCCTTATGGCAAGCTACCAAATGGATTGCGTGTTATATACTATGGAAACATAGAAACTTAAAAGTCTTCTCAAGTAAAGTGTGGAATCCCGCCATGATTATCTCCGAGATACAAACTCAAACCTTTAGTTGGATCTCAACCCGTTCTCGGAAGAAAAAATCTATCGATTGGCATCAATGGCTCCTTAACCCTTCCTTTTATGTGGCATCGCCTCCAAATCGCATGGGTATCGGTTAACATGACATTACATAAATCGAGTAGTGCTCGCAGTCCCTTCTTAGCTTATGTGGGTTAGATTAAAAGAGATGGATGTTTGGCAACTTTGTCGCCGCTTGATCGGTACTGTTGTCTTCTCCTCCCCTGCTTGTTTTTTCAAGTTCGTTCCCGCCTAACGTTAAGTTGGCTTCGTCGTTCCCGATCTTTAATTCACTATTGTTTATAATCCAATTTCTCTTAATGTTCCGATAATTCTCTTTCATTGTATAGATG
The DNA here is from genome assembly GCF_046630445.1 of Rutidosis leptorrhynchoides. Lineage (NCBI taxonomy): Eukaryota > Viridiplantae > Streptophyta > Magnoliopsida > Asterales > Asteraceae > Rutidosis > Rutidosis leptorrhynchoides. The sequence continues at coordinate 62,417,330 of NC_092337.1, forward strand.
TGTGTAGGGATTTGTAATATTATATTCCAGATTATAATAAAAATACTTTTTGCTTTTCAAAAAAAAAAAAAAAAAAGTTTATTTTGAGTTTATTAGATATAGATAGATATACTTGTATGTTTGCAATTATTCGGGTAAGACAAGAGTCTGGGCCCACTTTTATAAAAGCAGAACCTTGAAGTTCTTCTTCCTTACCCATCGACTTTGGATTTCTCACAATTTGCAAGATTTGAATTGAAGTTTACAGCAAGATTTGGCTCGATTGCCCTGGTTTTTTTTATCTTCAAATTCGGTATCTCAGGTGTGTGTATTTTTCCTTCCTGAAGTATTTTTACTCTTCATCATAGAACATAAATTTTTCAGTTTCAAAATCGATGTAGTTAAGCCTAAAAAATGATTATAACTCCTTCCTTATGCAGCGATTTCCATTTTTTTATGAAGAATTAATCACCAAAAAACAGAAACAAATTTCTGAAAAATGAATGAACATCATCGAAAACTTCATTATGAACTTGAAAATTGATTTTGGAATTAGGACACTTTCACACCTTGATTCTTTCATGAAAAATGTTTGAAATCATCATTATAAGACCATTTGTATTCTATGTTGTCGGGTGGTGGTGTGAGTTTTTTTGATATTATGATGTGTTGTGGGAGAGGGTGGAGTAGTGGTGGTGTTGAAAGTTGGTGTTGTGGGTTGGTGTTGTGGTAGTGGAATGCTGATGTGACATTTATAATTGTTGTGTGTAAAATTTTAAGGTAATTATATATATATATATATATATATATATATATATATATATATGTATATATATATATATATAATAAAATAAATATATTAATTTTTTTTTAATCCGTTAAAGACCAACGGCTAGTTTCCTAGCCTAACCACAAACAGACACCTGTCCACCACTCCCGTTTCTTGCTCCGTTGAATCGTCGCCAACGCCGCCGCAACGCCACCAACCACGGCGCCGTTACGGCGTTTTTCAGGCGTTTTTGGCCCTCCAGCTAGGCTACAACGGCGTTGGGGTGCCCTGTTACGAGTGGTCTAATGTTCGTGAGTGATCAATCAAACCTGAAACACACTATAATCTATTAATCAAAACGTTGACCGAATGTTCATGACGTTTGACTTGGAGATATGAAATTAATTGATGTTTCTCTAACAGATTTGATTCACGTAGCATAAACAAAATTTGAGGAATCCATAAATATGCTCAATTCATCCGGAGGTGTAGTGAATCACTCAAAACTGATCGATTTGTAGTTTTTGGCTAAAAAACGATGAACACGGGATCAAATAAAAAATCTTCAAATATGTTGATGTTCATATGATATTATGGATCACGAGTGTTAAATTTCAGATATTGATAACATTTTCGAGCTGTAAACAAACACTTGTTGTTTGATTTCAATTTTCAATCATGAAGATGAAGATGACAATGGGTGAAATTTTTAATAAATTTCAGGGACCAATTTTGTATTTTTTATTAACGATCGTTAATAAATTTGACGAAGATTACTTCAATTTTAAAATTTTTTAACACGTGAAGTCCTTTTTGGAGGTTAAGTTGATTGTCTAATTGGGTAAGTTACTTTTTAGAGCCATTTGCAAAAAAAAAAAAAAAAAAAAAAAAAAAAAAAAAGAAAACTCTGTAATATAAACTCAATTTCTAAAAGAAGTCTTATTAAATATTTACTTTTACACTAATCACCCCTTATCAATTAAAAGTGATCACTAATCATATCAACTTAATTAATATAAATCAACAACAATTCTAACAAGCATAATCTATTTGTATAGAGATTACATGTATTACATGGGCTTGATCCGAATTAAATTAGGAGAAAATTGTGCAGTTGATCCCTGTGGTTTACATGAAATGGGGTGTTTGGTCCCCGAACTTCATTTTCGGGGTTGTTGGTCCCTGTGATTTTCAAAGCACGTGTGGTTGGTCCCTGACAGGGACCAACTAAACCTGTTTTGAACTTTCATTTTCGGGGTTGTTGGTCCCTGACAGGGACCAACCACGCGTGTTTTGAAAATCACAGGGACCAACAACCCCGAAAATGAAGTTCAGGGACCAAACACCCCATTTCATGTAAACCACAGGGATCAACCGCACAATTTTCTAAATTAATTTGCTTACTTTATTCGGGCCTGAACTGAGGTTTTTATTTTTTTAACCTAAACAAAATAATAAATTGCGTCTTCTTCTTCTTCTTCTTCTTCTTATAATCTTCTTCTTCTTCGTACTGCACCTGCGATTCAGAAATCAACTCAATAAAATCCGAACCTGCAACTACGAAAAATACTCCGTTAAAAGTTTTCTCGGTTGTGTAAAAATATTCGGTAGTGATGGTGATCAGATCTGAATCAAATTCTTATACACTAAAAAGAAATATTGGGTTCTTTTTTGCATTCCTTTGTATTTGTTCTTCAGTCTATATTGCGTTTCTTTTGCGTACTGCTACCAACAAAAAAGATGTTACCGAAAAAAAGTTACTTGCAACCCACGTTTTATCCAACACATCAAACGTTGTTTTCTCGCCGCTTTCTATCGATACAGTCCTGAGGTCAGTTGCTGTGGGGTCGACGGGAGAAACACGCAAGCAGTTGCTATCTTATTTGAAAGCAAAAAGTATTGATGACGTCAATGTTCATTCGCTGCATGTGTCCTCTGTTTTGGGTGATGGCAGCCTTTTTGGCGGACCTCTTTTAAGGTATGCAAATGGAATTTGGGCTGATCAGAGTACGATTTCTTTTCATCCTTCTTTTAAACAAACGGCGAAAACTCTTCATAATGCCGTTTGTAAGCTTGGCGATTTCTGGAATAAGGTTAGTTTTTACAACTTTTTTGTTAATAATATGCAACTATATATAACAAAAGATCATATTTAAGCACCCCTTTTGTAAGTGAAAATCTCAGATTAAATAATGTACGTCGTGTTAGGTATTCATACTATTTGTACATGTGTATATAATGGAGTTTAAATGACCAATGGTCCCTTGTTTTTATTCTCGTTTGAGAGGTTTGTGTGCTTATTACTTTTCTGTTTTATTACATGGTTCCAAAAGTGGTATATTAGCGGGATCGATCCCAACACGTCCCAAATTGTCATTAATCTTTTACTGGTATATAATTTGTATTTATTGATTAATGTAGCCTGACGAGGTAGCTAATGAAGTGAATATGTGGGCCGAAAATCAAACTAGTGGCATGATTAAAGACATACTTCCAGCTGATGCGGTTAGCAATGAAACCACATTAATGTTCGCAAATGCTCTCTATTTTAAGGGAGTTTGGAAGGAGAAGTTTGACCGGTCAATGACAAAACTACACGACTTCCACCGTCTCGATCGAACCACAATTCAAGTACCCTTCATGATGACTAACAGTGAACAAATTCTACGTCAATACAATGGTTTCAAAGTCTTGGGCCTACCTTATGAACAAGGCGAAGATAAACGTCGTTTCACAATGTATTTTTATCTCCCAGATAAACAAGATGGCCTTCAAAGTTTAGTTGAAAAAATAGATTCAGAATCTGACTTTTCCGGATCTTATATTCCAAGCGAAAAAGTATAGGTAGAGAAGGTTATGATCCCGAAATTCAAGATCTCGTATGGGTTAGAAGCTTCTGATATGTTAAAGGAATTAGGTCTAGTGTAAAGATTTCAATGGTCTGTTTTCATTGATATCAAAATATGGTATATATATACCATGTGCATGTGGATACAACTCATCACACTAAGTGTGTGCATGTGGAGCATGTGGATACAACTTATAATACCAAGTGTAAAGTTAAACCACTCATGATGAATAGAACTGTAAAGATAAAGACTCATAATAACAAATGTAAAGTGAAACCACACATGCATACTACTGATAATAACAAGTGGAAAGTGATACCACTTAATGTCAAATATATCAATATATTCTTTTATATTGATATGATCTAATATAGCCCCTCAGTTTGAGCGAGAGGAGACCGAATGCTTAAACTGTTCCGGAAGTCTTCAAAAAGTATACGAGGCAGTCCTTTCGTAAATATATCTGCAAGTTGAAAACGAGTCGGGACATGTAGTACACGAACTTGACCACGAGCGACTTTTTCCCGAACGAAATGAATGTCCATTTCAATGTGTTTAGTCCGTTGGTGCTGAACTGGATTCCCGGATAAGAAGATTGCACTAACATTGTCACAAAATACAATTGTTGCTTTCACGATCGGACAATGCAGTTCAAGTAAAATATTACGAAGTCAACATGATTCAGAAACAACATTCGCTACCCCACGATATTCAGCTTCGACGCTTGACCGAGATACTGTTGGTTGACGTTTAGCTGACCATGAAATCAAATTAGTACCCAAAAACACGCAATATCCTGATGTTGACCTACGCGCATCGGGACAACCTCCCCAGTCCGCATCTGTATACGATACAAGTGTGTGTAACGATGACTTTGTAAGTTGGAGGCCAAACGACAATGTACCTTTTATATACCTGATAATGCGTCTTAGTGCTTGCATATGATAAACTTTAGGATCATGCATGTGCAAGCAAATCTGTTGAACCGCATAAGAAATATCGGGTCGAGTGAACGTCAAATATTGAAGTGCACCGGCTAGACTACGAAACTCTGTAGGATTGGAATAAGAAGGGCCTGAGTTGCTGTGTTTACCATTAGTATCAACCGGTGTCTTGACAGAATTACATGAAACCATTCCTGCACGCGTGATAATATCCTGAGCATATGTTTGTTGACTCAAGAATAATCCATGGCTATTGTTAGTGACAGCAATGCCGAGGAAGTAACTCAGAGATCCAAGATCTTTCATTGCAAATTCATGATGAAGTAGTGACATTAGCGATGCTCGAAGGGAGGTAGAGGAGGTGACCAAGATGATATCATCAACGTAAAGCAATAAGTACGCGGTGTGGATGCCATGGTTGTAAACAAAGAGTGAATTATCTGACCAGCTGTGTTTGAAACCAATAGAATAAGCATAGGTAGCGAACCATTGATACTACGCACGAGGCGCCTGCTTTAATCCATATAATGATCGTTTAAGAAGAGATACTTGATTTGGTTTAGACGAATCCCGAAACCCATAGGGTTGATGCATATGCACTGTTTCATACAAAGTTCCATGAAGAAATGCATTTTTAACATCAAGTTGATTTATGTTCCATGATTTGGATAGTGCAATGGATAGCACTAATCGAATAGTTTCCGGCTTAACAACGAGACTAAAAGTTTCATGACAATCAATACCAACCGTTTGGGATCTACCGTCACCAACTAAACGTGCTTTATATCTTTCTAACGTACCATCAGATTTCAACTTATGTCGAAAAATCCACATGCTTCAAATGATATGCATGTTAGGTGACCGCGGTACAAGAATCCAAGTATTATTATCGATGAGGGCCTTATATTCATCAGCCATGGCCATGTTCCAATTAGGATCAGAGATTGCATCTTTTGGAGTACTAGGAATAGGAGAGATTGTAGAAGTCGAGGAAAGGTTGAAGTGAACTTTGGGTTTGTGAATTCTAGACATGCCACGAGTTGTGATTGTACGAGTTGGAGGGGGAATATTCGGAGATGAAGATGGAGCAGAAGACGAAGGAGAAGAGGTAGTAGATTTTGAAGATGAAGTTGAGTTTGTTTTATCAGAAATAGATTCGATCTGTAGGTGAGTTAGAGTTGGGATTTGTTGAGTTATTTTGTGTATGGGCCAAGGAGCCAGTTTGTGAATGGGCCGAAAGAGGAGATTCTAAAGTGGGCTGAGATGATGGGTTATCATCATGGAGTAAGTTTGGATTATTGAAAATGGGATGTGTTGTATCCGTGAGAAAATGATAGTTAGAGGGAGATGGAGATTGCATTTTTGCAAAAGAAAATTGTGTTTCATCAAACAAAACATGTCTTGAAATAATGAACTTTTTAGAGATGAAGTCATAACATTTATATCCACGGTGATTGGAAGGATATCCGAGAAAACACAAGCTGTTGAGCGCGGTTGAAGTTTGTTAATAGTGTGAGAAGGTAACAAAGGGTAGCACAAACAACCGAAGATACGCAAGTGAGAGTATGAGGGTATTCTGCCGTAAAGTATTTGTGTAGGAGACTTGTACTTTAAGAGTGTAGTGGGCATGATATTAATGAGATAATTGGCCATTTGAAGTGCGTGATGCCAGAACGATGAGGGAATGGAAGCATGAGATAGTAGAGTGCGTATGACATTGTTAAGTGCGCATATCTTTCTTTCGGATTTGCCATTTTGAGGAGAAGTGTAGGGGCATGAGAAACGGAAAGTCATTCCATTGGTGTTACAAAATTGATGAAATTGTTTGTTATTGTATTCCGTACAATTATCGCATTGAAAACTTTTGATATTGGCACCAAATTGGGTGTTAATGTATTTACTAAAGGTAAGAAAAGTAGAGTAAACATCTGATTTATGAAAAAGAGGAAAAGTCCATAAGTAGTTAGAGTAATCATCTAGAAACAAGATGTAATAACGATGACCCAAAATACTCGGGACTGGAGACGTCCATAGATCACTATGTATTATGTCAAATGGTAATAAAGTAGACGAAGTAGAGGAAACAAAAGGTAACTTAATTTGCTTTCCAAACACACAAGATTGACAAACAGAATTTAAAAAAGTTTGATTACATTGAATAAACTTGTTATTTTGAAGTGAACGTAAGAAATTAACACCCGGATGACCAAGGTGGTGATGCCATATGTTTGGAGATAAAGTAGCAAAAGTAGAAGGTTGTGTGAGAAGACGCAATACGTAAGAATTGAGCGGATAGAGATCACAAATACTGTTACATCTGAGGACCGGTGTGCCCTGCTAGAAATCCTTCACAGTAAAACCAAAAGGATCAAATTCCAAAGATAAATTATTATCAGTTGAGAGACGACGAACAGAAATAAGGTTTTTAATAAGATTAGGTGCATGAAGAATATTTTGTAAGTATAATGGACGCGAAGAATTAGGAATAAAAGAGTGACCGAATCCTTTAATAGGAATACCATGACCATTGCCAACGATTATATGTTTAGGTTGCCTCAAATGATAATAATATTTAAGATTATCTGAATTTGCAGCCATGTGTGACGTAGCCCCTGTATCCATATACCATGTATCATCTGGGGGGTTAAGAGTCATGGTATGCATTGCACTTTCAATATCAGTGGGGTAGTAAGTCGATGCATTAGAAGCAGTAGAGGGTGTTGATGGTCTTGGGCCAAGAAGTCCAGCATGCGGTGATGGGGTATTGGGTAAGGCCCAACTAGCTGTTGGATACGGACAAGGTGGATATGCGGCCCAATGTGGTGCAGTTTGCTGGTACTGCCAAGTGGAATGTGCGGCCCAAGGAGGTGAATTTTGCTGCGCATAACCACGACCTCTGCCTCTGTTATTTCGACCTCTGTAATTGTTAATACCACGGCTACGTCCACGGAATGAATTACCTCGATAGCTACTGTTAGTACTGCGATCAAAACCAGAAACATAATCATTAGAAGTAACGGGGTGCGGTTACAAGAAGAGCAGTGTCATTGGATGCCGAATTGTTGGAGGCTTGATTTTGCTTGCGTGTTTCCTCCAGAATAAGCTTGGATCGCGTCTCATAAAAAGAAGGAAGCTTATTCAATTGAGTAAAATAAGTACCAACGGTATCAAAATTATCGTTAAGACCTGCAATTAATTGAAGCACCATGCGGTCTTCGGTGACTTTGTCACCGACATTAGTGAGTATATTTGCGAGCACTTTAATTTCCTTACAGTAGGAGGAAACATTTGCAAAATCATCTAGACGAATGGTGGAAAATCGCCGTTGAAGTACAAGGCACGCGAGTTCTTATTGTCTTGAAAGACACTTTCCAGTCGAGACCATGTTGTCGCAGCTGTTGATTCATCTTCAAGGATGGTGTTAAGCAAGTCGTTGGAGATGGTACCGTAAATCCACTGTAGAACTATGGCATCTAATCGATCCCAAAGAGGATTGGTTGTGGTGTTCGTTGTTGTAGAGGAAGAATCAGAATCATCAGAAGGTATGATGTGATTTAGTACATCATATGCACGACAATGTATTTTAAAAAGCTTGGCCCAAGAATTGTACTGACCATTATCGATGTCTAGAGTGATAGGGATTAGGTTTTTGATGTTTGAGATGGTTAGTGCAGGGTGAAATTTTGATTGATCAGACATGTTAGGAAGAAGAAGAATATGGCAGAGAATAGATGCAGGTGATAAAGAGAAGAAGGATCAAGAAACCTAATGATACCATGTAAAGATTTCAATCGTCTGTTTTCATTGATATCAAAATATGGTATATATATACCATGTGCATGTGGATACAACTCATCACACTAAGTGTGTGCATGTGGATACAACTTATAATACCAAGTGTAAAGTTAAACCACTCATGACGAATAGAACTGTAAAGATAAAGACTCATAATAACACATGTAAAGTGAAACCACACATGCATACTACTGATAATAACAAGTGGAAAGTGATACCACTTAATGTCAAATATATCAATATATTCTTTTATAATGATATGATCTAATATCTAGTGTTGCCTTTTAAAGGTGGAGGTCTAACCAAAATGATGAACTCTGTCAGGGGCGAAGATCTATATATTTCGAGTATTTATCATAAATCGTTTGTGGAGGTGAATGAAGAAGGTACAGAAGCTGCAGCAGCTACATTCGCCGAGTTAACTGATTGCACAAAATCTGAGTTTTTTGCAAGTCATCCATTTTTGTTTGTGATTAGAGAAGATACGAGTGGAACTATTCTGTTTATGGGACAGGTGGTTGACCCAAGTGTTTCTTGATCAGGTTATTGCAATCTTAGTGCATACTTATTATTTAACTTTTAACTTTGTATTTAGATTGGCTTTATTATTGTTATGTTTAGGAAAATAGGGAATTTGTGGTTTTAATTGACATAAGTTATCTACTAGTAATTGCTTCATATATGTTGGTACAAATTTGTTTTGCAGCACTTAATTGTATGAAATTAGCTTCGTCCATTAGCTTTTTATTGGTTTTTAATTTGCAGCCTCTTTTTTAATTCTATTATTATGGAAATTTTATCATATATGTACTTACACCAAATTACACATTGTGGTTTTTACTTTTTTTCTTTCTTTAGGTTAACGTTATTTTTTTTGGGCGAAAAGAGAGATCATATCATTATGAAAGTAGCTCTTTCATCAAAACGATGAATAGAACCCGTTACAAAGAAATAACATAAGAGCACTCATTCGGTTTCCAAACTAACACAATATTCCTACCACTATTAGGAATTAAACCGAATGACACAAAAGACTTTAAGTCTCATACATAATAAGATTAATGACCGTAACACAACTTGAAAGTAGTGGCCTCCCTATCACTATTTAGGTTAACGTTATGCTGCAAAAATTTGGGAGCTTTTAAAGAGTTGTCTTACATATAACCTCACTACTGAAAAAGTATCATCCCTCACCAATAATTTTTTTAAAATTTACTCCTTAATCAATAGTACTGAAAAACATGAAAATAAGGAACTAATCTAGGTTGTTGAATCACAAAACAACTTTGGCATTAAAGGATTTTAAAGTTTGGGTATGTGATCCGTATGAACAGGCCAGGGAGAAGATAAATTTTTGTTTCACAATGTATGTTTATCTTCTAGATGAAGAACATGGACGGATATTCATGGACGGATCTTCGGGCGACATAGAGGGGTGTTAGTGTTGGAAAAAGTGTGTTAATCTTTGCACACCAGTTAATATAGTATTCCGCAAAGGCAGTGACATACTTTGCAGCAATTAAACCTTGAGAAAACTGTTAGGATATTAGGACCCAAACAACGCTAGTAATTCTACAAGACTACTAGCCGAGTAGTGATTCTATCAAGATCACTCAAACCCACTTAATGAACGAAAGATAATAAATGCGTAAATGTAAGAACGACACAAGATATAACGTGGTTATATGCAATCGTTGTGATTGCTTTAGTCCACGGACCAACTAGAGAGTGTTTATTACTGAGAATCTGTATTTGGTATGTTACAATTGCATACAATGAGTTCTATATATAGGAGAAAACAAGAACACCATGACAACTAGCTAGGAATGTTCATCATGACAAGTAATCATCTTGTTTACCAACTAGCCATGCTTTCCACCTTGTAATGGCATGATCACAGCCCTAATTTTAGGTGTAAAGTGATTAACTTTGCACCTAAAGTGAAAGGAGGCCAAAGCATGCTCGGATGTAAAGGTTGCAACTTGCCAACTTGCTGCCAGACACCAGATGCGCCGCATCTGATGTGTGATGCGCCGCATCACTTGCTTTTCACGTTCCAGATTCATGTACCAACACTCGATGCGCCGCATCTAGATGGTGATGCGCCGCATCTGACCCCTGATGCGCCATATCAGCTCAATGCTCCGCATCAATAACTCTAGGACTATTTTGCTCTATGAATGTGCCGCATCCATGTCAAGATGCGCCGCATTTGACTGCTTCACGCTTCCCGAAATCTGCAAAATCCGTGCAAGTGTTGGAACATTTTTTTTTTCTCGTTTTGTATAAATGTCTCCATAATCTAACAAATCTCCCACTTGGAGACTTTGAACAAAACTCCAATCATATCAATGAATTAACCAAGAACATTAAACCACCTTCTATTACCGCCAAATACCATTTGGGACACGCACGCTCAACACATTCTTCGGATGAGTAGACTTTCAATAAAAGGTCTTCAATATTACTTGTTAAACTTGTAACACCATTCACATCTCTAGCTAGGGTCTTCTCTCATCAATTCATGAGAAGACCAATTGAGGTAATGCAAAACCTCAATTTCTCCGTCGTAACCACCTTAGTAAACATATCGGCAGGATTCTTCTTACCAAGGATTTTCTCCAAGAATAAAGTGCCATCATTTATATGTTGTCGAATAAAATGATACCTTATCTTGATGTGTTTCGTTCGACTATGAAATACCGGATTCTTCCCAAGATGAACCACACTTTGATTATCACAATACAAGACGCAATAGTCTTGTCTTTTACCCAACTCACCTAAGAAGTTCTTCAACCACACTAGCTCTTTAGAAGCTTCCGCAATAGCCATGTATTCGGCTTCGGTGGTTGACAAAGCAACACTCTTTTACAATCGAGATAACCAACTAATCGCCGTCTTCCCCATTGTGAAAACATAACCCGTAGTTCTTTTCCCCGAATCATCACATCCACCCAAATTAGCATCCGCATAACCTCTAAGTATGAGATTGTTTTTGGAGAAACACAATCCCATATTAGAAGTACCTTTCAAATAACGAAGCAACCATTTGACCGCTTCCCAATGCTCTTTCCCCGGATTAGACATATAACGACTTACAACTCCCACTGCTTGAGCAATATCGGGTCTTGTACAAACCATGGCATACATAATGCTACCCACGGCCGATACATATGGAACCTTTTTCATATCCTTCTTGTCTCTTTCCGTCTTTGGTGATTGACTTTTTGATAGTTTTAAGGTGCTTCCCAAAGGCATAGAACGAGCCTTTGAATCTTCCATGTTGAACCTCTCTACTACTTTCTCAATATATTTGGATTGAGCCAAGTATAGAGTACCCTTCACACGATCACGCACAATACTCATGCCAAGTATTTGCCTAGCACCGCCAAGATCTTTCATCTCGAATTCTCGGGAAAGTAATCCCTTCAACTTGTTAATTTCGGACATGTTTGAACCTGCAAGTAACATGTCATCAACATACAACAATAAGATTATATATGAAGACTTGAATTTCTTCAAGTAGCAACAGTGATCCGCTTCACATCTTAAGAAACCAATCTTCTTCATAAAATCATCAAACTTCAAGTACCATTGCCGAGGTGCTTGCTTCAATCCATACAAACTTTTCTTTAGCTTACAAACTCACTTCTCTTTACCCTTTACCTCAAAGCCCTCGGGTTGCCTCATGTAGATCTCTTCAACAAGATCACCATGCAAGAATGCAGTCTTCACATCTAGTTGCTCTAGATGTAAGTCTTCGGATGCAACCATAGAAAGTACCAAACGGATAGTAGTCATTTTAACTACCGGTGAAAATATCTCTTTGTAGTTTTTTTTTTCTCGTTTTGTATAAATGTCTCCATAATCTAACAAAAACGCCGCGTGCATGCCAATAGATCTTACAAAATTGAGCATAATACAAATTGAGCAGATCATCTCATGATCTGTAGTTTGTGACCCTATGTACAACTAGAGAACATTGAAAGATACATAATTGTCTCAACATGTCAATAACTCAATATACACATGGTACATATGATACTTGAATACAACTTATATAAAATAACTTATTTAGAAACAAATACAACTATCGTAAATGATCAGGTCAAAAAATGATCCAAGTCAAAAGTGACTTGAATTTGACTTTGTGTTGCATCTCATCACCTATTTTCCATTCTCGAGAGTAGCGACGGAGGATATAAAGGGCAGGGGGGTGCCATGGTGATATTGCTCCAATTAGACATATCTTTATTCACAATATCGAGTTCTATTGTTGTTTATTTCGTATTTAAACATAGTATTTCCGTTTGTATTTCATATTATTGTAATATAGTCTAGAATCATTGTAAACATGAAGAAATATGGAAGATTATGTATGGTACTGCTCAGAGATCGAAACCAAGTCCAGAAGCCAAAGAACAGTGAGGTGCGCTCAGCGCACCACTAAGGGTGCGCGCAGCGCACAAGGCCAACTTTTGATCAGAAGATTTCTTGGCCAAAACCAAAGTGCGCCAAGCATAGTGCGCGCCGCGCACCCCTCCGCGCACTTTTTCCAGTAACTAAGATTTGAACGTGCGATATCGAGCTGTAAAGCAAAATGTAGTAGGTGAACCATGCGCGTCGCGCACTCACTTTGGTGCGCTTGGCTCACCCCACTTTCCAACCACTGTTCAACCTATTTAATTCCATGTCCAGCTCCATTTCAAAGTACACCAGTTTCCTTTCTGTTCTGAGACTAAAACATACGAATCAAAGTAATTCTTGGGCTTATCAAAGTGCATCTAAGCACTCAAATCATTGAAGAATCAAGGATCATTCAAGAGCTTCATCCAAGATTACTCCTAAAAGGTCAATCTTGTATTTACAATGAATTCTATCTTTGTTACTGTTTTGTTTAAGTTTTCAAGCATGATTGTTGGCTAGTCTATTTTATGTTCATCTAGATAAATAACCGAAATGTTGAATGTTAAATATTGATTGATTGTTATTATGCACGATAGTTTGATGTTTGAATACAAGAACCATTCTTGTTAAGTTTAATCATTTCGATTCAACTAGTTGATATGTTCAATTGATTAAGAAACATCATCTTGTTAAGTTAATGTATTGATTTACACCTAGTGACATGTGTTTATCCGTCTTTTACCAAAAGGAATACGTTGAGTCCAAATGGTTAATTTACATGAGAATGTAAGAACGACTCTTGTAGATACTTTGGGATAGCTTAATTAGTATGTGTAATCGTTTAGGAGAATGGCCAATTTCTTAGAATATGTTATACACTCTTTCAACTACCTAGTTCTATTAATTAACATGTGTTAGTGATTTGCCTTATCTAGTGACGTTTATAGGGATCTTATTATAACACTTAGTTAATTACTTGGGTTGGGTGAATTGAGCATTTAACCGGACCAAGGGAATGAACTAAGTTAAACCATTAGTTGATATAGGAGTGGATCATGTACAACACACCATTGATTTGATCATTCTTCAAGTCTTCAAACTAGTTGAATTAGTTGATTACAAATAGGAGGTCTTAGATGACAAGAATATCACTTGCGTCGTGTAATCCCGTTTGAGTGTTTGCGCAAGGCTACTCTTGGTGAACCAATTAATTAGTTCTCATGCATAACTAATCAATCCGATCTTAATCCTAAATAATATTCAACATTAAGGGTAAAAAGTCTAGATGAGCATATTTCCTTAATTTGATATCAAACCAAAATATCTTGTAATTGTAACTTTATTAGTTAATCACAATTTAGTTTATAATCCTAATTTGACTTAGATATTGTCTTTGGAACGATACACGGATTTTACCATTTACTATACTACTACACGATCGGGTACACTGCCCGTTAGTGTGTAGAAATCTTTAATCGGTATTTTTCCATATTATTTTATACAATAATTCATATACCACGTTTTGCACATCACATGGTCCCCCAACAAGTTTTGTCCTTACTAGTAATTTTTATGATTTTAGGGATTACATATGTAAAATTTTAATCTTGGCCCCACCATATTAAAATTTTGACTTCTAGCATACAATTTTTCAATGAAAGGTTGTGTATCATCTTTAATTAAACTTATTTTTCATGAAATTTATGGATTTTATTTATATATAAGAGACTACATGTTTTGATTGAGGTTTTTTGTCCCCTCAATGTTAGTGTTTAAGCTTCGTCGCTGCTCGAGAGAACTATCTTGACGAGTTTGCATGGTTATCAGAGTGTAAAGCGGTGGTTTACAAAGAAGTCGCACTCAAGTGAATTTTGAATATATGAATACACAAAGATGTCAACAACATAATCAATTGATAGTTGGGTCAACAACCTGACCCATAAACAACACGGCTCCGCTTGTTTCTTCTTTAATCACAAACAAAAAAGGATGATCTGCCACAAAGTCAACGTTAGAATAAGTACTCTTTAAAGAGTGCAACTTAATGACAGCTCCAGTTACTGCTGCAGCTTCTGAATCTTCTTTGTTCACCTCCACAAATGATTTTTGTTGAATGCTCAAAATATATAACTTGTCACCCCCTAAGTGTTTACCATTTCACTCAAACCTTCGGTGTCACTAAAAGGCAACAAGACGCCTGATTCTTTCAACGTCTCAGAAGCTTCAAACCCAAATGAGATCTTAAACTTTGGGATCAAAAATGTCCGACCTCTCCTTTTCGGCGTGGAATGTGACGCTCTAAAAGTCAGATTGCGAGCCGACTTTCGGTATTAAAGATGAAAGGCCATCTTTTGCATCTTTTGTACAATAAATGATAGCATAGAATGAGACTATGAATAAATGAGGACATGCTATATATAACACAACCCGAGAACAATTTCAAGGAAAATAAAATCTCGCCATTATGTATAGTTTAGATTTTATATTATTTTATTCATAATAACTGTTTACACTACCAAAATTTTCACTATAGGTTACTTTCCGGTGACCACCAAAGTTATAACATCTATTGTTAGGTGATTATATGCACACATTCGTTTAATACATATAGTCAATAATGTGTTTGATGATAAAACGTACTTTTAAACTTATACCTATAAAATTGAACTTCCTCTGTATCAATTCAATTGTAGACTATTCCTTTCTCGTTTGCACCAAAATTAGTTATCCTACGTCGTCTCGAATCTATTATATACTATTTTTTAGATGTATCAAATTAATTTATAGATAATAATTATAAAACTCATAGTTGAAAACGTTTTGGTAACCAAATTTAAAGTAAAAAAATGTAAAACTTTTTAGTACACTAAAACCTGTTGAGAAAAGCAACACCGAATTATAGCAAACCGCTAGTAATAATTGAAATAGCGACAATAAAGAGACACCGAGATTTAACGTGGAAAACCCCAATAGGGTAAAAACCACGGGCAAGGAAAGAAACGTTTCACTAATAAGAATAATAGGAATTACACTTCTCTCTAATTACAAGGATAAGCACTAATCTTTATATCTCTTGTAATTAGGAGATTAATACTCACTAACTCTCTATTTAACTCTTTTAGTATACAATGGAGAATGTGTTTTGGGATGAGAAAATGAGCATAAGTTAGAGCTCTATTTATACTACTCCAAAATGGGGGTTGGTGAGTATGAAGATGAAAGCCTTCATTTGAATAGTGTGGCTTCAAAATAAATGTGTTAATTGACCACATCAACTCTACCATCCAAGTTTAATATTCAACAATCTCCCACTTGAAGATTCGATTGAAGCTCAATCAATCTTCACACAATAATCCTTCTTTGCCAATGATGTTGCTTACGTCTCTGCTAGGCCGCATGAGGAACGGCACCAAATAAACTTGTCACGATTGATTGATTTTGTTAGAAAATCAGCCACATTTTTATCAGTATGAATTTTCTGCATATCCACGGTTCCTTCTTCCACTTTCTCACGAACGAAGTGATACTGAACTCGTATATGCTTTGTCTTTGAATGAAATGCCGGATTTCTTGCAAGATGCAAGGCACTCTGGTTGTCACAAAATAGAGTGATATTCTTTTGTTTGTATCCGAGTTCCTCCAACAACATCTTCAACCATACTGCCTCTTTAGTAGCTTGAGTAGCTGCTACATATTCTGCCTCTGTTGTTAACGTCGCCACAACTGACTGCAGTTTTGAAACCCAGCTTACTATTCCACCACAAAGTGTGAAAACATATGCATTGGTAGATTTACTTTTATCGATATCACCTGCATAATCATACCCTTTGACAATAAATTTCGGTTCCCCATAACATAATGCAACATTTAAGGTTCCCTTGATGTATTTAAGGATCCTCTTTACCGCATTCCAATGCTCTTTACCGGGATTCGCCATGTACCGACTAACTACTCCCACTGCATGTGTAATGTCTGGTCTTGTACATATCATTGCGAACATTAAACTTCCCACTACTGATGCATACGGTACACGAGACATCTCCTTCCTCTCGTCTTCACTGCTAGGACACATAACGGAGGATAACTTGAGATTAGTAGGAAGTGGGGTTGAGATTGGCTTACTATCTTGCATATTGAAGTGCTGCAAGACTTTCTTCAAATAATTCTTTTGAGAAAGACAAATCTTCCTATTATCTCTGTCTTGGTGAATTTGCATTCCTAGAATCTTGTTTGTGGCACCCAAGTCTTTCATTTCAAACTCCCTAGCCAATTGAGCCTTCAGCTTATTAATACGATCTTTGTTGGGGCCTGCAACCAACATGTCGTCTACATATAACAGCAAAATGACAAAATCATTGTCCCCAAACCTCTTGAAATATGCACAAGGGTCTGCATAAAGTCTGTTATATTCAAGGCTCATTATGAAAGAATCAAATTGCTTGTACCAGCATCTCGGCGCCTGTTTGAGACCATACAGAGATTTCTTTAACCTGCAAACCAAGTTCTTTTTTCCTTATAGTTCAAAACCTTCTGGTTGAAGCATATAAATTTCTTCTTCAAGATTTCCATGAAGAAATGCAGTTTTCACATCTAGCTGCTCTAGATGCAAATCAAATGTAGCACACATCGCTAGAACTACTCGAATTGTTGTAAGTCGAACCACGGGAGAAAATATTTCATTAAAGTCCGTACCTTCTTTCTGAGCATATCCTTTAACCACCAGTCTTGCACGATACCACTCCACTTGATCATCACCATTTCTCTTGATCTTATACACCCATTTATTTCCAATAGGTTCTCTACCTTTCGGCAATGGCACAAGTTCCCATGTTTTATTTTTATGAAGAGCTTCAATTTCTTCCTGCATAGCTGCCATCCACTGAGATGCATCTGAATGATTCAGTGCCTCACGAAGAGTTGTTGGCTCTCCTTCCTCTGTTAGAAGACAATATGCAACATTCCTTTCCATAATATAATCTGAGTGCCACCCTGGATGTTTCCTTTCCCGATTAGAAATACGAGTCGCTGGAGCTTCATCAACGACTACTTGATTTTCATCGTGCTCTGGTATTTCTTCAAAAGAATCTTTATGAAATTCATTACCCACCTGTATCGGTATAGTTTCTTTTGAAGTGCTATCATCTTCAATAACTCTGTCTTCTGTAAAGACAACATATCTGCTGATGACTACTTTGTGGGCAGTGGGATCCCACAAGCGATGCCCCTTAACTCCATCAGCATACCCCAAGAACAAACACTTTCTGGACTTCAGATCCAACTTTGTCATTTCTTGAGAATTGTACATTACGTACACAGGACTTCCAAATACATGAAGAATAGAATAATTAACTGGTTTTCCAGTCCACATTTCCATCAGCGATTTCAACTCAATTGCAGTTGATGGTGACCGATTTATCACGTAACAGGCAGTAGTACTTACTGCTTTTGCCCAGTATGATTTTCCCAAGCTTGCAGTTGCCAACATCGCCCTTGTTCTATCTAACAAGGTTCTATTCATCCGCTCTGCCACTCCATTTTGTTGAGGAGTGTATTCCGTCGTGAATTGTCTTTTGATACCTTCTTGTTTGCAGAACTTATCAAATTCATAACCAGTGTATTCTCCTCCATTATCTATCCTCTAACACTTAATCTTTTTACCAGATTCAAGTTTGACCCGCGCTTTGTAAACTTTGAAAACTTCAAACACATCTGCTTTCCTCTTGATTGGGTACACCCAACATCTCCTAGTATAATCATCAATAAATGATACAAAATACTTTGCTCCTCCTAGGGATTGAACTGGTACTTGCCACACATCAGAGTGAACCAATTCTAGAATCAATTTACTTCTAGAATTTGATGTGTTAAACTTCAGGCGATACTGCTTGCTGATTACACAATGCTCACAGAAAGGTAGCGATACCTTTGTAAGACCAGGAATAAGATTTCTTTCAACAAGAATCTTCATACCTTGTTCAGACATGTGTCCAAGCTTTTGATGCCATGTCATAGCAACTTTATCACTTGAACTATTCGAAGCAACAGATGCTTCCGATTCCTGTACCGTCTCGCCTTTCAGAATGTATAAATTAGCACCCACCTTTTCTCCTTTCATAAGTACAACCGCGCCTTTCTTGATTATCATGATCTTCTCATGTATCACCATCTTACATCCAAGATCATCCAATTGTCCTAAAGACAATAAGTTCTTCTTCAAACCCTCCACGTGTCGTACACCTTGAATAGTACGAACTGAACCATCGTGCATCTTCAGAATGATATCTCCAATTCCAATGATCTTTAGTTCATGATCATTGCAACTGTATACAGATCCTCCTGAGATACGTTCATATTGTTTGAACCATTCTCTTCTAGGGGTCATGTGAAAAGTAGCTCCCGAGTCAAATAACCAGACATCAACAAATTTCTTTCTGCCTTCATTTGCTACCACTGCCTCACTAACCAAAGCTGTCCCATCATCTGAAATGCTTGCAATATTTCCTTGAGGATTTGAGTTATTTAAACTCCGACAATCCTTCTTCAGGTGACCTTTCTTGCCACAATTGTAGCATGTATAGGTCTTCTTCTTTTTAGACTTTGGTTTACCATGATTGTGACTCCCACTTAGGCCACGTTCCGTTGATCTCCCTCCTGACACCACCAAGGCCTCCACTTGTCGTGAACCGGCCTGTTTGTCCTCCTTGTTATTGCGCCGATTTTCTTCTTCTAGAATAGCAGCCGCAACTTCATCATAGACTAGATACTCGGAGAGAACATTATTGGTTAAGTTAATAATGAGTTGATCATATGAATTAGGTAGACTCTGAAGTAAAAGTTCAGCACGTTCTTTTGGCTCTATATTGCAACTTAATGAAGCGAGTTGAGAAAATAGAGTATTCAAAGAATTAATGTGCTCATTAACTGAAGTAGATTCATTCATGCGTAGCGCATAAAGTTTTCTCTTAAGGAATATCTTGTTGTGGAGTGATTTGGTCTCGTACAATTTTACGAGGTGATCCCAAATCTCTTTCGCCATCTTCTTTTCTTCTATGCTAGACAAAACGCCATCTGCTAGTGCCAGATGAAGATTTGCGATAGCCTGGCCGTCCATCTCTTCCCATTTTTCATCAGTGACTTCAGCGGAAGGTCCACTGATGGCTGTCAAACACTTATCCTTTCTCAGGATAGCTTTCATCTTTAGTTTCCATAATGAGAAGTTACTCCCGTTGAACTTTTCAATTTCAAATTTCGTAGACATTGCTATAATTACAATCTTCTTTTCGACAATACTATTTTTCTGAGAAATAATACGCGGAAACTTTTATCGAGTGAAATTAATCTTACTTATTTTCTGATGTGGACGATCCACTCCCGTGGTAACCACAGAGCATATGATAAGTAAATTAATACACATTAGATATTAGAACCTTAGCTCTGATACCACTTGTTGAGAAAAGCGACACTGAATTATAGCAAACCGCTAGTAATAATTGAAATAGCGACAATAAAGAGACACCGAGATTTAACGTGAAAAACCCCAATAGGGTAAAAACCACGGGCAAGGAAAGAAACGTTTCGCTAATAAGAATAATATGAATTACACTTCTCTCTAATTACAAGGATAAGCACTAATCTTTATATCTCTTTAAATTAGGAGATTAATACTCACTAACTCTCTATTTAACTCTTTTAGTATACAATGGAGAATGTGTTTTGGGATGAGAAAATGAGCATAAGTTAGAGCTCTATTTATACTACTCCAAAATGGGGGTTGATGAGTATGAAGATGAAAGCCTTCATTTGAATAGTGTGGCCTCAAAATAAATGTGTTAATTGACCACATCAACTCTACCATCCAAGTTTAATATTCAACAAAACCAACATCCTAGTTCTACTTGCCCGGTATCAATTCCATTGTCCAATATTTCTTTTTAGGTTGTACGGAGTATCAAGTTATTTGTCTAAGTCGTCCAAATTTTATAGTATAGTATTCATTTTATTTTTTAGATATACCAAATTAATTGTCGGGAATAGTTAGCATATAACTTGTAACCAAAAATGCTAGTTAGAAAAAAACTTTTAGTAACCAATTTTTTAAGTAATTCAATAGCTCATTTATCAACACAAAATGAACATTGTTAATAAAAAAAAGTGTTATTTTTTTAATATAATAATCAAGACACAATACAATACTTAGTGGGAATGGAAGCATTAAAA
The DNA here is from genome assembly GCF_046630445.1 of Rutidosis leptorrhynchoides. Taxonomy (NCBI): domain Eukaryota; kingdom Viridiplantae; phylum Streptophyta; class Magnoliopsida; order Asterales; family Asteraceae; genus Rutidosis; species Rutidosis leptorrhynchoides. Next base: position 62,438,290 of record NC_092337.1, read on the forward strand.
TGAAACTACAATTCACTATATACTAAACCACAATATTTTTTTTTTTTGGGTGTGTTTTAGTATATAGTAAAAATAAAAATAAAAATAAAACAAAACAAAATGAAATTAATTAATATTAATAATAATAATTATTATTCTTATAATTATAATTATAATTGTTATTCAAGGAAAATACAACCAAACAACACCTACTTCATAGAATTTGACTTTGAACTTTATATATTGAACTCAACAAAATTTGTCATATTAAACCACGAATTCCCTATTTACCTAAACGGCTAAACATAATAACAATAATAAAGCAGCACATAATGTGCATCAACTAGAATCCTAAAATCCAAATCTAAATACAATCATTATTTGCACTAAGATTGCAATAACCTGATCAAGAAATACTTGGGTCAACCACCTGTCCCACAACGGTTGCACTCGTATCTGGAGGTCTCGTTATGCCTTTCTTATCTGGAGGTCTAACTAAAATGGTGAACTCTTCCATGGGTGAAAATATATATATTTCGAGTATTCATCATAAATCATTTGTGGAGGTGAATGAAGAGGGTACAAAAGCTGCAGCAGCAACAGTCTCTATTGCAAAATGCATATATATGGACTTTATTGCAAGTCATCCATTTTTGTTTGTGATTAGAGAAGATATGAGTGGAACCGTTCTGTTTGTGGGACAGGTGGTTGATTGACCCAAGTGTTTCTTGATCATGTTAATGCAATCTTAGTGAATATTATGACTGTATTTATATTGGCTTTCAGGAGTCTAGTTGATGCACATTATTGGGTGCTTTATAATTGTCAAGTTTAGGTAAATAGGAAATTTGTGGTCTTATTTGACAGATTTTAAGTATTTTACTCCGTATCTAATAATTGCTCCATAGTTGTTACAATTTTGTTTTGCATCACATAATTTTATGAAATTAGCTTCGTTCATTGACTTTATATTGTTTTATAGTATTATGACTCATTGCAGGCTCTTGTGTAATTCTATTATGGAAATTTTTATCATATTTGTACCTACACCAAATTGCAGATTAATGTGGTTTTGACATTTGTCTCTTTTTAGGTTAACGTTTTTTTTTTGTATTGTTTAGGAGTTATGTTTCAATGGATGCGTAATCAATGATGATAATAATAAAGTGAGATGATGACTAATATCTAATTTAAATCATGTTAATTAAAATTTAATCTAAACTAAATGAATCTTAGGGAAGAAGTATGTTTCATAAAATTAGTCAAAGCCGGTCAGGTTCCTTAACAGTGTTGCCAAAACATCAAATATATAGTCTTCCCACCACCACAATATCAGTCACACCATCTCATTTATTAATCTATCTCTTTTGTTTAAGTTCCTTCACAAAAATGAACACTCAACAATCAATCAAAAACCAAACCCATGTTTCTATCACACTCTCAAATCACCTTCTGAACAAATCCCACAACTCAAACGTTGTTTTCTCTCCACTTTCAATCCATGTCGTTCTTAACTTGATCGCCGCAGGTTCCAAAGGCCTAACACTTGACCAGTTGCTATCTTTTTTAAAAGCTAATAACATTGATGAACTCAACGCTCTTTCTTCACAGCTTGTGTCCATGATCATGGTAGATGGTAGCCCAGTTGGTGGGCCACAGTTGTCTTTTGCAAATGGAGCTTGGGTTGAGCAAACTGTTTCTCTTAAACCTTCCTTTAAACAGGTTGTGGAAACTGTTCATAAAGCTACTTGTAATCAAGTCGATTTCCAAACCAGGGTTAGTTCTATTTTACTCGTAATTGTTTCTTTGTTATTTAAAATTTTTAAATTCTAAATACTTAGTTTAATCCCTGCTCAAAATCTCATAGAAGTAGAATTGTAATATTAATAGATATGTGTAGTGAAATAAAATTTAGTAATAATCTATAAACCACCAAATCAAGTAATTATCAAACATCCATGGAAGTCCCCGACTCATCCTAACTACGCGGAATTTTGAAGTAGTCCGACAAGTAGTGGACTAGTCTTTGACTTGGTTGATTTATTTGGTCAAAGTTGTCAAAGTCCAATTTAATCTATTAAAGTCGGATTTATTTAGTTTGATCTATTCAAAGTCGGAATTATACGGTCAAAGTAAGTCAAAAAAGTGACAGTCAAGGTTGGTCTATGTCTAATTAGACTCTAACTAGTCTCCAACTTTTCCGATTAGTTTCTACATTGTCTCAATTGACTACATTTAAAACCTTGAAATCTTGAAATGCCTTATATATATACGGTAATAGCTAATAACTGCATGTATGTTTCCTGATTATTGAAGGCTGCTGAGGTAGCTAAAGAAGTGAATTTGTGGGCCGAAAAACAAACTAATGGTCTCATCAAAGACATCATTCCTCTTGATGCGGTTGATGAATATACAAGGCTCATCTTTGCAAATGCAATCTATTTTAAGGGAGCCTGGAGAGAAAAGTTTGACCCGTCAAAGACTAAAGACTTTGACTTTCACCTTCTTGATGGTAGCAAAGTTCAAGTACCCTTCATGACAAGCAAGAAAGACCAATTCTTGCACAAATATGATGATTTCAAAGTATTGGGTCTTCCATATGAAAATGGTAATGATAAACGACGTTTCACAATGTACATCTTCCTCCCAGATGCAAAAGATGGCCTTCCATCTTTAATACAGAAAGTCGGGTCGCAATCTGATTTCTTAGAGCGTCACATTCCACGCCGAAAAGGAGAGGTTGGGCAGTTTTTGATCCCCAAGTTTAAGATCTCATTTGGGTTTGAAGCTTCCGACACATTGAAAGAATTAGGCCTCTTGTTGCCTTTTAGCCCCACACATGGTTTGAGTGAAATGTCTTACGAAAAGCTATATGTTTCGAGCATTCAACATAAATCATTTGTGGAGGTAAACGAAGAAGGTACAGAAGCTGCAGCGGTCAGTGGAGTTGTCATTAGGTTTACATGTGCTTATGCTAAGGTTGACTTTGTGGCAGATCATCCGTTTTTGTTTGCGATTAAAGAAGATACAAGTGGAGCCGCGTTGTTTATGGGTCAGGTTGTTGACCCAACTATCAACTGATCGTGTTTTTGACGTCTGTGTGTTGATCCAGCCAAAAGTGAGTTTAGTGCGACTTTTGAGAGGCAATGCATAGAATGTTCTCACAAATCGCATTCAAGTGATTTTTGACTTGATCATTTATGATGGTTATATTTGTTTCTAATTAATAAGTTATTCTATATAAATTACCTTCAACATATGTACCATGTGTATATTAAGTTATTGACAATTTGACATGTTGAGACAATTAGTACAGGGAGAAAAACAGCGGTAAAGTTTGACGATAGAACATTGCTCATATTATTATATTATGTAAGTATTAATATTTTTCGAAATAAAATAATATAAATAAGTAGATTCGAAGATTAAAAGGGTACTTACCGTCACAAACGGAAATCAGGATACTAAATCAGATACAATACTCAAAAGAACAAACAATCAATTACAAACGGAAATCAGAATACTAAATCAGATGCAATACTCAATAAAACAAACAAACAAGTTAAGCCTAATGAAATCTAACCACCAACATGTGAACAAAGATAAACAAGCTAGGAATCAAAGTGACCAAATGTACAACTAAAACCTGTAATACCGGCCATACCAAAATCATTTCCGACGAAACGCGGCGGATAATCCTGAATTCATATAGGTATAGAATCTACCTTATGTAAGATTGCATAGCCCAAACACAATGTCCTGCAATATAAGCCCAAGAGTCCATCCTTTTTCTAAAACCAATTGGTATTAGAGGGACTTCCCCTTAGACTTATATACATATATTTGTTTTTGTCTCCCTCCTATGTGGGATAGGTTTGCACCCCAACAATCCTCCCCTCAAACCGAGACCACATCACCGAGTCTCCCCTTCAACGATACTCCCGCCATCTTATAATACCTATCAGTGGTATTTCAAAATATAAGGGAAAGTACGAGGTCTTCAGCAATTCGTAAATTCAAAGAAGATTCTCAAGAAGTCCGTTGAAGCTCCAAGAATTCAAGAAATTCAAAATCGTCAACAAATTCAAAGAAGATTCTCAAGAAATCCGTTGAAGCTTCAAGAATTCAAGAAATTCAAAATCGTCAACAACAGCAACATACATAATAGACTAGTAGTTTTAGATTTTTTGTATGTAATTTGTAAGGTTGCTAACTTTTTGCACACAATCAATGCAAAGGGGGAGATTGTTAGAACCCCGAGAATTGCATAGATTGTGTGCTAAGCCTTGTAATGGTGGGATATAGACGAGGGCTATATATATCCCACAAGGCAACCTTAGATGTGAGCTATTCACAAACATAGCCAAAGATTTGTAAAGGTGTTCAAGGAAGTTGTGGAATAGAATTCTAGTTTTCTCTCTACAATCTTTTCCTACTTTCACACACATTCACACGATATTCATCCTAACACACCCCAACATTCTCTTTCTTTCACTTTTCTTTCACCATCGGGACACGCCGCACTTCCACGCCTTGGGAAGGAAGACTTTCGATATAAGGCACCATGACTCCATTATCGTTGGCAAACTGAGGGGTGTGCCATGTCGCACCTGCGCTTAGGGGTGCGCCACCACTTCGTTGTTCACCACATCGGGCTATAGCCTAGCTCTGATGCCATTTGTAAGATTGCATAGCCCAAACACAATGTCCTGTAATATAAGCCCAAGAGTCCATCCTTTTTCTAAAACCAATTGGTATTAGAGGGACTTCCCCTTAGACTTATATACATACATTTGTTTTTGTCTCCCTCCTATGTGGGATAGGTTTGCACCCCAACACCTTAGGTTGAGAATCTATCTTGATTTCTAGAATCTGAATTTCATGCACCTTAGGTTCAGATTCTATGAAGTAGTTTAGAGATTTATACCTAAATTATTCTAACATATGTTCAACATTGTCAAACTTGATTAAGAAACAATTATAATGATACCGCAGCCCGCATGCGCATGTAACATACACACGGGCATGCGCTATGGTGCGTATGCGGTGTGCTCTCATGCGTCATGCGGCATGCGGATCCGTATCTGGTCCCTTTACGTCGGTTGCTTAGCTAACAAGCAAATATATTTTCCATAATTATATCCGTGATTCGGGGGAGTTGGTTATGGAAACGATTATCACTATCCTATGGCGGTTCTAGAATTAGGGTTTGCCTATAAATACAAACCCTAATCGTCGTTAGCAACATACCACGTTACGTAGCCATCTTCTACCACACATCCTACGTAACTTACATCCTCTATCATCTTCTAAAGGTTAACAGGTTAGTTCTTTATTAACTGGTACCTACAACCTTGCTTGGGGCCTTCTGATCGACGGACGTCATCGAAGGTGGACTTAATCACTTGGCCACCCCGCCGACATCATCATGTCGGCCAGGGTTATTCACGGTAGCCGGACCGGAGAGCCACGTTCTAAGATCCTTAAACCCCTCCTTTACGTTGAGCAAGCATGTTAAAACCCCTCGGTTAAAATATGCATGATCAAGTGATGCTTTCATTGAGAGTCGAATTAATTCAAAACTGTTTAATTGTTCTTTCTTTTTAGGTTTTGAATTATGATTCGCTATTTACAGAATTTTTTGAATTTTTTCTTTTTAACAGTATCATGACTTCCGAGGAATCATCGGAGCATACTCAAACAGCAATTCAACACGCGCCGTCTGGTAGTCAGCAAACGCCAGTTTTGACTACGGAGGCGGCTGCTCAAGCAGGGTACACAATGTACCCCCCACCTGTATCCGGCGAACCCTTTCAGCGGTTTAAGCCGATATATCCGGATGGGGTTACACCGCCAAGAGCAAACTCACCAGTCACAACCACGCGGTTGGATTTTTCATCGGTGGATCCAAGGGTTATCCCGATAAACGCTGGTGGCGAAACCATGGGACCGCATGTAGTTTGCTGCGGCCAGGTACCTATTTACAGTACCACTGTTTCGATACCTCTGCAGACGCAGACTATTCAGCAAAACTCGTCGTTTACACCCCTGCAACCTTGGCAACCACCGCGCCCAGTTTCTCAATTCTTAACCCCTGCGGATGCGCAGGCGTTACTTAACAGCTGGGGATTTGGTGTCATTCCAGACGCAAACTCTCATTGGGCGCCAATAACAGCGCAACAACAAAGCACAGCGCAAACGGTTGGGCTCTTGAGTGTGTATCCTCAGTTTTCGCAGGCATCTGCGCCACAGGTCTCGCTCCCCTTACAACCTGTGTATTCGGCATCTTCAAGTAATCCCTCTTTTCCAACACCGCAGCCGTGGGTATATCCGCAGATGCAGGGTCAACCTTGGCAAAATATTCAGGGGCAGGCTAATCTTGCAGGGCAATTTATGCAGGCCGCACCCCCTGACATGGTTCACTTATTTTCGCAGCCTGACTTCGTTCAGGACATGATGCGGCGTTTCTTTGCGGGTTTAAAAGGGGATCCTGTTAAACCACCTTTCGAGCTACCGACTACTTTTGACAAATTTCCTCCGCACATAACTGCATATCCGTTTCCAGCAGCACCAAAGATACCTGGTACGCTAGGTACTTACAATGGTTTGTCCGATCCGGATGACTTTTTACAGCGCTTTGAGGGTGCAATGCGCACTCAAGGTTGGGTGGATCCGGTTGCGTGCCAAATATTTCCAATGACCTTGCAGGGCATTGCTCGCGAATGGTTCAATAAACTCCCGGCGGGCAGTATTGCCGGATTCATGGATCTGCGAACAAAGTTTTTATTGCAGTATCAGAATCAAAGACCACGCAAGCGCACTCACATTGAATGCCATGATATTACGCAGAAATCCAAGGAATCTTTGGGAGAGTATCTCACAAGGTATACTAATGAATGTTTGCGCATTCCAGATCTCAAGCCAGAACAACAGATATCAGGACTCATACATGGCATCAATTCAGAACGGCACCCAACGCTAGTCAAGCGTTTGCGTCATACAGTGCCAACAACTTACGCTGAGGCGCTTAAAGAATGTCACGATTATATGCGGAGTGGCGAAGATAACGATGTTCCCACAAGCAGCTCGCGAAATGAAAAAAAGGATGATGATGACCGCTCACGAGATCAAAACCGCGGAAATAATTCTCGCGGGCGTTACCATAGTGGCGGTCCTATCAGAAGTGAAAAGGGGAGATCTAATGGCAATTATCGAAACAATAATCAGCGCGGCATCAACAATCAGAACTATGCGCTTCTTAAAAGCTTATCCAAAACGCCCAAAGAAATTTTGGCGACGGAGCCAGTATGCGCGACCTTCGCGGTCCCAACTCCGCTTACAGAATTTGGTAAGCGGGATAAGACAAAGTATTGTGAATTTCACGATGATTACGGGCACGATACGAATAGGTGTAAAAACTTGATGGAACGGGTACTGGAGGCGCTCCGTGCGGGTAAGTTGGATCACCTCAAACCGCCAAAGAAAGATAAAGGGAAAGCCGCAGAAGAGGGGTCAAAAACTAAAACCTTCGCGTGGCAGAAAGTGGATAAGGCCAAAAATGCTGATTTAACCATTAACATGGTTGACGCAGAGAAATTAGGTCAGCGAAGAAAGTATAACGATCATCAGGATTGGGAACTTCTTCCAATCACTTTCCCTCCTGTGATGTCAATTGACAGGGTGAATGAACCTATCATTATCAAGTGCCGCATTCCTTCTTGCGGGGTGCAGGTCAAGCGCATGCATGTCGACACTGGGAGCGGCGTTGACATTATGTACGAGCATTGCTATCAATTTCTTCCCGCACACGTGAAGGCGCAGCTACGTCCGTCTGATATCACGCTGTCTGGTTTTTCCGGAGAAAGCTCATGGCCCGTGGGACGGATAGAGTTATTAATAGAGCTCGAAGATGACAAGAATCCGCAGTTAATAAGGAACGAATTAGTTGACTTTTATGTGGTTCGCTCGACTTCGCGATATAATGCGCTACTGGGAAGAAATTTCATACGGCGTTTTAACATCATACCATCGGTAGTGCACGGTTTGATTAAGTTTCCTACTAAGGGAGGAGTTGCCACAATGGCGTCACATCAAACGATTGAGATATGTGCGTCAGTTGTGCAAATTAACATCCCTAGCGTCGGGGAGCAGATTGCAAGCAGTGCGGTCATTGCTGATCGCTTGCATCCAGATAAGCGTATAAAAATTGGCGCAGGTTTATCAGCTGAAACCAAGGCTAAGTTACATGGTATATTGTCCGCAAACGCAGATGTTTTCGCATGGCACGAATCAGATATGACAGGTGTCCCGCGGGACATTGCGGAACATAAATTGAATGTTAATCCATCGCTCACACCTGTTAGACAAAAGAAGCGGCATATGGCTTTAGACCGCAGTGATTGGCTATGCGCAGAAGTAGACAACCTTGTCAAAGCAAACATTCTACGCAAAGTGCGTTATCAAACATGGGTTGCCAATCCGGTGTTGGTGAAAAAGGCTGATGGTAACTGGCGAATGTGCGTTGATTTTAAAGACATTAACAAAGCATGTCCTAAAGACAATTACCCTCTCCCGGAGATAGACTGGAAGGTTGAATCTTTGTCTGGATTCAGATATAAGTGCTTTCTGGACGCATACAAAGGTTATCACCAAATTCTAATGGCTGCGGAAGACGAAGACAAGACTGCTTTTCATACGCCGCAGGGTATTTATTGTTACACAAAGATGCCTTTCGGCTTGAAGAATGCGGGCGCGACCTATCAGCGTGTAATTGACGCAGCATTCAAGCCTCAAATTGGCAGAAATCTTGAAGCGTATGTCGATGACTTGGTAATCAAAAGCAACACCGAAGAAGACATGCTCGCAGACATCCTAGAAACGTTTGCGTCTCTGCGAAGGATCAACATGAAGCTTAATCCGCTTAAATGTAGCTTTGGAGAGGAGGAAGGCAAGTTTCTAGGCCATGTGGTGACAGCGCGGGGTATCAAGGCTAATCCCAAAAAGATTGAAGCTATTGATAATTTACCGTCTCCGAAAACAAAGAAAGATGTGCAGAGTCTCACTGGGAAGCTCGCAGCAATCACGCGGTTTTTGTCAAAAGCCGCAGAGCGTCAACTACCATTCTTTAACACTTTGAAAAACTGTTTGAAGAAAAAGGACTTTGTCTGGACTCAGGAAGCAGAATCAGCCTTTCAGGAGATGAAAAAGGTGCTTGCAGAGTTACCAACACTTACTGCACCAGTCCCTGGGGAGATGTTAACGCTGTACCTTGCGGCATCAAAGGAAGCAATCAGTTCAGTTCTCATCGCAGACCGCGAAAAGGTAACCTATCAATTTACTTGCATTATTTATTTCGCAGAACTTTAACGCTGAGGTTTTCTCAGACTCAAATGCCGGTCTACTTCGTAAGCAAGACACTGACATCAAGCGAAGTAAACTACTCGCCAATAGAGAAGCTAGTATATGCGCTTGTCCATACAGCGCGGCGTTTGCGCCGATACTTTCAAGCACATCCGATTGTGGTTCTAACTGATCAGCCAATCAAACAGGTTGGTACATGATTACTTTGCGGCAATGACCGAGGTTACCGCATTGACTAACGCAATCATTTTATTTCATTCAGGTACTGTACAAGCCCGAGATTTCTGGCCGAATGGCCAAGTGGGCAGTCGAATTGGGAGAACATGAAATAAACTTTTCTTCTCGCAGTGCGGTTAAGGGTCAAATACTTGCTGACTACCTAGCAGAAATACCTGCGGATGTCAAAGCGTCAGCAGAACATCAAGATCCGCCCGCACCTGTTCTATCACCATGGGAATTATACACCGATGGTGCGTGTAGCGCATCTGGCACAGGCGCAGGTGTAATTTTGACAGGTCCAGGCGGTGAGGAACATACGTACGCACTGCGGTTTAATTTTGCTGTCACAAACAATGAAGCAGAGTATGAGGCTCTGCTAGCAGGTATGCGCATCGCGCATAAGTTAAATGTTAAAATCTTGCACGCTTACGTGGATTCAAAGATAGTATGCAATCAAGTCTGCGGAGACTTCGAAGCGCACGACATTGCTATGCAGCAATATTTATCGCTTGTTCATAATCTCGCTGACCAGTTCGAGGCTTTTCAAATCTCGCACGTAATGCGGGGGCAAAATAAGAAGGCGGATGCGCTAAGCAAACTAGCTGCCTTGGCTTTTGATCATATGGGTAAGAAAATTCTAATAGAGGAACTCAACGCAAAATCTATTGTCATGATGCCTCTAGTGGCACCGGTTGAGGAATCAAGCCCAACGTGGATGACGCCCATCATCGCTTTTTTACGGGACGGCACTTCACCCGCGGACTCCTCTGATGCGAAGAAAGTCCGCACAAAGGCACCGCTTTATGCCCTTGAGGGTGACGTCTTGTATCGAAAAAACTATTTGGGACCGCATTTAAGGTGCATAGGTCCGAAAGAGGCAGAGGAAGTTATACGCGAGGTGCATGAGGGTGCATGCGCCCTTCATTCGGGACACAGGTCCATTGTGTCAAAAATCATGCGGTTAGGTTATTATTGGCCTACTATGTACGCAGACACGGCGCGTATTGTCAAGCAATGCGAATCATGCCAAATACATGCACCTATCAGCAGAGCACCTGCGCATCCAATGATACCGGTCTCCTCACCATGGCCATTCTGCAAATGGGCGATCGACATAGTCGGACCATTCCCCAAAGGCCAAGGTAATATTGCCATTCATTTGCTAAATATGCTACTTACGTCATTATCTTACGCATACTCTGCACACGCAGGAAATGTCAAATTCTTAATTGTTGCAATCGATTACTTCACGAAGTGGGTCGAAGCGAAACCGCTGGCAACAATTTCAGGGAAAAGAGTGCGGAATTTTGTATAGGAAGACATTGTCTGTCGATTCGGCATACCCAATGAAATTGTTAGTGATAACGGTACACAATTTGCCGGCGATCCTTTTCGCAGTTGGTGTGCGGAGCTTAATATTAAGCAAACTTTTACTTCAGTTGCGCATCTGCAGGCGAATGGCCAGTGCGAAGTTACCAACCGAGATATAGTTGCTGGAATCAAGGCAAGGTTGGGTCATGACCGCGTTGGTTGGGTGGATGAGCTTCCAAAGGTTTTATGGGCGCATAGAACCACACCCAAAGCAAGCACTGGTGAGACTCCGTTTAGTTTGGTTTATGGGTCAGAAGCTGTTGTACCCGCAGAGATTGGGATACCAACGTTCCGCATACAAAACTTTGATGAGCAAAATAACTCTGAAGCTCTGCGGGAAAATCTTAATCCGCTTGAAGAACGCAGACTCTCTGCGGCTGTTAACGAAGCAAATAACAAGCAGAAAATCGCAAAGTATTACAATCAGCGTGTGCGTTCACGCACTTATAAGTGCGGTGATTTGGTTTGGCGCCAGAACGATGCAAGTCATGCGGAAGATACTGGGAAACTGGGACCTCGTTGGGAGGGCCCATACAGGGTAGCAAAAGCAAGCAACACCGGGGCATACCATCTAGAGACATTAGATGGCAAACCTGTGAAACGCACTTGGCATGCGACGTTATTGAAAAAATGTTACATGTAGCTAGATGGACTTGATCACTCCAATTTGTTTAGCACATTATTTTTTGTATTTTTCATCCTTTCGGATATGTCGCAGTTGTAATCATAATTAATGCCAAATAAAAATAATTACATGCGCATACTCTTGTTGTCCATTTATATTTTTTGTATGCGGTTCCTGCCTACTTAAGGGGTGTCCTCTAGCCCCCGTGCGGCAGAAGCCTGTTTGGTTACAAGGCTAGACAATAACGGCAGGCGAAGGGAATTGGTTTTCCCCTAGCCAAGCACCACGCAGACTAGATGGCTGCAAAGTCGACTTAAAAAAAAAATACAAGCATTGGTTTGCTTGTGCGTAATCGCTCTCGCATTGGTTTGCTTGAGGAACTCCTAAGCATAAAAACATTGGTTTGTTTTTAGTTGCGTTTGCTTACCATACAACTAATAGTGTGTAGTGACCCGAACTTTTCCATGTTTATATATATTAATTGAGATTGATGTTTACATGATTAAATGTTTCCAACATGTTAAGCAATCAAACTTGTTAAGACTTGATTAATTGAAATAGGTTTCATATAGACAATTGACCACCCAAGTTGACCGGTGATTCACGAACGTTAAAACTTGTAAAAAAACTATATGATGACATATATATGGTTATATATATAGTTAACATGATATTATGATAAGTAAACATATCATTAATTATATTAACAATGAACTACATATGTAAAAACAAGACTACTAACTTAATGATTTTGAAACGAGACATATATGTAACGTTTATCGTTGTAACGACATTTAATGTATATATATCATATTAAGAGATATTCGTACATCATAATATCATGATAATATAATAATTTAAAATCTCTTTTGTTATTATAAACATTGGGTTAACAACATTTAACAAGATCGTTAACCTAAAGGTTTCAAAACAACACTTACATGTAACGACTAACGATGACTTAACGACTCAGTTAAAATGTATATACATGTAGTGTTTTAATATGTATTTATACACTTTTAAAAGACTTCAATACACTTATCAAAATACTTCTACTTAACAAAAATGCTTACAATTACATTCTCGTTCAGTTTCATCAACAATTCTACTCGTATGCACCCGTATTCGTACTCGTACAATACACAGCTTTTAGATGTATGTACTATTGGTATATACACTCCAATGATCAGCTCTTAGCAGCCCATGTGAGTCACCTAACACATGTGGGAACCATCATTTGGCAACTAGCATGAAATATCTCATAAGATTACAAAAATATGAGTAATCATTCATGACTTATTTACATGAAAACAAAATTACATATCCTTTATATCTAATCCATACACCAACGACCAAAAACACCTACAAACACTTTCATTCTTCAATTTTCTTCATCTAATTGAACTCTCTCAAGTTCTATCTTCAAGTTCTAAGTGTTCTTCATAAATTCCAAAAGTTCTAGTTTCATAAAATCAAGAATACTTTCAAGTTTGCTAGCTCACTTCCAATCTTGTAAGGTGATCATCCAACCTCAAGAAATCTTTGTTTCTTACAGTAGGTTATCATTCTAATACAAGGTAATAATCATATTCAAACTTTGGTTCAATTTCTATAACTATAACAATCTTATTTCAAGTGATGATCTTACTTGAACTTGTTTTCGTGTCATGATTTTGCTTCAAGAACTTTGAGCCATCCAAGGATCCATTGAAGCTAGATCCATTTTTCTCTTTTCCAGTAGGTTCATCCAAGGAACTTAAGGTAGTAATGATGTTCATAACATCATTCGATTCATACATATAAAGCTATCTTATTCGAAGGTTTAAACTTGTAATCACTAGAACATAGTTTAGTTAATTCTAAACTTGTTCGCAAACAAAAGTTAATCCTTCTAACTTGACTTTTAAAATCAACTAAACACATGTTCTATATCTATATGATATGCTAACTTAATGATTTAAAACCTGAAAACACGAAAAACACCGTAAAACCGGATTTACGCCGTCGTAGTAACACCGCGGGCTGTTTTGGGTTAGTTAATTAAAAACTATGATAAACTTTGATTTAAAAGTTGTTATTCTGAGAAAATGATTTTTATTATGAACATGAAACTATATCCAAAAATTATGGTTAAACTCAAAGTGGAAGTATGTTTTCTAAAATGGTCATCTAGACGTCGTTCTTTCGACTGAAATGACTGCCTTTACAAAAACGACTTGTAACTTATTTTTCCGACTAGAAACCTATACTTTTTTGTTTAGATTCATAAAATAGAGTTCAATATGAAACCATAGCAATTTGATTCACTCAAAACGGATTTAAAATGAAGAAGTTATGGGTAAAACAAGATTGGATAATTTTTCTCATTTTAGCTACGTGAAAATTGGTAACAAATCTATTCCAACCATAACTTAATCAACTTGTATTATATATTATGTAATCTTGAGATACCATAGACACGTATACAATGTTTCGACCTATCATGTCGACACATCTATATATATTTCGGAACAACCATAGACACTCTATATGTGAATGTTGGAGTTAGCTATACAGGGTTGAGGTTGATTCCAAAATATATATAGTTTGAGTTGTGATCAATACTGAGATACGTATACACTGGGTCGTGGATTGATTCAAGATAATATTTATCGATTTATTTCTGTACATCTAACTATGGACAACTAGTTGTAGGTTACTAACGAGGACAGCTGACTTAATAAACTTAAAACATCAAAATATATTAAAAGTGTTGTAAATATATTTTGAACATACTTTGATATATATGTATATATTGTTATAGGTTCGTGAATCAACCAGTGGCCAAGTCTTACTTCCCGAAGAAGTAAAAATCTGTGAAAGTGAGTTATAGTCCCACTTTTAAAATCTAATATTTTTGGGATGAGAATACATGCAGGTTTTATAAATGATTTACAAAATAGACACAAGTACGTGAAACTACATTCTATGGTTGAATTATCAAAATCGAATATGCCCCTTTTTATTAAGTCTGGTAATCTAAGAATTAGGGAACAGACACCCTAATTGACGCGAATCCTAAAGATAGATCTATTGGGCCTAACAAACCCCATCCAAAGTACCGGATGCTTTAGTACTTCGAAATTTATATCATATCCGAAGGGTGTCCCGGAATGATGGGGATATTCTTATATATGCATCTTGTTATTGTCGGTTACCAGGTGTTCACCATATGAATGATTTTTATCTCTATGTATGGGATGTGTATTGAAATATGAAATCTTGTGGTCTATTGTTACGATTTGATATATATAGGTTAAACCTATAACTCACCAACATTTTTGTTGACGTTTTAAGCATGTTTATTCTCAGGTGATTATTAAGAGCTTCCGCTGTCGCATACTTAAATAAGGACAAGATTTGGAGTCCATGCTTGTATGATATTGTGTAAAAACTGCATTCAAGAAACTTATTTTGTTGTAACATATTTGTATTGTAAACCATTATGTAATGGTCGTGTGTAAACAGGATATTTTAGATTATCATTATTTGATAATCTACGTAAAGCTTTTTAAACCTTTATTGATAAAATAAAGGTTATGGTTTGTTTAAAAATGAATGCAGTCTTTGAAAAACGTCTCATATAGAGGTCAAAACCTCGCAACGAAATCAATTAATATGGAACGTTTTTAATCAATAAGAACGGGACATTTCAGTTGGTATCCGAGCGTTGGTCTTAGAGAACCAGAAAATTTGCATTAGTGTGTCTTATCGAGTTTGTTAGGATGCATTAGTGAGTCTGGACTTCGACCGTGTTTTCTTTAAAAATGATTGCTTAACATTTTTGTTGGAAACTATACATTTTTAACATATGAATATTATGTGATATATTAATCTCTTAACGTGTTTGATATTATGTGATAGATGTCTACCTCTAGAACAAGTCCCATTGACTCACCTAATAATAATGAAGAGTCAAATGTAAATTGGAATGATTTGTGGACTGATTCACAAGTTCCCGAAGAGGAACCGGAAGAAGAGTCGGAACCGGAAGAAGAATCGGAACCGGAAGAAGAATCGGAACCGGATGAAGAAATAGAACCGGTGGGGGAAATAATAAAACGGTTAAGTAAAAGAAAATCCTCAACCAACCGACCAAAGTTAATTATGGTCAATGGTGTTTCCGCCAAGGAAGCAAAATATTGGGAGGATTACCAATTCTCCGATGAATCGGATTCCGACGAGAATTCCGATGATGTTATAGAAATTACCCCAACTGAATTTAAAAAGGCAAAAGAAAATAATAAGGGAAAGGGCATAAAAATAGAGAAATCTAATTCCAACCCCGATGAACTTTATATGTATCGTCAACCCCCGAAGTCCTTAAGTTGTAACAATGACCCGGGAACCTCTAAACCACCAGGTTTTTCTAAACCAATGTGGATAACGACGGCTCGTATTAGGGGAACATCATATATCCCTAGAAACTTGGCAAAACGAACCAAAACCGAAGAAGAAGAAACGAGCGAGTCGGAATAAGATAGTTGTATTCGTGTGGTGTAATATATGGAATATAGTGTTCTTATGCTTTATGATATATGTAAAAATTGCTTGTATTAATAAGTATTTTTTTATGAATCTAACTCTTGTCTATTTTACAGTTTAAAAACACAAAATGGATAGACAACCCAATATTTTAAGAGACCTACCCGGAGACATGATTGATGAAATCTTGTCTAGAGTCGGCCAGAATTCTTCGGCACAACTATTTAAGGCGAGATCAGTTTGTAAGACATTCGAAGAACGTTCCAAGAATGTCTTGGTTTATAAGAGACTTTCGTTTGAAAGATGGGGGATATCACATTGGGAAACCCATAAGTTACGATGTGTTTACTTTGACGCATATATTGCGGGGAACCCAAATGCTATTTTACGCAACGGGTTAAGAAATTATTTTGACTCAATATATCCGAATATTGGACTTCGTGATTTAGAAAAAGCGGCTAACATGCAACATAAAGAAGCATGTTATGCTTACGGATTAGTAATGTTCGCTTCTCACCAAAGTGAGAACAAGAACATCGGGCTACAACTATTAAACAAAACGTTTCCACAAGTGACGGAGTCGGTAATTGGGGTAAGAAATGAGGTTTTTAGATTATTACGGGACTGTTGGACATTACGTAACCCTCGTCCCTTTGATGACGTTACAACACGCTGTCTTATCAACGGCCATAACGGTTATGTTGCACAAGACCAAGGATGGGAAGTAGTCCTAGTAAAACCAGAATGCATGACTTGTTTCTGGACGTATGAATTACGTGTCTTTATTGCCTTTGCTGAACGACTTGTGTACTAGCTAGAATTGTCTTCACAACTATCTTGTATCAAAGTTATTGTGTGCTATATTTCATGCTTTATGTAAAATAAGTGGTATTGTAAGTTTGTAAAATATTGTATAAAAGTTTGAACGCGAAATATTATTATAATCAGTTTTTCATATAGAATTGTAGTAGTTGAATTGTATATTAGCTACTAAGTATGAACTTAACGGGTAGGTACTACCCGAATTTAAACTTATAAAACGCTAATATGAAGAAAAAGCTTTTATAAATGAGTTCATATTATGCTACGAAATACTATTAACTACTCTTAATATTCTGTATGATTAACTTGTTCCATTTAACTATTTTGAAGGAAATGGCACCGACTACTCGACACACCGTGAATATGAATGAAGAGGAATTCCGTACTTTTCTAGCTTCAAACATAGCCGCAGTACAGGCTGCGCTACATACCAACAATAACCTTGGATCTAGCAGTACAGGAAATCGTGTAGGATGCACCTACAAAGAATTCACTGCCTGCAAACCTTTGGAATTTGATGGAACCGAAGGACCGATCGGATTGAAACGGTGGACTGAGAAGGTTGAATCGGTGTTTGCCATAAGTAAGTGTACTGAAGAGGACAAAGTGAAGTACGCTACGCATACCTTCACAGGTTCTGCGTTAACATGGTGGAATACCTATCTAGAGCAAGTGGGACAAGATGATGCGTACGCACTACCGTGGTTAGCATTCAAGCACTTGATGAACGAGAAGTACCGTCCCAGAACCGAGGTCAATAAGCTCAAGACAGAACTTAGAGGGTTACGAACCCAAGGATTTGATATTACCACGTACGAAAGACGATTCACAGAATTGTGCCTATTGTGTCCGGGAGCATTCGAAGATGAGGAAGAGAAGATCGACGCGTTTGTGAAAGGATTACCGAAAAGAATCCAAGAAGATATAAGTTCACACGAGCCCGCCTCCATACAACAGGCATGTAGAATGGCTCACAAACTAGTGAACCAGATTGAAGAAAGAATTAAAGAACAGACTGCTGAAGAGGCCAATGTGAAGCAAGTCAAAAGAAAGTGGGAGGAAAACGGTGATAAGAATCACCAATACAACAACAACAACAATTACAACAATAATCGCAACAATTATCCCAACAATCGCAACATCAATCGCAACTACAACAAACGGCCCAACAACAACAACAACAACAACAACAACAACAACAGCAACTACAACAATCATCCCAACAACAATAATAACCGCAACAACAACAACAATCAGAAGCAAATATGCCAAAGGTGTGAAAAGAATCACTCGGGGTTCTGCACCAAATTTTGCAACAAGTGTAAAAGAAATGGTCATAGCGCGGCGAAGTGTGAGGTCTACGGACCAGGGGTTAATAGAACGAAAGGAACAAATGGTGTCGGAACGAGTAATGGCGGAGCAAGTAGTGTCGGAGCAAGTTATGCCAATGTAGTTTGTTATAAATGTGGAAAACCAGGCCACATTATTAGAAATTGCCCGAACCAGGAGAACACGAATGGACAAGGCCGTGGAAGAGTTTTCAATATTAATGCGGTAGAGGCACAGGAAGACCCGGAGCTTGTTACGGGTACGTTTCTTATTGACAATAAATCTGCTTACGTTTTATTTGATTCGGGTGCGGATAGAAGCTATATGAGTAGAGATTTTTGTGCTAAATTAAGTTGTCCATTGACGCCTTTGGATAGTAAATTTTTACTCGAATTAGCAAATGGTAAATTAATTTCAGCAGATAATATATGTCGAAATCGAGAAATTAAACTGGTTAGCGAAACATTTAAGATTGATTTGATACCAGTAGAGTTAGGGAGTTTTGATGTGATAATCGGTATGGACTGGTTGAAAGAAGTGAAAGCGGAGATCGTTTGTTACAAAAATGCAATTCGCATTATACGAGAAAAAGGAAAACCCTTAATGGTGTACGGAGAAAAGGGCAACACGAAGCTACATCTTATTAGTAATTTGAAGGCACAAAAACTAATAAGAAAAGGTTGCTATGCTGTTCTAGCACACGTCGAGAAAGTACAAACTGAAGAAAAGAGCATCAATGATGTTCCCATTGCAAAAGAATTTCCCGATGTATTTCCGAAAGAATTACCGGGATTACCCCCACATCGATCCGTTGAATTTCAAATAGATCTTGTACCAGGAGCTGCACCAATAGCTCGTGCTCCTTACAGACTCGCACCCAGTGAGATGAAAGAACTGCAAAGCCAATTACAAGAACTTTTAGAGCGTGGTTTCATTCGACCAAGCACATCACCGTGGGGAGCTCCTGTTTTGTTTGTCAAGAAGAAAGATGGTACATTCAGGTTGTGTATCGACTACCGAGAGTTGAACAAACTTACCATCAAGAACCGCTACCCACTACCGAGAATCGACGACTTATTTGATCAACTACAAGGCTCGTATGTTTATTCAAAGATTGACTTACGTTCCGGGTATCATCAAATGCGGGTGAAAGAAGATGATATTCCAAAGACTGCTTTCAGAACACGTTACGGTCATTACGAGTTTATGGTCATGCCGTTTGGTTTAACTAATGCACCAGCTGTGTTCATGGACCTTATGAACCGAGTGTGTGGACCATACCTTGACAAGTTTGTCATTGTTTTCATTGATGACATACTTATTTACTCAAAGAATGACCAAGAACACGGTGAACATTTGAGAAAGGTGTTAGAAGTATTGAGGAAGGAAGAATTGTACGCTAAGTTTTCAAAGTGTGCATTTTGGTTGGAAGAAGTTCAATTCCTCGGTCACATAGTGAACAAAGAAGGTATTAAGGTGGATCCGGCAAAGATAGAAACTGTTGAAAAGTGGGAAACCCCGAAAACTCCGAAACACATACGCCAGTTTTTAGGACTAGCTGGTTACTACAGAAGGTTCATCCAAGACTTTTCCAGAATAGCAAAACCCTTGACTGCATTAACGCATAAAGGGAAGAAATTTGAATGGAATGATGAACAAGAGAAAGCGTTTCAGTTATTGAAGAAAAAGCTAACTACGGCACCTATATTGTCATTGCCTGAAGGGAATGATGATTTTGTGATTTATTGTGACGCATCAAAGCAAGGTCTCGGTTGTGTATTAATGCAACGAACGAAGGTGATTGCTTATGCGTCTAGACAATTGAAGATTCACGAACAAAATTATACGACGCATGATTTGGAATTAGGCGCGGTTGTTTTTGCATTAAAGACTTGGAGGCACTACTTATATGGGGTCAAAAGTATTATATATACCGACCACAAAAGTCTTCAACACATATTTAATCAGAAACAACTGAATATGAGGCAGCGTAGGTGGATTGAATTATTGAATGATTACGATTTTGAGATTCGTTACCACCCGGGGAAGGCAAATGTGGTAGCCGATGCCTTGAGCAGGAAGGATAGAGAACCCATTCGAGTAAAATCTATGAATATAATGATTCATAATAACATTACTACTCAAATAAAGGAGGCGCAACAAGGAGTTTTAAAAGAGGGAAATTTAAAGGATGAAATACCCAAAGGATCGGAGAAGCATCTTAATATTCGGGAAGACGGAACCCGGTATAGGGCTGAAAGGATTTGGGTACCAAAATTTGGAGATATGAGAGAAATGGTACTTAGAGAAGCTCATAAAACCAGATACTCAATACATCCTGGAACGGGGAAGATGTACAAGGATCTCAAGAAACATTTTTGGTGGCCGGGTATGAAAGCCGATGTTGCTAAATACGTAGGAGAATGTTTGACGTGTTCTAAGGTCAAAGCTGAGCATCAGAAACCATCAGGTCTACTTCAACAACCCGAAATCCCGGAATGGAAATGGGAAAACATTACCATGGATTTCATTACTAAATTGCCAAGGACTGCAAGTGGTTTTGATACTATTTGGGTAATAGTTGATCGTCTCACCAAATCAGCACACTTCCTACCAATAAGAGAAGATGACAAGATGGAGAAGTTAGCACGACTGTATTTGAAGGAAGTCGTCTCCAGACATGGAATACCAATCTCTATTATCTCTGATAGGGATGGCAGATTTATTTCAAGATTCTGGCAGACATTACAGCAAGCATTAGGAACTCGTCTAGACATGAGTACTGCCTATCATCCACAAACTGATGGGCAGAGCGAAAGGACGATACAAACGCTTGAAGACATGCTACGAGCATGTGTTATTGATTTCGGAAACAGTTGGGATCGACATCTACCGTTAGCAGAATTTTCCTACAACAACAGCTACCATTCAAGCATTGAGATGGCGCCGTTTGAAGCACTTTATGGTAGAAAGTGCAGGTCTCCGATTTGTTGGAGTGAGGTGGGGGATAGACAGATTACGGGTCCGGAGATTATACAAGAAACTACCGAGAAGATCATCCAAATTCAACAACGGTTGAAAACCGCCCAAAGTCGACAAAAGAGCTACGCTGACATTAAAAGAAAAGATATAGAATTTGAAATTGGAGAGATGGTCATGCTTAAAGTTTCACCTTGGAAAGGCGTTGTTCGATTTGGTAAACGAGGGAAATTAAATCCAAGGTATATTGGACCATTCAAGATTATTGATCGTGTCGGACCAGTAGCTTACCGACTTGAGTTACCTCAACAACTCGCGGCTGTACATAACACTTTCCACGTCTCGAATTTGAAGAAATGTTTTGCTAAAGAAGATCTCACTATTCCGTTAGATGAAATCCAAATCAACGAAAAACTCCAATTCATCGAAGAACCCGTCGAAATAATGGATCGTGAGGTTAAAAGACTTAAGCAAAACAAGATACCAATTGTTAAGGTTCGATGGAATGCTCGTAGAGGACCCGAGTTCACCTGGGAGCGTGAAGATCAGATGAAGAAGAAATACCCGCATCTATTTCCAGAAGATTCGTCAACACCTTCAACAGCTTAAAATTTCGGGACGAAATTTATTTAACGGGTAGGTACTGTAGTGACCCGAACTTTTCCATGTTTATATATATTAATTGAGATTGATGTTTACATGATTAAATGTTTCCAACATGTTAAGCAATCAAACTTGTTAAGACTTGATTAATTGAAATAGGTTTCATATAGACAATTGACCACCCAAGTTGACCGGTGATTCACGAACGTTAAAACTTGTAAAAAAACTATATGATGACATATATATGGTTATATATATAGTTAACATGATATTATGATAAGTAAACATATCATTAATTATATTAACAATGAACTACATATGTAAAAACAAGACTACTAACTTAATGATTTTGAAACGAGACATATATGTAACGTTTATCGTTGTAACGACATTTAATGTATATATATCATATTAAGAGATATTCGTACATCATAATATCATGATAATATAATAATTTAAAATCTCTTTTGTTATTATAAACATTGGGTTAACAACATTTAACAAGATCGTTAACCTAAAGGTTTCAAAACAACACTTACATGTAACGACTAACGATGACTTAACGACTCAGTTAAAATGTATATACATGTAGTGTTTTAATATGTATTTATACACTTTTAAAAGACTTCAATACACTTATCAAAATACTTCTACTTAACAAAAATGCTTACAATTACATTCTCGTTCAGTTTCATCAACAATTCTACTCGTATGCACCCGTATTCGTACTCGTACAATACACAGCTTTTAGATGTATGTACTATTGGTATATACACTCCAATGATCAGCTCTTAGCAGCCCATGTGAGTCACCTAACACATGTGGGAACCATCATTTGGCAACTAGCATGAAATATCTCATAAGATTACAAAAATATGAGTAATCATTCATGACTTATTTACATGAAAACAAAATTACATATCCTTTATATCTAATCCATACACCAACGACCAAAAACACCTACAAACACTTTCATTCTTCAATTTTCTTCATCTAATTGAACTCTCTCAAGTTCTATCTTCAAGTTCTAAGTGTTCTTCATAAATTCCAAAAGTTCTAGTTTCATAAAATCAAGAATACTTTCAAGTTTGCTAGCTCACTTCCAATCTTGTAAGGTGATCATCCAACCTCAAGAAATCTTTGTTTCTTACAGTAGGTTATCATTCTAATACAAGGTAATAATCATATTCAAACTTTGGTTCAATTTCTATAACTATAACAATCTTATTTCAAGTGATGATCTTACTTGAACTTGTTTTCGTGTCATGATTTTGCTTCAAGAACTTTGAGCCATCCAAGGATCCATTGAAGCTAGATCCATTTTTCTCTTTTCCAGTAGGTTCATCCAAGGAACTTAAGGTAGTAATGATGTTCATAACATCATTCGATTCATACATATAAAGCTATCTTATTCGAAGGTTTAAACTTGTAATCACTAGAACATAGTTTAGTTAATTCTAAACTTGTTCGCAAACAAAAGTTAATCCTTCTAACTTGACTTTTAAAATCAACTAAACACATGTTCTATATCTATATGATATGCTAACTTAATGATTTAAAACCTGAAAACACGAAAAACACCGTAAAACCGGATTTACGCCGTCGTAGTAACACCGCGGGCTGTTTTGGGTTAGTTAATTAAAAACTATGATAAACTTTGATTTAAAAGTTGTTATTCTGAGAAAATGATTTTTATTATGAACATGAAACTATATCCAAAAATTATGGTTAAACTCAAAGTGGAAGTATGTTTTCTAAAATGGTCATCTAGACGTCGTTCTTTCGACTGAAATGACTGCCTTTACAAAAACGACTTGTAACTTATTTTTCCGACTAGAAACCTATACTTTTTTGTTTAGATTCATAAAATAGAGTTCAATATGAAACCATAGCAATTTGATTCACTCAAAACGGATTTAAAATGAAGAAGTTATGGGTAAAACAAGATTGGATAATTTTTCTCATTTTAGCTACGTGAAAATTGGTAACAAATCTATTCCAACCATAACTTAATCAACTTGTATTATATATTATGTAATCTTGAGATACCATAGACACGTATACAATGTTTCGACCTATCATGTCGACACATCTATATATATTTCGGAACAACCATAGACACTCTATATGTGAATGTTGGAGTTAGCTATACAGGGTTGAGGTTGATTCCAAAATATATATAGTTTGAGTTGTGATCAATACTGAGATACGTATACACTGGGTCGTGGATTGATTCAAGATAATATTTATCGATTTATTTCTGTACATCTAACTATGGACAACTAGTTGTAGGTTACTAACGAGGACAGCTGACTTAATAAACTTAAAACATCAAAATATATTAAAAGTGTTGTAAATATATTTTGAACATACTTTGATATATATGTATATATTGTTATAGGTTCGTGAATCAACCAGTGGCCAAGTCTTACTTCCCGAAGAAGTAAAAATCTGTGAAAGTGAGTTATAGTCCCACTTTTAAAATCTAATATTTTTGGGATGAGAATACATGCAGGTTTTATAAATGATTTACAAAATAGACACAAGTACGTGAAACTACATTCTATGGTTGAATTATCAAAATCGAATATGCCCCTTTTTATTAAGTCTGGTAATCTAAGAATTAGGGAACAGACACCCTAATTGACGCGAATCCTAAAGATAGATCTATTGGGCCTAACAAACCCCATCCAAAGTACCGGATGCTTTAGTACTTCGAAATTTATATCATATCCGAAGGGTGTCCCGGAATGATGGGGATATTCTTATATATGCATCTTGTTATTGTCGGTTACCAGGTGTTCACCATATGAATGATTTTTATCTCTATGTATGGGATGTGTATTGAAATATGAAATCTTGTGGTCTATTGTTACGATTTGATATATATAGGTTAAACCTATAACTCACCAACATTTTTGTTGACGTTTTAAGCATGTTTATTCTCAGGTGATTATTAAGAGCTTCCGCTGTCGCATACTTAAATAAGGACAAGATTTGGAGTCCATGCTTGTATGATATTGTGTAAAAACTGCATTCAAGAAACTTATTTTGTTGTAACATATTTGTATTGTAAACCATTATGTAATGGTCGTGTGTAAACAGGATATTTTAGATTATCATTATTTGATAATCTACGTAAAGCTTTTTAAACCTTTATTGATAAAATAAAGGTTATGGTTTGTTTAAAAATGAATGCAGTCTTTGAAAAACGTCTCATATAGAGGTCAAAACCTCGCAACGAAATCAATTAATATGGAACGTTTTTAATCAATAAGAACGGGACATTTCATAGTGCACCTCTAGTACATGACAAAGCAATAGCGCAGTAGATTTTGAGTCTAAATTATTAAAGGTAAGTTAAAATATTGGTTTATTTTACGCAGTACCATCCGCATACGCATAAGTTGTGGTTAACTATGCGCATGCGCATGCGGTTCATAATTTGTTTTGATTCGCGATATATAAACAAGGACATCACGCATGCATAACAGACAAACATATATACACATCCAAATAAATTATTACATAAGTAATTGTTTCACATGCCTGCCCAACATGGGACTTAGGGCTCCAAAATACATTTACAATTACCTGCCTAAGATTAGGACTTACGGCACAAACTACCCTAGTAATCCTCCTTCAAAAACCCATCAAGCGGCATCGTCGGGTCAGCTGCAAACGCATTGATCAAAGGGATAGGGATGGACTTGATTGCCTCTTCCGCCTCCAGCAGCGCCGCGGCCGTTCCCTCCTTTAATTTCTTTTGGACAATGTCGAGGAACGACGGAGTTAGGCCGCATGCCTGGATCACTTCCCGCACAGCCTTGTTCACCTCATGGTCCTTGACCGCATCGACATAGGCATTAAACCGGTCGGACACGGGCTCGGAGTCCATCACTTTCTGCGCAATTGCGGGGAGTGCGGTGCGCAGCTTTGTCATATCTGCCTCGGCCAGCTCGCGGTTGGTAACCGCATCGTCCCTCTCCCTCGTCACCTTTTCCAACTCCAGCCTCACTCGCTCAGTTTCCCCCTTTGCCTGATCAACCGCACCCACAAGCTCTTGATTCTTTTTTCTTTCTTGAATCAAGAGGGTCTTGGTTTCAGCCGCAGTCAATTCAACAGCTTTGCGGGCCTCCTCAGCAGCGTCCCTGTCCTTCTTGACCTGATCTACACCCGCCTGCAGCAAACCCAACTCCACCTCTTTGCGCAGTGCAACATCGTATAGGCTGGAGGATCGACGGGCTTGATCCGCAAACATCCCAAAGAATACCAGCCCGTTCTGGACAAAGGCGTTGAGCGCCTGGTTGAACGGCAGCACGGCCAGTTGCTCGCGGAACTCTGCTGGGAAGATTTGCTGCAAGAATGCAGATTGCTCCGCAGCATTTTCTGCGGAGGACTGGCAAAGTTGGCGGAGGTTGGCAACACGGAAGCTGCCTTGCGGAGGAGGTAATGTAGAGTCAGACTCGACGGGTATCGCCTTGTCTTTGGATGTGGCAGTGGCCTCCAGCTCGGGGTTGACCCGCGGTGTTGTTGGCTGCGTCTCCTCCACATGCTCTGCAAAATACTCAGATTAGTACGCAGATTTTTCTACGCGGTATACATGCGAAAAAATAAACGCTCACCATTAATGGAGGGAGGTAGGTCTACGGACCGCGGCTCGATGGCAACAAAATTGTCGTTGCGCATGTCCTCCAGCTGCTTAGGAGTCATCTTCTTCTTCTTCTGAGCCGCGGACGTCCCAGCCGCCTTGCGTTTATTGCCTGAATCCGCCGGCGTTTTCTCCACATGTTCGCTAGCAGCTGCCTTCTCTAGCTGTTTGTCCACATCCTGCTTGCGGAAAGAGATCCCAGCAATCTCCTCCGCGGTAAGCACCTTCTTCATCCTCATCTCTGCAAACAATAAACGCCTGCGTTAGAAAATATGAAATACAAAAATTTATGTAAGTACGCGTTTATGCTATTCCTACCCTTTCCATCGGGGCCAACTATGGCCGGCCGCACATCCTCCCAAGGCCAATACGCGGAGATCTTCCCCAACCGCAGCATAACATTACCATACGAACGGTGCACCAGTTGTGCGTTGACGCACTGCTTCAACAACTTTTTCTCCTCGTCATCCAACGCTGGCATCTTGTTCACATCTTTTTCTACCTTCTCGCACCAAATGAGCGTCTGCGGGAAGCCAGTGCCTACTACGGTCTGGTCGACGAAGAAAAAAGTTTCTTTCCAACTTCCCGCATTCGATTTCGGGGTTTTTGTGAAATTTTGGCATGCGAAGAAGGTGAACCAAGATTTATGGTGGTTGGCTAAGCGGAATAGGTGGCAAAAAACCTTCACCAATGGTACTGTGTTGAGTGCAACACACCACATCTCGAATAGAACGATTTTGCCTATAGCATACGGGTGCAATTGCCCTAGCCCTACTTTGAAATGATCTAGTACGCCTAAAAAGAAGTCGGAGGGTGGAACCCTAAAATTACCATGCTTAAAAGCATGTTCGTAGATCGCCACCTTATTCTCTGGTGGCTGATGGGCTCGCTGGCTAGGCAGTGGTGGTACCGGATTGTAACCCGCTAGAGGGGGGTATTGCTTAACTAAGTGGTCGATGTTTTTCTGGCCTATGTTAGACTCTACATTCTCTACGAAAGTTTCATTAGCTTTGGTCATTTTTAGATGAATGGAGAACGACTGACCTGTAAATGACGATCGGAATATGACGGAGTTGATCGGAATTGATAGGATTTGGAGGCGAGAGCGTATTTGGGAAGCTTGACACCGGAAAAGTGAAAATGTGTGTGATTTGGGGCTATTTATAGGCAAGATTGGGGGAGCGTGGGTTGGAATGGTGCGATCGTGGCCATACACGTGTAATGCAATCGACGGGTAGCATTTGCTGATCGCGCGTGGTGTCAGTTAAGAATGATTACGAACACGCGCGTGGTTCGCACGCGCCTGCAGCACTGTTACTTTATGTCTTGTCAGCTGAATGGGCTTCTGCGATTGTGACAGGCATTTAATGGCATCGAGGCGCACGCGAGGACATTAAATGCTCGCCGTCCTTTTGTTTTCTCTTTTTCGCTTAATAGTTTGATATCATATGACTTGCGTCATATAACATCAAACTGGGGGGACTTAATGATACCGCAGCCCGCATGCGCATGTAACATACACACGGGCATGCGCTATGGTGCGTATGCGGTGTGCTCTCATGCGTCATGCGGCATGCGGATCCGTATCTGGTCCCTTTACGTCGGTTGCTTAGCTAACAAGCAAATATCTTTTCCATAATTATATCCGTGATTCGGGGGAGTTGGTTATGGAAACGATTATCACTATCCTATGGCGGTTCTAGAATTAAGGTTTGCCTATAAATACAAACCCTAATCGTCGTTAGCAACATACCACGTTACGTAGCCATCTTCTACCACACATCCTACGTAACTTACATCCTCTATCATCTTCTAAAGGTTAACAGGTTAGTTCTTTATTAACTGGTACCTACAACCTTGCTTGGGGCCTTCTGATCGACGGACGTCATCGAAGGTGGACTTAATCACTTGGCCACCCCGCCGACATCATCATGTCGGCCAGGGTTATTCACGGTAGCCGGACCGGAGAGCCACGTTCTAAGATCCTTAAACCCCTCCTTTACGTTGAGCAAGCATGTTAAAACCCCTCGGTTAAAATATGCATGATCAAATTACTTACGTCTATTTTTGGCCGTTAAAAAAAAAGTCTATTTTGGTTGATGCCATAGTGTCTATTTTGGTGTTAAAGGTGTGGGGTATGTCCCTCCTTTTGTATGGTGGTCTTGTGATTATTAATAACATAATTCCTTTCGGAAAAAGAAAAAAAGTTCTTAAGATCAGACCTCACAGTTAATATGTACATCATTTTGCAACTTCTTGTGCAAACTTGTGTTTCTCATATACAAGAACACTTGTCATCATTTGAATTTCAATTTCAAACCTAGATATTTCAAACTTGTAATCTGTTTTTTCAGATTCTCAATTTGGTTTGAAATTTGTTTCCGTTGGCAAAGAAATACGGTGTTCCTAACATCAGAGAATGTTGACTGACCGAGTACATCATTTTAAAGTACTGAGATTTTCTTACTTAAAGTGGTGATTTCCGACTCACTTTTTAACAATTTATCATTTAGAGACATAAGTTGAGTTTGTTTTCGACCTTCTTCAATTTCGAGCTTCTGAATAAGAAGAGAAGAACTTTCAGCCTTGGATTCTGATGCATCAGTGTGAGATTGGTTTTGTGTAAGTCCTTGTTGCTTGATATTGGAAATCTTGTTGAAGAGTATACATTTTCCGTTATAGTTTTTCTTCTCTTGGTTTAATTTGAGAAAGATGTAAACCCATTTCCAGAATATGAGCTTTTAAATTATATTTTGATTCCCGTTGAGCAGCTCATTTTTCAACTTGAGAATCCGTTTTTTCAATTCATTCTCATCTGTTGCTTTCTGAGAATTCGACTTCATGTAAAAACAACACTTAAAGCTGGTCCGAAAGTTGTGTATGAAGCTTTTGGTGAACTTATAATAAATCAGTCAAAGTAACAAAAGTTTACACAATTGGTCCTTTCATGTTAACTCTAACTGACGAAGTTAAATAGACAATCGGACCTAAACAGAAGTAAACCAAAATAATTTGGGCCTGATATAATCTATACATTATTATAAAGCACGGAATATAAATCCTACGTGTAATTTTCTTAAACTAATTTAAATAATTCTACATGTCACCATCACATTAATTGTATTTATTAAAAAATTGATTAATAGAATAATTACTTAGTATGCTAACTCTAGTTGAAAATCTATTTATTGTTATCGACTAAACTCTCATGCCTTATTTTGGGACATGATACACCTCTAAATAATATAAAGAATTCAATATTTATAATTCCCTTAATTATATTTATTTATTTATTTATTTTATTATTATTATTATTATTATTATTATTATTATTATTATTATTATTATTATTATTATTATTATTATTATTATTATTATTATTATTATTATTATTATTATTATTATTATGTTCTAAGAATTAAAAACGTAAAAAGTCACTTTTTGATTTTGGAACCAAACATCCTATCCTAAAACATTATTTATATTTTAAAAACGTAGTAATCAAATAATCTGCATCAAAGCGCTAATTCAAACACGCCTTAGAAACTAACGCTGTATTCTAGAGTTTTTTTTCAGTCGAAAGAAAAAAGAAAAAAAAAGAGATGAGAGTGTTTTACTATCCTTCCCAATCCATTCGAATATGAGCGGAGAGTGTTGTTAACAAAATATTAATGTATTATCCGTTCTAATCCTCTACTCTCCCCCCCCCCCCCCCCCTCTTTCCGCTTAAAATATCTGTTTATTTCTTTTCCTTTCCTCTCCATTAAATAAAAATCTCGAGAATGCACCGTAAATGTACGGTTACTAATATGTTAGCTAATTATTCAATGACCGTGTTTGATTATTAGCATTATAATATTATTTATAAATAATATTTTATATAAAATAAAACTAATTTACAGTATGTACATAAATTTAAAAAAATGCGCTAATCTAATATTTGTAGAATATTATATTAACGCACGAGCTCATATTTGTCAATTGAAGCTAAAATGTTATTTGATCATCCTTATAAATATTTAGAATAATATCTTCTCTGCTTCATTTAAGATTTTGACATAATAGAATTAATTTGTACTAAAAGCATATATACAATTAGAGATGTACATAAAATATTATTTTTAATGATCGATTTTAAAACAACTTTTTTGAGGCTCATGTTTGGTGTCTTATTAATTGAAGTTAAAATAGTTCCACCGGAGGGGCTCATATTCTATGCGGACTCATCTGTAACACCCCGTCAAATCCCTTTAACGGAATGTTAACTCTGGTCCCAGTGCTTGGCTTGACTTCTACGTAACAGTAATATTCTATAGCGGAAGCAATTAATACCTGAGAATAAAACACGCAAAACGGGTCAACAATAATGTTGAGTGAATCTACAGGTTTTAGGTAAACAATACCGTATGTTTAAGGAATAACATTTCAAAAACGTTTACTAGTGAAAGACCACCAAAGTTTAATGTTAAAGTTTTTAGACAACACCGTTTCTCGTTTCAAAAGTTTGCTGACGCTACCATGTCAAATTTCAATCATTTGTAGACAACACCCTGTCAAGTTTTATGTCATTTGCTCGTAAACCATAGTTTAAATATCGTTGTATAGTATCTGAAAAACAGTTATCAGAAAAATATTTAATTTCCTTGACCACGAGATTCTATCGCTGCATACACCGAGCACCTAAATACTAGCATTAACCCGAGTATAGATGCCACTATACCCGCCTTTAGCTCCTAAAATGTTATACACTTGTTCAAATGTATTTAATGTTCAAAATAAATGCACCACTGCTTTTATAGTGGGTGAGGTTGTCAACCTAACGGATCCGTCCATCTAAATTGTGCTTACACAGATGGTATTAAAAGTATTCAAGCTAGAGGCTTTTTGAACAAAACTCAGTATGCATATGTGTAGTACTCATGTCAATATAAAGTAATTTGAAAATGTAAACATAACAGTGTGTATTCTCATCTCTGAAAACATATATAAAAAGCGAGACTGTAGACTCACCTTTGAATAAGCTCGGAATGAAAGACAAATGACTTGTACGGTTTAGACCCGAGTAATGTAACCTAAGTATACGTATGTAGGTTGGTCAATATATGTATCTTATATAAGTGTGGTTTCATAGTGTAGGTTGTCTTATTGCTCGACTCGACGCGATTTAAAGTAAAAGTCAACTATATCATGCAAGTCAAACAAAGTCAACCGAAGTCAAACCGAAAGTCAAACTTAGTCAATGTAGTCAACTAAAGTCAACATCAGTAGGTTCATATCAAATATTGGTCAACATGTCAATCCTAAGTCATACAATACGTTTTAGGTCATGAATAATCATTTTCACAATTTCAGTTTATCGTTGTGCACCAAATCCATGAACACGTAGCATACTTAGCACATTATCTCATAGTACAAAATTCAAGTAAATATGACAAACTCCAGATCATAAATAGACTTAAAATTGATTCCAAAAAGTCCAGCCAGGGACTCATACGACAAATAAAAGTTAGGAATCAGAAGGGATACATTTGGGGTTTGCCAGGTCAGTTTCTGACCGCGCACTGATTTCATTTTGGCTATAACCGGAGTTATGAACATGAAATTGATACAAGACCAGTGGTCATAGTTCAAGGACAAATTAAAGTAACACATATAAAAAATATAGTAACTTTTGTTTAACCAATTTGTACAGTTTATTCGTGCAAGTTGAACATTCAGTTTTCAGCTCAAAATCAGAATTCACATAAAGTATGACTCTATTGTGCCCAATGTATAAGGTTTCAGAGATTGACATAAACTAACAATAAGTCAAATATCATGTTAAGTTTCATTTTCCAGAAGCATACATGTTCAAACAATTCACATAATCCACAGAGTACAAAACCGTGATCAATTTACAGATTCGATTCTCATTTAGTTAGTCACATTCGCATACGATTATCCGAAGATCTAGATACAATTAGCCTATGATATCTACATTAAAGATGAATTAATTTTTCTCTACTTTTCAAATATGCAAAGCTTTAATCACAAAAGTTAACACATTTTATCATACAAGGTTATTTTCATGCAAGTTCTGTATAAAACTACATTTACACTAATTCTAGCATATCTCGGGCTATACATAAGCAAACGACATGATATCCTAGTCTAACTTGAGTGTATTTACATTATATTTCCAGTGGTATAAGTCTCACATGCCAATTCGTTTTCTATCAATACCAGATTTCTGATCAAGCAACAAAACACAACGATAATTCAAATTGACATAACTTAATCATACGGAAACGAAATCAAGCGAATCCAAAGCCTAAACTCAATAGTTTTTTGCAAGGAATCTGATTATCACATAATATTATGTATTTGAAAAATCAAAATTCACTGATCATGCAATATATAATTCGGTTTTTACATCAAACAATCAAGAGGAGCAATTTAACGCATTAAACAATAAACAACCATCAAGACTTGAGCAATAGACATCATCTACTATAAAACTTCAATAAAAATCAGATTTAATAAGGTTAGCGTTCATATGATTTTACCTTGGATCATAAAATTGTTTATACCAATGCGTTGCTAGCGTTGTGAATTGCAATTCTTGTGTTAATGACTTAATCTAAAAATTAGAAATCGATGGTGTTTGTGTGGGAATGATGAATGACGAAGGAGAGGCAGGAGGGGTATTAGTCGACTGTTTTTAGGGTGTAGAGAAATAATGAAGTATAGGTTTTTCACTAATTAATTATATTAAGCCCTAAATCTAATTAATCATGGACTAAAACAAATAAATGGCCCAAAATAGAAATTAAATGGGTGGGGAGGGGATGTTCGGCCGTGGCCCACTTAGGATGGGTTCCCGGGCTCGTGTTATCCAATTCCTTGTACTCGTGGTCCGTTTCAAGTGTCGTTTAGTTGTACCGAAGGCCCGGAACGCTAACCCGATCGTTAAACGCAACCAATCGCTTAATTTATTAAATACCCAATAAATTAAATATTTTAAAAAGTTAATAATTAATAAAATTAATTATTAAAATAAACCCGAGCGTTTCGTTGCTCAAAAAGCTATTATCAAAATCGTATCGTTTTTATCGTATTTCATTATCCGAAATATTTATTTGAATTAATATCAACCCATACTAATTATTAAAACCCTCCGAAGATCAAGTACGCATTTAATACACGTAAACACATAAAAGTTAAATAATCGCCGTTAAATAAACTAACGGAAGGTTAACGGAAGTAACGGAAAAATCAGGGTTGTTACATTACCCACCTGTTATTGAAAATTTCGTCCCGAAATTTTAGTGATCGTCCGCTGAAGTAGTTTCCTCGGGAAACAGTTGCGGATATTTCAGCCTCATCTGGTCTTCACGCTCCCACGTGAACTCTAGCCCTCTTCTCACGTTCCATCGAACCTTAACAATAGGAATTCTGCTTTGCTTCAACTGTTTGACCTCACGGCCCAAGATTTCAACAGGTTCCTCAATGAAATGAAGTTTGTCGTCGATACGTAGTTCCTCTAAAGAAATAATCAAATTATCATCGGCTAGGCACTTCTTTAGGTTGGATACGTGGAAAACGTCATGAATACCGCTGAGTGCTTGTGGCAGTTCCAATCTGTAAGCTACTGGTCCAACTCTTTCAGTTATCTCAAACGGTCCAACATATCTAGGACTCAGTTTACCTCGTTTTCCAAATCATACAACACCCTTCCAAGGTGATACCTTAAGCATAACCTTGTCACCAACTTGGAACTCTATGTCCTTCCGTCTAACATCGATGTAACTCTTTTGAGGACTTCGAGCCATTCTCAGTCGTTCCTGAATCTATAGAACTTTCTCAGTTGTCTCCTGAATAATCTCAGGACCTGTCAACTGACTATCTCCCTACTCGCTCTAACAAATGGGAGATCTACACTTCCTTCCATACAATGCCTCGAAAGGTGCAGCTTTAATACTCGCATGGTAGCTGTTATTGTATGAGAACTCAGCTAGTGGTAAATACTTATCCCATCCATTTCCGAAATCAATGACACACGCTCTCAACATGTCCTCAAAAGTCTGAATAGTTCGTCCGCTCTGGCCATCCGTCTGGGGGTGATATGATGTACTCATATCTAAACGGGTCCCCATTGCTTTCTATAACGATTGCCAAAACCTGGAAGTAAATCTGCTATCGCGGTCGGATATAATGGATATAGGCACTCCATGCCTAGAGACGACTTCCTTAATGTAGATCTGAGCCAACTTCTCCATTTTATCAGTTTCCCTTATCGGTAAGAAGTGTGCGGACTTAGTGAGACGATCCACGATAACCCAAATGGTATCGTGACCTCCCGCCATTCTCGGCAGTTTCGTAATGAAGTCCATGGAAATTCCGTCCCACTTCCACTAGGGAATCTCAGGTTAAATCAGTAATCCTGATGGCTTCTGATGTTCAGCCTTGACTTTAACGCAAGTCAAGCACTTCCCGACATAAGTGGCAATGTCAGCTTTCAAGTTCGGCCACCAATAAAATGCCTTCAAATCTTGGTACATCTTATCTGATCCCGGATGAATTGAGTATCTTGACTTGTGTGCTTCCTCCAACACTAGTTCTCTCAATCCACCGAACTTTGGTACCCAAATTCGGTTAGCAAAATACTGTGTTCCATCCTCCTTGATGTCAAACTTCTTATCCATCCCTTTGAGAAATTCAACATCAACATTCTCTTGTTTCATGGCTTCTTGTTGTGCTTCGCGGATTTGTGATGTGAGATTCGTACGAACAACTATGTTAAGCGCTTTAACCCTAAGAGGTTTCTCTCGCTCCTTTCTGCTTAAGGCATCTGCCACAACATTCGCCTTGCCCGGATAGTATTGAAGTTCGCAGTTATAATCATTAAGTAGTTCCATCCAACGTCATTGTCTCATTGAAAGGACCTGTTCATATACATTATAAACGATTCACAATAGTTGATTACATCGCGAGGTATTTGACCTCTATATGATACATTTTACAAACATTGCATTCGTTTTTAAAAGACAAACTTTCTTTACAACGAAAGTTGACGGCATGCATACCATTTCATAATACATCCAACTATAATTGGCTTAATAATAATCTTGATGAACTCAATGACTCGAATGCAACGTCTTTCAAAATATGCCATGAATGACTCCAAGTAATATCCTTAAAATGAGCTAATGCACAGCGGAAGATTTCTTTAATACCTGAGAATAAACATGCTTTAAAGTGTCAACCAAAAGGTTAGTGAGTTCACAGGTTTATCATAACAATCATTTCAATATATTAATAGACCACAAGATTTCCGTTTATAAATATATGTACACTCGCAAGTGTATAAAAGTATTCTATAAGTTGTAGGCACCCGGTAACAAGCCTTAACGTTCATGTTTTACAATCTGAAGTACACCAGATCAGGTGTGTTTAAAATAACCTCGAAGTACTAAAGCATCCCAAAGTCAGGATGGGGTTTGTCAGGCCCAATAGATATATCTTTAGGATTCGCGCCTACCGTACATAGACAAGTAGTTTAATGTTACCAAGCTAAGGGTATATTTCTGATTTAAACCCACGTAGAATTAGTTTTAGTACTTGTGCCTATTTCGTAAAACATTTATAAAAACAGCGCATGTATTCTCAGTCCCAAAAATATATATAAAAGGGAGCAAATGAAACTCACAATACTGTATTTCGTAGTAAAAATACATATAACGTCATTTAATAAGTGCAAGGTTGGCCTCAGATTCACGAACGTATCAATATTGAGATTCAATATTAGAGGAAAGTACGTAGACACAACGGAGATGATAAACACTAGATTAACCTCACGAGCATACCCATGAACCATACCCATCACCTCCATAGCTATAACCCATAATTTCCTTAGCTTCGACTCATTCAAAAAAACTATTTTGAAATCACTCGGACAGCACTCCGTCGTAATATTTTATGTATACTAATAATATCTTGAAATAATACAGAGCAAATATATATATATATATATATATATATATATATATATATACATATATATATATATATATATATATATATATATATATATACATATATATACATATATATATACATATATGTGTACATATATATATGTATATATACACACATATATATATATACACACATATATATATATATATATATATATATGTATATATACACACATATATATATATACACACATATATATATATATATATATATATATATATATATATATATATATATATATATATATATATATATATATATATATATATATATATATATATATATATATATATCAATTGAGAGAGTTTAGAGAAATATATTTTCAAGTTTCTAGGAAATAATGAAACCTATTGAATTCTATTTATAATAGATTTTTGAATTATAAAAGTGAATTATTAAAGTATGAATTATTAAAGTGAATTATTAAAGTATGAATTATTAAAGTTAAAGTAAAGTAAAAGTAAAGTAAAGGTAAAGTTAAAGTATAGTAAAAGTATAAAAAACTATGTATGTATAATACGCGTATAAGTATATATAATATTAATTTAAATCGTTATATATATTTAATAAAATAAAATATAAATATCGTTATATTTATTATACTGGTTAAGTAATTAGTTGTCAAAAGTGATTCTAGATATTTATAAAAGTTATATACGTTTTAATAATAAAGTTCTTTTTAAACTGAAAACGTCTTTGTACGTTTGAAAATAGATTAATAGAATATTATGGAAACCAATTCTCCACTAACTTTTGTCTAACTTTCGTAAATGACACTTTTTGTTTTTATTTATAAATAGCTTTACAAATTATTCTGAATATCGTTAAGAGGAATAGATTTTCTCAAATCATAGTGGACCTCTCAACAGAGACTTGTAATCATAATTCAATGTTTCTGATAATTCAATCATTTAATATATTTTTTTTCGTCGAAAATCATATTGAAACAAATACGTTCGTGTAAAGTATTATACGTTTAATACTTTATTAATATTCTCAAGTTATAATATATATATACATATACATATCTATTTATATATAACGGTTCGTGAATCGTCGGAATTTGGTCGAGGTTATAATGAATGTATGAACACAGTTTAAAATTCTTGAGATTTAACTTAACAAACTTTGCTTATCGTGTCTGAATAATATAAAGAGTAAAGTTTAAATTTGGTCGGAAATTTCCGGGTCGTCACAGTACCTACCCGTTAAAGAAATTTCGTCCCCGAAATTTGATAGAGGTCGTCATGACTAACAATGAGAATGTTATTATAACGATTATAGAGTTTTATCATGTTCAAGAAGAATGGATAAAATAATTCGATTACTCGAAGCGAATGAGTGAAGTTATCATAAATGACTGAAATAAGATAATAGTGATTCGTCGTATCTTTTGACGTCATCACGATTGATCTCCAAAAAGAAAATCTTTGTAATCTATATTGGATTTGATTATTCGGCGATTAAGGAAATTATGATCCTCTTCGAATTAATGCGATAATCCATTTTGATTTCTCTGTCGGATATTTCACTATAAATCCACCTCATTTGTTTTCTTACAACTCACACCTTCTCAACTCATATTTTAAAGTATTTGTCAATATGCTTCATCCAGTGCTGATTCTTGATATACTCCTCACTTTCATATCTTTCGCTCTTCTTTTTCATCTGCCTCCGGAAGAATCTATTTACTTCTACTATACTCTTGGTTTTATAGTGTTTTTAGTTCTCCCGTGTCTTTATATTGCTATATGCATTGATATATACGGTTTGTGATTTCTGGGTTGTTGTTGGGTTTTATATCTTCCCTTATATTTCAAAGTCCTTGCTTCTTCTATAATCATTGTCATCCACAGTTAATGCTCTCTTCTATTTGCTATGATTTATACTCCCATTTCTAGTTCGGTTTGTCCTTCCGTTTCTTCTTCTTGCGATTAAGCACCGCTTGTAATGGTCCAGAATTTGCAGATATAAATTTCGGAATGAACATTGTTAATGTTCTAGGAAGGAAATTGTAATGACACGATCTTGACTTGTCAAATTACCAGAATACCTCGGAAAAGGCCGAATCATCAAGAAATATTTTCTTGATATTTAGAGATCAAAGAGAATACAAGAGTCGTGTAACATAGCACATGATGACGTTATGATCTGTGAATCATCATGTTTCATTTAGAAACTCAGCATGAATTACTGTAATATAATCACGTTGATCAAGTGTCATTATATTATACTAACTCATGCTTCAGCTCCCAACACTTCTTCAAGAATATTCCTATTTTAAACTCGAATGTTTCAGAATTTAGAAACTAAAATAGTTTCTTTTATGATATAATACAGATAGCGCGAAGAGGTAAATGATTTCAGATAAGAATAATTATAAAAATATCTTCAGAAGTATGGATGATATTTATAATGAAAGATACGATGATATCTTAGAATGTCTAATATCAGAGGATGATGAAGGATATTGTCCGCAAGGGTTTAGAGTCAGGAGCAAGGTATTCGTTAATGACTTCAGCAAGTACTGAATCATTTGGATTCTTTGAAGGCAGGTTCAGCCTTTGTGATTTGTCCACAGCCTCATTCATACTTTGCTCAATCCGTTTTCCAGTTCCAAAGCTTCTCTTTTTCTGAGCTTTGCCAATATACTATCCTTTATCATCCAACTTTTTACTGTTAAGGTCGTTTACAGTTTTTGCTGCTTCATCAGCATTTTTCAAAATTTCGAGAACTGGTTCGCAGTTTAGGGTGTTTTTCAGAAATTTCTCATTCAAAGAATGTAAGTCTTGGAGGTAGACGTTGTGTGTATATGTAATTATTGATGTACACATGCTGCGAGGTTTCAAAATACTGATTGCTGATTCTCAATAATTGGTATGGCAATTCTTGTTATAAGGTACGAATGAGTATATGATAGGGTTTCGATAATTATAATGATTTTTTTTTTTTTTTTGGAAAGTCAAAGATCAATGAAGTTGTTGGTAAGTTTATTGCTAATGTGGTGAATATAAACGATTCCCCGGTAACGTTGGCGAAAGGGCAACGTATCTATCGAGGTTATAATAAGACTATTTTGATTGAGAAGTCGAAGATGACTTGCTGGAGCTGTGACAAAACTGTCTATTTTGAAACGGAATTGAAAAGTTATTTTAGCTAGTAAATGCCAAAGGGTCTAACACGGATACGTGTCGAACTATGACTTGGGTTTTGAGAGTTTTTCAGGTGTATAACTGTGGGTAACATGTGGTTGGATCATCATCTCGATTGTTCCTTAGTTGAAGTGTCTTCAGGAATTTCGAAGGGTTTGAGCACATATTGTAATCGTTAATACATATGATGTTCTAACACAGTTTTGAAGTCAAAGTATAGCTTTGAAAGATATAAGAATCTAAGAGTGATGATACTGGTTATATTTCGAATTGAATTATGCGATTTCAAAATCAGAATATGTAATTGAATTTGAATGAGTATGATTGTTTTAATTTATATGAAAGAATGGATATTGTTGTGAAACTAGGGAGTATAGTTGATGATTGCTGAATCAGTTTCGAAAAATGTAATATATTAATTGTGAATTTATATATATCTCGGGTATTACCTACCCGTTAAAAAAATTTTCACAATTAATATTTTGTACAAAAGAAGTTTATTACAGTCTTTATGAAAATATATGTGTATATTTTCTTTAGATGTAATATAGATTTAATGAGTTAATATTAAATTAAACTCATTTGTTTTATGGTTGGAACTAGAATTGAGTAATCCCTAAAACTTTATAAATTGCATAAGTATTTCTTCAATAATATTGAAATTATGAATCATTACTTTGTTATTTGTTGGTTTTCGTGAAATTCTTGTGAACTTCTCAAGGTACGAATGATGTTATTTGAAAAGTTTCGAGTACATCGATGATGAAAGCGTAAAAAAAACATATATTCGAATAATACACTTGATTTATTATAAATTGGATTTTTTATTGAATTGAGACAGAGATTGTAATTAACGATGGTTAAGTTGCGGACGAAGGACGTACATCATTGCATATTTGTAATATGAATTAACTGAGTAGTTAAGATTCACACATAATAGCTTAGTACGGGAAGATTTATTATGGTTTAAAAATTTATACATATAAAATATACATATAAATCTTTCGATTGGAAATGAGTTAATACTTCATAACTCGTTGATACAATATATTTGTTGTTGATTCGTAATGATGTCCACAATGATTCTTGAACTGACAGAGTTTGTGATGTTACAGGTGCTGTTGATTCTGACGATACTGATGGCACTGACTGTGTTGATGATGCTATGGTCCTGTTGATGCTGTTGGTAAAACAATTCTAGCTTGTAAATCGTACACTATTTTTGATCAAAGTTTCTACTCTACCATCTCCGTTCACTCATCCGATTTACGGTCAGAATTAAATAATCTCTAAGATTTTGGAGATTACATAACTGCCGCAGAGATATCTCTTCAATGAAGTTTATGAATTAATACTTCATCGTTTGTTGTTGTTGATATTCCTGGATATTTACAGGGCGTATGACGTTGATGTTTGAGATACATATTGTGATGTTGCGGTGTGGGATGTGGATGTTGTTGTTCGTGGTGGTGAT
Source organism: Rutidosis leptorrhynchoides (assembly GCF_046630445.1). NCBI lineage: Eukaryota > Viridiplantae > Streptophyta > Magnoliopsida > Asterales > Asteraceae > Rutidosis > Rutidosis leptorrhynchoides. The sequence goes on from NC_092337.1 coordinate 62,479,395, forward strand.
GGTATTGTTGGTGTTGCTGATGGTGGTACTGTTTATGCTGCTGCTGCTGCTGCTGCTGGTGTTTGTAACCTTTGCACCATATTCTCCAAAACCACTACCCGAGCGCGAAGCTCGTTGACTTCTTCTATTACACCGGGGTGATTGTCGGTTCGGATGAGCGGATAAATAAAATCTAGAATTTGGTATAGTATGTAATCGTGACGAGATACTCTAGAAATAAGAGAGAAAATGGTGTTTCGGATAGGTTCGCCGGTAAGTGCTTCAGGTTCTTCACCAAGAGGGCAATGTGGTGGATGGAAGGGATCACCTTCTTCTTGTATCCAATGATTAAGGAGGCTACGAACCCATTCCCAATTCATCCAGAATAGATGATGACTAATTGGTTGATCCATTCCGGTCACACTGCTTTCGGAACTTGAGTGAGATTCCATTTCGGAATCCGAGGGACTTGAACTAATGACGAATTCCATTTCGTACGATTGAATAAAGAATTTTTCGATATGAAATGATTTTCCGGCTATCTGGTGGTATTCTAATTATATAGAGCAAAAGGTTTCGTAGATTACGGAGGAATTTACGGAATATGTCAGACAAAGTTTACAGTACCAGATACGCTAAGATATGAATTAGCAGATACGCTAAGATATGAATTTTGTCTATACACTATTCATGCAATCAATGCAATAAGATGTGTCTAGACTAAGAATGATAAGCAGGTAATTTCCGACAAGAATGATGAGCAAAACTTTTGAAATGCAGACACGGTCGAAGTCCAGACTCACTAATGCATCCTAACGACTATCAGTTAGACACACTAATGCAGACCTGGTTCGCTAAGACCACCGCTCTGATACCAACTGAAAGGACCCGTTCATATACATTATAAACGATTCACAATAGTTGATTACATCGCGAGGTATTTGACCTCTATATGATACATTTTACAAACATTGCATTCGTTTTTAAAAGACAAACTTTCTTTACAACGAAAGTTGACGGCATGCATACCATTTCATAATACATCCAACTATAATTGGCTTAATAATAATCTTGATGAACTCAATGACTCGAATGCAACGTCTTTCAAAATATGCCATGAATGACTCCAAGTAATATCCTTAAAATGAGCTAATGCACAGCAGAAGATTTCTTTAATACCTGAGAATAAACATGTTTTAAAGTGTCAACCAAAAGGTTGGTGAGTTCACAGGTTTATCATAACAATCATTTCAATATATTAATAGACCACAAGATTTCCGTTTATAAATATATGTACACTCACAAGTGTATAAAAGTATTCTATAAGTTGTAGGCACCCGGTAACAAGCCTTAACGTTCATGTTTTACCCTCTGAAGTACACCAGATCAGGTGTGTTTAAAATAACCTCGAAGTACTAAAGCATCCCATAGTCAGGATGGGGTTTGTCAAGCCCAATAGATCTATCTTTAGGATTCGCGCCTACCGTACATAGACAAGTAGTTTAATGTTACCAAGCTAAGGGTATATTTCTGGTTTAAACCCACGTAGAATTAGTTTTAGTACTTGTGCCTATTTCGTAAAACATTTATAAAAACAGCGCATGTATTCTCAGTCCCAAAAATATATATAAAAGGGAGCAAATGAAACTCACAATACTGTATTTCGTAGTAAAAATACATATAACGTCATTTAATAAGTACAAGGTTGTCCTCGGATTCATGAACGTATCAATATTGAGATTCAATATTGCAGGAAAGTACGTAGACACAACGGAGATGATAAACACTAGATTGACCTCACGAGCATACCCATGAACCATACCCATCACCTCCATAGGTATAACCCATAATTTCCTTAGCTTCGACTCATTCAAAAAAACTATTTTGAAATCACTCGAACAACACTCCGTCGTAATATTTTATGTATACTAATAATATCTTGAAATAATACAGAGCAAATATATATATATATATATATATATATATATATATATATATATATATATATATATATATATATCAATTGAGAGAGTTTAGAGAAATATATTTTCAAGTTTCTAGGAAATAATGAAACCTATTGAATTCTATTTATAATAGATTTTTGAATTATAAAAGTGAATTATTAAAGTATGAATTATTAAAGTGAATTATTAAAGTATGAATTATTAAAGTTAAAGTAAAGTAAAAGTAAAGTAAAGGTAAAGTTAAAGTATAGTAAAAGTATAAAAAACTATGTATGTATAATACATGTATAAATATATATAATATTAATTTAAATCGTTATATATATTTAATGAAATAAAATATAAATATCGTTATATTTATTATACTGGTTAAGTAATGTGTTGTCAAAAGTGATTCTAGATATTTATAAAAGTTATATACGTTTTAATAATAAAGTTCTTTTTAAACTGAAAACGTCTTTGTACGTTTGAAAATAGATTAATAGAATATTATGGAAACCAATTCTCCACTAACTTTTATCTAACTTTCGTAAATGACACTTTTTGTTTTTATTTATAAATAGCTTTACAAATTATTCTGAATATCGTTAAGAGGAATAGATTTTCTCAAATCATAGTGGACCTCTCAACAGAGACTTGTAATCATAATTCAATGTTTTTGATAATTCAATCATTTAATATATTTTTTTCGTCGAAAATCATATTGAAACAAATACATTCGTGTAAAGTATTATACGTTTAATACTTTATTAATATTCTCAAGTTATAATATATATATACATATACATATCTATTTATATATAACGGTTCGTGAATCGTCGGAATTTGGTCGAGGTTATAATGAATGTATGAACACAGTTTAAAATTCTTGAGATTTAACTTAACAAACTTTGCTTATCGTGTCTGAATAATATAAAGATTAATGTTTAAATTTGGTCGGAAATTTCCGGGTCGTCACACTCATGTTAAGCTGCTTCTGATCGAATATGTGCTGTAAACTCTTATGGTCAGTGAAGATAGTGAGCTTGGTTCCAAACAGATAGTGTCTCCACATTTTAAGTGCAAAGACAACAGCTCCTAACTCAAGGTCATGCGTAGTGTAGTTCTGCTCGTAAATCGTTAACTGACGTGATCCATAAGCAATAACCTTGTTTCGTTGCATAAGCACGCAACCCATTCCTTGACGTGAGGCATCACAATAAACAACAAAATCTTCACTTCCCTTGGGTAGAGACAATACTGGTGCAGTTGTTAACTTCTCCTTCAACAACTAAAATGTAGTCTCTTGCGGTTCTGACCACTCAAACTTCTTACCCTTATGAGTCAATGCGGTCAATGGTCGGGCAATCTTAGAGAATCCTTCAATGAATCTCCGGTAGTAACCAGCTAGACCCAAAAATTGCCTGATCTGCGTTGGCGTCTTTGGAGTTTCCCAATTCGTAACCGACTCAATCTTTGCTAGATCGACCTGTATTCCATTGGCCCCTACAACATGGCCAAGAAATTGTACCTCTGGTAACCAAAAGTCACACTTAGAGAATTTTGCATACAACTGCTCTTCTCTAAGCATAGTCAATATCGAGCGTAGATGCTGTCGTGCTCTTCTCTGTTCTTGGAGTACACCAATATATCATCAATAAACACGATGACGAATTTATCTAGGTATGGCTTACACACACGGTTCATGAGGTACATGGACACTTCTGGTGCATTCGTTAAACCAAACGACATTACTGTAAACTCATAATGTCCATAACGTGTTCTAAACGCTGTCTTCGGGACATCAGCTTCTTTGAATCTCAATTGATGATACCCGGATCTCAAATCAATCTTCGAATAACAACTGGATCCCTGCAACTGATCAAATAAGTCATCAATCCTCGGTAGCGGGTACCGATTCTTGATTGTCAACTCGTTCAATTCTGTGTAGTCGATACAAATCCCATCGACCCATCCTTCTTGGGAATTCTCCAACTTGGGAATTCGTGGTTATGTGACCCACCTTCTAGTACCGGTCGCAAATTAGGGCATTACAACTCTGATGTTCTTCACCATGGGAAACTCTTGTAGTTCTAAAGGTGCAAGTCCATATATCGTACGCGTAACGGGTGAAACTGCTGGCACCAAATTAATCCGAGGGCCTTTGGCCTAGCGGTATCAAAGAGTCCTTCTGACTCTGAGGTAACGGGCTAAATTCTCATTTAGTAGATTATTCATGTGAAATTATCAGATGTTCGACTCATTCAATCCTTTATCAACTTCACGGTGGGGTGGACGTGTAACCCTAGGACATTCTCTAATAGTCAGGACATATTCGGGTCTCTTAAATGTCGATTCATTGTTACTCACATGTGCCAGATTTGTGAGACATTCTCATCTCATGTACTTCTGGACCTTCGAGTAATTAGTGTAACTTGACGGGTGTACTGATCTCTTCTTCGTACACTATTATCGTCGATGAAAGAAATTCGTATAGTCTTCTGGTCGTATCTGCCTCGGTTGTATCGTCAGATAACCAGTTTGTTTCAACCACTAAGTTAAAACTTCCCAATTTAATAGTTTTATAAAGTACACGTTGTCTAAGGAAGGTACAGGTTTATAAACGTTGCGACCAAACTTCTCTAGCGTAAGGCTTCTCTCAGCACCGGTGTTGACAACATATATAAACATTATGGTTGATGAGTGAGGACGTGACGAATTTCATGGAAAACGAAAATGAACAAGGTGTAATGGCAACTCAAACAAAATTGATATTTAATCAAAAAGGGTTAGTACAATCTCCCAGGCATGTGTGTCTCGCGGGAAAATAGTTGATGTGTAGTTCGCGTCGATGTGTTCAAAGTTGGTTGGTAATGTTTGTGGGTATAATGAAAATGATTGTCGCTTAAGAATAGTATGTTGAAACAAAATGATGAGGGATATGGTAACGGGCAGTATTACTAGTAACAATGAGTGGTGGCGTTAGCGATAAGTAGCGATGGGTTGTGATAAGCAGTGATGATAGTAGTGATGTATAAGTTGTTAGATAGCATGCTCACATCATAAGTATATGCATATGTACTCTAATGCACCCAATAAGGCATAATGGTCTTCAGTCGGTAGGCTCGCATTGGAAAACAAAATCATGGACGGCGGATAGCTGAATAATAGGTAAGTTGATAATCGAGTGGACAATATCTACTACGTATTGTGTAACAACCCGACAACATAATACCAGAAAACACGACTAATTTTTTTTTTTCTGGGACAGTTCATCTGGACGGCGTCCAGCTCAAAAGAGTGGGACGGCGTCCAAGCAATTGGGACGGCGTCCCGATGGTCTACCAGGGACTGATCTCAGGTCCAACTCAATTGAGCAGAAAACCCGCTTTCCGACACTTTTAAATGAAAACCTTTTTACCACATGTCAATATAAGTAAAACTAAGAGATTTACATAATCAAAACAAGTTTTACATCATCGGGCCCACATCGCCCATTTTACGAGTTTCGTTCAAAAGTACAAGTTTCGACTATTAGAGTTTAAGTTCCAAATGACACCTAGAGCACGGTGTTTGGGGTTAAACTACCCAACCTCGGTCAAACTTCAAAAGCTAACACCAAAAAGCATCCCCTATCAAGACAAGCGGGAGACCACTAATCCAAACGAATACCTTTGCCTTTGTCCACGCCGGAGCCTAAAAAGGTAAACAACGAGAGGGTAAGCTAACGCTTAGTGAATGCAATAGTTATACACGTACATATATAATATACCTACTTGCAATCACTTACTCATATACCGCATACATGCTAGCAACACAATTAGCTTATAATCATAAATATAAAGCCGTATACCTCCAATACCACAAGCTAGCACAATATTAGCATAAATGTATCTTGAACAATATAATATGCTACACTACAACACAATAACCATGGTTAACCAATCGAATAAGGGAACGGTGTTTAAAGACCGTCGGAGTTCATAACAACCATTAGTGCACTTAACACGTCGTACAATTAACCCCACGGGTGGCATCTTAACACGTCGATACTTCACCCCGGGTGGTGTCTTAACACGTCGACACTTCACCCCGAGTGGTGTCTTAGCACATCGACACTTCACTCGTTACTCGAAGTGGCATCTTAACACGTCGATGCTTCACTCCCGAGTGGCGTCTTAACACATCGAAACTTCACTCGTCACGTGAACGTGGTGTCTTAGTACATCAACACTTCACATCTCATGCTACACAAATAAATACATTATATATCTACGCATATAATTATTCCACTCACCTTAGAGTCTTTGTGAAATGTAACCGAGCTTGCAACTTCAATGTAACGTACCTATTACATTTAGCACATAATCAAACACAATTCAAGTTGGTCAACCAACTTATTCAACAATCTAGAGTCCATTTGACCCAAGGTGCAATTCCTACCCATTTGCACCCTTAACCCTAATAATGGATCAACTTTACCAAAAACCCTAACCCTAGCCATTTAAGGTCCTAATACACATTTAATCTCCAAGTTGACTCATTTTCACACTTGCAAGACAACCTAGGTCATCAAAGACCCATTTGACCCATTTCAAGGTCAACACACCCATTTGGGTCACCCACAACCCAAATGACACCCACTAACATTAACAATAAGTGTACTAATGACATACTAGGCCTTTAAGACCCATTTACGCTATTTAACCTTTCAAAACCCTAGGTTAGTCACCATTTGGGTCTTCATGATCCAAACTTACCCAAAAACCCTTAAATCACTAGCAAATGGGTTTTATTTGCAACACTAACCCAAACCCTAACCCTTAAACACATTAAACTAGGGAAATCAAGTTTAGGACTTACCACCACAATCAAAACATAGCTAGCGAGGAGATGAACAACTTTAATGCTCGAGCTCTAACCCGAAACAAGCTTCTTCCTCTCCTATTTGAGCTTTCTCACACTTGAAATGCACTCTCTCTCTAGATTTGAAGTAGAGAAGATTTGGTGGTTGGAAATGGAGTAATGAGGCTCAACAAAACTGACCTAGGGCCTTAAATTCGGCCACAAGGTGAAATTACCAAGTTGCCCATCTAAATATCTAAAAAGAACAAAGTTGGGCCTGCCAGCTATTCTGGACGGCGTCCAGCCCTTTGATCTGGGACGGCGTCCCGTCCATTTGGACGGCGTCCCACATGCCTGATAAAACTGGATCTTACATATTGTGCGGGCGGTTATCAGGAATTCCTCCTCTAAAGACGTATCAGAAATGAGTTGTGATGCACGTTAGCGAGTAGTAAAACGCAGAGGTGTTGGTAGTGTCGAGTATTACTTAGTAGTAGTAAGCAGTAATGAGTAGTATTTAGTAGTAGCAAGTAGTAAGGGGTAGTAGTAAGTAGTATTTAGTAATGACAAGCAGTGAGAAGTAGTGATCAGTCGTGACTAGCAGTGAGAGGCGGCGTTGAGTAGTAGTTATCAGTGATAAACAGTACTGAGTAGTGGTATGAGATGACGAGTGTGTTCAAGTAGTGTCCTAGTTGTGACAAGTAGTGATTGGTGGTGACAGACAGTGTCGATCAGTGATGAGTTGGGTCAAGATCACAAGTTACTTACAAGCTATATTAACAATTAATTTGCACATGGTAAATTTCTTCTCACATTCGGGGTTATACGGTTTGTGTTCTAAACGTTGTCTATCCAGGTAACCTACTTGACTCGGACCCAATTCCTTATTTCGCGATGTCGGAACTTCTATATGAGTTACCGTAATGTAATTCCAGTCATTACATTACGCTATCTCACATATCCATTCGACATCACTCCATAAGTTCAAGATAGCGTAGTTAACTTAATCTAGTTAGATCTGGCTTCGTGTGTACGTATGTGTTTCGTGATATAGTATATTTAGTCCAAGTCCATGTTGTATGGTATAAGGCGTATGTGTATGTGGTGTAATGTGTAGCCCTACATGTAGCATTGTGAAGCAAATAGTGCAGGTATGGTGTATAAAAGTCGTCCAAGGCACACGGCTATAGACTAGACTTCACTAATGCGCCGTACAGTTAGACACACTAATGTATCCTAGTTCCCTATAGCCAAGGCTCTGACACCAAATGTAACACCCCGTCAAATCCCTTTAACGGAATGTTAACTCTGGTTCCAGTGCTTGGCTTGACTTCTACGTAACAGCAATATTCTACAGTGGAAGCAATTAATACCTGAGAATAAAACACGCAAAACGGGTCAACAATAATGTTGAGTGAATCTACAGGTTTTAGGTAAACAATACAGTATGTTTAAGGAATAACATTTAAAAAACGTTTACTAGTGAAAGACCACCAAAGTTTAATGTTAAAGTTTTTAGACAACACCGTTTCTCGTTTCAAAAGTTTGTTGACGCTACCATGTCAAATTTCAATCATTTGTAGACAACACCCTGTCAAGTTTTATCTCATTTGCTCGTAAACCACAGTTTAAATATCGTTGTATAGTATCTGAAAAACAGTTATCAGAAAAATAGTTTAATTTCCTTGACCACGAGATTCTATCGCTGCATACACCGAGCACCTGAATACTAGCATTAACCCGAGTATAGATGCCACTATACCCGCCTTTACCTCCTAAAATGTTATACACTTGTTCAAATGTATTTAATGTTCAAAATAAATGCACCACTGCTTTTATAGTGGGTGAGGTTGTCAACCTAACGGATCCGTCCATCTAAATTGTGCTTACACCGATGGTATTAAAAGTTCAAGCTAGAGGCTTTTTGAACAAAACTCAGTATGCATATGTGTAGTACTCATGTCAATATAAAGTAATTTTAAAATGTAAACATAACAGCGTGTATTCTCATCCCTGAAAACATATATAAAAAGCGGGACTGTAGACTCACCTTTGAATAAGCTCGGAATAAAAGACAAATGACTTGTACGGTTTAGACCCGAGTAATGTAACCTAAGTATACGTATGTAGGTTGGTCAATATATGTATCTTATATAAGTGTGGTTTCATAGTGTAGGTTGTCTTATTGCTCGAGTCGACGCGATTTAAAGTAAAAGTCAACTATATCATGCAAGTCAAACAAAGTCAACCGAAGTCAAACCAAAAGTCAAACTTGGTCAATGTAGTCAACTAAAGTCAACATCAGTAGGTTCATGTCAAATATTGGTCAACATGTCAATCCTAAGTCATACAATACGTTTTAGGTCATGAATAATCATTTTCACAATTTCAGTTTATCGTTGTGCACCAAATCCATGAACGCGTAGCATACTTAGCACATTATCTCATAGTACAAAATTCAAGTAAATATGAAAAACTCCAGATCATAAATAGACTTAAAATTTATTCCAAAAAGTCCAGCCAGGGACTCATACGACAAATAAAAGTCAGGAATCAGAAGGGATACATTTGGGGTTTGCCAGGTCAGTTTCTGACCGCGCACTGATTTCATTTTGGCTATAACCGAAGTTAAGAACATGAAATTGATACAAGACCAGTGGAAATAGTTCAAGGAAAAATCAAAGTAACACATATAAAAAATATAGCAACTTTTGTTTAACCAATTTGTACAGTTTATTCGTGCAAGTTGAACATTCAGTTTTCAGCTCAAATCAGAATTCACATAAAGTATGACTCTATTGTGCCCAATGCATAAGGTTTCAGAGATTGAAATAAACTAACAATAAGTCAAATATCATGTAAAGTTTCATTTTCCAGAAGAATACATGTTCAAACAATTCACATAATCCACAGAGTACAAAACCGTGATCAATTTACAGATTCGATTCTCATTTAGTTAGTCACATTCGCTTACGATTATCCGAAGATCTAGAAACAATTAGCCTATGATATATACATGAAAGATGAAGTACTTTTTGTCTAATTTTCAAATATGCAAATATTTAATCACAAAAGTTAACACATTTTATCATACAAGGTTATTTTCATGCAAGTGCTGTATAAAACTACATTTACAATAATTCTAGCATATCTCGGGCTACACATAAGCAAACGACATGATATCCTAGTCTAACTTGAGTGTATTTACATTATCTTTCCAGTGGTATAAGTCTCACATGCCAATTCGTTTTCTATCAATACCAAATTTCTGATCAAGAAACAAAATACAACGATAATTCAAATTGACATAACTTAATCATACGGAAACGAAATCAAGCGAATCCAAAGCCTAAACTCAATAGTTTTTTCGCAAGGAATATGATTATCACATAATATTATGTATTTGAAAAATCAAAATTCACTGATCATGCAATATATAATTCGGTTTTTACATCAAACAATCAAGACGAGCAATTTAACGCATTAAACAATAAACAACCATCAAAACTTGAGCAATAGACATCATCTACTATAAAACTTCAATAAAAATCAGATTTAATAAGGTTAGGGTTCATATGATTTTACCTTGGATCATAAAATTGTTTATACCAATGCGTTGCTAGCGTTGTGAATTGCAATTCTTGTGTTAATGACTTAATCTAAAAATTAGAAATCGATGGTGTTTGTGAGGGAATGATGAACGACGAAGGAGAGGCAGGAGGGGTATTAGTCGACTGTTTTTAGGGTGTAGAGAAATAATGAAGTCTAGGTTTTTCACTAATTAATTATATTAAGCCCTAAATCTAATTAATCATGGACTAAAACAAATAAATGGCCCAAAATAGAAATTAAATGGGTGGGGAGGGGATGTTCGGCCGTGGCCCACTTGGGATGGGTTCCCGGGCTCGTGTTGTCCAATTCCTTGTACTCGTGGCCCGTTTCAAGTGTCGTTTAGTCGTACCGAAGGCCCGGAACGCTAACCCGATCGTTAAACGCAACCAATCGCTTAATTTATTAAAAACCCAATAAATTAAATATTTTAAAAAGTTAATAATTAATAAAATTAATTATTAAAATAAACCCGAGCGTTTCGTTGCTCAAAAAGCTGTTATCAAAATCGTATCGTTTTTATCGTATTTCATTATCCGAAATATTTATTTGAATTAATATCAACCCATACTAATTATTAAAACCCTCCGAAGATCAAGTACGCATTTAATACACGTAAACACATAAAAGTTAAATAATCGCCGTTAAATAAACTAACGGAAGGTTGACGGAAGTAACGGAAAAATCAGGGTTGTTACATCATCGTCTATGCGTTAGTAGGGGTGGTCAGTATTTGGTTTAAAATTGTACCCGAAAACCAAACCGAAACCAAACCGGAAATAAACCAAACCAAATTTGAAAAACAGTTTTCGGATCGAGTCAAACCGAAACCGAATTAAAATTCGGTTTTCGGTTCTGTTTTCGGTTTTTAAAATTCCGAATTCGGTTTAACCGAAAACCGAATTCAAAACCAAACTCAAAATTTTTATACATTTAATTTGTATATTTATGTTTTAATGTCATTATAATTCGAGATCAAATCAATAAAATATGTTTTCACCCATATGACGATTTGGTACCTCACATTATAATTATTACTCAAATTATTATGTTCTTCTTCTTAATAACAGAAATAGTAAACGTCATAATTAAGTTGTAAATATTAATAAATCATCAAATTCTTGATAATTTTAATAACACGTCATTGTTTTAGGATACAAATACTAAGGCATCAGTAATGCCACAATTAAACTACCATCGTTCTCAGTTTTTACATAATATTCGGGTTTAACCGAAAACCGAACCGAATCCGAGTTTGTATTCGGTTTTCGGTTCGGTTCGATTTTAACTTTGAATTCGGTTTTCGGTTAGGTTTTCAGTTTTGCCAAAAAAAAACTTTCAAACCCGAATACACCGAACCGAATAAATCGAACAAACTGAAAACCGAACCGATGAACACCCCTATGCTTTAGTATTAAATACTGATGTTTTTGATACAAATGTTATCAATAATAAAGGGTTTTTCATTGTAATTGTATCAGCGAGAGGTCAGGAGTTCGACTCCGCTTGGCTGCAACATTGCACTCAATATTATCCCTGACCTGAAGTATCCATCCAGATCGTCTTTCGCTTAGTGTGGGGGCAGCGGGGAGGGGGTTTTACCGTCCATGTCTTCAGATTGGTCCGGATTTCCTCCAGTAATCTTTATAGATAATATATATGTCCGCTCTGCATCATTTGAGATTTGACATAATAAAATTAGTTTGGATTAAAAGCATACACAATTAGAGATGTAAATTAAAAATTATTATTAACAGTCAGTTTTAAAGCAACTTTTTACGGGCTCATGTTTGATATTTTATCAACTATTTGTCAATTGCAGTTAAATAGTTCCAACGAACGGGCTCAGAAACTATTTGTTAGTCCATTGCAATTGTAATCTTATTGTACATTTGATAAGTATTAATACTAACGTTATCGAATGATAATTAATTCAAATGTCGTGCAACGCACGGGCTCATAAAACTAGTCTATATCTATTACATGGGATTGATCTGAATTTAATTAGCTTAATTTATTTGGGCCTGAACTCAGGTTTTTTATTTCTGTTATAACCTAAACAAAATAAATAAATTGCGTCTTCTGATTCAGATATTAACTCAATCAAATCCGAACCTGCAACTACGAAAACTTCTCGGTTAAAAGTTGAATATATAAACTTTCTAGTTGAACTAAATTTCCGGTTGTGATGGTGATCAGATCGGGATCAAACTCTCATACACGAGGAAGGAATATTGGGTTCTTTTTTGTATCTTTTTGTATTTGTATTTGTTCTTCAATCTATATTGCATTTCTTATGTATACTGCTACCACTCTGAACGACCGTGATCAACACTGCTAAAAACATGTTACCATAAAAAATTACTTGCAACCAACTTTTTATCCAACACATCAAACGTTTTGTTTTCTCGCCGCTTTCTATCGATACAGTCCTTGCGGTGGGTTCAATGGGAAAAACACTCAAACAGTTGCTATCTTATTTGAAAGCAAAAAGTATTGATGACGTCAATGCTCGTTCGCAGCATGTGTCCTCGGTTTTGGGTGATGGCAGCCGTTTTGGCGGACCTCTTTTAAGGTATGCAAATGGAATTTGAGTTGAGCAGACACTTTATCGTCGTTCTTATTATGAAAATAGGAGGAAAATTCGTCATAAAATTGCTTATAAGTATGGCGATTTCAGGAATAAGGTTAGTTTTCACAACTTTTTTTTGTTAATACTCCGTAGTACGCAACTATATATAACAAAAGATCACATTTAAACACCCCTTTTATAAGTATGAAATATCAGATTTAGTGACGTACATTATGTTAGCCATTAATTCATATTTCCTGAATAGTGTAAGTTTTGAAGTTGTTGAATGTTTCCAAATTCATCTTGATGGGTAAGTTAACTTGAAAAATACATGATAAAGTTTTTTCATCTAGTAATATTACTTTTTTGTTTTGTCAATTTATTACTTACTTATGGTTAATGTTTCTTAGTGTGGTGGTGGGATCGATACCAAATTGTCATTAATCTTCACTAGTAGTATAAAATTTGTATTTATTGATTAATGTAGCCTAATGAGGTAGCCGATGAAGTGAATATGTGGGCCGAAAAGAAAACTAGTGGACTGATTAAAGACTTGCTTCCAGTTGAGGCGGCTAGCAATGAAACCGCAATAATGTTCGCAAATGCTTTCTATTTTAAGGGAGACTGGAAGTAGAAGTTTGACCGGTCAATGACAAAACTACACGATTTCCATCGCCTCGATGGAAGCACAGTTCAAGTACCGTACATGACAACTAACCAAAAACAAATTCTTGGTCAATACTGTTAGACAATATATATATATATATATATATATATATATATATATATATATATATATATATATATATATATATATATATATATATATATATGCATAGGCTTGTTAGTATTAGCCCGGCCCGTTTGTGGGATTAAGGTTTACTAGGGGTAATGTAATCTATAAATAGTGATCGATGTAGTCAATAATAATTAAGGATTTCAATTATCTAACATGGTATCAGATAGCTATGATCCTGGTTGAACCTCTTTCTTTGAAGTTGTTATTCTCCGATGATCATCGATTATATTTTGATGATAGGAGATCTTACCGTTTTGTTTTTTGTTTTTTATTTCCTTTTCTCGCCCAATTAAACCATTTAGCAATAACAATAAAGATACCTTTGTTCCAATTCGGTGTACGTGTACTTCATCTGTTTTGCACCGTCAGACTCAAATCCATCTTAATATCTCACATCACTTCTTCACTTCTTGTTAAAATCCTATTAGATTAGGCTTTATTTTATCATTTTTATTGTCTTACTCTTTTTCTATCAATCGAATTATATGATCATATTTTCGTGACCAGATCTCCATTTCTATGTTCTTTTCTTAATTGTAGTAGATCTACAATCATAATCGGCGTGGGGATGAGCCGCCTAGCTAAACTAGGTTCCAAACCACGAAAAAAAAATATAAAAAAAAAAACACAAAAAAAAAGAATATTGTCAAAAAAAAAAAACTCTGTTTTGCAGCGTTGAAGAATATTGTTATCGTCGACAAAAGTAGCATATCAAAGCGGTACTTGATCCTTAGGCACAGCAAGCCACGGCGTAAAAGGAAAAAAAACGCTACGGAAAAGGAGAAGCCGTTAAGAAATCTGCAACTCTATAGACGAATATCAGTCTATTTAATGCGACAAAAAAAGAGAAAAAAAATAGTTACTTTTATTTGTTTTAATAGTGTTTTCTTCCAGTCTCGAGCTTTCGCGATTTCGCCGCTCGGACTGCGGGGGAGTGTTAGACAATATATATATATGCATAGGCTTGTTAGTATTAGCCCAGCCCGTTTGTGGGATTAGGGTTTACTAGGGTGTAATGTAATCTATAAATAGTGATCGACGTAGTCAATAATAATTAAGGATTTCAATTATCTAACAAATACGACGGTTTCAAAGTCTTGGATCTACCTTATGAACAAGGCGAAGATAAATGTCGTTTCACAATGTACTTTTATCTCCCTGATGAACGGGACGGACTTCAAAGTTTAGTTGAGCAAATAGATTCAGAATCTGATTTTTTCGAATCTTATATTCCAAGCGAAAAAAGTAGAAGTAGAGGAGGTTATGATCCCAAAGTTTAGGATTTCGTATGCATTTGAAGCTTCTGATATGTTAAAGGAATTAGGTCTAGTGTCGCCTTTCATACCTGTAGGAGGTCTAACTAATATAACGCTGTGTACAAGGGGCGACGAACTATATATATCGACTATTCATCATAAATCGTTTGTGGAGGTGAATGAAGAGGGTACAAAAGCTGCAGCAGCTACAGTCTCTATTGCAAGATGCATAAATATGGAGTTTATTGCAAGTCATCCATTTTTGTTTGTGATTAGAGAAGACACGAGTGGAACCGTTCTGTTTGTGGAACCGTTCTGTTTGCAAGATGCATAAATATGGAGTTTATCGAATATTATGACTGTATTTATATTGGCTTTTATGAGTCTAGTTGATGCACATTATTGGGTGCTTTATTATTTTCAAGTTTAGGTAAACAGGAAATTTGTGGTCTTATTTGACAGATTTTAAGTATGTTACTCCGTATCATATAATTGCTCCATAGTTGTTACAAATTTGTTTTGCATCACATAATTGTATGAAATTAGCTTCGTTCATTAACTTTATATTGTTTTATAGTATTATGACTCATTGAAGGCTCTTTTGTAATTCTATTTTGGAAATTTTCATCATATTTGTACCTACACCAAATTGCAGATTAATGTGGTTTTGACATTTGTCTCTTTTTAGGTTAACGTTTTTTTTTGTATTATTTAGGAATTATGTTTCAATGGATGCGTAATCAATGATGATAATAATAATGTGAGATGATGACTAATATCTTATTTAAATCATGCTAATTACTCCGTAAAATTTAATCTAAACTAAATGAATCTTAGGGAAGAAGTATGTTTAATAAAATTAGTCAAAGCCGGCCAGGTTCCTTAACAGTGTTGCCGAAACATCAAATATATAGTCTTCCCACCACCACAATATCAGTCACACCATCTCATTTATTAATCTATCTCTTTTGTTTAAGTTCCTTCACAAAAATGAACACTCAACAATCAATCAAAAACAAAACCCATGTTTCTATCACACTCTCAAATCACCTTCTGAACAAATCCCACAACTCAAACATTGTTTTCTCTCCACTTTCAATCCATGTTGTTCTTAACTTGATCGCCGCAGGTTCCAAAGGCCTAACACTTGACCAGTTGCTATCTTTTTTAAAAGCTAAAAACATTGATGAACTCAACGCTCTTTCTTCACAGCTTGTGTCCATGATCATGGTAGATGGTAGTCCAGTGGGTGGGCCACAGTTGTTTTTTGCAAATGGAGCTTGGGTTGAGCAAACTGTTTCTCTCAAACCTTCATTTAAACAGGTTGTGGAAACTGTTCATAAAGCTACTTGTAATCAAGTCGATTTCCAAACCAGGGTTAGTTCTATTTTACTCGCAATTGTTTCTTTGTTATTTAAATTTTTTAAAATTTAAATACTTAGTTTAATCCCTGCTCAAAATCTCATAGAAGTAGATTTGTATATTAATAGATATGTGTAGTGAAATAAAATTTAGTAATAATCTATAAACCACCAAATCAAGTAATTATCAAACATCCATGGAAGTCCTCGACTCATCCTAACTACGCGGAATTTTGAAGTAGTCTGACAAGTAGTGTGACGCCCCGTACAAAACCATCGTGTACGGATCATCAACAACAGGATCATTACAAGGTCAAACAATATATGCTGTTTGAAAACCCGTTTTGCATTCATGAAAAGATAACGTTTTACAAAAGATAACGTGCTTCCTATGAATAGAAGCATAAACATAAGTATGTGACCCAAAGGTCGTTACAAAGCTATTGTTTGAAAATAACATAAATTACGAATGCAAAAGAAAAGTTCCATGATTGAGACATCTCTAAGTAATGCAGCGGAAATCTAAAACAGCAGGTCCATAACAGCAAGTCTATAACAGCAAGTTTATAACACCAAGGCAACAAGTCTAACAGCGGAAGCAACAACGTCTAAGCACCTGAGAAATACATGCTTAAAAAGTCAACACGAATGTTGGTGAGCTATAGTTTGTTTGTAATCAGTAAAGTAATGTAGACCACGAGATTTTAGTGCTTCAACCAGCAGTTTAAATCAGTATTTCAAATCAGTATGAAAAGTATATGCTTAACTGTGGGCACATGGTAACTAGACTTAACGTAAATATAAATATCACCCCCTAAAAGTACACCTGGCGAGTGCGTATGTCCTCGAAGTATTAAACACCCGTTAAATGCTAGCGCGACTAGCCTGAGTGGGGATGTCAAGCCCTATGGATCCATATCTAAGATTCGCGTCTACCGGTTCAAAAACCAATAGTTAAACGTTACCGTGCTAAGGGAAAAGTTTATGCCGTTATATAACCCACACATATGTAAAGTTTAAGTACTCGTGTCAAATAAGTAAAACATAAAAAGGCGCATGTATTCTCAGTCCCAAAAATAGTAAAAAGTAGTAAAAAGGGATGCTATAACTCACAGTGAATAAGCAATACAAGTTGATACGAAAGTGTGCAAGTAATAAGTCGGTCCGAAAGGTCGTCAACCTAAATCAAAGGTTACTAGGTCAGTATGTTGTCCTTATAAGTTCTAATAGTGCACAAAATAAGTTTAAGTGTCATCATCATCATCATTCATCATCGTAAAAGCTAAGTAAGTTAATCAAGTATAGAGGTCGTAACAATAGGCTTACTTTGATCACCTGCTACGGCCTCTACGTAAATCGAAAAGACGCGAAATCAGTGGCCATGGCTCCGTATGGGAGTCCTCTAGTTTATGACCAATTTCTAGACTCAAACTCGTCTTGGTTTGACCGTGGCAACGGTTTAAGTGTGAGTAGGTCCGAATTTTCAGCACAACGTTACAAGGGTGTAGTGATTTAGAAAAGGCCATAAATCCCAAACCGTAACTCGGATTGAGATGAGTCTTAAACGGAAAATCATCTACTCGAACCAGGATACCTGAAAATCAACATTTCCAGTAGCCCAGGAGCCTGATCAGATACGAAAAATAGTAAGCAAGGTGCTCCGGTGGGGTTCTTAGTACTTGATGCTCATCACGGTTCTCATCCTTGATGCTTGTAGCTTTAAGTGTACAACTCGTTGATGGGTTAGCATCACCTTGACCAAGATTCCACCATCAATACACAACATGTTAAGACCAAGTAAGAACACAACTCATTCAAGAGTCTTAGATGGATGATGAACCAAGGTTACATCATATCCTTAGTCTTAACACAATTACAAGTTACATTCATAACTAAAGCTACAAACTTTACATCAATCAAACAAGTATGAACATAATATAAGTCAAATAAAGTGATGGAACCCTAAGCTAGAGAGCTTGGATCCTTTTCACACAAGTTACAAAGTTACAAAGCTAGAAAGCTTGAACCTTTGGTGTTCTTGAAGATCTTGAAGCATAAAGCTTGGATATTGAAGTTACATGAAGATTACAAACACAAGTTTGAATCTTTATAACAAGATCATAAGTTAGAAAACTTAGATCCAACAAAAAGAGATGAAGATTCAAGCTAGAAAGCTTGCATCTTGGTTGTTCTTGAAGATCTTGAAGCATAAAGCTTGGATCTTTAAGTTACATGAAGATTACAAACAAAAGTTTGAATCTTTATAAATAAATAACAAGATTAAAGCTAAAAAGATATAGATCTACAAAGTAGGTGAAGATTCAAAGCTAGAAAGCTTGAATCTTCCATGTTCTTGAAGAATTCATGCTAGAATCTGCAAGAAGTAATCAAGATCAAAGCTAAAAAGCTTGATCTTCAAAGAATGATGATGAACACGAATTGAATAAGAGAAGAAGAAGAAGAGTTTCAAAAGCTTACAAGTTTTAGAGTGAGAAAGACTAGAGAGAAAATAGGAGAGTAAGTGTGTGTGAAATACAAATGAGAGCAAGTGTAAAATGGATGGGATAAGGCTTATATTTATAGAGAAATGAGGGTGAGGGAAGGCCTCTTAGCCGTTGGAATTAAGGGGGGATAAGGGGGACAAAAAGTTGCTTTTTGGTTAATGGTTGTCTAAAGTTGGTGCTTATGCTAGGATCCCATGCAACATTAAGGATAATACTTGACACAAATGCTAGCATGTTCCCTCTAATAAATGGACATTTGTCTTACTTATTATTGGGTCACTAGTCATTAATATTTGGGCTAAATAAATGGGCCACTAGCTAGAGTAGGGTGGGCTTAAGTCCAACAAGGTAGAAAGTCCAACAAGACTAAGAACCCTACTCCTTATTCTAAACCTTTCTAGATGATATTCTTCATCATCATCTTATCTTAGATATTATAAGATATCTTCATATCTTCCGTTATACATATTCTCCACATTCTGGAGAATTTTCACAACTATTCTTATCTGAGATCATGTATCTCTCCGTAATATCTGCGTTACAACATAAAAGAAACTATGTTAGTTTATAAAATCTGAAATCTTCGAAATTGAAATATGAATGTTTTGAAGTAGTGTTGGGAACTGATACATGAATTAGTATAATATAATGACACTTGATCAACGTCATTATATTACAGTAAGTCATGTTAAGTTTCTAATGGAATGTGATGATTCACAGTACCATCATCATATGCCATGTTACACGGCTCTTACATTCTATCTAATCTCTAAACATATCAAGAAAATATTCTCTTGATGATCCGGTCTTTTCCGGGATATTCCGGTAATTTGACAAATCAAAATCGTGCCATTACCATTTCTTTCTAAGAGCATTAGTGATAATGCTAAAAACGAACATATATTTCATAGCATTATTCCTCAAGAAAGACAAGCTTTTAGTTGCAATTGTTCTATTTACAAGTGATATTCGTTTAAATAATAAAAGGTGAAGACAAAAGACAGATTCGACGAATTGAAGACGCAAACGACCAAAAAGCTCAAAAGAACAAAAGACAATCAAAGAGGTTCCAATTATTGATAAGAAACGTCTCGAAATTACAAGAGTACACGATTCAAAACGCAAAGTACAAAATATAAAATTGTACGCAAGGACGTTCGAAAATCCGGAACCGGGACCAGAGTCAACTCTTAACGCTCGACGCAACGGACTAAAAATTACAAGTTAACTATGTATATAAATATAATATAATATATAATTAATTATATTAATTATATATATATTATATTTATAAATAAAAACCGTCGGCAGAGAAAGACTCCAAAGGGACTGAGCTGTAAATTCATTCTCCGCGACTCGCGGAGTTTGAAGAGGATTTCACCGCGAGTCGCGGAGCCCCCAGTTTTGAAACTCCCTATAAAGCAAACCGAATTCTGATCATTTTCATCCATCTTTTTCTTCTTCTTCTCATACGTAAAATATATATATATATTTATAATTTATATTTTAATTTTAATTATAATTCTAATAATAAGTGTATGTTAGCGAATGTTGTAAGGGTGTAAGTCGAAATTCTGTCCGTGTAACGCTACGCTATTTTTAATCATTGTAAGTTATGTTCAACCTTTTTACATTAATGTCTCGTAGCTAAGTTATTATTATGCTTATTTAAAACGAAGTAATCATGATGTTGGGCTAATTACTAAAATTGGGTAATTGGGCTTTGTACCATAATTGGGGTTTGGACAAAAGAACGACACTTGTGGAAATTAGACTATGAGCTATTAATGGGCTTTATATTTGTTTAACTAAATGATAGTTTGTTAATGTTAATATAAATATTTACAATTGGGCGTCCCTATAAATTACCATATACACTCGATCGGACACGATGGGCGGGGTATTTATATGTACGAATAATCGTTCATTTAACCGGACACGGAAATGGATTAATAGTTAATAAACTTGTTGAAACAGGGGTGAATTACATTCAAGGGTAATTGGTGTAATTGTTAACAAAGTAGTAAAACCTTGGTTTACACGCAGTCGATAACCTGGTGTATTCATTAAACAAAGTATTAAAACCTTGTTACAATTCGAATCCCCAATTAGTTGGAATATTTAACTTCGGGTATAAGGATAATTTGACGAGGGCACTCGCATTTTATATTTATGACTGATGGACTGTTATGGACAAAAACCAGACGGACATATTAAATAATCCAGGACAAAGGACAATTAACCCATGGGCATAAAACTAAAATCAACACGTCAAACATCATGATTACGGAAGTTTAAATAAGCATAATTCTTTTATTTCATATTTAATTTCCTTTATTTTATATTTAATTGCACTTCTAATTATCGCATTTTTATTTATTGTTATTTAATCGCACTTTTAATTATCGTACTTTTTAATTATCGCAATTTTATTTTATCGCACTTTTATTGCAATTTCATTATCGTTATTTACTTTACGCTTTAATTTAAGTCTTGTATTTATTTTATATTTTACATTAGGTTTTAACTGCGACCAAAGTCTTAAAATCGACAAACCGGTCATTAAACGGTAAAACCCCCCCTTTATAATAATAATATTACTTATATATATGTTTGTATTTTTATAAAAGTAAATTAATATAGCGTTGAGCTTTGTTTAAAAAAGATTCCCTGTGGAACGAACCGGACTTACTAAAAACTACACTACTGTACGATTAGGTACACTGCCTATAAGTGTTGTAGCAAGGTTTAAGTATATCCATTTTATAAATAAATAAATATCTTGTGTAAAATTGTATCGTATTTAATAGTGTTTCGTTGTAAACTTCAATATTATTTCATACCCCTTAGCTTTGACATCAAGTATTTTTGGCGCCGCTGCCGGGGAACTTTCTAAACGCCGGAAGCGCAACGCTAATAAAAAAAAAAAAGATTTTTAGTTAACTTTTATTAAAATTCGTTTTTGTAAAAATACGTTTTAATTATTCAAAAATATAAAAAGAAAAACAAAAATATAAGTATTTTTAAGATTTTGTTAAATATTTAAGTTTTATAAGTTTCTTTATTTTTATTTTAGTTTATAAAAATATAAGTTTTATTTAAATATCTTTTATTTATATATAAACAGAAAACAGAAAAAAAAAAAAACGCGTAAATTAAAACTGCTCCAGAGTTGAAATTCTGAACCCCGCGACTCGCGGGGTTTGATGCAATAAATACCGCGACTCGCGGAGATTTACTGACAGGCGACAAAACCCTAATTCAGCATTAATTACGGATAATTATTAATTATTATTATTATTTAACCCTAATAATTATTATTATTATTATTAATTTTATTTTAACTTTTACTTTTTATTTAATTTATGTATTTAGTATTAATTAGTTTTATTAAATTGTAAAATTAGTAGTTTTATTAAATAAATAATATAAAAATAATATTTTTATAAAAATTGTACTTTTTACAACTTTTTGTATATTTTTATATTTTGTCTCTTTTTAATCGTTGTAGCGTAATATTTGTATTTTTTCGCTCATATTTAATTTTAAACTTAGTTTTTGCCATAATCATTTTTACTCCTAGATTTTTAGGCTTTTCCGTAGAATTCCTTAAGTGCTTTTTCTTTAGACTAAGATTTAGGTGCTTTAGAATTTTGCGACGCCTTTTTAAGTTTTAGTTTCTTTTTAAGTTATTTTCATTTGGGATTTAGTTTTTCCTGTAAGCTTTAATATTTTTAGACACCTTTTACTATGTATCAATTATCATTCCAATTAGTAATTTCAATTTGAGATTATAATTTTAAGTTAGTTGTAGTAATAAGATTAGGTTAGTCAAGTATTTTTAAGTTTTATAATTTTCTTTTATTTCTTTTTCGTCACCTTTTATTTTTCAACCATTTTTCTTTTTCGACCTTTTGCGACGAACTCTTTTTCTTTCTTATTTCTCGCTACTCTAGTTTTAGGACATAGATTTTTATTCTACTTCTTATCTAAATTTCTTAAAATTACGAAAATTTATTTTAAGTGGTTAAATTAATAGACATCAAAATTTTCTGGTTCGTAGTAATAGTTGGATTTGTACGTGGACCGGGTTATTGGAGCCAAACAGTCCTCAATTATATTGAGACCAAACGAATCCTGCCCCTCTGCTGCATCTTTTGGCTATTCAAAACGTGGGCAAAATCAGAAAAGTCTATTAATTGGATAACTTATTATAATTTTTCTTTCCTTTTTAAAACTAATAGGATATTCAGTGAATGCACCGAGCAAGACATTCACCACCTTTTGTACGTTCACCACCTGTAACTAGATCAAGACATTTAGCAAATATAACCGCCGTTGATTTTTCTTTAGAATCGTCATCCAGTCGACCAAGTACTTCAGTTCAAATTTCCGATAATCCATTTTTTGAACCCGACCTCACAATTGAGAATCCGAAAAATATTCAGGAACGGTTCGTAGATCCTGAACCATTAAACTTTCCTCCGGAGCCACCAATTATTCAAACAGAGATTGTTGAGGAACGAACCATTAAATCAGAATCATCTAGTGATACCGATTCAACAAATTCAATTATGGAGAATCTGGAACCTTTAAGTATGGAAGACCGAATGAGAGCTAAACGCACTGGCCAAGGTCACGCAATTACTCATCCAGACATTAATGCGCCAGATTATGAAATCAAAGGACAAATTCTACACATGGTGACTAATCAATGCCAATTTAGTGGTGCGCCGAAGGAAGATCCAAATGAACATCTACGTACCTTTAATAGGATCTGCACACTATTTAAAATCCGAGAAGTGGAGGATGAACAGATATATCTCATGTTATTTCCCTGGACTTTAAAGGGAGAAGCCAAAGATTGGTTGGAATCGTTACCTGAAGGGGCGATTGATACATGGGATGTTTTAGTTGACAAATTTCTTAAACAATTCTTTCCTGCATCTAAAGCCGTAAGACTTCAAGCAGAAATTGTTACGTTTACACAGAAGCCAAATGAAACTCTATATGAGGCATGGACAAGATATGGAAAGTTGTTAAGAGGATGTCCGCAACATGGTTTAGAAACCTGTCAAATAGTACAAATATTCTACCAAGGATGCGACATCACTACAAGGAAAGACATAGATATAGCAGCTGGTGGTTCTATTATGAAGAAAACCGAAACTGATGCTTACAAAATTATTGATAACACTGCTTCCCACTCACATGAGTGGCACCAAGAAAAAGATATCATTAGATCATCTAAAGTAGCTAGAGCCGATTCTAGCCATGACTTAGATTCCATTTCCGCAAAGATAGATGCTGTGGAGAGACGAATGGAAAAGATGACTAAAGATATTCACTCAATACGAATTAGTTGTGAGCAGTGTGGAGGACCACATTTGACAAAAGATTGTCTCAGTATTGAATTAACAATGGAACAAAGAGAGAATATTTCATACATAAACCAAAGGCCTGGAAATAATTATCAGAATAATTATCAACCGCCAAGACCGATTTACAATCAAAACCAAAATTATAACCGAAATATTCCATACAACAACCAACAAGGTCCTAGCAATCAACAAGTATCCAATAATACTTATAATCAGCAAAGACCTAATTTTCAAAACAAACCACCACAACAAACCGATGATAAAAAGTCGAATTTAGAAGATATGATGACGAAGCTAGTTGAAACTCAAACGCAGTTTTTCACCTCTCAGAAACAAACCAATGAACAAAATGCTCAAGCATTTAGAAATCAACAAGCTTCTATTCAAAATCTGGAACAAGAAGTAAGTAACCTAGCAAGGTTAATAGGTGAAAGAAAACCGGAAAGTCTACCTAGTAATACAAATGCTAACCCCCGGAATGAAACAGCTAAAGCTATTGCCACAAGAAGTGGTACAACACTTAAACCACCTGAAATACCTGTAAATTCTGATGAAGCTATTCCTACTCCACAAGAACCACAACCTGATCAAGATAAGGAAAAAGAACCGGTAGTTGAAAAGGTTAATGAAGATAACACAGTTAAGGATAAACCTTATGTTAAACCATACCAACCACCACTTCCTTACCCAAGTAAAATGAAGAAAGAGAAACTTGAAGCCGAGCAATCCAAATTTTAGGATATGTTTAAACAAATAAATGTAAATCTTCCTTTCATTGATGTGATTTCAGGAATGCCTAGATATGCTAAATTCTTGAAAGATCTAATCTCAAATAGAAAGAAAATGGAAGAACTCTCGGCTGTTACTATGAATGCTAATTGTTCAGCAGTGCTGTTGAATAAAATACCAGAAAAACTATCTGATCCAGGAAGTTTCACAATTCCATGTTTTCTGGGTAGTCTTAGTTCAATAGAAGCATTGGCAGACTTAGGTGCTAGTATAAATCTAATGCCGTATTCACTATACGCTAAACTAGACCTTGGAGAATTAAAACCAACCAGAATAAGCATACAACTAGCCGATAGATCAATAAAATATCCTAGAGGGATAATGGAGAACATGCTAGTTAAAGTTGGTACTTTAGTATTTCCAGTAGATTTTGTTGTTCTGGACATGGAAGAAGATTCTCAAGTTCCTCTCATATTAGGAAGACCATTCTTAAACACGGCTAAAGCAATGATAGACGTGTTCGGTAAGAAACTGACCCTAAGTATAGAGGATGAGAGTGTTACCTTTTCAGTTGATAGAGCAATGCAACAACCACAATCTGCAGATGATACATGTTATTATATTCAAACTATAGATGCACATGCAGAATTATTAGAAGAATTTCCAGAATTACAAGGAACAGGAGAATGTTCTTTAGGAGAAGGTAATGAACCAATTGATGAAGCTGAAATGTTAGCTACACTTATAGCTAATGGATATGAACCAACAACAGAAGAAATTCAAATGCTAAAAGAAGAAGACAGATATCGATATAAATCATCGATAGAAGAACCTCCGAAATTAGAGTTAAAGCCACTTCCAAACCATTTGGAATACGCTTATTTACATGGTGAATCTGAATTACCTGTAATAATATCGTCTTCTCTTACTGAAAATGAGAAATCACAACTCATTTCTGTGCTGAAAGCTCATAAACCAGCCATTGCATGGAAGATTCATGATATTAAAGGAATAAGTCCTTCGTATTGCACACATAAAATCCTTATGGAAGAAGGTCATAAAACGTATGTGCAACGCCAACGAAGACTAAATCCTAATATGCAAGATGTAGTTAAGAAAGAGATTATTAAACTGCTAGATGCAGGTTTAATTTATCCAATCTCTGATAGTCCATGGGTAAGCCCAGTTCAATGCGTGCCTAAGAAGGGTGGCATGACTGTCATCACAAATGAGAAAAATGAGCTTATTCCTACTACGACTGTAACAGGATGGCGTGTATGTATTGATTATAGAAAATTAAATGACGCCACCAGAAAAGATCACTTTCCCTTACCTTTCATAGATCAAATGTTGGAAAGATTAGCCGGAAATAGTTACTATTGTTTTCTAGATGGATTTTCCGGATATTTTCAAATTCCAATAGCACCCGAAGATCAAGAGAAAACCACATTTACGTGCCCTTATGGTACTTTTGCTTACAAATGCATGCCATTTGGACTTTGCAACGCCCCTGCAACCTTTCAAAGGTGTATGATGGCGATTTTTCACGACATGATAGAAGAATGCATGGAAGTATTCATGGATGACTTTTCAGTCTTCGGTGATACATTTAAATCATGTCTAGTTAATCTGGAACGAATGCTAATTAGATGCGAAAAATCAAATCTAGTACTTAATTGGGAGAAATGCCATTTCATGGTTAAAGAAGGTATCGTTCTTGGACATAAAATTTCAAAAGAAGGAATTGAAGTGGATAGAGCTAAAGTAGATGTAATTGCTAAACTTCCACATCCCACAAATGTTAGAGGAGTTAGGAGTTTTCTAGGGCATGCCGTTTTTTACCGACGTTTCATAAAAGATTTTTCTAAAATTGCCACCCCTATGAATAAACTCCTAGAAAAGGATGCTCCATTCATCTTTTCAGATGAGTGTATCAAATCTTTTAATATTCTTAAAGAGAAACTCACTAATGCGCCGATCATGATAACACCAAATTGGAATCTACCATTTGAACTAATGTGCGATGCAAGTGATTTTGCAATGGGAGCCGTTTTAGGACAAAGGATTGAAAAACGATTTCAACCTATTTATTACGCTAGTAAGACATTACAAGGAGCACAGACGAATTACACAACTACTGAAAAAGAACTCCTTGCTATTGTCTTTGCTTTTGACAAATTTCGTTCATATCTCGTTCTATCCAAAACGATAGTCTATACCGACCATTCTGCTCTTAGATACCTATTTTCAAAACAAGATGCTAAACCAAGATTAATCCGTTGGATCTTACTCTTACAAGAGTTTGATATTGAAATCCGAGATAAAAGAGGAGCAGAAAATCTCGCCGCTGATCATCTTTCTCGTCTTGAAAATCCCGAATTAGAAGTTCTAAATGAATCGGCCATACAAGACAACTTTCCTGATGAATATCTATTGAAGATAGATTATAAAGAAATACCATGGTTTGCAGACTATGCAAACTACTTAGTTTGTGGATTCCTTGAAAAAGGATTATCGTACCAAAGACGAAAGAAATTATTCAGTGATATAAAACACTATTTCTGGGAAGATCCACACCTGTTTAAAAGTTGTCCCGATGGAATAATACGCCGATGTGTATTTGGAGATGAAGCTAGTAAAATTTTAAACCATTGTCACACAGGACCAACAGGAGGGCATTATGGGCCTCAACTAACAGCAATAAAAGTTTATGATGCTGGATTCTATTGGCCTACAATTTACAAAGACGCACACCTTCTTTGCAAATCCTGTGATGCATGTCAAAGGGCCGGAAAAATAAGTCAACGTGATGAAATGCCACAAAATGTCATCCAAGTATGTGAAGTATTTGACATTTGGGGTATTGACTTTATGGGTCCATTTCCAAAATCTCATAATAATCTATATATACTCGTAGCCATTGATTATGTATCTAAATGGGCGGAAGCACAAGCTCTCCCAACTAACGATGCACGAGTTGTAGTCAACTTTTTAAAACGTCTTTTTGCAAGGTTTGGAACACCGAAAGCTTTAATAAGTGATCGGGGTACTCATTTCTGTAATAATCAACTTGAGAAAGTTCTTAAAAGATATGGAGTAACTCATAAAATCTCCACCGCATATCATCCACAAACAAGTGGACAAGTTGAAAATACCAACCGAGCTTTAAAACGTATTCTAGAGAAAACCGTAGGATCAAATCCGAAGGAATGGTCCATTAAATTGGAGGATGCACTCTGGGCTTTTAGAATAGCCTACAAAACTCCAATTGGAACCACACCTTTTAGACTTGTTTATGGAAAAGCATGTCATCTTCCAGTAGAAATTGAACACAAAGCATTTTGGGCTTTGAAAACATGTAATCTTGATTTACATGAAGCTGGACGTCTACGATTAAGTCAACTAAACGAATTAGAAGAATTAAGACATGAAGCATACGAAAATTCGTTAATCTATAAAGAAAGAACGAAGAAATGGCATGATAAAAGAATCAGAAGTTCAAAAGAATTTAAAGAAGGAGACAGAGTTCTTCTTTTCAATTCACGATTCAAGCTATTTCCTGGAAAATTGAAATCAAGATGGTCTGGACCATTCATAGTCAAAAGAGTTTTCCCATACGGAACGATAGAATTAATAAATTCAAATGGGATGGAATTTAAAGTTAATGGTCACAGAGTTAAACATTACATACATGGTCCGATGGAAGTCGACAACGAAGTTAATCATAATTTCGACACCACAGCTAACTAAGTGTGGGGAGAATCAAGTCTTTAAAGGATAATATGTATTTCTGTTAGAGTTAGATTGTCTGTTTTCGTGTAAATCTCGAAAATGGAACCCGAATGGTCTTTCCCTAGCAGACCCTAAAGAACTAGTCTTCTCCCCCCATTCTGAATTTTTATTTTTTTTAGGTTTTTACAAAATGAAGACTGCCTGTGAGCTAAACCATGGTCTAATGCTACACGCTTTGATCACTAAACGTAATAATGACATACTACCGAGTGAAATAGTATCAGTAATCAGAGAAAGAATGGACGGAGTTAGAAAAGAATCCAGATGCGAAGATAATAAGTTACAATTTGGTAAAGGAAAATCAAAATCCGCAGCGAAAAGAAGAGCACGACACCTAGAACGATGTCACAAATGCGGAAAATGGTCACATGGAGGTAAATGTTCAAATAATCAAACCTATTCAAATACCGAATTTGTTACTTTATGCAGAGACGGACCGTTCATATGTTTAGAAGAAAAGACACTGAATGCTCGAGGTTACGCCTATGTAGCCATGGAAAACCAATTAAACCGACTATCTTATGAATGGGATAGATCATATAACTAAGAAATCTATTTCACAGGTATGTCTGTACAGTTTTTATTTTTATTTTTATTTTTAACCTTTTGATAATAAACGCTAATTTGTTCGCTAAAAAGTATTAAATTGGTATTGAATAAAATTAGGTTTGGCGACCGAAATTATTGATATCATTCAAAAATTTATTACATCACTGCGAAATTTAACGTTTATTCTTAAGGTATAAATATCTTTAATCAATCAACCCAAAATATTTCAAAAATTCGTCATGAGTTAAATTAGGTCTTGGAACCGAAATTACTTTACCGAAAAGAGGGGCGCATATTTTTGATAATATTTGATTGATTAAAGTGGGATAAAAAGCCAAAAAGATTTTAATTTTATTTTTACCATGTTTTTAAAATTAATATTTAAATCTTAAATTAATATTATAAACTTTGTAAAAAAATATATATATTTAAAATTGTAAATATTTGAAAAAATTAATATAAGTTTGGTATGAATTTATAAATTTTTAAATTAAGTTTGGTGTGAATTTTTAATATTAATTTTGAATTTTATATTTAAGTTGTGTGAATTTAAAAACAAAAATTTACTTTATCTCATTAAGTTAAAAATATGATTTTTAAAATTCGTCGTAAGTTGAAGACTAGGTCTTTGAACCGAAATTGCTTTACCCAAGGGAGGGACGAGAACTTTTATTATCATTATTTTTAATCTCATTGAATTAAAGTATGCCAAAAACATTAAAAAACCCCAAAAATCTTAGCTTTTAAAACAATCGCTACAAAAAGACAAATTTTAAAATTTTGTCGAGGGACGGACTAGGACATCGATCCGAAACTACCTCGTCCTAAATAACAAGGGAAACAAAATTTTAAAATTAATTACTTAATTGTTTTAATAAGTTAATGATTAAAAAAAAAAAAAATACCAAACTCCGCGACTCGCGGAGTTTGGAGGTTTAATCCCCGCGAGTCGCGGGAGGACCAATTTACAGAAAAAAAATATAACGCAAGAACTGATCAGTCCAACCCCCAACTCAAAAATAACAGCGAAAAACACTCCGAAAATACACCCAAAAACACCCCCAAAATCACAATTTTTAACCGTTAATCACCAAATTTTTTGCTAAAATCATGTTGAGAAGGATGCTATCTAAGAATTACTCAAGAAAAACGTTAAATTTCTACACCTAAACACCATTTAATCCGAAATTTGGTGTTCTTGAGCAATTTTTTCCCCAATTTGATTTTGATGCTTTTTAGTGTAATTAGGCTTAAATTGTTTATGTATTATGCTTGTATAACCTAGATTGATGCTATTTAACATGATTAGAAGCCTTAAACTTCAAATTTTGAATAATCTAGGGTTTGTGTTCTTGAGCAAATTTGGGGCTTTTTGATATAAACAGGTTATGGCCGATTTTTGTCATGAATTGTTGCTAAATTGAGTAGTGTAACATGTCTAGGTAGTTAAATGATCCAAACTTTGAGCCTAAACATGATTTTGAGAATTAAAGTGGACTTTTTCAAGTCTAAAATTCATGAACTTGTGATAATGCTAAAAACGAACATATATTTCATAGCATTATTCCTCAAGAAAGACAAGCTTTTAGTT
Source organism: Rutidosis leptorrhynchoides (assembly GCF_046630445.1). Taxonomy (NCBI): domain Eukaryota; kingdom Viridiplantae; phylum Streptophyta; class Magnoliopsida; order Asterales; family Asteraceae; genus Rutidosis; species Rutidosis leptorrhynchoides. Next base: position 62,510,305 of record NC_092337.1, read on the forward strand.
GCAATTGTTCTATTTACAAGTGATATTCGTTTAAATAATAAAAGGTGAAGACAAAAGACAGATTCGACGAATTGAAGACGCAAACGACCAAAAAGCTCAAAAGTACAAAAGACAATCAAAAAGGTTCCAATTATTGATAAGAAACGTCTCGAAATTACAAGAGTACAAGATTCAAAACGCAAAGTACAAAATATAAAATTGTACGCAAGGACGTTCGAAAATCCGGAACCGGGACCAGAGTCAACTCTTAACGCTCGACGCAACGGACTAAAAATTACAAGTTAACTATGTATATAAATATAATATAATATATAATTAATTATATTAATTATATATATTATATATATTATAAAACCGTCGGCAGAGAAAGACTCCAAGGGTGTGAGCTGTAAATTCATTCTCCGCGACTCGCGGAGTTTGAAGAGGATTTTGCCGCGAGTCGCGGAGCCCCAAAAATCGAAAATCCCTATAAAGCCAACCGAATTCTGATCACAATTCATAATCTATTTCTCTCTTCTCTCATATATACGTAAAATATATATATATATAATTTATATTTTAATTTTAATTTTAATTATAATTCTAATAATAAGGGTATGTTAGCGAATGTTGTAAGGGTGTAAGTCAAAATTCTGTCCGTGTAACGCTACGCTATTTTTAATCATTGTAAGTTATGTTCAACCTTTTTATATTAATGTCTCGTAGCTAAGTTATTATTATGCTTATTTAAAACGAAGTAATCATGATGTTGGGCTAATTACTAAAATTGGGTAATTGGGCTTTGTACCATAATTGGGGTTTGGACAAAAGAACGACACTTGTGGAAATTAGACTATGGGCTATTAATGGGCTTTATATTTGTTTAACTAAATGATAGTTTGTTAATGTTAATATAAAGATTTACAATTGGGCGTCCCTATAAATTACCATATACACTCGATCGGACACGATGGGCGGGGTATTTATATGTACGAATAATCGTTCATTTAACCGGACACGGGAATGGATTAATAGCCACTAGAATAATTAAAACAGGGGTGAAATTACATTCAAGGGTAATTGGTGTAATTGTTAACAAAGTAGTAAAACCTTGGTTTACACGCAGTCGATAACCTGGTGTATTCATTAAACAAAGTATTAAAACCTTGTTACAATTCGAATCCCCAATTAGTTGGAATATTTAACTTCGGGTATAATAATAATTTGACGAGGACACTCGCACTTTATATTTATGACTGATGGACTGTTATGGACAAAAACCAGACGGACAGATTAAATAATCCAGGACAAAGGACAATTAACCCATGGGCATAAAACTAAAATCAACACGTCAAACATCATGATTACGGAAGTTTAAATAAGCATAATTCTTTTATTTCATATTTAATTTCCTTTATTTTATATTTAATTGCACTTCTAATTATCGCACTTTTATTTATTGTTATTTAATCGCAATTTTAATTATCGTACTTTTTAATTATCGCAATTTTATTTTATCGCACTTTTATTATTCGCAATTTCATTATCATTATTTACTTTACGCTTTAATTTAAGTCTTGTATTTATTTTATATTTTACATTAGGTTTTAACTGCGACTAAAGTTTTAAAATCGACAAACCGGTCATTAAACGGTAAAAACCCCCTTTATAATAATAATATTACTTATATATATGTTTGTATTTTTATAAAAGTAAACTAATATAGCGTTGAGCTTTGTTTAAAGATTTCCCTGTGGAACGAACCGGACTTACTAAAAACTACACTACTTTACGATTAGGTACACTGCCTATAAGTGTTGTAGCAAGGTTTAAGTATATCCATTCTATAAATAAATAAATATCTTGTGTAAAATTGTATCGTATTTAATAGTTTTTCCTTGTAAAATATAAACTATTTCGTATACCCCTCTGCTTTGACATCAAGTATTTTTGGCGCCGCTGCCGGGGAAATCTCTTAAACGCCGGAAGCGCAACGCTAATATAAAAAAAAAAAAGATTTTTAGTTAACTTTTATTAAAATTCGTTTTTATAAAAATACGTTTTAATTATTCAAAAATATAAAAAGAAAAACAAAAATATAAGTATTTTTAAGATTTTGTTAAATATTTAAGTTTTATAAGTTTCTTTATTTTTATTTTAGTTTATAAAAATATAAGTTTTATTAACTATCTTTTATTTATAGAAAAAAAATTAAAAACAGAAAATAAAAAAAATAAATAAAGAAAAAAACGCGTCGAATTTAAAGCTGTCATCTGAATTCTGGATCCCCGCGACTCGTGGGGTTTTCTTCATTAATTACCGCGACTCGCGGAGGGTACCTGACACACGAACAGAAGCCCTAATTCAGCATTTATTACGGTAATTATTAATTAATTATTATTAAACCCTAATTATTATTATTATTATAATTAATTTTACTTTAACTTTTACTTTTTATTTAATTTATGTATTTAGTATTAATAAGTTTAATTAAATTGTAAAATTAGTAGTTTTATTAAAAAAATAATATAAAAATAATATTTTTATAAAAATTGTACTTTTTACAACTTTTTGTATATTTTTATATTTTGTCCCTTTTTAATCATTGTAACGTAATATTTGTATTTTTAGCTCATATTTAATTTTAAACTTAGTTTTTGCTATAGTTATTTTTACTCCTAGATTTTTAGGCTTTGCCGTAGAATTCCTTAAGTGCTTTTTCTTTAGACTAAGATTTAGGTGCTTTAGAATTTTGCGACGCCTTTTTAAGTTTTAGTTTCTTTTTAAGTTATTTCCATTTGGTATTCAGTTTTTCCTGTAAGCTTTAATATTTTTAGACCTTTTACTATGTATCAATTATCATTCCAATTAGTAATTTCAATTTGCGATTATAATTTTAAGTTAGTTGTAGTAATAAGGTTAGGTTAGTTAAGTATTTTTTAAGTTTTGATAAGTTTCTTTTATTTTTTTTCCGTCACCTTTTATTTTTCAACAATTTTTTTCTTTTTCGACCTTTTTCGACGAACTCTTTTTCTTTCTTATTTCTCGCTATTCTAGTTTTTAGGACTTAGAATTTTTTTTTACTTCTTATCTAAATTTCTTAAAATTACGAAAATTTATTTTAAGTGGTTAAATTGATAGACATCAAAATTTTCTGGTTCGTAGTAATAGTTGGATTTGTACGTGGACCGGGTTATTGGAGCCAAACAGTCCTCAATTATATTGAGACCAAACGAATCCTGCCCCTCTGCTGCATCTTTTGGCTATTCGAAACGTGGGCAAAATCAGAAAAGTCTATTGATTGGATAACTTATTATAATTTTTCTTTCCTTTTTAAAACTAATAGGATATTCAGTGAATGCACCGAGCAAGACGTTCACCACCTTTTGTACGTTCACCACCTGTAACTAGATCAAGACATTTAGCAAATATAACCGCCGTTGATTTTTCTTTAGAATCGTCATCCAGTCGACCAAGTACTTCAGTTCAAATTTCCGATAATCCATTTTTTGAACCCGACCTCACAATTGAGAATCCGGAGAATATTCAGGAACGGTTCGTAGATCCTGAACCATTAAACTTTCCTCCGGAGCCACCAATCATTCAAACAGAGATTGTTGAGGAACGAACCATTAAATCAGAATCATCTAGTGATACCGATTCAACAAATTCAATTATGGAGAATCTGGAACCTTTAAGTATGGAAGACCGAATGAGAGCTAAACGCACTGGCCAAGGTCACGCAATTACTCATCCAGACATTAATGCGCCAGATTATGAAATCAAAGGACAAATTCTACACATGGTGACTAATCAATGCCAATTTAGTGGTGCGCCGAAGGAAGATCCAAATGAACATCTACGTACCTTTAATAGGATCTGCACACTATTTAAAATCCGAGAAGTGGAGGATGAACAGATATATCTCATGTTATTTCCCTGGACTTTAAAGGGAGAAGCCAAAGATTGGTTGGAATCGTTACCTGAAGGGGCGATTGATACATGGGATGTTTTAGTTGACAAATTTCTTAAACAATTCTTTCCTGCATCTAAAGCCGTAAGACTTCAAGCAGAAATTGTTACGTTCACACAGAAACCAAATGAAACTCTATATGAGGCGTGGACAAGATATGGAAAGTTGTTAAGAGGATGTCCGCAACATGGTTTAGACACCTGTCAAATAGTACAAATATTCTACCAAGGATGCGACATCACTACAAGGAAAGACATAGATATAGCAGCTGGTGGTTCTATTATGAAGAAAACCGAAACTGATGCTTACAAAATTATTGATAATACTGCTTCCCACTCACATGAGTGGCACCAAGAAAAAGACATCATTAGATCATCTAAAGCAGCTAGAGCCGATTCTAGTCATGACTTAGATTCCATTTCCGCAAAGATAGATGCTGTGGAGAGACGAATGGAAAAGATGACTAAGGATATTCACTCAATACGAATTAGTTGTGAGCAGTGTGGAGGACCACATTTGACAAAAGATTGTCTCAGTATTGAATTAATAATGGAACAAAGAGAGAATATTTCATACATAAACCAAAGGCCTGGAAATAATTATCAACCGCCAAGACCGATTTACAATCAAAACCAGAATTATAACCGAAATATTCTATACAACAACCAACAAGGTCCTAGCAATCAACAAGTATCCAATAATACTTACAATCAGCAAAGACCTAATTTTCAAAACAAACCACCACAACAAACCGATGATAAAAAGCCGAATTTAGAAGATATGATGACGAAGCTAGTTGAAACTCAAACGCAGTTTTTCACATCTCAAGAACAAACTAATGAACAAAATGCTCAAGCATTTAGAAATCAACAAGCTTCTATTCAAAATCTGGAACAAGAAGTGAGTAACCTAGCAAGGTTAATAGGTGAAAGAAAACCGGGAAGTCTACCTAGTGATACAAATGCTAACCCCAGGAATGAAACAGCTAAAGCCATTACCACAAGAAGTGGTACAACACTTAAACCACCTGAAATACCTGTAGCTTCTGATGAAACTATTCCTACTCCACAAGAACCACAACCTGATCAAGATAAGGAAAAAGAACCGGTAGTTGAAAAGGTTAATGAAGATAACACAGTTAAGGATAAACCTTATGTTAAACCATACCAACCACCACTTCCTTACCCGAGTAAAATGAAGAAAGAAAAACTTGAAGCCGAGCAATCCAAATTTTTGGATATGTTTAAACAGATAAATGTAAATCTTCCTTTCATTGATGTGATTTCAGGAATGCCTAGATATGCTAAATTCTTGAAAGATCTAATCTCAAATAGAAAGAAAATGGAAGAACTCTCGGCTGTTACTATGAATGCTAATTGTTCAGCAGTGCTGTTGAATAAAATACCAGAAAAACTATCTGATCCAGGAAGTTTCACAATTCCATGTTTTCTGGGTAGTCTTAGTTCAATAGAAGCATTGGCAGACTTAGGTGCTAGTATAAATCTAATGCCGTATTCACTATACGCTAAACTAGACCTTGGAGAATTAAAACTAACCAGAATAAGCATACAACTAGCCGATAGATCAATAAAATATCCTAGAGGGATAATGGAGAACATCCTAGTTAAAGTTGGTACTTTAGTATTTCCAGTAGATTTTGTTGTTCTGGACATGGAAGAAGATTCTCAAGTTCCTCTCATATTAGGAAGACCATTCTTAAACACGGCTAAAGCAATGATAGACGTGTTCGGTAAGAAACTGACCCTAAGTATAGAGGATGAGAGTGTTACCTTTTCAGTTGATAGAGCAATGCAACAACCACAATCTGCAGATGATACATGTTATTATATTCAAACTATAGATGCACATGCAGAATTATTAGAAGAATTTCCAGAATTACAAGGAACAGGAGAATGTTCTTTAGGAGAAGGTAATGAACCAATTGATGAAGCTGAAATGTTAGCTACACTTATAGCTAATGGATATGAACCAACAACAGAAGAAATTCAAATGCTAAAAGAAGAAGACAGATATCGATATAAATCATCGATAGAAGAACCTCCGAAATTAGAGTTAAAACCACTTCCAAACCATTTGGAATACGCTTATTTACATGGTGAATCTGAATTACCTGTAATAATATCGTCTTCTCTTACTGAAAATGAGAAATCACAACTCATTTCTGTGTTGAAAGCTCATAAACCAGCCATTGCATGGAAGATTCATGATATTAAAGGAATAAGTCCTTCGTATTGCACACATAAAATCCTTATGGAAGAAGGTCATAAAACGTATGTGCAACGCCAACGAAGACTAAATCCTAATATGCAAGATGTAGTTAAGAAAGAGATTATTAAAATGCTAGATGCAGGTTTGATATATCCAATTTCTGATAGTCCATGGGTAAGCCCAGTTCAATGCGTACCTAAGAAGGGTGGCATGACTGTCATCACAAATGAGAAAAATGAGCTTATTCCTACTAGGACTGTAACAGGATGGCGTGTATGTATTGATTATAGAAAATTAAATGACGCCACCAGAAAAGATCACTTTCCCTTACCTTTCATAGATCAAATGTTGGAAAGATTAGCCGGAAATAGTTACTATTGTTTTCTAGATGGATTTTCCGGATATTTTCAAATTCCAATAGCACCCGAAGATCAAGAGAAAACCACATTCACGTGCCCTTATGGTACTTTTGCTTACAAACGCATGCCATTTGGACTTTGTAACGCCCCTGCAACCTTTCAAAGGTGTATGATGGCGATTTTTCACGACATGATAGAAGAATGCATGGAAGTATTCATGGATGACTTTTCAGTCTTCGGTGATACATTTAAATCATGTCTAGTTAATCTGGAACGAATGCTAATTAGATGCGAAAAATCAAATCTAGTACTTAATTGGGAGAAATGCCATTTCATGGTTAAAGAAGGCATCGTTCTTGGACATAAAATTTCAAAAGAAGGAATTGAAGTGGATAGAGCTAAAGTAGATGTAATTGCTAAACTTCCACATCCCACCAATGTTAGAGGAGTTAGGAGTTTTCTAGGGCATGCCGGTTTTTACCGACGTTTCATAAAAGATTTTTCAAAAATTGCCACTCCTATGAATAAACTCCTAGAAAAGGATGCGCCATTCATCTTTTCAGATGAGTGTATCAAATCTTTTAATATTCTTAAAGAGAAACTCACTAATGCACCGATCATGATAACACCAAATTGGAATCTACCATTTGAACTAATGTGCGATGCAAGTGATTTTGCAATGGGAGCCGTTTTAGGACAAAGGATTGAAAAACGATTTCAACCTATATATTATGCTAGTAAGACATTACAAGGAGCACAAATGAACTATACAACTACTGAAAAAGAACTCCTTGCTATTGTCTTTGCTTTTGACAAATTTCGATCATATCTCGTTCTAGCAAAAACGGTGGTCTATACCGACCATTCTGCTCTTAGATACCTATTTTCAAAACAAGATGCTAAACCAAGATTAATCCGTTGGATCTTACTCTTACAAGAGTTTGATATTGAAATCCGAGATAAAAGAGGAGCAGAAAATCTCGCCGCTGATCATCTTTCTCGTCTTGAAAATCCCGAATTAGAAGTTCTAAATGAATCGGCCATACAAGACAACTTTCCTGATGAATATCTATTGAAGATAGATTATAAAGAAATTCCATGGTTTGCAGACTATGCAAACTACTTAGTTTGTGGATTCCTTGAAAAAGGATTATCGTACCAAAGACGAAAGAAATTCTTCGGTGATATAAAACACTATTTCTGGGAAGATCCACATCTGTTTAAAAGTTGTCCCGATGGAATAATACGCCGATGTGTATTTGGAGATGAAGCTAGTAAAATTTTAAACCATTGTCACACAGGACCAACAGGAGGGCATTATGGGCCTCAACTAACAGCAAGAAAAGTTTATGAAGCTGGATTCTATTGGCCTACAATTTACAAAGACGCACACCTTCTTTGCAAATCCTTTGATGCATGTCAAAGGGCCGGAAAAATAAGTCAACGTGATGAAATGCCACAAAATGTCATCCAAGTATGTGAAGTATTTGACATTTGGGATATTGACTTTATGGGTCCATTTCCAAAATCTAATAATAATCTATATATACTCGTAGCCATTGATTATGTATCTAAATGGGCGGAAGCACAAGCTCTCCCAACTAACGATGCACGAGTTGTAGTCAACTTTTTAAAACGTCTTTTTGCAAGGTTTGGAACACCGAAAGCTTTAATAAGTGATCGGGGAACTCATTTTTGTAATAATCAACTTGAGAAAGTTCTCAAACGTTATGGAGTAACTCATAAAATCTCAACCGCATATCATCCACAAACAAGTGGACAAGTTGAAAATACCAACCGAGCTTTAAAACGTATTCTAGAGAAAACCGTAGGATCAAATCCGAAGGAATGGTCCATTAAATTGGAGGATGCACTCTGGGCTTTTAGAACAGCCTACAAAACTCCAATTGGAACCACACCTTTTAGACTTGTTTATGGAAAAGCATGTCATCTTCCAGTAGAAATTGAACACAAAGCATTTTGGGCTTTGAAGACATGTAATCTTGATTTACATGAAGCCGGACGTCTACGATTAAGTCAACTAAACGAATTAGAAGAATTAAGACATGAAGCATACGAAAATTCGTTAATCTATAAAGAAAGAACGAATAAATGGCATGATAAAAGAATCAGAAGTTCAAAAGAATTTAAAGAAGGAGACAGAGTTCTTCTTTTCAATTCACGATTCAAGCTATTTCCTGGAAAATTGAAATCAAGATGGTCTGGACCATTTATAGTCAAAAGAGTTTTCCCATATGGAACGATAGAATTAATAAATTCAAATGGGATGGAATTTAAAGTTAATGGTCACAGAGTTAAACATTACATACATGGTCCGATGGAAGTCGACAACGAAGTTAATCACAATTTCGACACCACAGCTAACTAAGTGTGGGGAGAATCAAGTCTTTAAAGGATAATATGTATTTCTGTTAGAGTTAGATTGTCTGTTTTCGTGTAGTTCTCGAAAATGGAACCCGAATGGTCTTTCCCTAGCAGACCCTAAAGAACTAGTCTTCTCCCCCCATTCTGAATTTTTATTTTTTTTAGGTTTTTACGAAATGAAGACTGCCTGTGAACTAAACCATGGTCTAATGCTACACGCTTTGATCACTAAACGTAATAATGACATACTCCCGAGTGAAATAGTATCAGTAATCAGAGAAAGAATGGACGGAGTTAGAAAAGAATCCAGATGCAAAGATAATAAGTTACAATTTGGTAAAGGAAAATCAAAATCCGCAGCGAAAAGAAGAGCACGACACCTAGAAAGATGTCACAAATGCGGAAAATGGTCACATGGAGGTAAATGTTCAAATAATCAAACCTATTCAAATACCGAATTTGTTACTTTATGCAGAGACGGACCGTTCATATGTTTAGAAGAAAAGACACTGAATGCTCGAGGTTACGCCTATGTAGCCATGGAAAACCAATTAAACCGACTATCTTATGAATGGGATAGATCATATAACTAAGAAATCTATTTCACAGGTATGTCTGTACAGTTTTTATTTTTATTTTTATTTTTAACCTTTTGATAATAAACGCTAATTTGTTCGCTAAAAAGTATTAAATTGGTATTGAATAAAATTAGGTTTGGCGACCGAAATTATTGATATCATTCAAAAATTTATTACATCACTGCGAAATTTAACGTTTATTCTTAAGGTATAAATATCTTTAATCAATCAACCCAAAATATTTCAAAAATTCGTCATGAGTTAAATTAGGTCTTGGAACCGAAATTACTTTACCGAAAAGAGGGGCGCATATTTTTGATAATATTTGATTGATTAAAGTGGGATAAAAAGACAAAAAGATTTTTAATTTTATTTTTACCATGTTTTTAAAATTAATATTTAAATCTTAAATTAATATTGTAAACTTTATAAAAACAATATATTTAAAATTGTAAATATTTGAAAAATTAATATAAGTTTGATATGAATTTTTGAATTTTTAAATTAAGTTTGGTGTGAACTTTTAATTTTTAAAATATAAATTCTTAATTTTATGCATTTTAAATTTTAAGTTTGGTGTGAATTTTTAATAATAATTTTGAATTTTATATTTAAGTTGTGTGAATTTAAAAACAAAAATTTACTTTATCTCATTAAGTTAAGAATATGATTTTTAAAATTCGTCGTAAGTTGAAGACTAGGTCTTTGAACCGAAATTGCTTTACCCAAGGGAGGGACGAGAACTTTTATTATCATTATTTTTAATCTTATTGATTTAAAGTATGCCAAAAACATTAAAAAACCCAAAAATCTTAGCTTTTAAAACAATCGCTACAAAAAGAAAAATTTTAAAATTTTGTCGAGAGACGGACTAGGACATCGATCCGAAACGACCTCGTCCTAAATAATAAGGGAAACAAAATTTTAAAATTAATTTCTTAATTGTTTTCAAAAGTTAATGATTATAAAAAAAAAAAAAAACAAACAAACTCCACGAGTCGCGGAGTTTGAAGTACATTTCGCCGCGACTCGCGGAGGAGTCGGATTACAGAAAAAAAAAATAAGAGCTGCAACAGCTCAGTTTCACACTCCACAAACTCAAAAAAAAAACTGCTGCGAAAATAGCTCCGAAAAACCACCCAAAAACACCCCAAAAATCACAATTTTTAACCGTTAATCACCAAATCTTTTGCTAAAATCATGTTGAGAAGGATGCTATCTAAGAATTACTCAAGAAAAACGGTAAATTTCTACACCTAAACACCATTTAATCCGAAATTTGGTGTTCTTGAGCAAATTTTTCCCCAATTTGATTTTGATGCTTTTTAGTGTAATTAAGCTTAAATTGTTTATGTATTATGCTTGTATAACCTAGATTGATGCTGTTTAACATGATTAGAAGCCTTAAACTTCAAATTTTGAGTAATCTAGGGTTTGTGTTCTTGAGCAATTTGGGGCTTTTTGATATAAACAGGTTATGGCCGATTTTTGTCATGAATTGTTGCTAAATTGAGTAGTGTAACATGTCTAGGTAGTTAAATGATCCAAACTTTGAGCCTAAACATGATTTTGAGAATTAAAGTGGACTTTTTCAAGTCTAAAATTCATGAACTTGATTTTTGAAAGATAATGCCATTTGAGACTTGTTTAATTGCTAGTAATGATTATTTTGACATGTTATTTGAGTTGAATGCTTATGAACTTGGCGAACATTTTCGTATATGCTTATTTGAAAAAGTGTAGATTTGATGAAAATATGAAAATGAGCTTAAGTTTGATATAAATTGATAATGTCATTGTAATTATTTTGATTGATGATTTTGCTGACACTAATGCATATTTGGATGCACAAAAATTGTGTTTGATGTGTTTTGCAGAATGAAAGGGGTGAATCTTCATCCCAAGCCCGCAATGCTCCTGCTGAGAATTTGGAACAACAGGAGGTGGATAACTACTACAAGCAGGATATACCTCATCCAGTCATGACCTTTTCTGATATGCACTTGGAAGAGTTGCACCCGAACCTGAGATTTGACAGACTTTGGATAGATTATCCAAAATATCAACGGGGTTTGCATACTCTTCATTCCAAGGTTGTTGAGGTACCGAGGGTCATAGAATGGGGACCCTTAGAAGCTGTAGAATTGGCCGGGCCAATTAGGGAATTACTTGTACAGAGGTATGGTAATTCTTCTTTTAATGACTGGGTACATTTATTCACCATACGTAGACCTGTATATAAAGTATGGTGTGAAGAATTGTTATGTAGTATAGAGTTGAATGATCGGGTAGCTAGTTTAACCGATCGTTCTTTTATTAGATTTTTGTTAGGCGGTTCGATGCGCCACATGTCTTTACTGGACATGGCTCAGGCTTTACGTATATATACGCCTGAGGAGTTAGCGTCTGCCGATTGTAGAGGATTGATACTAAACGGTAGAAAGATAGATGAGAATTTTGATACACACGGTGTGTGGAGTCAAATGACAAGCCATCACCGTTTCAAAGGGGGAAATTACTCTTATTTGGATATAGATAGAGCCGAATTAAGAGTGATACATAGGTTTTTAGCTAATTCGATTACACAAAGGGGTAAGAACAAAGAAAAAGTAAATGAACAGGATTTGTTTTACCATATGTGTATTCGAGACCCACAAAGCGCTGTAAGTATACCATATTGTGTGGGTTATTAT